>NC_044282.2:28798081-29528341 GCF_004027225.2 Strigops habroptila
CTGATGCTACTTTAGGCTGAGTTTCTCCTCCCTATAATAGCATATTCCTATGTTCTTAAAGCATGCAAAAGACCCCATGATTACTGATAAAAAGCCCACAGAAAAACCCCAGTGTGGCCCCCGCCTGTTGAAGTTCAATACTGAACCACTAATAGCTTCTGAGAGGCAGAACACACTACCTTAATACATTGTATTTCATGTCCCACCCAACCAGCCCATCCAAATTGTGTTCTTGTACTTCTTGCCCTGGCACTATGATGTTGGCACCACAAGAACAGACCCAGAATCTCCACTGACGGACCTCTGCTCCCTTGACAGTAACATGCTGTACAGTCTCCGCAATAAACAATTTATCTCCTGAAATCACTAACAGCAGGGATTTACAATATAAACATTTTAAATTATTTTATGGATTTTAGAGGCAAATTATTAGAATTTAAAAAAAAAAAAAAAAAAAAGGAAAAGAAAAAAACCAACCACAGAACCCAACACACTATCTCTACCAATATTAGCTCTGTTTCAAAAGGTTCTCCCATTATTTCATGCTACTAAAAGCCATCAGGACATTAAGCAGTTTTTGTAAGCATATGCAATCTTTAGCCAAGAAACTTCACCAAATGCCATAACAACCTAGGTACAACTTTATCTTCTCACCCATGTTTTCCTCTGTCGCCATTTCACTTAAAAACAGAACTTGCCTTCAGGAGTTTTCTACAGTTCAAGCTCATAAAATAACATTGTGTTCAAGTAAGTACTTTTCTTCAAAGAATGACTACCACAACTTTAGAAAGGCTGAAGTCCTTTGGGCATGGGTAGGTACAACCATCGCCCGGTCAAATAAAGAAAAAAGCCTGAATTATTTCACTATAAACAAATAACTCATTTACTGAGAATGAAGTGTTCCGTGAAAACTCACACAGGTGTTTACACCTCAGGCACAAAGTCTGCAGAATAACAATCAGGGATTACAGTGGATCAGACATTGTAAATAAACATTACTGCCACAAGACAAGCTAGCATTCTTATGAAAAGTATCAATAGAAAGCTGCAAATAACAAGGTTTTACTCAGTAAGACACAAAGTATCCAATTTGGGATAGTCCATATCCTTCAGTCGCTGCAAGCAGAGTCCAGAGAAAACTAACCAGTAATAAAAAACCTTCAAACCTTAAGAATAATCCTCCACTGGGACCGTGTGTGTAGGGAAGCCAGAGAATCTTGATCGCTGAAGGCTAAGAACAGCCTTTGACAGCTGTCCCAAACCATGCCCTGTGCTTCAGAGCTCTAATTCTCTCATCAGGCAGAAAGTAGAGGAAAACAAATATGGAAGTGATAAATAAAATCATTTTTAAAGCATCCAGCTGATTGCTAATGTGACTAGGTCATCCTGACATAAGGTATTATTTTCTTGGTTTCATTTGCAGTTCAGTCACTTGGTTTTTGATGTGTTGGAAAATTTCCACAGGGAAAATCTTTGACTGAACTTCCCCCACCCTCATGGGATTCAATACAAGTGTTATTTCTTCTCCGATTGTCCTATTTTTTTTCCCCTGTGATTTTCCAATTTGAAAGAAGATATCCTGGACCAATTGAACAGATGCTAATTACTGTTTACAATCTGTTCCTCATATATTTTACACATTTTTGGGTTTTTTTTTTAAATATGGGTTGGAAGAAAAAAAAATCCTACCAACTTTTTCTACACTTCCAGCTGCATCAAAAAGCACAGGAAGGATTATTTATAAAACAAGCGTATATGCTTGAACAGAATAGGGCAAGAAAGTGATAAAATTTCAAGTTATTTGTCCGTACTTCTTGCACCCTTTCTACTCCATGTAAGGACATCTATTTTAGATGCTTATTTCTCATTTACTACTGTCTGCAAGTATAAATGTCTCTAACCATTCAGAATTACCTGAAAGGAAATGATCTGAGATTTATTTTGTTTTATCCTACATATAGGAGTGACACACAGTTGCTCTTACTGAGTTTCACTTTATCAAGTGTCCACCTGGAAAAGAAGCAATTACTGGCTGCACAGCAGTTAAATAGAAAAGGACTTGGGGGCTAAAGCACGCCACAAACTGACAGTTAACACCATACTGCTAATATAGGCAGCAAACATCACTGCAGAACATATTGGCAATGTCACACAGAAACCTTATAAAAAGCATTTTGTTCTAATTGACTTCGTATAAGAGTACCATAAGCTGTCGTGGGCAGTACATCTCTGTAAGCACTGACAAACAGAAAGAGGAGAACAGCAACAAAAGAGACCAAACGGAAGAGCTAAAAGAAACCAGAACAGACAAAAATAAAAGCCGTGATTGAAAGACCAACCAGTGATAGGACATTAATCCAGAAAAGAGGAAACCTATCTTCCTCTTGTTCATTCTGCTATCACACAGAAGATCCCAAACAGTGACAAATGAACCATATGAGCAGAAGACAAATCCATTCCAAAACATTTCAAAAGACCAACTGCTGTCAAAACCATTTCTTCTGCATCTTTACAGAGATCAGCTTTGGTATCTTAGCCAACTCTTTTGGGAGTAAGTCCAGAACTCCCCGTGGCCAGAACTGAGGCCACGTGTCTTCTACCCTGGGCAAGCACTTACTTCTGGTGGGAGACACCACAGTGGCATCCTCCAGGAACTGAGAGAATCTTCAAAATAAAGATTTCCATTCAAAGCATTCACATTCTACCCATATTTCCAAATAGTTGTAAATGAACTGGCATCCTGGCTTGTATCAGAAATAGTGTAGCCAGCAGGACTAGGGAAGTGATTGGAGTAAGAAACATGAAAAGTTCTAATGAACTCTAATTAGACATCACATATACCAACAAAAACAGTTCCTAAAACAAAATACAATCTGCGTAGTTAAAGAGACATAAGGCTCAAACACTATTCCTGTTGTAAGGGGAAACTGCTGGTTCCCGGCTATCCAAACTTGCTTGAAATCTTAGCAACAAAAAACCTAAGTTTTAGTCTTTCATGTTTCCTTACTAGGTCAACTTTCCTCTCTATAGTGCAAACTTTTTGGCAAGCATCGTAACTTTCCAGCTTCTGAGTGAAACATAACTCGACTGAAACATACTATCCAAACACATACATACACATTTGTGCGTCTATAATATTATCTGTATGTAATTGACAAGACCTACAAACAGCTGTAGTATCAAACAGCCTATGCAAAAATATTTGTTAGCAAAAAGACATGAATTACTAAAGATGTATATCACTTTTTGAGATGATAACAAACATGAGCAATAACTCAATCTAAGATTCCAATTTTTAAAATTTATTCAATTACTCCAGTTCCTCTGGGTTTGGTTTCTATCACCTACTCAAATCTCATCTATAAAAGTGAACACAAACAAACAAACTCAGTCTCCTCAAAGAACTATTATAGGGAAAGACCTACCAAGCCAATCTCACTTCTGCTGGATTCTCAGTCCTGAGAAAAGACTGTACCTATTCCACATTCTCAGAATATCAAGCTTTGAAATAGTCACAAAGCTCTTGATCTTTATCCTCGCTAAGGATAGGTTTTTGACATGGCAGTAAGTGCATGTTAGAGCTTCCCTTCAAGCATCGACCAGAACAGTACTAAAGACACACCTTGACTGAGGCAAATGACTACACAGAGGCACTTCTAGGTAAGGAAGCCCTCAAGGTCTAAGTGTTTGGAGAATGGCAGAGACACTATTCAAGGAAAAAAAAAAAAAAAAAAAAATCCTGCTCTGGCATTCTTCCAAGTAGCCTTTTTTGTCAATCACTATTTCTGCTATTCTCGTTTCTCAGTCTTTCCTTCTGTCCACTTTCTCCATTTTTACCTTATCCTCTGGGTTTTTTTCTCCCATTTCTTTACCTCCTGTCATCTAATCCCTAACTCTGATCTCCTCTGTATTTTTGTCATGTGGATGATACTGATCTTTACATGCTGCAACTTTATTTCACACTTCAGGCAGAGCAATAGGAGACGTATTCGCACTCCAAGATCATTGTTTCAAAACCATCTGCAGACTCAAAGACAAATGTTTTCATTTCAGACAGCATTTTTTCCAAAATACAAAAAGAATAATGTACTTCTCTTTGGAAAAAAAAAAAAAGAAAAAAAAACACAAACATGAAAACATGTTTGCACACATTAACTAGGCTACAAAAATACAGTAGACAAAGAAGCCGGCTATCAATCCTGCAGTTTACATGTTTGCTTTAGACGCAGGACACATCTCCAGACAGCAGGACTATGGAATAGCAGAAATTCATTACTTCAATAAAGATATTCTACAGGTTAGAGTATGCAACCTCTGCAAAAGAGTGACAACCAAAATCTGGCAGGAGGTGATGGAGAAGGAGACAAGAAGTAAAACAGGAATATACCTTCCAGTGTGCAAGACCAGAGAGAGGGGACAAAGGAAAAAAACTGTACAAGACTTATTTCCCTTCCCTTATCTGAAAGAAACTCTCCACATAAAAACTTCAGGGACTCATTTCCAGGATGGAGAACTATACAGCAATGGACTTCTAAGCATTCAGTTAATGCAAAGGGATCATGAGCAGCAAAGCGATGCCAGAAAAAATGGAATTGCCTATTTCCTATGCACATGAGATGTATAGGAAGAAACTTACTAACCTAAGTCCTGGCTATTGCACAAAATAAATTTCCACATACTGACTTGTTTACATATGATTCCTCAATTAAACACTTTCAAACAAAATCCACGTCACCACATCAAAAATTAATCTGTTCAAATATTAGGTATTATTTCTTTACAAGGTCAATGAGCCTGACTTTTTTCACTTAGTAGTATAGGCCTCTAACTGTGTTTATCTTACAACATTACTCTACACTCAGGCTTAAATGGCTTTCCTGGCAAAAAAAGGGTTTAGATTTGATGACAGATGTATTCTAAAAGCAAATTTCTTCTCCCCAGAGAGACTCCAGTAACAGTCTGGATAGCAACCAACATCTGTATAGTACTACTACTGAGTATTAATATACTAAATTCTCCTTACTATAATATTAGGTGATACTTAGACCTTGAGCTCTAGGAAAGTGTTTGAAAAGGAACTATCAATTTGTATTAGAATAACTATTTATAGGCATAGACTGCCACCTAGTGAGTTTTATTGTCTGTGGGGAGAAAGGAAAAAAAAACAGAGCACCAACCTTCCTCTTTCGGGGGGGGGGGGGTGGGGGGCGGAAAGAAGAACGAAAAAAAAATCATTCCTTCATATTTTACATGAACATATAGAAACAACATCATATCACTTATCTCTCCTATTATTATTATTTTGATGGTAAATGCAGGAGGGGAATGAGGAAAGAAGAGTCAGTAAGTGTATGTTATCTTCCTTGTACAGGTAAGATCCATGATGCTGCTTGTTCATCAATTCCTTCTGGAATTCCTCCTTATTTTACATGGACTCTAGCCTTTGCATAACACAAGTGTTGCATCCAGACCTTATTTAATCTCTAGGACAACACTGACATAGACAGCCACTTCTCTCTCAAAATTTTGGATTTCTTCAGTTTTTGCATTTTTAGTCTTTCTTGGTTCTTCTCAGCATTGTAACTGTATTTTCAGTACATTCTCTAGTTCAGCTTTACCATTCCCTCTTCAGTCACTGCAGCTTTCTACAGGATTTTGCTATTTGTGAAGAAGCAAAGTTACCTGTGTCATCTTACCTGCCTTAAAGTTGTATTATCATTATATAAATAACTCTCAAATTGATGTCACCTTCAGAGTTCTCTTTCTGTCCAAACTTGTATTTCAGATAACTGCTTTCATTTACTTATGGCCATTTGATTAGCAGCATAAGAACTCTTACTTATTTTTCCTGTCATGCCTTCTCCACGCCCTTCTCTCTCAAACACTATCAATCAGCATCTTCAGTTCACTTCTCATCCAGACCTAAATCTCAGAATCTGCAGGACAAATGGGTCTTAGGAAGATCTTTCTGTAATGAATCTGTAAGACAAACTTATTTTTATTTAAGCAGGAAACCAGCAAAATCTTTTCAAATTTCTCCTTATCTAACATACTTTTCTCTATCAAATATAATCTTTGCAATGCTCTGAATGAAGGTGAAGAGACAGTTCTATACCTTGTTAATTTGATTTTACCAGCACTTTATGTACCCACCCACTGTATTTTATAGTCACGTGAAACAAGAACACTACTTAGTTTTTGCTTATCAAAACTATCCTCTTATTTACCATAAAGAGGTCAGTACCTGTTTTGAACACATGGCAATATACTAACTTTCATCAGCCCTTGTTCAATGCTCATCTAAGTACTTCCACAATTTCTCATGTTACCTCTCATAGTTTAAAGGAGTTCTTTTCAAATATTCCCAAAGTCATTTTATGAATGATTTACCTTATTAAAAGATCTTATTAAAATCCTTTGTTGTTACACCAACAAAATAAACCTGATTCTAGCTAAGCTGCTGATGTGCTGTGACTGTTGCTTATCATACTGACTAACTCACTGTAAACAGTTCTTTGCACTCCCTCAACAGTGCCCACCTCAACAGTAGCCTCTGCAAACTGGGGCAGGGGCTATCACAGAGACTTTGAACAGCACCAGCACTTTCGAATACCCCATCAATAAAATGCTACTACAGGAATTAAATAATGTCTTTCCTTCATTCCAATATTATATTGCTTTCTTACATCAAAGAAAACCAACAAATTACCCTCAAAGCAACAGCCTAACAATATAAAATTTATTCATTTTGTCTTTTAAAGCAGAGTTACAGAACTCTTAACCTCAACATGCAGCACTAATGATCACTGCTAATAAAAGTCCTATCCAAACTATTTGAACATTAACGTATAAAACAGAGTGTAAGAAAACATCCACATAAAAATTGAAGCAGAAAAACAAGACAACAAAATGTGGCTATGTTTCTAAAACTTCTTAAAAGTATAGCCTTTCTCCTCTCCCTTTTTTGGGTCACTCCAAAAGAAAGAAGCAGATCATGGTGATCTTCAAGCAGGCAGTAACTCATGCCCTCCAAAGTTTAAATCAGTTTTAATGTAATTCTTTCACTTCTTGACAGATGGGACAAAAAAGCATCATCATTTACCGTTGCTAAGAGGCTTTAATTTGATTACAGTAGTTAAATGGGGTCACATGATGAATATCTGGTCCAACTGCAGTTTAAAAAAAAATATAAAGTTACATTGATAAAGTTAGTTGAATAAAGAGAAGACTCCTGAAATTATGTCAGCAAGTTTCCGCAGCTTTGAAAGCTTACATAACTGGTAATACATTCAAATTTTTTCTCTTTCCAAGGACAGAAAGGAAAACAGAAGTCCATTTACAGGGCTTCTCTCCCATGTGTTCTTCTCTGCTCCCACAAACCACAGAGGGGTACAAAAGAACAGAGATGCTAATATCAAAATGTCAGATTTCAAAGTTAACTTACCATATTTGTCTCGCAAGCCAACTGTACACCTGAAGACTCCACCAAAGGCCACATCTTCACCAAATATTACTGAAAAATAAGAACAGTAGAGGAGGCTAACATTACTCCAATGCATCTTATTTTTAATGAACTTGTTCCAAAGGTTTTTGAGACACTAACATAAGACCAGGGCAACTCTCAATATTCAAACTACTAACCTTATAGTGTGGGTGATGTAGCCAATAAAGTTTTATCTCTAAAAGTAGTCGCCTTTAAAATTTAGCTTCAAATCAACTAATCTTGGGTTTATTTTTCCTTTGAATTTATGGAATAATGATGCCTAATTTTTCTTAACACAGTGTTGTTATTTGATTCACAGAAATAAGTATTGCTCATTTCAATATGTTTTTTTTAAGCATGTAAGAGATGTGCAGCAGTATCACCAATAGCAGCTTGCATGAACTGGGATCAGTTCTGATAATTCCCACATCCCTTGACACCCTAGATATTCTAAAGGGCACAAAATAATAAGTTAGCCTCCTTATCTTTCAAGTATTATTTTTGTTTAAATGCATTTCTGGTTGGAAGCACTAAAAGGGACGAACACACTTCTGAAAATTATGTTAAGGACACCACTTCAAGAAAAAACAACTTGTATCACGATGTAAAACCAATGCAGCCACAGAATGTATGACTGAAGTGTGTCCCCAGATCATCTAATTTATTTTTAATCTTCATTTGTTTCAGGTATTATGTACTTAAAATCTTTGTAAGGCCTTTCCCTGACCACACAACTACTCACTTTCGAGCCAGCTGACATAAAAAAACAAAAATCCCATTTAATGCTGATATCAGCACACTTGCCTGGATTTAGTCATTCTGTTCAACCACTGAAAATATTTTCCTGGACAGATTCTCATTTTCATCAACATAAATATGAGGATCTCCACGACTTAAACAAGAGTTGCTCAATTCTCATAAAACTAAAAACATATGAAGGACATGCTTTCTATTGCAAGAAACTCTCATTAACTCAGTAAGTAGCGTGATACTGACAACTGACATGGCTGGACTGTAGAACTCCAACATGATCTTGCAAGGAGCTTTGCAAAGATCTAGCCCTGTAAAGCTGAGAAGCAAGACTAGAACCTCAGAGTGACTAAAATGCTGAAAATTATACATGAGTTTAGATTCCAGTCTACTTATTTTTATCTGGCTGATTCTACAGAAATCGTACTAAAATCTGTTCTTGGCACTAATTTACCCTCCCTTGTCTAAGCTTAATTTAATAAAGGTGATAATAACACAGCTGTAGATTGAGAGGGAATGTACACAGGCATAGTACTGGACAGATAACATGGAATTTGCCCTAACAGATGAGATAATTAGTCAGACTTCAGGTTGAGCAGTGGTTCAAGAAGTGCCAAAAAGTGTTACTAACACACTAAAAAGAAAAAACAAACATCTCTTTCAGACATCTGGCCATCATCATGCCTTTGTTCCAACAAAAGAACAACAGACCTCCTGTTACGTATAAGAATTAAAAGTGGAGTAAATAGCTTTGTACAAAAGAGTTTAGGATAACCCTTTTAAAAAAAGCTATGACGAACTAGCATCTTCAAAGTTACAGGTTATCCAGACTGCAGAAGCCTAGAAAAACTTTACATTGCCTATGCATGATGATGAACAGAAATCAGTAAACCTGGAAAAAAACTTTGGAGCAGGGGAGAAGGGCAGGGCAGGGAAGGAGATTAGGAAGAATGGATAGAGAGAGGAATATATAGTCTCTAAAAAACTTTTTGAGCATAGAGAGTTGAAGGAATTTAAAAAGATTTACATTTTTAAAACTCCTTTACCTACTAGTGGGACTCAAACTGCTCTTAACTACAGTTCACACCAGTAATACCAGAAGCATATTAGGCAATGTATCTTTCTGTCCTGACTTCTAAGTGAAATTAACCCAGCAACCACAGAAGACACAACTGCATCTTAGATCATGTAATCTCTTAATAATCTGTTAATACCACTCATTTTTAAAACTTGTTTGAGATCAAAGTGTAAAAATAACCTGTTAGAAAACTTTAAAGGCCACAAGAAATGCATTTAATAAACAGGGAAAACAAAATGAAATTTACACAAAGCAGAAGACACTAACAAGCGTAGTCTACCTGCAGTCGGATCTTTGGCTAGAGCATTGTCCAAGGCACTTGTTATGGATTGAAAGAGATTCATCTTCTGAGTTTCACCTGTGTGAAAGTGATCAGTTAACAATTTAATCTGGTTCAAAACACAAAGTATATTAGAAAACACTGCTGCAAAGCACAATTAAAAACTTCGATAACAGTCATAAACAAGATCCCTGTTAGGAGTACCCAAGAGTCATTTGCTGAGTAAACTTAAGTTATGGTATAGATGGGATTGAGCATGGTATACTTTGCAATCCCAAGGACTATAGAACTACTACCCTGCATTCAACCTTTTTTCAAAAACTATGTTCTCAGCTAATGCAGCAAATGCAGCTTTGCAATGCTTAGTCAAACACTAGGAACAATGACTGTTACAAGAGCCTTTCAAAGGAAGAAACCATAGTAAAGCTTTATTGTTTTGAGGATTGGGATCCTTTCTACTAAGATTCACCAGATCTCATTAAGCTTACTTCATCATTCTTTAATTCTTTTTTTAAAAGCTTCAGCCTTTCCTGTTTACAGACTCTTATTATCAGCAGTTTTCTGATCAGCCTTCTCTCTGGACTGCAGTTAGAAAGTGTCAGAAGCATCAAACCCATACTCCAAAGAAAGAAAACTTGATGCTGAACAGCTATACTCAAAAGGGGTAAAGCAAATGCACCAGACAGTCACACTAAAGTCTTCCAGAGTGCAGACTGAAAGAAAACCTTCAAGACCCAAATGCCCTTCTCTACTCAAGCGCTGCAAGAAAAAACAAACAGGCCTGAATGCAAAGATGGAACAAAACAATAGTCCAGTCCCCAGTACTGTGATCAACTCAGCTTGTCCAAGAAAATAAAATAATGCCTTATCAGAAACTAGGTGAGTAAGAAATTGCCTGGCTGACATTTGGTAGCTTTTTAACTGGCAAAACCTCTATCTAAGCCATGACCAGAAGCCACAGCCCAGGACAATGGTACCTACCAGCACACACAGCACTTAAAAAGAACTACAAACAAACATCAAAAAAGAACCCACACACAAACAAACAAACAAACAATAAAGTAATGGTTAGGCGATGATCAAAGACAAACATGAGAACAGGTGTTAGAAATCAGAAAGGCAAACAACATTCTGTTTCCAGCAGTGACATTATCTCTCAACCATTCAGCTTTCCTTCCTCCTAAAATTGCTAATTACCAAATTTTCTTAAAGACTTATGTCATGCCACAACACAGCTGAGTAGCTGCATTCATATATGTTTCTGTACTTGGTAGCTTCACCTGTTACACTTTATATGGCCCTTTAAGAAGAGGAAACTGTGAAAAAAAAAAAAAAAAAAAAACTTTAGGGGAAACTGTTCAAATTATATGAAAGCTACAAATAATCAACATTTACAAATTCAAGGGACAGAAAGCTGGGGAACAGCAGTTGTTTCTCTTTTTTCCAAGTCATCCATATTAGTATTTAGGTTATCTTTTCCATAATATAGAAACCTTCCAGTATTTGAAATAAATAAATGCTTATTATTTAAGCAACTGTCAGAAATTCTTCACACTGACTGTCCTGACCTGCTGTTCTTCCTTATAATAAAGGCCTTCTGGGAAAGGAGAAACTAATTGTGTCCTTCAGATTTGAACTATGAAGTTGGAGAAGCATTATCTTTGCAAATCAGGATCAGTAGTGGCTTAACTTCATTTCACTTTTGCTGTTTTTCACAGAATTTCAAAGTGTAATTTAAATCAAAAGAAAATAGTTTTCTATTGATATATGGCAACAAAACTGGCCTGACTCACTAGAGCTTCTTCGCTATGATCTCAAGCAGGGACCTGCAGCATGAAGCCTTTACCACATGACACCTTGGATGTCTCCGTCCCCAATGACTAACAGAAATTGACAAGAGTTTTCTCAGACTAAATGTCCAAGCTGGAACACCAAGGTATCCAGCTAAGTAACACCTTTCTAGAAGACAGTGTGGTTCATGTGAGAGAAACAGCTACTCTGCAGCTGGCAGGCTTCTTCCAGAACTCAGCAGAACTCACTTTCAGAGTTGCATCTCAGACACAAAACCACCAACTTTCATCCCGAGCTGGTTATTTCCAACTGATCTGTGTTTACTCCCAGCCGCGTGATCATGACGATTACCTCGAAGCTTTAACTACACAGCAGTCTTCATTAATGACAAGTTTATCACCACGACTTAACCATGCAAAAAACACCAAGAGGGATTAAATCGTTAAATTACTACTAGAAGCTTCACCACTGAAAAAGAAGAGGGGCAGGGAAAGCGCTTGCAGGTCTGAGCAGATGATGGGTAGGCCTATTGCAACTATTGCACTGACTGCCCAAAACACTCCACAGGGCCCCGCCGCCCGCCCCCAGCGGGGCCGTAAGGCGCCGGAGCGGTCTGGAGCACCGCCGCCAGCGGCACACGGGGGCCTTCCCACCACAGACCAGGTTTTTCACGGGAAACCCGCAGGTGGAAGAGCCGCGGACACAGCGGAGGACCCAGGCCAAGGCCGCCGCCCGGGGTCTCGCCCCCAGCGCTGGGGCTGGCGGCGGCTACCCCACCGTGACAACCCCGCTCCCGGCTGGGGCAGCGCCGCCCGAGGGGGCGGAGGCGGGAAGCGCCCACCCTTGTCCCTCCCCTCCGCCACACCCCGGCCGGGCGCCTCCCCGAGAAGACGGCGGTGGGGAGGACCCGACAGCGGAGCGAGCGTGAGCCCGGCCCTCGGGATGGACCCCGGCCCAGCCCCGCTCTCACCGTACTCGGTGGGCGCCGGGTCCGGCTGGAAAGAGAAGTGCGCCGCGGACCGTCGGGGCGCGGGCGGGGGCAGGCGGCTCCAGAGCCCGCCGCGGCCGCGCACCGTCACCGCCGCCGCGCCGGAGGGGAGCGCCCCGCGCAGCGCCAGCGCCAGCCCCGCCGCCGCCATCGCCGCCGCTGTCAGGGGCCGCCGCGGCCGCCGCGCGCTGTACAGAGGCGGGGTCCTGAGTGGGCCTCCTCACTGGCCGGCGGAGGGTCGAGGACGGGCCAATTAGAAGCCGCTCTGCGGTGGGTGGAGGGGTGGGAGGGTAGGGGGAGGGTTTAGTGCGCCTGCGCGTGAGGCGCGCCGCGAGGCGGCGGGGGGGTGGGGGGGGCGCGAGGCTACGTGCTGGGCACGCGGTGGCCGCACGCGCGGGGTGACGCACGCGGTGGTGGCGTGCGCTGCGGCCGTTACCCATGTGCCTCTGCCTCGTTCAGGGCGGCCGCGGCGGCCCCGCGGTGTGTGCAGAGCCGCGTAGCGGGTGGTTTCCCCGGCCCGGCCCGGCCGGGCCGTGCTGCAGGTAGCGGTGTGCCAGGCGCTGCGCGCACCGGGCAGTGCGGAACTGGGCATCGCCTCTCTCAGTACTGTCACAAGCGTGGGTGAAACAAAAGTTTTCAACTTTCCCCTTAAATGTTCTTCTTTTCCTCCACTGGGATTTTCATATTGCTATCCCAGCAGTAAGAAGTACTGAATAAATGCCTGAAATCCTCAAACTCTACCCCAGCAGGTGGCCTGGAAGGATAAAAAATAGTAGACCTGCAGAGAGACCTGTTCACTGTGTCTCTCAAACCCCTTCTCAACTGCACGTCCAAGCTTTGTCTCTCTTATATTTAATTATTATTCTTGTCCAAGGTCTTGTCTTTTTTTTTTTTCCCGAACACTCTTCATTACTTCATTACATTTTATTTTTTTTTTTTTTTAAAGCAATTGATATGACAGTTTCATGTGTACATATTTTTCCTTGTCAGGTTTTATAAAATAATCTTTCTAATGTTATTACCAAAGTGACCAGCCCACCTTCCTTCCCCACATGCTCCCCTCACCCAGGTGAGTCTTCTTGTTCTACCTTTGCAGCCTTTCTTCCTCTATATGTTCACCTTTCAGTTGTTCCCATAACAATCATTTCCCTTTTACCAGTGCTTCATATCTTGTCCATACACGTGCTTCTCCATCAACACTTTTCATGCAGCCTCCAACACATGTGACAATCCCCTTTCAGTTCTTGTCTGTGTTGATGTTATCTGTAAGACTGACCATACAGGATAGCATTTTTACCCTGCTCCAAGAACTCTTTTAATTCCAAAACTTTGCCTCGGAGAAAAAGACTAGCAACTAGAATAATGTATATATGGCATCACCTCTTTCAAGTGAGGGGGCTCATGTGTAAACCTGTCTGAAAAGGGCCTTATTTTAAACACCGGAATATGAGATTTTGTATGTAGTATGAAATATATATCACTACTATGATTAGATATTCTTTTTTCTGTCTGAGTTCCAAGCCATTAAGGAATATCCCTCTTAATAACCACAGGACCATGTCAGGGAAGACCATTGTTTCATTATGTATTGTGTGAAAAAACAAAAGGTTTTTTCATGTTTAATTTATTAATTACTGGGATTTATGCAAGATAAAAGCCTTTATCTTAATACTATCTGGAAAGTCCAGCCACTTGCTCTTTAACATGCCCTTCATCCTTAGAGACTGCTGACAAAGCACCCAAGATGATGGGATAAAACGAGTTCTTTTAATATACCTCAGTATATTCCATGGAAGCAAAACACTGATGACTATCTAAAGGAGATGAGAATTTTCATATAAGCAATAGAAAAGCAGTGTCTCCAAGGAAAGAAGAGTATTGCTAAACTCAAACCCTAAACTATGCAATATATTGGGTTTATTTTTGTCATGCTGTATTATTTATAAAATGTGGGCATAACCTTGGTCAGATATTCCAGGAGGTGCTTTAGTTTTCAACATGGGCAGAAAAGGATTCTCCTTGCTGTCTTCATTCAGTGACTGCTGTCTCTTACATTTGGTGATACGTGGAACTTGAAAAGCAAACTAATGGTTGTGGAGCCCAGTATCTTCCAGAAGACATGGCATTTGTGGTAGAAGGGTGGAAAGAAGAAATACCTTCAGTAACACCCATGCAGTTGCTATTCAGACCTAGGTGAAAGAGAAAAAGTGTCTGGAGATGAGACTTGCCACATAAATTATTATTGCCTTTTGAGTACAAAAAGTAGTTTGTCCACATGGCCTTGGGAATTTGCACTGATACTAAAAAGGGAGCCCAGGACAAATGGGCAATCAAAAAGGTTTATCCAGATGTACTTTGGCTGACTAGTACATTAGTGAGGATGAGTCCTAGCATTCATGTCTTTCCAGCTCAGATGGGGTCATAATTATGTCCATGTTGTTCCTGGTATATGTTACAATATTCCAGCAACTTCAATTACATTTTGAAGACAGTTTTCTCATTTGGAAATTGTTCAGTCACTTAGGGCTACTTCTGTTAAATCTATACACCAGACTTTGAAGAGCTGAAATCAGCTGCATTACCCATGTGTGTGTCATTATGCGCATCCTTAGTGTTGTTGACAACCATTAAAAAACTCTGGCAGTCATTACTTTTATTTCTGAATAATCATGCACAGCAATTAATGAGGATTTGATGATGACTGCAGACCCTACTGACACATTCATGCCAGCATTAATCAGATGTAACTCCTTTGAAGTCCATGTTGTTACCTCTGATTGACATGAATCTAATTGGGAGCAAATTGTGAGTATTGGACTCTGACATGAGCATATGGCTCCCTTCTACTCTATTCTACTCCAAAATCTCTCAAAATTTGGACATAGCTTGCAGCTGAACCTTAGACTCCTTCTGAGCTTGTCATGTTTCCCTGTAGGTGATGCTTTATTTAAATTCCATCTCTGTAGATGCAAAGGCATCCAAGTGATTTCTGTAGCATTTCTTTGAGTGTAGTTTCACTGTCGCTTTCTTGTCAATTCTGTCTGTCATGCTGTAGTGTTGCTGTAAGTTTTCCTCACTGCTCTGTGTTTCATTGGAGGAATTCAGTAGCATATTCTCCACCCCAACAGTCATTTATCTGATTCATCCCCTCTTAGAGGACCTCCTAGTAAACACTTCCGTTATGCTAATACTGTCTTGGCACTGCAGCTGTTTTCTTGCTTTATTTTCTGTCTTTTTTCGTCCTCCTACCCTAATTATGGTCAGCTTCATCCTTTTTCTGTAATTTATTGGTAATTTAGAGCTGTTTTCTCCCCTGTCCCTACTTCCTCACTTGTGCAAATAGGCTATTTTGCTGGTTAGAGGCTGTCATCTCTTTCTTGGGTACGTATAAGTGAGGAACTGTTTTCTAAAGTGTACTGTGGAAATGAGGAGATGTAGCTTTTGGCCTGTCAGTTTTTATTGTCAGTCCTGTACAGATTAGACGTGTTAATGGAAAGGATAGTCTTACCCCTAGGAACAAGTAAGACAGACTGAACAAAAGCAAAGCAGCAGTGGTTTTGAGCAAAGGGACTTAGAAGCGAATGGTTTCATCTTAGGGAGCATACATGGTTGGAACCGGTTTGCATTTTAGCAGAGAAATTATTATTTTAGATATTGATAAAAAGCAGTCCAGACCAGGACACTGCATCTGGTGCCATCCAAGTTGTAGTCTGGCAGAGGGAAGGGGAAAAAGAAAAAAAAAGAAAAGAAGCTTTAATAGCGTGGTTTTGTACTCATTTGCACATAGCGTCAGAAATCCTCCACTTACTTCTGCCATATCACCCACCTCTGTGTTAAGACGGTGCTTCCCTCTCGGTCTAGAATAGTAACTGTGGCTTTCATCCCCAGTTGCTTCCTAGATTTTTAAACACTTCACCAGAATGATCACGATTGAATTAAAGACAATACTATTTTTAAATGATATGTGTAATTCCTAACATTAAGTGAAGCAGTGCTAGAAACAGTGGTGTCTTTCCACAGAGACATTATTAAGCTGTTTTTTACAAGGCATTTTGGTGTTTCATAATTACAGGAAGAGAATCCCTCTCTCCTCTCTTTAATTCAATCAATTTTAATTGCTTTGAAACCACAGAGCATATTCTAGACTGTGACTCAATCTAGAAATACCTGTAGAGGGAAATGATTTCTAATAGTTGACAGCTCATAATTTTAACACCAAAAAAAAAAGTCATAATGAAATCCAGTTTGTACATGGAATAAGAAGGACCACATTTTTTATCTTGGGAATAATTAAATATAGGAACAATTTATCCGAGAACATGCTGGATTCTCATCACTTGCATTCTTCAAATCATAGCTAGATTTCTTTGTAGAAGAAGTAGTGTAGCTCAAACAAAATTATGATCTTGATACCAAAACTACTGGGTGAGGACATACTGAAATAATCATATTAATACCTCCCATTCTAAAATATATATTGTTGTTCACTAGTAAGCAAGAATTGCCATTTGACTGATTAGGAAAGTATGCCAAAAAATCTCAATCAGTCAGATTCACAAATGAGCAGCAAGATGAATTCTTCACAGATATATATACACACATATATATATTTACAACTGACATTATAAGCAGTAGTCAAAAAGCAAGTACACAGAAGTCCCATATTCAGGATTCTTGTGATAAAACATATCCATCCCACAGACCATATATAAAACATGCTGGAACGCCTCTCTGATGTTTTGGTAATATACTACAGTATACTGGCAAGCTTATAACATAGTTGTGTTCAGTAGAAGTTAATAAAGGGAGAATAAAAAGGTATGATGGATCAACAAGTGCCAAGAACAGAGTGAGCCAAAGCCTCGCTGTTTCCCCATAGTTAGTCATTCCCCTAGGGCACAGTGAAGTTCACATCTCTGTTTAAATGAGCTACCTTTATGAAGCGTTTTGTCTTCTGAACTGAAGTCTGAAGCATAATTCTGTATTCTTGCTGCTATTATTTTTATTAGAGGACTATCTGCTTTTTTTATCCAGACCAGTAGCATTAGGTCTGAGTTAAATAATAATAAACTGCAAACCTTATCACATGTGCAGCTAGAAGTGTGTTAAAAAAGGAGATAGAAAGGAAAATCCACTGTCCATTAATTATCTTTTATCAGGAGATACAGTTCTGTTCAGTTTAGTGGGCTTTAAGTAATGGTCATGTAACCTAAAGAAGCCACCTTTGGATCATGTGAGTTCCCTACAGGTTTCCACACTGTTCTTGCCTGCTGATGACAGATGCAACACATTGCACAGGTTTAAATAACTGTATGAGATTCCGTTTGCCTTGCCACAAACTGACATAGTGCTGCTGATCAGAGTGGGAGCTGCGATGAGTAATGAAAATAGTCTCTCCCCATAATGTTAATAGTAATTTCTGTAAATTAAACATACAGGATTCATACTCTACCAGCAAGTAAACAAGTACATCAATTTTTTTTGCACCAGTTGTCCATTTGTTGAATAGCCAGCAAGGCAATATTGAACAAGTCAGTGCAGTATCCAGGCCCACATTTCCTTGCTCTCAAACATGAGGAGATTGAAAAAGAACTGTATTCAGGGCGTGAATAATCAAAACTCCCCAAAAATAGATCATACTCTAGGGACACCTACGCTACTAATTTTATAAAAGCAAAACCCCTTATTCAGCTATCAGTTCTCCTAAATTTAATCCAAGTGGCATATATTTTTTAACTTCTATGCACCTCACCCCATTAGTTTGACCATCTCTGCAGTTAGAGGATGTTCTAGGTTTTTTTTTCCTAAGCTAATTGTATTACAGAGGTTTCACATTTTGGATCTTATTCAGATTCTCATGCTGCAGTCAGTGCAGCGCTTGTGTCTGCACCCAATGCAGTCACCCACCTGCAGCCATTTCATGGTATTTCTTATTATTATTTTCTTCATGCCAACAAAAAAAGTTGTAGGTGTGTTTTTAATTTAAACATTAAAAGAGTGGATTTTTCTATATGCTCTTATGACTAAAGATTTTCATCACTACAGTGTCCCTGCAAGTTCTGGGGTTTTTTTCATTCAAAGCAGGAATGCTTAACACTGGTGCTATTCTTATGGCTCTGGGAAAATCTAAGATTGGTTCAACATTTTGTGCCTCACAGCTAGTTTGTGGCAATGCTGTGCATTTATACTATCTGATTTTTATATAAAGAATTGTTTCAAGTAGGTATATGACAAAATTCTGCGTAAGTGTAATGTAGATGAAAAGAATATCTTGTAGCAGGTTTTCAGAGGCACCCATTGGCAGCACAGGCATTTAATGTAGAAATACAGCTTCACTAACACCCAGAATTTAGACTAAATTAGGCACTCACTGAATTAGGATCCCAATGAAAGCCAGTAATAGTAATAATGATAGTAATTCACATTTTAAATCCAAAATCTTGATCTTTCTTTAAATAAATATATCACAGTCTATTACAAATAGTGTAACTTGAGAAGTGTCTTAACTGATCTGTAGTTTTTCACGTACGCCATTAGGTGGCAGGGAACAATAAAGATTTACTTGAAATGTCATAAATATGTTGAAATACAGATCTGTCAGATTATTCTCTCCGCCCTTTTTGAATCAGAATTATTTCCAACTGTGAACTCTCAAGAGCTTTGTCTAGTTAATTATTAAATGACTTACCAACAGGGCTCACAACTTTCAGCAAGACTGTTTCAGATTTCATTACTATGCAATCCTTTTGTCAAAAGAGAAGAAGACAATTCATCCTCCTGGGAGATCTCCAAAAATTAAATCTCACTGCAGTTGTATCTTTGCTTCTAACCTCTACTTCTGCTTCTAGTCAGGCTAAATCTGGCTGCTGGAAGTAGCTCCTAGGCCAGGCTAATTCAAGGAGGCATTAGTGGGAGGCAAGAAACTTTATTATTCTTTTGGGAGTCTTGATTCTAAACTGGTTATAAGGGGTAGGCTGACAGGTGAGTGTAAAAACACAGCAAATTTATCCTGCCAGCAGCATTTGTTTCTCTAAATGACTGCTGATTTTAGAATTGCAGGGTGAGAGGGTGGATAGCAAGAATCACAGAGGAAGACTTGCCTCTCGATAGCTCACTCGATGATTGATGAATGGAAAGTTGATTCTGCTACTAGTGGCTTTGTAGGAGCCAGGGATGCTTATGCTTAGCATTTCCCAGAGATGTAGAATCAAGTCCTTGGCAGAAGTCTCCCCTAAGAGATTTGTTCTTATTCCCTAAATGCTTTTAATGCTGTTGGTAGGAACCATGCCACAGACATCATGACACGTGCTTAACTGGAAAGTCACAGTGCAAATTTTTCCATATGTTTATGCAACAAACTTATGCCAAAGAAAGAAGTAACAATTCCACAAAATATGATACAGCTGCACTTCGCCATACCCGTTTGTTAAGCTAACACTTGAGAGGAGGAAAAGCACAGGAGGGATATTTCGTTGATTTGTTAGTGACTAGTCTGATATGCAGAGAAATTCAGCTCAATGCAGTTTTAATGTGCCTGAGTGAGTGACAGTAGAGAGACTGAAATCCATTATTCACCGGAAAATGTCTTGTAGCAACTCACAGTGCATCTCTTTTGTCCCAGGCAATCAGGTCTGGAAGAAAGGAGTCCTTTGTTCCCTCCAGTGTTCCCTGAGAACACTGACAGTAAGCACACAAGCTGTAGTCTTAGTATTTGTGAGGTCTACATGTCTACTTGGTTTTGGATTCAGTATTTGTCATCTCAGTCCCTAAGTTTCAGTCACTGTGTTGTATCTGCCCAGTCCAGACATGGGCAATCCTGTGGGTAACTGTGTACACAAACAGGAATCTTTAATAGTTAAAAATCCCAAAGCCGGTAATAATGATGGTACCACAAGATAACTAAACAACAGATTCTCTTAACTTGAATATAGTTATAGAAATATAGAAATACTTACTGCCTGTGCACATCCCAGTCCCATGGCCACCATGGCTGTTTGCATAAAACATGGGTCGTCTTCAACAACCATTTGTTTCCTTCACAAATAAATCACAGATTTCAGAGAGCTGTCAAATGGGATCGAAGCTAATTCAGCATGCTGTCAGCCTTAGCATTGACAGCAGTCTTAGTCCAAATGGATTAGTGTTGCAGTTGATCCATAGATCACCCTGCCCTATTTCTACCTTGTAACTCTCTAGATTAGGGATGTCCTAGTCTAGGAAAGATGCAGCATAGCCCACGGGAGAGGAGCTGCAGCATACAAGGAGGCTGCAGTGTGTAAGGTGTGTAAGCGTGTAAGCGATATTTTTTCTGGTGCACCGTGAGCCATTCAACAGTCAAAAATCGCTGTCTTTGAAAGATCGGATGAAAACCAGGAGTCACTAGGCAAGTGTATTTGTCAGGGGGGCTGTGTTCGGTGGGGCTGGTCATGCTCTAGGAAGGAGAGGCTGCTGGGAAGTGGTAGGTGTCATGCAACGCAATACACAATGCAAACTGTGTACACATTATAATTTGCCCCTGGAGCCCGCAGCAACACTGTGAACTTTGGCTTGGATTTCACATGAAGTGATCTCCGCTTGTAAATACTAATGATGCTGCTGTGCTCTCAGCAGCTTGGTGCCTAACAGCTCATTGGTTAATGCTGTTGACTGGGTTTGGGAAAGAGATTATTTACTTACCTTTCTGGAAAAGGGAGGAACAATCATAAAGATCAAGTTGATCACTTATTGTGCCTTATGTTTTTAAAATATAGGAGTTGTATGAAATATTTGGATCTCCAGAAAGGCGAGGTCTTTTTAGTCTATATGATTCACATGTGGGTTACCATATGCCTGAAGCTAGGGAAGACTGTTTATCTGTTAGCAAGCTGTTTTCCATATGATGTTCTTCACAGTTGTGTCAGAAATATCAAGAGCTACTTACTCAGCTGGGCCCAAATCTGAAGATCTCCATTTGTGCCTTTGGTCCTTCCATTGTTTTATAGTCAGATGTGAAAGTCTGCCCCAGAAGAGGGTAAACATGTTCTGAGATATTGTCATATTTTGAGAATGCAAGGACCTAAACAAGATTCAATCTCACTGGATCCTCCTTAGGAGTTATGGTCACAAACACTTCCTTGATTTCTCCTGAGCTGTGTCCAAGAGGACTAAAGAGGACTAAGGTCAGCCCTCTTTGCAGGTCTGAACTAACTCAAATTAATGAATTAATGAATAAAAGAGTTTCCTTTGAAAGGGGGATCTCAGGCAGGACAGTAGAAGCAGGTTAGCTGGAAAAGTCAAAAAATTCCAGAAAGCAGGACAGTGTGTATTTTCTAGGCATGTAATTACTCTGTGAAGACTCATGCTCTATGCTATCTTGCTCTGTCTTCCCTGCTAGGCTTCTCACGTCACCCAGAAATGAGATTAGTGTGAAGAAAGAAGTATGCTTTCTTAGTACACTTTTATTAGCATGCTAATAAGTAGGATGAGAGAGAAAACAGGGGTGGTTTTGCTCAGTTGTGCAGGATACTGGGATGATTTACATTGAAGTAGAAGAATGCCTGGGGTTGTTTTCCTTCAAATGTGCCAGAAGGTGGTACAAGACTTACTGGTGGTTTCATATGTACTGTCACAGCTACTGCCTACGACTGCACACATTCAGCTTCTTGTGAAAGACTGTTACAGACAACACCAAAGGAAAAACTATTCTTGCAAGCAATGCTCTGCCTGCCCAAAACAAACAAGCAAGAGTGGTTTGTGTAGCAATCTGTACGAGGAGGTCTGGGGATTTTCATCCTTTCTTTAAGGCTGGGATCTAGGAAAAGAACCTGAAGAGAGGAAGAAAGATGAAGTTGCAAAACAAACAAACAAAAAAGACTCACTGATAGAGAACAATCAATCAGTTGAGAAATTAATTTGCAGTAAGGGAAAAGGATGTGAAAAAGCAAGCAGGTAGTGGAGTGGCAAAACAGAAAATTAGGGAAGCCAGTTGCAACAGAGGAGAGGAAGATACGATTGAGATAGCTAAGAGGTGGAGTCTAAGACAGAGCAATGAAGCCATACACAAGACTGACATAAAACACAAAACAAAACATCCTCCAGGTGAAGGAGAGAACAGAGAAGACCAAATATGAGTTCACCTCTTTACCAGAAAAATTCATCCTCTGACTCAAGCAGATCAAGTGAACATAATGTTAGGCCAAAACCAAGAGAATGAGACATGGACCAAAAGTTAAAATCTATCAGAGTAAGCATGGCAGGAGGGGCTAACAGAGGCAGATGGATAGGGAACAACCATTGTCTATTAATATCTTGGACGAACACCTTGGAGATGATATTTTAATTGAATGAACTGAATGAGTTGATATTTGAATTGAATGTCAATGTTGGTACAAGAAAGAATGTGCATATATTAGTTGTTAATAATCTCGAATTGGAATTAGAAAGTGCTTAACGATTGGATCAGGAGGCTCTAGGTGCTATCCCATTAGGAACAGAGCATGCAAACACATCCTAGATTATCTTCAGGCAGAGCTTGGTAAATTTGGGGATGGTATTACGTACAAGATTGATATCCATTATGAGAGAGACCAGATTGGATGTTGTAGGAGGACCTTCCTAGTCCCTGCCCTAATCTTATTTTCCTAATAATGATGCTGTTGACTCATAGATATTGACCAGGACAGGTGCAGACAGACATGTATTTGCCTCACTTTCCAAGGCAACTAAATGCCACCCACATCTGGAATCTGTGTAGCTGGAGTGGCCCAGGGCTGTACCCAAGTTGTTAAATCTCTGCAAATACGTGACTTTCAGATCTGAACTGGCTTGCTTTTGCCTAACTTGAAGCGTGGGCGAGGGAGTCCACACCTATCCATACACCCTCAGAGGGCTGTCCTGGGCGCTCATGTTTGGTGCCTCAGAGAAGTGTGAAAACTACTTAAATTAGGAGTGCAGGGACTGTAAAAGCTGATGTGTCGGGGCTGAAGTGGCTCGAGATCCCAGAAGAAACGTAGTAGCAACATCTACTAATCGAGGGTACCACAGTGGCATGCTCAGGAGTGCATGCAACATCTTTCTGGTCACATCTGTAGGACAGTGTGGTGTTTGATTTATTGGTGAAGTCTGATTCACCAGCACTATGTATGACATGTCACCAGTAATGATGACTTACATCTGTGATTGCTCTCCCAGTTGTGCTGAATTCCTAGACAACACTGCGCAGCGGAGGTGATGCCACTGTTCCTCCTAGTTAGAGCATCCCTTCCTTGTCTAGCATGCTCCCGGGAGTTACATGGCTCCTCAGCAAATGTACAACCCACTGCTCACGCTGCAGTGACCACAGCCATCTACTGCATCAAGTCACACCCCAGTGCACTGACTGATATTTGGATATTTGGAAGCAAATATTTGTATGTATTAGGCATATGACAGTATTTTTAATTGCTAATAAGATCTGGTGGGGATAAATCGTTAGACCCTTCACTGCATGGTATTTGCATAAACGAGACCTTTATTTTGCAAATTCCTCTCCTGCCATCCTGACTGCTATCTCAACCGCACTAAATTTCCATTCTGCCCTCCTAGTAAACATCTATGCTTATGTGAGTGTGCGTGGCTCTCACTGTTTCCACTGTGACTGAAATGGGACCATTCCCACGCTACTTGAAGCTTTGTATTCTTGGCTCCTGAGACTACCTGCTAGCAGATAGCTGTGGCCATGTCTTCCTTTGATGAAGAAGTTCTTATCTTAGGTGAGATGTGGAGTGCGTCATCTTGCAACATTTCTGCTACCCCCCCAGGCAGAGGTAGAGCAAGCCCACAGGAAGAATGACAACTTGTACTTTCAAAATCACAACCTCACCTAGGACAACAACTGATAACAAGCCCAAGCAAAACTGAACTACTGACTCACCCTCCCTATTGCTGACCCACTGGAAAAGACTGAGGATTTCTGTACAACTACTAACACTGGCTTCAGTGAAATACTTTTTTGTCATTAACAGAATTGGACCTTCTTTGCCATATACCTTTATTGCAGAAATGTCTTGGTTTGTTTTTTTTTCCCTGAGTTAAGCTGCTTTTATCAGTGGATCTGTGATGGAAATAAGTGGCACAAGTTTCCTTGTGTGACTATATTAATATGAAGTACGTGTGAATCTTGTATCTGTACTCTACAATAGTTGGCTCAGCTGCAAATTAAATTATCTCTAAGACTGAGATGATGATTTGCAAGTGCTTTCTAGCAAAACTGAAATTTTAGGTTTTGAATGAAATACCTTTGTTTCTACAAAACAGGTAATAAAGGCATGCCACAGAGAAAAAAGCCCAAAACCCACAAACATAGAAATATTGATACGGATAAGGACACAGATATATGAGCGTGATGTCCCAGGTGACTTTGAAATTTGGTATTACTTAAACAAAATAGATGAATGTTTTCTTAGAGAATGTCTTCTTTAAGAAGCCACACTCTCACAGCATGTCTTCTTAGTCCATTCTAGACAGGTGAATAAAAGCACTGAATTATCTTTTTTTCCAAGCCTAGATCAGATATCTGTTGTTTATTAGAAACACATGTTTAGCTGGGAGCATAAAAGAAGATTGGGACGGCAAAGCCAAGCATGCTAACATTAGAAGATGTTGAAGTTAATATTGCTTGTGCAAACAGGATCCAGATCACTTCTGTGTATGTTGTAGAGGCACGATTCATCTCACTTCTGCCATCTGAAAGTTAGGCAGCGAATCTCAAATGGTCAGGCAGGCTCCTTAGCTGTACCAATAGGAAGAGGTAAAGCACTTCATAGTGCTTTCATTCAAACCTAAGGCAGGTGTCTAAGGGAAGGGAAGCTTTCCTCCCTCTGAGCATGCTCATGTCTGTGCTCTACGGAGAGTGCAAGTGACTTGCTTGCAAGGTAGATCCCACCATAGCAAATGGCATGTTGTTTTTTCCACAGGATTGCTGCCTTACTCAGTGCTTACTAAATCTTACTCTTCAGTATCTTCTCTTTTTATCCTTTCCCTGTAATGTGTAGGCCTCCACATTATTTTACTGTGTGCTATTGAATATAGCATAGAACACAGAAACACTTATTTTCAGTGGGACTTTCTAAGGTACTCTGATATAAGATTTGTTAGCTCTTTAAAAACACTGAGTAATATCTTCAAAGATGTGTCACAAAACAAGGCAATATTATTGTGATTTCTTTTGACAACAAAGGAGTAAAAGCAGCAAGACTAGAGCCATTGAAAGCTTTCCTGCAGTTTGGGTGTGTACAGACTGATTTTTCAGTGCCTGCAGCACTATGCATCATTTTGGAAGTGTGAGACACAGCTTGTTGTGGCCTGGACTGCAGCTGTGAGTTCTGCAAACCATGCTTCCCCAGCCCCGTGTTTGCCATGATGAAAACGAAAAGCTTTGATTCCAGTTAACACTGTTAGTACCAGCTTTATTCTGGGACACATACCACTCTGGAGTGCCTGAAATAATGCCTCCTGAATTTACATGGTTGCCCCACACTCTGTAAGGTGCCATTCATCCAATATAACTTTAAAGGGCATTGTTTCTATCATTGCAGACCCATTTTAATCCAGGTTCTGCAATGTTGGTGCTGCAACAAAAGCATCTGAGCCCTAGCAGACGGCAGCCTTCTCCATTACATAGTCATAACAAAACCCCACAGCACAGGCAATTCTTTGCCCCTTGTAATATAGGAAGTCCTGAGAGGAAACCACAGGAGTTTGTAATCAGGTCATTAAAAGAGCTTATGATAATATTCAAAAGGAGGCTAGCAAAATAAATATACTTTTTCATTCTTGATTTTGCAAATGCAGGTTTCTTCTAACAACTTAAAAATGCTGTCATACAGCAGTCACCAGCTGGGAAAGGAGAGGTGCCTCTCAGTAAAAGCTCTGCCCGGGTCATCAGCAGTGCTAGGTACTTTATTTGGCAGGTCTCCATCAGCTAAGCTTACATTCTAGGTGGTGGCAATAGTGTCATCTTCTGAGCACTAGAGGGGGGTGGATGCACATGCCTTGCTGGTGGATTTCACAGCAGGAGAAACGGTGGGTTACATTCCAGAAGCTAAAGTGATGATTCCTTAAGTGGTGACAAACCTTTCTTTTTTAATCTTGTTTGTTCGTTTGTTTGGGTTTTGGGTGGGAGGGAGCGAGAGATTTTTCCCTTATCTTCCTCTTGCTTTCTGTTCATTTCTGTCTCTGCCTCTCCATTCCTATGTGTTATTTCCCTCCACTTCTAAAGGCTGTCTTGTTCTGTACCTCTCCTCCTTCCAGAGAGACCTCCTGCTTTTGCTCCTAACCTCTGCTCATGATCCCTCACCTCTCCTGTTCCTGCCTTTCTCTTGTACCTTCACAGCGTCCACCTTCATATGCAGCTTAGTTACATTAGGTACAGATTCTTACTCTGTCCTCAGCAAAACAATGATGTGTCAGCCCCTTTAAACAGGATATCAAGCAAATTATTGTCAATATTCATGCTTTCTCTGTGATGTCTACGAGATGGAGAATGTTTGCTTACATAGAGCTTTAGCTCAAGGTTGTTGGTTTTTTAATTGCTTAAGTACTAAAGAAGATGTGTTTTGTTGAAGACCTGTTAAAGGACTGAATATTTTATTCAGAACACGGTGAGGTGAGCTCCATGAGTATCAGATCTCATGGGAGTTCTCTTTGAAGCCTAGTATTTGCCTTTGTGGTAGAAGATAACACCATCTTGAAAACTCAGGATGCTGACCATGATCTTCACTGTGGAGCACTAGGCATTCTTTCCAAACAGCTGGTTACATAGACACTCATCAGGCTAAATAGAGTAGTCAGCAAATAAAGCATTGTCTTCCAGGTGAGCCAAGCCATAGGAACTTGTTGGCATTGTGCCTTCCAATTCAGAGTTGAGTAGAAGCCATTGTATATCTTGAAGATAAAGACCTTGAAGCAGATTTCGATAAGAATTAAAGCTTTGAGCATAGACTCAAGTGCTCTCAGTAGCCTGAAATTCAGGCTGCCGAGTCACAGACCTTGTCCTGGGTTCAGGTTGTTGGTGAATCACTGGGCAGGCCTTTGGCTTATGAAGGTAAGCTGGACACTACACAGAAATTAGCTCTATTAATAAGCTGCTTCTGTCCCCCTCTCCTGCTTATTTTTTTTGACCTCCCTTTTTGCTCCTGTCTCTAACCACTCATGAAGATTTCTCATTTTACAACGTTTTCTGTACTTTTTACCTCTATCCAAAATTCCTCACTGTTCCCACTGCGCTGAGGGTGTTTCTTCCCCTCTCTGCTCTTTCCACACCAGCAGTGGGAGCACTGAGATCAGAGTAGGGATCTTCCTCCCATTCTTATTGCAGAAGCTGCGGCATGTGCACAGCCAGCTGGGTCCTGCTCCTGCAGTCCTGGCCTGCGCTGCACTGGCACTTGCACGAGTGGAGCATTTGTAGTAGCCAGAAGTTGGGTGGTGTTTGAGAGAGAGCAACTCGTATGTCTGCTACCATATGATATTGTCAGTACCAAAATACTTCTTGGGTGAATCTTAGAAAGAACAGACAAAATGCCAATCTCTTGAACTAATGTTTCCATTAACTAACACAACTAACCATGAAATACCATTACCACTCACCACTTCATCTGTGTCAGTACTACTGAATCATTTTAACAAAAACTTACAGAATACTGCTAGCCTGAAGGCTTTCCTTGGAAAACATCAGTCCAAAAAGCTGCATTTCTGAAAGGTTTGGGTAGCTTGTAACACAAGAGGGTGAGTTATGTATACTGTAGAGGTTGTTACTTCCATGATCAGTGATACCCAGGAGCTCAGTTGTCTTTCTTGTCTTGTTTGGGGTTTGCTTTTTTTCCCTTATTTTTACAATTTATTCCTCAGTTACCAAAAGGAGGTGGGGGTGGGGGGGAAATGTGTGGTGCTTAGTCAAAACTGGTAGGTAGTAAACTCTTTGTCTTATTTAAACTTCTTTTTTCCTTGGTCAACTTTCTTTTAAAGTCCCTTGAATATCCATCTCTATATGTAAGTATGTGTTGATGTGTGCATGTATATATATGTGAGTTCTTTTTCTTATGGTTTTAACTTGACTTTCTAAGTAAGCATGGATTATGCTATCATGCCCTTTGTCCTCCTTTCTGTCTATTTGCCTGCCAGTCCCCATTTGGTGAATTTGAGCCCCCTTGGCAAACAAAACTGGAGTGCACCCTCTACTGAAAAAAATCAAAGATTAATTCCCCTAAGAAGTTTCATGGAAACCATTGGGAGAGGAATGGGGCAGAGAAGAGGTACAAATAGCTTCCCTTACTGCTGCTAAAGTGTAAGGTCAATGGTGTTTTTATCCTGATGGACAACCAGTCAGCACACACATAGCTTGGCACCAGCCCCAGCACGTGGTGCCTCTTTTCCAGCCAGCCAGATAGGAGACAGTGAGAGGTTGTAGGGCATGCCACAACACACTTGGAGGTGGAGACGTGGAACTCTTGCAGTGAGAGAGGGGTGAACAGATTGTACACATCTGTAGGAAACTATATTTCAGCATTTCTGCTGTCCAAGGAACATCTGACATCTATTTGGAGGGAAATGAGGGTAGTTATAAAAGGTTGCAGTGGGGGCTAAAGGGGAAAGGTCTTAAACATGTAGGAAACTGGGCTACATTAGTTGTGCTGTTTATGGCCTTTGTTAATCCCGTCCTGGAAACGCTCCTGAACAATGACTTTTGTCTAGTCAGTGAATTTTTAATCATATTGTTCAATTTCTTAGCCAGGAAAGGACTTTGTGAATAATGGGAGAGGGATTTAAGGCCCACAGTTTACTGCAAGACTTAGGAAAGGAACCCATAAGAAAGCAATTAGTAAGGAGGTGCTTCATCAAGCAATTACAGTCAAGGACTAGAGTTCAGTGGAACAGAAAAGGGGTTGGGATCAGGGAATAACATCCCAAGAGAAGGAAGGATTTATACTGATCTTTCCATTGATCAGCCTTTTATGTATCTATTCATCTTCAGTTGGTGATGCACTGAATAATATTTACCACTGCTCCTTTTCCTGAAAGCAAAAACTTCTGTAAAGCCAAAGCATATAGTATAGTTCTAAACAGCATGAAGATGCTCACTAGAAATAATACCAGGCACAACTGGAAAGTATGGTGGTGCCCCTAGACAGTCTTCAAATATGTTATACTGAAGGTTTTTGAAAACAGACAGAATCATAAAAGGCACAGATTTCTCTGCGTTTAATTCTAAAATGTTGCAAAATTACTTCATCATACAAAAAATATATATGGCTTACAAAGATGCATCAATGAATTGTTTGAAATGTGTTTAGCTAATAAAATCCTCTCATCTCTGCAAAAATAGGTATTTGAGAGCATAGTTGTCATCTGTTTTCAAAGCCAGTCTGGCTTGGTATATAGGGTTTCTAGAAGTAATACATTTAGGGTGGCCTCTCCTAGAATGGGCCTGAAGAAGAGCTCTTCAATAGCATCTGCATCAATGTCTTGAAGAGAGGCGATTAGCTGAAGAATCCACGCAAACCTGCCTAGGTTTCTGTGGAACATTGTTGAAATAAACTCCATCAAGGCTTGCTGAGCTTCCTGCTGCAGTGTTTGTACATAAGGGAGACATTTTAGGACATGGCATCCTGTCAAAAAGAAAAGTAAAATAATAAATCTTGAGTAAACGCTTTCTTTCTGTACCCTTTGTAATGATGGATGTCTGGCTTTCTAGCTTGTAGTACTACTTTCTCAAAAAAACAATAAAAACTTTCTAAACGTGCTTTTTGGCATGCGTAGTTCAGTCATGTGAAGGATCATGGTGCAGCATTGTAAGCACATTGGAATCTAGCCCATTACATTAAATCCAGATTTGAAATGGTAACAGGCGGTAACTTTGACTCAGTACAGATGGAAAAGAAGCTTTATAGTGTTGTCCGCACACTAGCTGATGCTGAGGCTGTAGTCTGAGCATGTGGAAACCTTCCAGCTCTAATCTAAAATAGGCAGGCAACATCAGGAAGATGGAGGTGGTGGTTTGAAGCAGAGAGCAGGCTGACAGTCTGAAGATGTAGGTTTGCAGTCTACCCGGCCCCGTCTTCCTATTGTTGCCTCTGCTTGCTAGACTAAGCTGGGGCACTATGGTTCACCATGCTATCTGGATATCTTCACTTAGAGCATAAAGGTTCTCTGTGGGATGTATCATGACCCACATGAGTAGGATAGATAATTGTATTTCTTTTTCTTGTACTCCCTTTCCTCAGCCGTTTCTGAAGAGGGAGAGGTCTTTGCCCTATGGACTCATGGCCTTGAGCCTCAATTACTTACCTTCCATAGCATGTGACTTCAAACCTTCTGGCCCACTGAGGGTCTTTGTGGGTGCCAGGGGTCAGTTCAAAGGACACCCCGTGTTTATCCTTTGCTTCTAGTGGGATCACCTTGTCATGTAGCTCTCAGCAACTTCTTGCCTCCTGTCTTCACTGCCTCAAGCTAACACAGTCTTTTTTTCTCCTAGAATTGCTGTAGCCTGTGCAGGGGTCACATGAATCCCCAAATTTTGATTCCTGCCTCTCCAGCCTCCAATGTCTTACTTTAACCTATCCCCTAGCACACACTCCAGGCCCATTTAGCATCTTTTATAGTGAGCGACTCCATACCTCCTTGTGGTGGGGTCTGAATAGCTTAGATGGGAGCATTTCACACAGGATCATTTGTTGAAGTGTGGGAGGTTCTGCCTTCTTGCCTACTGCCCTGTACCAGGGCAAAACCAAGCTGGCTGGGGCTTTTTCAGTCTGTGGCTGGCTGCCCTTTGCCAGTGTTCAGTAGCTCTCTTCTCCCTAGACATCACTGCCAGAGGAGAAGAACCCTCAGCAAGGCCTGCAACCAGGCTAGCCAGAAATGAAGGGTTTGGAAAAGTCATCTTCTCCTGCATGATTACCAGCAGCTGCAAGCTGCAAGAATGGTTCCAAGCGTTAGATTTTTCATGGAAAGGAAGTTGTCAGGATTTTGTACATTCACGATGAAATTGCAATTGCTTATAGCTATTCAAATTTGCTTAATTTCCCCATTTGGTCTTCTTTTTTATCTAATCAAACACCAGTTTTCATTTCAAAAAACTTACTGTTCTGGATCTGTTGTAATAATATTCAGTCAAACACGTTTCCAGTTGAACTGTAAACCTCTTAAGAGCATGTATTTTTACAGAAGTTCTCTCACAGCCTTGATGGAGACATATATGTATATGTATAATACTCCATAAATATATATACATGGAACTGATACAAGAATAGCACTGTTTTTAATGATTCCCAACTCTCCACTGTGTAGTTCCCATTGCTTTTCAGACAAGTGTCAAAAGCAGCAATAGCAGTTTCACCTCACTCTGTGCTGTTCAAGCATGGTAGGATGCTTTCTCCTTCACAGGTTCTTGCTGGCCCAGATGTGGTCAATCAGTAGAGCAGACAGAGCCTCCCATGCAGAAGTACTGCACAGATTGTGCTTTAGTGGGGGGATCTACACTCCATGCTGCCTGCCACCCTGCAGCACCCTGTCCCCAAAAGGGGTTTTTTATGACAGTAAGCACAATGTCTATGTCACAAGAGATCACTCAGGGTACAAGCAAACCTCTGGTGTACTTGTTCATCATGTTTCTTGCCCAAGCACTGGCCTAGCTGTGCTGCTACAGATGAATTTCTGGGCACCCTGTTGAAATTCAGCTCATAACCATGCTCTGGACTGCTCTGTGCCTGGTCCTTCCCCTTTGCCTCAGCCAGTTTTAGTGGTCCTAACAGGAATAAAACATTCCAGGTGGAAGCCCACACAAGGTAATCTGTGATCCAGGAGAGGGCTTAATGCCACTCTGCTGGCTACCTGAAACCCTCTTAGAACTGAGGCCTGCAGAATATTAGTATCTGGCCAAACATCAAGCTAAAACTAAGCTGAAAATGTGCTGCATGTACATAGAAAACATTTTCTGAGTTTGGTGGAAAGTGTTCATAAACTATTAAGAATGATAATTGTGAAATGACAGCTGTACAGACTTGTTTGCAGCAAAGCAGGTAGGGGAAGGGTGGTTTGGGCTGTGTGCAAGCCCTGACTACCTGTTTCAGTCCAGAGTTAGACTGCAACTCTTCATTTCATCTGGAGGCAATCTAGGCTTAACTGAAGTCCTCCCAGCCTCCTTCTGCAGCCAGAAAATAGGGTCATCCCACGTAAGAACTAGGGAGTCCGTTGAAACTCTGGATGGTGTCTGCAGCATGAGGGGCTGCTAGACCTCTCATACAGCACCACGGGGAAGGAGAAGGCATTGGAAGGCACAAATCCAGAGCATTACACTGCTTCTGCTTCTTTAAATGAAAATCACATTTTATCCACAGAGTTAATATCCTTTTGGTGCAATCCCAAGTATAGCACACTGCTGACAGTGCAGCCAACAGCAGTGATTACAGTGGAAGGAGTTGGGGATCTGAGCCAGAGCAGGCTGGAGTCAATAAGTCTTTCCATATACTTTAGTGGACTTAGTGCTCAGCTTTTAATGACTCATGCACTCCATGGTGCTGACCTAGGCAACCTTCCTTCCTAAAGAGGCTGCACTTGGCACCAGAAGTGAGAGGATGTAATCACTAGTCTGAGTGTGCTCCGTGACTGCTGTCCCAGACTTTAAATGCAGAGATACAATAGGATAAATAAATAAATAAAAGCTGTGTCACCTCAACACAGAATCCTTTTGCCTCACTGATGAAAATCAGATGATGTAGATTATTTTATCTTCTCCAGTGTTCTTGCTACAGAGGAAGTCTTTGTTAAACTGCTTCTAATACATCATGTATATGCCCTGCCTCTCCTTTGCTGTACTAAGGGTGAGGCTTCTGTATTACCTTTGAACTGGAAATCAGTTTGAAGTGACACAGTTAATTCTTTATGACTTAAAATTTGTCTAATAGAAGCTGTTTTGGCTTACAGTGGGTGACCAACTGCACACATCCAAGGAACCTAAATAAACTACTTCAGGCAGAAGATCATTCAACTGTGGAATATAGATTTTTTTTAAGCACATTTTGCTATTTTCATAAAAAATAGTGAAATTAAACATTTGTCTATATGCCAATGAAAATATCCTTCTAGGCACATAATGATCTGTGTGATTTCCTTGAGGACTTACCAGAATTAAAAAGAATAATTCCTTTAAGATAAGCATATTCTTTTGCACTTATGTCCAGGTCCCAGAATTTCCACAATAAACCCTTTATCTTCTGAACTTCTTCGAAAGATGCTTCTAGTGACGAGCTGTCCAGTTCATTGCTAGCTGTCAAAGACTGATTGAGGAGGATCTTTTTAAGTAAACTAGGGGCTGAAATCTCTCTCAGGTCAAAATCCACCCTTTCTTGTGCCATGCCCAGGACAAAAAGAGGGGCCCAGTTCTGCTGTATGAGGACAAGCTGATCCTCCCAAGGCACATGATAAAAAGAAGGCAAGTTTCTAACGAAAGTTAAAGTCTTCAGGAGCACTTCAGAAGCCCTTCTGCTCGTGGCTTCTGGCGTTTTCAGGACAACTCTTCTGTCTGCACAAGAGCAGCTGTTATGTCCTGCGGAGTAGCGGGGACTGCAATATTGCTGGCACTTGGTCTCACTTCCATGCTCTTTGTTAAGGATCTGGTACAGGATGCTCTTTGCATGGTGTGTCTCACACTGACATTTCCCACGCTTCTTAGGTGGGATCTCAGTAGCCATAGAGCCAGAGTTCCCTGTGGCAGGAAACTGCATGTGGAGCTGTGCATCAACAGCAGGGGAGAGCATTTCTGCCACACAGCAAGCCATTGTGTGCTTTTTATATACACAGGTGGGTGAAAAGTCGAATGACCCTGATCTGTAAAGTTACCTTGAACTCTATTTGCACCGCACGTGGCGGGGCTGCAGGCTGCTGGTGTCACATGAGGCTGCGGTAGCGCCGGGGAGCACGGGCCAGCAGCATGGGCACTGCTCACCACCTGCCCTGGTGCACGCAGGCTGTGCCTGGCCTTCTGCCAGCGGCTCTATGCTGCTGCCAGCACCACTGGCACTTCTACAGCTATATAACACATACTGCCTGCTACTGAGAGGAAGCCCAGAGAAAACTACGATGCCATAAGAGAAGAAGGAATAAGTTGTCTATACTCTTATTGGTCCACCTGCCTTGCCCACTCCCTAATGCTCTGCAATGCACAGAAATATATTTATACATATGAAAGATGCTGTGGTAGCAGTACTTTGAGTAGACACTTTTATTTCTTACTGAAAGGAGCCACCTGGAGATGCTGTGGGTGTCTACCAGTACTTTTCACAGACCGCTTAAGAGTGTTTGCACTTTATACTGTAGCTAACAGGATGTGGCTCCTATGTCAAGGAGCTCACAGGTGAAAGTCCCAGGGATAGAAATCCCATGTATAGGAATTACTTAACATTCCTGGGAGATCTGAGAGAAATTTCAGAGAAAGTCAGCTGCTATAGTTCATGACAATGTTATCTGTCTCCTGCATTTCGCATACGATAATTTCAAACACAGAACATATGGAATTCTCCCAGACTCACTGTGTTATGAAATATTCTTCATAAAAGCTGTGGAAATAAAACTGATGAAGAAAGACAGCAAAATGACAATTTGTACTGTTGTAGGTAGGAACTTTTGCAGCAGAACAAGAGCTACGTGACTCTTCAGTCAACATCTGGGAACATTAGGGAGCAGGAATGAAAGGAAATTGACCTCAATAAGAAGAAATTAATAGTTCAAGTTTTTTGTTATTTCATGCTCTCTTGCTTGCTCTTTTATAGGGGAAGAGATACAAAGGATTTTTTCACCAAGCATAATGTTTATGCATTCCTACCATCTGGGCTCTTAGCATGTCTTAGCAAAAAATAAGCATTAAAAAAACCAGCTCCAAGAGTCACTTCTGTTAGATCTCAGGCCTCAGGTGTGTAAAGGCCATGCCATCAGATGCACAGCCACAAATTTGTCCTTTGCTACAATTGTTTGGCTTTTTCCATGCAAGGCCATTTAAAAATTTCCATTTATTTGACTCCTCATTATATTTCTGTTGCAAAATTTTCCCCTTCTGAGGAGATAAAAATTGGAGGAAGAAATGACTGCTTCAAAGTTCAGCAATCTAGAACTGTAGTGCTGCTGTGTCAAGGAGGCCCAGAGCACTGAACACCTGATGGGATTTGCTTGTCCGCCTCTCCATCCATTCAACTGTTTGTCTATTGCTGAGGTATCAAAGAGCTTTTTAGGTTTGCACTGACACAGCAACAGAGAAGTCCCCAGAAAGTCTCATTCTGCTTATTTTCACTGTAAAATTCCAGCTGGACTAAGGGTCGGTGCAATGAACTCCAGTTGCAGGGCTAATACTGTCTGAGGTTCTGCATGAGTTGCATAGATTGGCTAATGGCTGTGTTAGAAAGAGAGACTGAGATTGCTAAAATAATTCTTACACAGAGATTGCTTGTGAAAAGTAGTTCTGTCTCCTAATTGCAGGTGAGCCTGGTGCTGTTTCGGTAATCTAGAGAGGAGAGTGAGCTCTGATAAACCCTACTCCTCTACTCCAAGGAAAAAAATCTTTGACTTCAGCTGAAATCATCACCGTTTCACAGTTCACTATCATTTCACCCTCATCATTCATCATTTCACAGTTCCTATTAATTGTGCTTATTAAAGTTCTACTCCAGATTAAATTGGTTCCTTTCCTAATTTTTTTTCTGAGATCTGCATCAGTCATATGCAGAGTCCTGATGTCAGTAACAGATGGTATTGGATAACATTTCTTTTTGTCATAACTGATTTCCTTTGATTGTCTATAGTTCTAAGAAGGAGAAGCAAGTTATATTTTTCTAACAGGAATTCCTGGTACATTATCATAGCTTTATGACTGTTTACCAGAAATACAGAGTAAAGGTTACTGCCATCCTTAATTGCTAAGGATGCATCATCAGCTTTTTCTGGGAGAACGATTACTTAGAATCATGAGTCAATATTGAATTGCAGGTGAAGCTGACTCTGGTGGTCCTGATTCAAAATTGTCTGAGATGAGCTCTCTATGTGACCTGATTTTCCCAACTGTAGATGACCAACAGCTAAAATTTACCTCTATGCTTATAAATTAGACAGTAGTTATTTTTTCATGCTAAGTCTTACTTACAGAATGGTTGCAGGCATGCGCACTTAGATATCAGGCGTCTACAGTCTTCTTGCTGCAGTAGTAATGCTTCTTACTTTCAAATGTTAAGAAAGTATACTATACAAATACATGCTGTTTCTAGCATGATGGCTTGAGAACAGTGAGACACAGCCACATCGTTGTTATTTTTTCTGCTTTGCATTTATATGCTTTCTCAGTCAGGAAAGCACACACACCCTCACAAATACCCACTGCCACCACATGCTCTATGAAACCATCAGAATTACTCCCCGGGCACAAGTGCCACCATTTGCACAACAAGAAAATGTATCCTAAGTCTGCACACAGAATTGCTACAGACAGCTCATGGATATTCACACTATTTCTGGGAATTGTCCTGCTCTGAGCAAGGCTGCCATCTCCATCTTTTCCTTAAGTAATGTTGTTTTGCATGCATGTATGTTACTGTTACAGGTAATATATACAGCTCTTTGCCCTTGCTGTTTAGGAGATTCATCCATGATGCAAACTTTTTCCTCAAATCCCTGTATTTCTCAGATTTGCAAAAACTGCCTGCTAGGAATAGATGGTCCCTCTACCCCAGAGGATAGAGGCTTCTACCCTCTCAGACCAGTGTGCAACAACCAGGTTGGTGTAACAAAGTCAGCTGGAGCTGAGAGGTATTTGTTACTACTAAATATCCAGTGACTTATGCACATTCTTAAATATCCTATTGGGTCTGAAAGTATAAGGCATGTAGTGGTTTTGGCTCTTAGCCCATATCTGCCTAATAGATTGCTTGGAAGGCTGAAGAGACTTGTCAGATGATACAGGAGCTTAAGTGGCCATCTCATCCTTACCTTGGCAGTAGCCAAATGTGAGTCCTTTAGGAAAAGTGGAACACATATACCACTCTTCTCATGAGTAGTTTTCTTGTCTTCAATCATTTGCAGCTTACATAATTCCTGAACCAGAGTGATTTTCTGCATTTAATAACTCTCAATTAATTTCTACTTGATAATCTCATGCAGTCTGTTCCTAAAGCCACATGAACATCCACAGCAGCCTATGCCAAGGAGCTCTGTGGATGCTGCATGTGAGACAAAACTGGATCAAACATGACATTTGCTGGATTTAGTGCTTTCTTGCTCTGGCACTGGGGAAAAAAAAGGAATCAGTCAATCCCTCTTCACCCTCCCTATTACAGCTTGCCTCATTTTATAAATCTTGGTAAGGGTCCCACAGTCATCCTTTGTCCAAACTAAAGAGATATAGCTTCCAAAATTGGGGTTTTTTTAGAGTGGTACCATGTCTTTGATCATCTTGCTATTCTTCTTGGAACCTTTCTTAGCCCTATATCTTTTCTAAGATATTCTTTAAGGCGAAGTGGGGACAGTATCAGAACAGGACATGGTATCTAGGACTTAGGAGAGCAGTTCAGAGGCTCTCAGTCAGGAGTGTAGTCAGGAGTGGTTTATCTTATGTACATCTTTTGCCATACATACATACACTGAATTATTGTTTGACACCTAGAACGGTTCCATCTCCTCCTTGTCCCATGACACATACCCTCTTTCTTGAGCAATAAAGATATTTGTTTCTCAACTAGAGGAACCAAGGCTGCCTACTTTTGCTAGGCAGATAGTGGGAAGTATCATCCCACAGTTAAAGCCTGCTCAGTTTTGAAACAAGCTCTGAAACAGCATCTTTAGCTTATGATCCAACAGGTAATGCCATGCCAAACTACAGTTTGGTCTTATATCTGAAGCAAGGGTATGTAAATTTTAAATGCAGTTAATTTAAACACGTTTAGCTTATCTTGAAGGCCAGTGGGTGAACTTCTCCAGTGACATTGAGCATGCGCTTAGAATAGTTTACTTGATGAAGTCTGGTAAAATCAACTTCTTTTTGATGATAGCCATTTGAATAGAAGTAGCAAATTAATAGAGATGCAGCTGCCCCAGGAGGCCCTGCAGTGAAATGTTGTCTATCACCGAAACTAGGCCTGTTTTAAACTTGCCTCTGGTGACCAAGTTAGAGAAAAGGCAAATGCCTCTGGACGTCTGCTTCTACAGCAGCAATGGATTCCATGTATGCAAATGCATAAAAAACATGGCTATTGAGTCATTTATCCCTTGGTTAAAGGTTAGGGTTTATTTTAAGCAGTGTATGGAAAGGGGTGTGAATCTGGAGACATGAGTAAGTTTTAAGCTGCCCAACATCAATCTTTTGCTTTCTTTATGTTGGAAAAATTGTTGAACTTTTGTAAGGGTAAATTGGCAAATTTCTGTAAGGGCACACCTTGGGGGTTGGGTTGTAGAGATTATAAAATAAACCAGAAATGACCTTGCACCAGATTGTGCCATTTTTCTACTGCTCCCCCACCAAGGAGACAGTGTTTGTACAGTCAGCCTTATCAGCACTGGGACAGGCACCATCTGTCATTTTAAATGTAGATAGGTGCACCACTTATTATTGCTCAGCAAGTGGAAAATACGGGAAAGCAAAGTAGAAAATGGGTACAGTTTTGAAAAAGCAAAGTTGGCAGATGCTCCTGGTTAGCAATTCCACCTCCAGAGTGGCACTGAAAAGGTGATGCGTTCCTTCGGCCCCCTTTGCTGCTGAGAGGAGTGTTTGAGATGTTAAATAGTTCAATGTAGTATCGAGCCCACTGTCATACTAAACTTAAGTCTGTCTTATATCATTGAAGATAAATGCCTAATCTAGTGATTAGCACTCTATAAATATCACAGATTAGCGAGTGAAGGTTAGATGGCAGACTTGATATGCAATGTATATCTTCAGTCTTGTCTTTTCACATTTTATTTATGATTAAATGAGCAAGGGCTTAACAAGTAACCTGTGGTCCAAAAAACTAAATCTCAAACACATGCATTTTACTTTGAAATATGTGAAGGATGACTAACTTCCACCGGAGGTATAGGACTAATACATTGAATTTTCCTTATGACAAAAATTAACATGCCCAAACTTCACCTACTGTTTGCCACAGAATACCTTCTCTAACAGTAACTCTTAGATTAAATATCTGTCTATTCAGATTGGGGATGGGGGAAGGAATAAAGCAGTTCTATCTCAAAATTTTTATTTTCTTAGAGTTCAGACTACTTAAAAACTGATAGAAAATTCTACGTAATTTGGGTTTAATTCTTCATAAATAGTTACTGATTATAACTCCTGGAGCCTGTATGTTCAAATCTGCAAGTGTTCACCCAACCCCAAAGAGATTTCCTCACCACACTATTCCCAGAAGATCCTCCTTTCTTCTATCTGTCTTTGACCATCTGCCCACCTTTATTGGTGTGACTTTCTTCTACCACACCAAGTATGCAGGTGTCATACTTGCAGCAGGTTTCCCATCTGATTTGAGGTAAGACTGGGGAGAGTTCAGGCACAGCTGTGGTAGGATTTTATTGCAGATCTATTTTTTTACTATTTTCCTACTAGTTTCCAAAGGGGCAGAGACAGAGCAGGTCACAATCCCACATCTGGAGACTAGGACATCAGGGGATCCCCGAAACTGAGAGGAGTAACAAAACCCAGTCCACTTTTGGAGCTTAAATATCTCTGCTGCACATCCAAGTCTAAACACATCTTTGATTGCATGTGCTCAAATTACTTCAGATTTTAGAGACTCTGTAGTATTACATACAACTGATACTCAATCTGTTAAACATTTACTTAACTGGCACCACTGAAGACCAGTCTGCCAACCTTCAGGCAATCATTCCTCTAGGAATAGGTTGGTCTGACAAAACTGGGGAGGAGGAAAAGATGTTGGGTCATGTACATGGTAGAAATTGTAAAGGAAATCCTTCCATTTTCATGTGCATGTGTGAGTTTGTATTGTGAAGATATTTTGGAGAAAGAGCCAGCTTTTTGGTAACTAGCAGGAGTGAAAAAGAAAGGTTGTCTAAACCTTGCTAAAGAGCCATATGGTTTTGAGCAAACAGGATTAGGAAACTAAGGCTAAGAAGAATGATTTTGAATGCTCAAACCCAGAGCAAGATAGTCACAATGTCTCTGTATAGAAAGAAGCAGGATGCTGAGAGACCAGAAGATCCTGAAACTCTCAAATAGTACAGGTTAAAAACTGAAGGAAGGGAAAGGATGAAAAGACACATGTCAGCACGCTCAATAACAGCAGATTTTTACAGGGTGAATGTTACTTGCAAATATTCATATGAAGGTGTGAGTTGCCCATGGAGGCAACAAGACACAAGCACTTCCACACCATTCACTGGCAGTTTGAAAGACATTCAGACCTTCTTCTAGACCTACTTCTATATGTAGTAAATGAGTGCATTGCTCATTCAGTATTGAGATTTCAGCATTTACGAGATCAACTGCTGCTCACTGGCATTTATGTTATTCTTCTCACTCTGAAAAACAGCTCTGAGGTTTTTAGAAGCAAGCACATTTGCAAAAAAACATATTTTTGAAAGAGAAGTCTGGCTCCATTTGTCTCATGGAAGTCTGCACTTAACCACTTTTAAAAAATATTATTCTTTTCAGGTCAGTGGAAACTCCATTAAAGTGTTTCAGGGAATTGTCAGATCATTAGAGGAATGGAAACTGAAATGTATGCAATGTACTGATTTCGAACACATTATGAAACAGTGGGAGAGAAATCAAGTGTGTTCTTTCGTCTTAGTATACCATTCCCCTTCAGGACACACACAGTTCAGGAGTGATCCTATCATTCCATATGCCAGTGACTGCTCCTAAGTTGCAGTGGCTACCAAAAGGTAATTTTTTTCCTTAAGAGGAAAATTGTCACCTCTCAAATCGACCTTTGAAAAGGAGACATACCTTTTTCTCCTCTAGTTACACTTTGAAACACATGTATGAGGAGCATTGTCCTCGAGAGAGTGTCTGATACCTAGAATTAGGTATCAGACCTATATATCCCTTCACCCTGAAGGGACAGACAGCTTAGAATCCAGCCATGTATTTGAAATCATCTGCAGAAAGGCAAGATTTATCTGAAAGCAACTGAGAGTGTTGGAAAATCCAGCTCAGTCAGCAGAGCTGCAGGGTTTGTGTGAACATGTAAAAAGAAACAAAAGATGAAGAGGAGCATGTGTCTGCAGAGTGTTTCAGTGAGTGCTCAACAACCCTTTCATGCTACGTGATTCTTGCAACAAGAGAAAGAGAAAGAGCTTCACAGCAGTCCTGTAGGAGGGTACATCCAAACTTGGATGGACTGAAGCATTTCTACCTTCAGGTCCTGCTTCCATTTATAGCTCAGATGCAACAGTGGGAATCATGCAGGTCCAAACCTCTTCCCCTTTTCCTCCCTCCTCCTACCCTCCTCCTACTTCTTGTTCATTGTGTCATGCAGGAAAGTCTCTAGCACTTCCTTCCACCAAGCCAGAACTTAATACCATCTGTTGTGGAGATGTGAATCTCCTTTGGACAGGGCTGGAGGGTTCGTCCTTGCTTGGACAGGTCTCAGCTGTTCCCATAACTGGCCAAGACCCCTAACAAGCTGTCAGATCATTGTAAAGTAGAGCTGAGCTGGGAAATGCCCAGATCCCAGGATATTAATGTTTCACATGAAACCTTCTATTCTGCACCCACCATGTACCCTGCTAATCATGTTTTATGCAATTTCAAAAGTGTGAACAAATAACACAGCTCATTACTTGATCTCATTTGAGACTAGAGTTGGTGGCAACCACGTACATGGAGGTGACAGTATTTTGGAGGGTACCTCAGCCCAGTTGCCAGCTCAGTGTTTGGAGAGGCTTCTGGAACAAAAGGTACTAAGCTGACCCAACAGGTCTCATCCTGTGTTAGGAGGCCATCCCCCAGACCTTTGTGCTACTAGTTGGTCCCACACACTTCTGCACCCACCACATTCCTTGGAGTGTCTTACCTGCTTTGAAAAGCAGGAGAAAAGTCGTTTGCAGAGAGAAGAAAATTACCTTGAACTTGTTCATCCGTGGAAAAGGGCAGCAGAGCTGGTCTGAGGGATGGGCAAAAACCTTGTCTCTGGCTCAGCAGAAGGAGATTCTCACAAGCTCAAGCGAGACCCTTACCAGGGCATTGGGGCAGGGCTCCCTCCAACACTTCAGGTTATGTGGGAACATACAGACGATGACTGTGCCCAGCATGGATGTTTCAGTAAAGTCAGATAGCACCTCTAACTACATTTTTTTTCAAACATGAGAAATTATCTTTGTGTCATGGCAGTAATACTGACTCTTCTTGCATGTTAACCTGACTAGTAAGGTCCTGTGTACCTTTACATGTGTCAGGACCTGCAGGAGGTGGCTGGGAGAGAAGATCCTGCTGCAGCTGCCCTGTCTACTCAGTCTCACTCATAGGCAGCAGCAACATTTCCCACCACTGGCATCCACCAGCAATTTTGTTTGCCATGCTGTTGTGTTGAGCATGGGAGCCAGGGTCTGCAACCCATTCAGTTACAAAAGGAGTGTTTGGAAGGATAGCATTCATGTTTGCTGTGTTTGCTCTCACGCATGCTAATGTTACTTTGTTATTAAAATACAAACTATGGCAAAGAAAAGAATCATTTTTCAGATGAAAGAGAATAATGGAACACCCAGTAGGAAACAAATCTGCGGCACAACATTTTCTCTTCAGCAACTGTCAACATGAGATGTTCAGTTTATTGTGACTTCAAGTGTCACCTTCAAACCCCCAAAATCTGGAGCAAAAATTAAGTCAAAACAAATGGGGAAAAAAGTAACTCTGTTTTCATTTTAAATGTCAAAGCAAGATGTCTCTTCTAAGGTTAAAACAAACAATGTAGAATATATTAAAAGTGCCGTGTGGATTAGCTGCAAATATTTATTTTTGGAAAAACTTCCTTAATATGTCCACAGCAAGCTGTATGGTTTGAAAAAAGAGCAAATTTCTAGGTGTTTCATCAGGTAGCCTTTTGCCCCTCTGTATGATTTCATGTTTCAGTCTGCAAGAAGGATTAGCAGATTGTTAATACAGCGTCATGTCTAGACCCAAAATGTCATTTTGGGCAGCAATAGAAAAATAAACAATGAGTAGAACACAGAAGATCCCACCCCAGTAAATAATGACAGGAGAGGAAGAAGTCCCTGGAAAACCAAACTTTATTCTGAAAAATAGTCGGAGGACATTCTGACAAAAGAGTACATGCACAAGTATTGACATCATCAAAGTGAATGACTTTACCATTGCAGTAGCACTGATGTGTAATAAAACTCCCAGTTTTATTACACCTCTGCCATATACAGTAAACCCGTGAAAACTGTTCAGATGCCACATGGTCACACAACCACTTTGGTGCTGAAAAGGATAAGGGCAAGTTAAGAGCAAGGTCTTCGTGCATTCTGTTACATATTAAATCCCAACACTGAAATCTCAACAGATGGAGGTGTTAAGAAGAAGAGAATAACTGAGTAAGCAAACTAAGCAAGCAAATAAAAGAAATCCCTGGAAATGTTCAAGGCCAGGTTGGATGGGGCTTTGAGCAACCTGGTCTAGTGGAAGGTGTCCCTGACCATGACAGGGGGGTTGGAACTAGATGATGTTTCAGGTCCCTTCCAACCCAAACCATGAAATTATTGGAAAAAATACTGTTGGGTTGTGGGTTTTTTTAATTAAATTAAACATTAATAATTACTGGTTATTGCTTTTCATTGATTTTTTTATTAAGAAATCAACAGTTCACTGTCTGAGCTAGGAGTTTACTATGAAAATTTTAAGCTTGAAGAAGATAAAAAACAGGAATGCAGGAAGATCCTTTTTTCCCTTTATTTTTCTTTGCTAATAGCAAAAGAATTTTTCCTTGCAAACAAAGCATTTCTAGCACTGATGTTCACAAGACACCACATAAGCGTTTGGGTTTGGATGTACCACTGTTTTCTGCTACCCTTTCCTCTATGCCTTCTGTGTTGTGTGCTTGGTTGTCAGTGGGTGTTTGTAGAGCAGGTAAAAAAAAGTGGCCGTTGACCTTCTTTGGAGTCATCACAAAATAAATTAATATAAGAATTAAATATGCTCTAGCAACTTGCAGGTGTATCCTAGCTCATTTCTCTCCAAACATCCCTGAACATTGCTAAATGTGAAAGTAAAAATGGAAAGCAGATTAACCCTGATTACCAAATACCATTATTTCTAAAATACTTGCTGGGATATACTTTCATGTACGTGTATCACGTTCAACAGGTGCTATTTCTGGTAACACAAACAACAAGAGTGATGAAAAAATACTTCCCTGTTTGTAGGGTATTATGAAGCTCTGTCACTCTGTTTTGGAGAGTTCTTGTTTCTCACCCCATCACTTGACAAATCCAGGAATGCTTCTGAGTCCCTAAACATGCAGATGGATTAGCTATGAACAGGATGATGACCACACACCTGGTACTTCTGTGCACGAAGCCAGTGGCCTTTGGTCTGACAATGTTCTCCATGAGTGTATGGCTTTTTTTCATTCTGCCTTAAAGGTAAACCAAACTACCTAGATGTAATTGCAGAATCCAAGGACAGAGAATTATATGCAAGTTGACTTCAGAGATAGAAAACAACTGATAAGAGACCAATAGGACAGCTGAGTGTAGTTAACCTTTAATTGGGATCCAGCAGCAGCATATGCTTGTTAAATATGCGGTTTCAAAAGCAAAAATACATAATCCCAATTTGTGCATTCAACAGGAAAAATTAATGGAAAACATTAATTACTGGTCTGACATCACCATGTCTATGCTATAAAGCCACAATGCAGTGAGTTTATGCTATAAAGCCACTTGACACCAAGCCTCAAGTAGGATTGGTGTGATTTTGTCTTTACTTCACACTGTGAAACCAGTACTTTAATGTCACCTTTGCAAAGACACCAAAGTGTGGGGGGTGTGCAAATAAAATCGTCATTTACACATGCAGCACAAGCAGACCTCTTTAATCAGGCTTTTACGTATTCTTTGCCCTGTTTTAGAGCAGTGCAAGTGAAAGCTCAGGGGCAGCTTTCCCCAGCTAGCATCACCTATGACTGATTCCTTCTTGCTGGATGCCTCAATACTGATACAATTCTAATAATAATTTCTCAGGTTATACTCACAAAAGACATAAGGCAGAAAAAGCAAAGGCAAGCTCTGTATCTCCACCTAAATTTATTGACAAAATCATTCATCCCTCTGTTTCACTGCATATAGACATTTCAGTTTGAATGAATAAGATTTCTATGTGAAATGAAAACACGGGGGCAAAGGGGTTTTTTGGGAAGTGCTGCCATATGAGATGGAATTAGAAATACAAACCAGATTTGCAAAGACAGCTCGGCAGCAACACAGATGGAATGTTTATCTCACCGCATCAGGGGTGGTGGCCAGGAGGACCACCTGTGACAAAGCAAGAACTTATATGAAAAACGTGCACTGAAGAAGATGATGTGTAAACATAATAGAGGCTGCCAAGCTAATGGATTTATGTGAAAGAAAACAAGGAGCAAGAGGGATTTGCAGGTAAGCATTCCTCATGACATGGATGGAGCAATTGAGCAGGAAAGGAAATTAGCTGAAGACTGAGAAGCAGAGCTGAGCTACCCAGCACCTTGAAGGAAGAGTGCAGAGTTCACAGACAATCGCAGGAGGGCCTACAGGCCTCCAAAGGTGGTAGAAACAGCCACAAAAGCATACAGTCAAGCTTCAATGCCTTTTTGAACTGTGCAGGTGCCTGTAAATAGTTCTCTCTTAGACGATGGTGAACAGGAACCATTTTCTCTGACACCTACACCAAACTGCTTTAAAATGGCGACTCAGAAATGTTCCTGGAGTCAGTGTTCACAGTTCACAGTTTGACTTCTTTAGAGAAAATCATTGACTAGCTGGCCTGACAGAGGAAGGGGATGATGGACACAACTTGTGGAGATGATTCCTCGGCTTTTAAATCACAGGCTGACTTGGAACATGTGAAGCAAGAGACAGTCTGGGTACCACAGGCTGACCAGGTCAGCGAGGGACCCTCATCCAGCTTTTCCACTTCAACAGCTCTGTAAGGGGGAGACATGTGGGTTCTCACCATGGAAAGCCATGGGTTTATTTCTATCAATATTCCTTCTCCAAACACCTCATAAAAATCAGCCATTGTTCGATTTGCAGCCCCTATGAAGAACACAGATGCATCCACCCCTGCATGGCACAAGCTCACCAGAATGACTGGCAGTCCCAAATCTCACAGCCTGATCACCAACTTCTTTCAACAAAGCTAAAATCTCACAGACATAAATATTTGGCGAGCAAGCAGTAGACCCAGTAACAAGAGGCATTCATCTTTCCCACCCCTTAGACCAATGGCAGCCTGCCTAAAGCCTTTTATCCAGGTGAAATTTCATCTCTTGCAGAGGAGCTTTGGAAGACATGAGTCACTGAGAAAGATAAGGTCCTCAACGAGACCATAAATAACAAAAGCAAATTTAGGCAGCAATGCCACCCTGACCTTTTAGGCCACTGAATCTGACATAATGAAGTGCAGCGTGCAGCTAGTGAATCTGAGGCTCAGAGCAGTTTTGCCACAGACCCCAGCAGTAGATTTGAGGCTCAAACCCACTTTTCCTGATTCTTTGCCTGGTGCTCTGCCAGCCAGGGACCTTTGGAGTCCTGAGCCCCACATTAAATCTACTCATGCTCTTTCTTGCTTTGTAGGACAAAACACTCCTACTGAAGCTTTATGCATTTGAAAGCCTGTTCTTGTGCTGACAAGCCTAAAGTGGCCCAGCCTCTGAAATATCAACAGAAACACTTTTGTGGCACAACTCCAAGGCCCATAGCACTTGCCAGAGAAGTACACACCTCCTCGTTTTTGTTCTTCTGAGGTAATATGCTCAAATTTGAAGAACCCCTCAGCATGTTTTCCCCGGGCAGCTCTCTGCAGTGCTTGGAGGCACTCCTGTATGGTTAGCAATTGTCCCTGACAGGAGCAGACCACTCTTTTGTCCTTTCCAATTTAGTTAGACCCTCAGCCAACCCTGTCTGACAAAATTCAGACATGTCCTAAAACCAGCAAGTCCATCAGCCACCCTCAGCATCACCCTCCTTCAAGTGACAGAGCCAAGAGTGGATGGACACAGGGCGACTCAAGGTCCTGGAGCTTGCTCACCCTCTGCTGCTCTCAGGAGCTGTGCAATACCGGGCGAACCTGTGCAGCCACATGAAGGTGACCTTCTGGTATAAGGGTCTCTCTTTGCTGAGTGAATGCAGCTGCACCCAAATCTGGACTCGCTCCTGCCTGCAGGGGATGTTGCAGAGGGTAATAAACACCACAACTGCATTCGTTAGCTTGGTTGTGGCTGGAAGCATTGGAGGCTGAGATTAGAGCAGTGAAGGGGGAGGAAGGATGGGAAAGGAAGGGGAGAAAGGAAGGAAGAAGTTCAGCATCTCAATGGAGGAGGCTTGCCTGCTAGAACGATGGCGCAGGGGCCCACGCACAATGCTGCACACAGCAGCTGCCTTCATCTTCCTGGCCCTTCTCAATTGAATGAGTTGTCATCACCCAGGCTCTCCAAGAAAAGGTCACATCTCACAACAGCTCAGAGCTAAATTACTCCTTATTTCCTCTCCATTTGAGTCTGTTCACCCACATAGCTCATCTCCCTGTTTGGAGTTGCTGAAAGGGTTGGTTTAAGACGTGTACCGCAACAGAGGGTCTTGTGTGCTAGCACAGGATGCCCATAATCTGGGGGAAGATAAAACAGGTCAGAAGTACGCATTCTTACAAGATACTGGTAGTTTTAAATAATTTGACCGTTTTTTTCCAAAAGATTCCTTTAAAGTGCAGGGAACAGTCAACTGTGTGGTTAGGAAAAACTCTGCTATCGCAGTATAGTGGTGCCCTCAAGTGGATGCAAAACACTCGGAAATCTGCTACAGTCAATGTCCTCTTCTTGAGCATGGTCCCTGCTCTCTGGTTTGAGGCCCCAGACTGCAAACCCAGCGTGTGCCCACCCTAAGAGCCCTTTGCAAGGTCAGAGGAATAAATGCACTTCCACATTAAGAGTGCCAGACCAGAAGTTTCCCACTTCATAAAGAGAACTTTCTTTTTCAAGAAATTGTTTGATCTAGGAGAAAAAACCAAATGCACTTTGGTTGCAGCGTGACCCTCCTGGTGTTACCAACGAGCAAGCAGAAATCCAAGAGGCTTTGGGACCCAGCCACAGACCATGTGCCAGCCAAAGATCTTGATTCCCCTCCCAAGTGCAGTACAGTTTGCCTTCCTCTGGAAATCAGTGCTTGACGCTGACTTGCCTGACACCAGCCCCACCATGTAGTCACCTCGAACACTCTGCTTTGCCCCTGCTGCTTCACGTGTGGCAAAATACCCACCAGAAGCTTTGCCTGAGCCAACTACTCCATTCCCAGGAGATTCAAGGGACAGCACAAGCTCAGGAGAGGCAGTTTGGGTGAGATGACCTGAGCCAAATGTGCCGCCGGTCACCAGGAGATACAGCAGCATTTAACTGGAAGCAGATGCCAGAATCACAGCTCTTCGCAGTAATACAATTGTTACAGCAGAAGATGGGCAGAAAGCAACAGTAAAGATATTACCATAAAGACAATCAGCAGTGAAAGGGAATACAGGTTAACAGCACATCAGAAAAGACACAGGCCCCATTGATGGCTTCCTCCTCCCCATGATTATGTTACACCTGTACCGCACTCTTTGTCATATCAGAAAGATATGGGGGCAGCACAGGCTCCAACAGAGACTGGACATCTTGACAGGCTGGAGTGGAAACAAAAAGATCCTGACCCCCAGTTCACATAGTTTTTAAAAAATTCCCTCTGTTTCAAGACTATACAATGAACCTGGCTGGGCTTTCTGCTCAGAGGTCACAGGGCAAGTCATGCTACTACCAGAGAGGACTTGAATCATGGTGGGTGATGTAAAACTTCATTTAACAGCTATGCTTTGCTAACTTACCTCAGCTAAACACTCCATGGGTAGAGATATGTTAGAAGAGCAATGCAGATGCTGATGCACATTCACACACGTGCTCAGCTCGCTGCCTACCATGGCCTTTCTGCAGAGCTGCTTCCCCGGGCAGGCAGTCCCAGCCTGTCCTGGTGCCCAGGGCTCTTCCTCCACAGGGCAGGGCTTGGCATTTCTCCTTGCTGAATTTTATGGAGTTGCTGTTGATCCATTCCTGCAGCCTGCCCAGGAAAAGCAGCCCTGCCCCAAGTGTTTGTCATCTGCAGATTTGATGAGGGGGCACCGCATCACCTCCTCCAGGCCACCAATGAAGATGCTGAACAGGACACACACCCCAGCAACAAGCAGAACTGCAGGGGTCTGTAAAGCACAACCCATCAGCCACTGCCCTCTGAGCCCAGCCATCCAACCAGCATTCCACCCATCTTCTAGCTGGCCGTCCATCCACCCAGTCCCTAATATCCTGCCTTGGATACAAGAGTATTGTGAGAGGTAGTGTCAAAAGCCTTGCTTGCTAAAGTCAAGGTAAACATCATCTCTTCTTTTCTTCTCATCCCCATATCCAATCTTTTCACCATAGAAGCCAATCAGGTTAGTCAAGTGTGACTTCATCTTCTGAGCAGCTGCAGAAAGAACTAGAAATATAATACTAGAGCTACAGCAAACTGTATTTATTAGAAGGAGCATTCTGAGGTATATAGTGAAATCATGGTCAATAGGAGTCAAGCAGAAACGGCTGTCTAGCAGAACAGGAAGGAACATAAACTTGCTTAAAACAGTAAACTAAGTTCAGAAACAGGTACCTAATTTAGCTCTCCAAATCAGCTGCTTTAGAGCATTTCCATGAAAAAATATCCAACACACTGACACAAATTCTAGTAAAGATTTAACTCTTGAAGGAGTTAAAGAACCTGATTACAGTGAGACATTGAAGGAGTGCATGGGCATTGTACTCATAAAACACCAGCGGCCCAAGGGGTTAGTAGTATGTGGACTAGGCACCAACAGACACCAGTGACCAGCGTGTCTGAACAGAAACAGCAGTTTTGGTCACAGTGTATAACCATAACAAGCTTTAGACCTGTTCACTGGCAGACCAGTGTTGTCTGCCTCTGGACAAAAAAATACATTTACAATCAATGGCCAGAAGAAATACACCTTTCAGATATCACCAAAAGGCTCCGCATGTTTGAAGTCAACAAGCATAATTTGCAAACCAGATGTCAACCTGGGAGATATTTGGCAAGCTCAGTTTTCCCCTCATGATCCATGAGAACTGACCTAACATATGGTTGAGAGCCCAGTGGTGTGTCAGTATTGTACAGCTCAGACAACAATTACAACAGCTGCAACTCAAAACAAAACCATACCCAAAAAAGGTAGAGCTATGAATACAAAAGATGATGAACATCCTCCTACTGGCATATGATGAAACTGTCAGTACAGGTAGAAACATGTTTAAGGGCACCTAGACTCTGACTAATAAAATTATTTTACATATAGAGACCTAAGAAGGATAGAAATAATTTTGATTTAGCCTGAAATGAATAGGTGGATTGAAGACATTGTCAAGACCTGCCAGGTTTATGCCAAAAATACAGGCCCATGCAAAGAAGAAAATAATGGTGACAGTAACATACCAGCTCTTATACCAGTGCTGGTATCACTTTGACATTGACTGGACAATGATGTATTGCTCTGGAATATCACCACTGATAATAATATACCCCTGGACAGTACCTGACAGCAGTATGAAGAGAAAACCACTCCACACATTGGCACTGCTTTGTTCTGACCGTGACACTGGGACAGTTGAGTAACCACAAAGGAAGCAAACCTGCACTCTGTCTGCTGCTAGTACAGATATGATTTTAATACAGTCAAAACCACACACATTAAAGGCTGGCAGTCATTAATGTAAAGACAACTAAGAAGCAGAAGTTACAGCAGACATGTAACACTAAGCAATTAAAAGACAATTTTACATATAAGCCCAAAAGAAACCAATTCTCTGCCTTGGTTTTCAGTGAGGACCATAAGATCTCCATGGAGCAAAGGCAGGAGGGCTGCTGAAACTGAGCATGGTGTTGCACAATGCCATTATTTTGGAATTGGAAGGGCAAATTCATTTGTGCTCAAGGGAAGGCACTGATCACCATCTCAGAAGCATCACTGCACACTTGCCCCAGGCTATTCTTTCTTTAACCTCCAGTATTGGCCAAAGACAAGGTATAGGCTACATGGACCTGAACTCTGACCCCAACAAGCTGCTCGTTGGTAATTCCAAAAGGACTGGCATGTGAAATTGTAGGTGCGGTAGACTCATTTTAAAGTGAATATAACCTGTTCAAAGACCACCGAGGTTAAACAAAAAAAAGGTAAAAATGTGCTGATCTTTGGAAGACTAATTAGTCTGATCTGAAAAGTATGTCTACATTTACAAAGTAACATATGTAACAATAATTATGTGGAAAGTGACACAAAATACAGCTTGGGTTTATTAATGAAAAATCAGACCTTACTACAGAATTTCTTTCCTCTGGATGCTCAGGAGGTCAGGATGTCTTTGCATATATCTTCACCTACAGCTTTTGGCACAACAGCTTCTCACTGGTTGACATGGGAAAAAGTGAACTATTAAGACAGATGACCACATACATACAGTACTAACACTGGTTTTGCTCATCATGTAGATTTCTGGTTGGACTTCTCTGTTTGTTTTGTATGTTGTGTGCCCTTTTTTTAAAATTGGGTCCATTCACAGTGCCATAAACATGGTACTACAGTATCGTTTACGGGCAGAGGGCAGTGGATGCTTCATCTAATCCTGCATTAGTATCTTCATCTTTATGTTTGGCCTGTCTTAGGGAAATAAAATTCTTCATTATTAGGCTATGATGCTCTAAGGGATGCTTGAGATGAAAAGCAATTAACCTCTGTGATAACTTACCTCAATATAGACTTCAAGTTACTATTATTATAATTGCAAAATTAAGAGGGAGAGATACGATATTTTGTTTAATCAGAATGAGCAAGTCTCCACTTGTAATGTCTCCTGTTTACTGTAAGCAGGTAAGACAAATAAACTGTTACAGAAAATGTGTTTGGATGCACTAGCTTTGAATGCACAACTCATGCATTAGCAGCGTTTATGGCTTAATTCATTACACAACCAGTTTTTATGCACATCTCTTCTGGGAAGATAGAGGTTTCCAGACGTAATCAAAAGCAGGATGTCCAATATGTAGGAAAGTTTATTTTTCGCTAGTCTTCCATGAACCAGAACCTCCCTGAATTCAAAACCATCCCTGACCAGTTGCTGAAGGGGCAAGGTTTAGTGCTCTGATATAATGACGGAACACAAAGTGAACAGAAAATGCTGCTCTTTTTTTTTCCAGCAGGCTATCTCCAGATCTTGAAAGGACCTAAACTTCAGGACACGGAACTTTATGCTAGGAACTATGGCAGGAGCCTTCCTGGAGTATACTGGGCACTCGTCAAAAGTGAAACCCAGAAGAATTTTAAAGGAAAACTGTGAACTCCTTGATCTGGCATTTCACCATGAAACCACTACCGGAAAGCTTCCAGCTATGGTCCTGAAAGAGGGACTAAAGACATGCATGTAGCAAAGCATGAGGCAAGGCGCTGTGGGAAGGCTGAGCATATGGGGTAACAATGCAAAGGAAGGGCTAGCTAAACAAGTTTCACAGGACTGGTTGTAGACCTGCCCATGTAGAAAAACCCCACCAGAGTGCCAAAGTGATTATTGGAACAGCACCACCTGCACAGACCTACGCTGCCGGCAGGAATTGCTGCTGGCACTATCAGCGGGCCTAGTGCCAACTATGTCAGTATGTGGTTACAAGCTGAGTTGGGAAAATTATAGTGCATACATAGGACATAAAGGTGAACCCATAAGAGCAAACCTCTAACAAGCAGAGGTTGTTAGAACCTCTGCTCCTACCGCAAAGTGCTGTAGTTGACTACTCTGCTACTTGCTCTCCTGTAGCCTTGCTCCCAGCTTGCACCCAGGCGAGTGCCTTTGCTGTGATCCTAGCTTCCAGGTGCCCTTCTGAGGTACAGCGTAAGATCTCAGTAGCAAAGTTACCAAACCTGCATAAGTACTTGAGGCAGTGGCTCAGGTAGAAGGTGAAGGTGGGGGATGCCAGATAACATCATACAAGTATGGTCAAGCCATTGCCAGTACACAAAATGCCTACTAAACATGATTGCTTTTCAGTTGACACTGATATACCTGGACAAATGCAATTGAATGCTGCTTGCAAAAATTGTCATGTTGACAGGTATGGAGATTGAAATCTAGTAGCCTGTACCCAAAGAAACCCAAACGCGGGGCTTTGATTAAGGAATCAAATTGTTGCCACAGTGGGTCAGAGCAAGAGGCGGTGTGCTCTGATACTCTTTTCCAACATGAACCCTTTCAGCTAGGTAAGCAATTCCATTTCTGGCAAAATGTCCCAGATGCTTGGGATCGGATGTTAAAAAAGAATTCCCAAGCTAGAGATTACATCCCCATCACTTCTATTCAGTGCTAAGAACCATCCTAGCCCCCTTGAATGTGTGTAATCTCTTTTTGAACACGCTTATACCTTTGGCTTCTACAATATCCCCCATAAGCTTTATTTCAAATGTAATTCCATTTGCATGCTAAAATCCAGTATCTTCCTTTCATCCATTTGAAGATTCTGACTGATCATTTCATCAGCTTCTATCCCTATGCAATGCTGATTTCTCCCCTCCAGCACTCTGCCACAGTGATAGTTTCCTAAGTGAGTCACACAGCTTGCAGTCTTGTATGGAAGTGGTTCCATCTCTTTGGACACCTTCACTCTCTCTCTCCATATTCTCTGGTTTTACTAGATCCTTGTCAAGGGCTGCAGGCAGCATTCAAACCAAACACATTTCTATAGCAGCACATTGATATCTTGGTTTATTCTCTTCCTTTCCCACTAATTAATATTCTAATTGGCTCCTTTAGTACAAGGGTTGGGCAGATGTTTTCAGAAAACTATGCATAATGCAGAAGACCTTTCCCGAAACACACTTTGAAGCTCCTTGTGCTACTCGTGTATTAGGATACTTTCCTCTCACGTGAATGCCTTTGTGTTCTGTCAATGTAGGCTTTCCTCTGCCATTTCATCAATAATATGAGATTCTTCTACCTGTTTTCCCCACAGGAAGCTCTAAGTTTCATCTTTCTGAACACTCCTGTATCAACAACCAATCTACTATTTAACCCTAGGATCACTTGTAAATGTGCATTACCACAGCTCCTTGGCCCACCTTACTGGTATTTGTCCTTAGGTGGGAATGACTACTTATTCCATAGCTTTCTCTCACCCATTCAGCCTTGAGATTCTTCTCCTTTGTCTTGGCATATTAGCTGCTCTTAAAAGCTATTGAAGGACCCTGCATAAGTAGCTTTTGGAAAACCCAAATAAACCACATATAAGTATCATGGCTCATGAAATCATTAGAAAGAACTAAGATTTGTAAACATTACTTCTCCACAAAAGATTCTCTCTCTATTCATGAACAAATATCCCCTTCATTCTACTCCTTACGTACTTTCTTCCTTTGATTTATTTGTGGAAGTCATACTTGGTAGTTTAATTTACAACCTACAACATTCTTGAAGACCAGTATCACATTTACTACCTTCCATTTCTGTGTTCTTAAGGCTAATTTAAGAATCACACAGTAAATGTCTAGCACAACTATTGCAAACTCCTTTAGACTCGACTCCTTCAGTCAATACTGCCTGGGCCTGGAGAGCTGTTAGTGCTCATTTCATCAACTGCCCTAAAAAGCTGTTACTAGCACATCAATTTCAAATAGTTCCTTGGACTAACCACTTACAAAGTAAGGCTCTGACATGAAAACTTTCGAGTTCATCTGCTCTGAACACTGATGCAGCTAACTTGCTTTGCTTTTCTGTCACAGCCTTCCAAGAGAAGATGGAAAGAAGCAGCAGCAGTGTGAGCGTTCTCTAACTCAAGGTGAACAGTGTACTGAAAGCCAGGATTTCTTTAAATCTTCATCTGCTCTCCCTAGTACAGATTCTTTGTTCATATTGTCGTTGCCCAGCACACATCACTGCAGTTAGGAAGTGCCTACCTTTGCCATGCTGGACCTCTGCCAAGTCCAAAGATCAGACTGAAAGAAATTTAGGCACTCACCTTTGAGTCAGGCATCCAAGCCCTGCTCAAGACTCAAAATTCCTGCTTGTCTCATTACTGAGGTACCTTATTGTCTGTGGGCATTTTCACCTGTAACTCACTGGTGCGCTACAGTGCCACCACTGCCCGTGCCAACAGGCATCACTGGCTTGTCAGAAAGGAGCACCTGGCTGCCTTTCACACAAACCATCATGAATTTGGAAGCCGTCTCAGCAGCTAAGCTCCTTGAAGGGCCCAGGCCACTAGATATGCCCAAATCACACATAGCAGAGGTGGCCACAGAAGTTGTGTTTTGCATTATAGCGCAATAGCTAGCACATTCATCAGCGGAGTGAAACACGTAGGCTGCAGGCCTTCCTCCGTCTAGGGGGCAGAGTTTGGTCAGTGCTTCCTTTTGGAGGGCTCAGGAGTCCCTGCTCAGCACTCCTCAACCACCATGGAGGGGACATCGCTGCCTTGTGCTGCACAGAACTGTGATTCTGTAAATCAGACCCCCATTGTATAAGCATCCAAACACCCTGTGGATAATGCATTTTATCCCCGTTAAGAATTTCAAAGCATGATGCCACTCTGTAATAGCAGCATGAAGAACTCTATTCCCCAGAGTCACCAAATGCCAGAAGCATATACAGACTTATGGTATGAAACAGCTTTCTGCCAGACTGTAAGCAAACAAAGAATGTAAAGCACAAAGACCCAGTGAAGTATTTCATCCTTAATTTGACAGTGTTAGGTTAATGGTTGGATTCTATCTTAAAGGTCCTTTCCAGCTTAAATTATTCTATCCAAGACCACACAGGAAGCAAGTGTAAGTGCCAAGAACCTAATTCATGTTTCCTTCAATATACTTACTTAATCGTATTTTTAATTGGTTTTCAACAGCTATGCAAAATAGGAAAATAACTGGATAGGTAGACAAAGCATGTAACAAGCAAGTATTCAAAGTTTACTTACACTTACCACATAATGTGCACATTAAGTGGGTACAGAGACAAGCCACAAATCTTTACAATACTGTAACAATCAAGACCAATGGGCTGATGCTTTAACCTTTTCCTTGTGTTTATTAAAGGTTCAAAACAGCGGCACCACTACTCCTCATTAAATTAGTCATCTCTCTCATTGCAAAAGGCACTTGGATTTTAGCAATTCATCTGATCAGAGCTGGCATCTTGGCATTGCATCACTGTTTAGCTGTGGATACTCCAGCTGCCAAGGGAAGAATTGAGGTGAGGAGTCAGATTTTTATCTCAGGTTTCATTTCAGCAACTCCCATGAGTTGAGAAAGCAGGCTGTATAAAGACTCCTGTTTCTATACAGGCATACACCCCCACATCCTACAAGGAATCACCCTACAGTGCCTGCTCCATTCTTTAGAGCCTTTATCTTGCAAGAGGATTTCTCTCTTATGTGGAGCACTGAGCAAACAAGAGCATATGTACTCTGCAAACTCACTGGCAGACAGACTTTTTGCTCCTGCCAGGTGGGCACAGATAACCAAGTTGGGAGGCAATACATGCACCAAGCAGGAAGGGAATACTTTTGGGTTAGCAGTTTATACTTAGCCGGAATAGGTTGTCTTAGTCATAACAGGTTGTCTTAGTCATAACAGTGTCCAAGATAGAAATATGATTAAAAAGTATTTGTTTTATCCTTGCTATTTTATCTTCACAGACTGAGGGAGCAGCAAGGCAGTAGGAGTGTAGACAACAGGATGGAAGCAGCAAATAGTTTTCGGCTCTTGCCACAACTGGCACCTGCAAGAGGTAGCCTGTCACCCTCGCTGAGGAGCTCATGAGTAAACTGACCAAGTAAGGTGGACTAAAACTCAAGTTTACTTGAAATGTTTAATTTTTGAATTTTACGGTTATCACCACTCCCATAATTAGTTACCTGTTCAGCATGAAACCACTATTGGGTGCTTAAAGAACAGAAACCCACAGGAGGGACCAAAATAGAATGACAATTTAACTACTTACTTACCTTCAGACTAACTCACACCCTGCTATGCCCTCTCTACTGTTGAGGATTTAACCATGATCAGAAGACTGGATGGAGCACCTCTCCTATGAATACAGGCTGAGAGTGCTGGGCTTGTTCAGCTGGAGAAGAGAAGGCTCTGGGGAGACTTTAGAGCAGCTTCCAGTACCTAAAGGGTGGCTACAAGAGACCTGAAGAGGGACTTTTTACAAGGGTATGTAGTGATATGACAAGGAGGAATGGCCTTAAAATAGAAGAGGGCAGATATAAATTAGATGCAATGAAGTAGCTCTTTACTGTGAGGGTGCTGAGGAGCTGGCACAGGTTGTCCAGAGAAGCTGTGGCTGCCCCATCCCTGGAAGTGTTCAAGGCCGGGCCAGATGGGGCTTTGAGCAACCTGGTCTAGTAGGTGTCTCTGCCCATGCCAGAGGCATTGGATTAGATGACCAAACCATTCTATGATTCCCTTCCCACTCATCTACTTGTTTGGCAGCAGGAGCTTAGACTGCCTTCAAGACAACCAGATGAGAAACAGGAGTCTGAATTTTGGAGGGCCATGGGGACAGACTTGCACTGCTCCTTGGACAAGCATCCTGAAAGCAGGGAGTTACACAAGAGAGCAGCCTGCTTTTGCACTTGTCCAGGACTCGATTCTGGGTGTTGGCACACCAAGACAGACTATAACACCAGAGCCTCCAAACTTCACTTAAGTCTTTGAATTCCAATTATACATATAGCCGTTCAGACTGAGTAATGCTATACCCATCCATAAATAAAAGCCACCCCTCTGCAGTTCAGCTTTTCTTAGTGTTAGCTGCCAAGTAAAGGCTTTCTGGATGGCAGTATTAGATTTAAAGGTTGTAAGTTTCCAAGCCCATTTTTCAAACAGGAATTACTAAAGGTAACTTACAGAAGTGTTCTCATTTACCTTTTCACTCTTCATGCAGTTGTGGTATCTCAATATTAGCTGATACAGCACTATACTATACATGTATTCAGTAACAGTGATTACAAGACATCCTGCAATTTAATTGGACATCTTCTCTCCTCATTTTTTACACAGGCAATGTCCTGAACTGTGGCCTTGAGGGTGACAGTAATGCATGAGGGGCAGCAACCTCTGTTACCCAACATTTAGTCCGTATTTTCTGACCTTTAGAGCTACTCATGCATAGCTGTTCCGTATTTTGAAAAGGGTGAGGGGTTGGCTGTAAAGCGAAAAAAAACCAATACCAACAGAGGGCTGGTAAGCAGTTGCTGCCAGGGTAGGTACGCATCGTGTAGCATGTCACTGAGGCAGGGAAAGAGTATAAATCAATTGCCCATTTGCAATGGAAATTTTTTATTTACAAATGGATGACTGATAGCAACCCACTGCCTCTCATCAGCCCCAGTCCTCTTTCATAAGCTCCCTCTCCTGTCAGCTGTATTTCCTGTGGGATCTTTAGCAATCATGGAATGAGAGAAAGGATTGATAAACCTTCCACCCCAACAGGAAAAAAACCAAGACATGTAGCACTGCTTCCCTGCATATTCACTAGCCACAGAAGTAATGTAGTGAAAATTAACAATTATAACATTAGAATAACTATGCAGAAATATCTCAAGATATGTAATCTAGACAAGTAGTTAGGAGACATTTCAGTAACACTTCATGAAAAGGTGTTTCTGCACAGGAAAGATATTCCTCCGAAGAGGCTGATACTTTCCCCCCGCCTCCAGGGGAAGTCAGTTTCCACACCATAAATAGTCTCTCAAACTGTCTAGAATGAAAGGTGCAGAACATTAATAGTTTTTCTTCAGTAGCTTCAAGCTTTAACATTTATGTGGAAGTGGGGTGCGATTGGCATATGTACTCATTATGCTTGAAATATCACTGAACTTCCATGGGAGTAGTAACATCTGGTATTAAGAAAAAATAGAACAAAACCATTACATGGAACAAGTCTTTACATTTTTTCCCCTAGAAATATGGGATAGCTCCTCCCTGTCCCACAGGACAGGATTACTTGAGATTCCACAACCCATTTCATATAACAATTAGATCAAAGTTTATCATTCCAAGTTTGTCCTTACAAGAGACAGGCGGTGTTCCTGCATGTGCCCCATCACAGCGGTGAGCACACATTCTCTGGCCCCTGCTTCCGCCCTTCTGCCAGGCCAGGCTGAGGAGAAAAGGGCGGGTATCAGGAGTAGTTCCCATCCCTAATCACTATCCCTGTGTAACCCCGAGAATCACTGCTAACCTGAAACAAAGAAGGCTGGTGTTGCACAGGCACAGAAACACCACACCCTGGGATAGTGAACGCTCTTTTACAAGCACTAGCTCTGTCACAGCAGCATAGTCCTACCTGGCAACTGAAGGTGGTGAGGGCTTAAGAGTTTTTTAAAAACAGACGTTAAGCAGAGGCCTGATAAAATTACACAAATATTGTTCTTCATTAAAGAACTCTTTTTATTATTTGAAGAGTTGTTTTGCGGCTTTGAATATGAGACAATTGAGAACAAGGTTTCCCACCTATCAAGGAGTGCTTTTATTACATTAGCAAGCTCTGAAGACTTCATTTAAAAATCAAAGCTAAAGTTCGGGAAAGACTACAATACTTCCAAGTTTCTTTCATCATTTGACATCAAAGTGCGCATTATTCTTCTCTCACTCTTCAGTTCTTATAGGACTATCAAGCAAGTTAAGAAAAAAATAAAAAAAAGATACATCAATGGGAGGAAAGATAACAAGAACATAGAAATAAAGTCTTTTCCCAAATATTGCTGTTGAGATAGGTATATTCCAGGCATTTTCTTTAACTTTCAAAGTTGTCAGTAATGAGTGATCCCTTATAAACACTAAGGGAAAGTAGAATAGAGCATGCAGTACAATATGCTTTTTACTATAGGTGTAAGATAAGCTTACCTAGACAAAGAGAACATAAAAGTATCTCAGCCCTGCTAATAAACATGGCAAAGGCAGTGGGAATTCCTCTTTCATAGGGTGAAAACAAAAGTTCTCAAGAACAATATTCACATCCTCAGACCATCAACCACAACTACCCAGTGTTTTGTGATGCTGAAAGTCGACTTTCCAGATGGCATACGGATGACGGAAGTGCTATGAACACGCCCCTCCACCACAGAGGCAGAAAGAATTTCCAGGCACTGGATTTGCTCTCCAGTGCTTGGATACACAATGTCAGGTAACAAAACCTGGCAGACTGAACTAGGCTACACCCCTTCTTCAGAGGCCTTATGAAGATCTCGCAGTACTCTTCCGGGTTCAGGTTCAGAGGTAACCAGTAGCACCAAGCTGCTCAGATTTTTGAGCCTTGATCTTTCAGAAGTCACAGAAACAAAAAGGCACAAAAATCAACTGGTAAATCAGTGAAACCTGACATTAAGATCAAAATTAAAAAAAAATAAAAAATAAAAAAAAAATCCTGTGAATCCAGAAAATCTGAAAGAAAAAAAATACTCAGAAGGGGGAAGTGACTATTTAAATACACGCTTACAACAAAAGACAAACTTCCCTCAACTTCGGTCTCTGTGAAGCATTACGTTATGACATCTTTTTCCAATTGCAGTTATCCAAACTTAAACACAAATAACAAAAGCTATCACAAAGACTTAAAATATTTCAGTGCTCATCTGAAGGTAAGGTAACATGACCTGAGTAATCCAACAGGCAGAAATTGTCAAGGAAAGCTTCCCTTGTGCTGACCAGCTTTTTCCATCATTGATCAAGGAGTATGTCATACTCAATTCACATAGCTAAACAATGAAAGAGACACTTTAATAATGAAGTTGGGCTCTTTATAAGCAGGGCTATCATGAATGATAGGCAAAACAGACCATTCAAAATGCTTGATCAATAAAGAGAGCTCCACAATTTAGAAGGCAAAGGGCAGGATGGCAGCTGTCATGAAACCGAAGGCAAGGGATTTTTTTTCCCCAGTTTAAAGTTATTAGATATTTTAACATCTCTGAATTAGGTAAATTTAGAATTCTTACACTTGCACCAGAAATGTAGCTCTTAAAACAAAGCCCAATCAACCCACCAACAATCACATAAAAACCGGTCCTGCTACACTTGGTATATTTTAAAGAGTTCTTAGTATTAATGCTTTTAAAAGCCCAAATTAGTAATTTCTGACCATCATTAATCTCAATGGGTTTTCTATTATTTTGAAATTTGAAAAGCATATTGGATTTTTAGCTGCAGTTTTAATAGAACAAAAGCCATTCGATTCATGTAACTTCAGAACAGCAATTCCATCATGTCACTTAACCACAGGAACACCTCAAAAACTAGGTGACATTTACATGTGTATATCAGCATTGTAACTGACCGCATATTAACAGACATATTTGTTGGCAAAGGACAGAACAGCATAATACCCTGCATTCATACCATAGCAGATATGTCAAAAAACACTTGCATGTTTTTCACGTACACCAGTTGGCCTTCTAGGAACTTCTTTGTTTAGCTTCAGAGGCACAAGAGCTTGAAGATTCTCATACAAGTTTTTGTACTCCAAACACTGTTGTGTTTTATAAGTAACAAAGACCATAACCACCAACTAGTAATTTTCATTGTTCAATCCAAGTGGCATGCAAAGAGTGAAAGAGCCCACAGTGAAAAAGCATTCACTCAAATTCTTTTTAATGATCTGCAAGCATTACCAGAAGACGTAAAGAACATTTAAAAATGTGAACTTTATGCTGAGTGTCTTTTTAAAAGCTAGCAGCATAAAATCTTTTGAACAGACCAAACATCTCTGTTGCATCTTGAACAGTAGTACATCATTTTGTGGTCCATGATTTTTGACTCCCAAGTTTTGCAAATGCCGATACATCAAGACTTTTACCACTGTTGCACTGTTCATATAAAGTCTGAAAGTTAATAAAAAACACAGTTGCATCACATATGCATTCAAACTATAGCTTTGTAACAAACATCGCCATTTGAAATAAGACATCACATACTGAAACATTCCAGACCACATACTAAAATTTCTCTCTCAAATCAGAAAATATCCACATACTTAAGACAGCTTTGGTGGGAAGAACCAAGTTGGTAAAGAGTTACCAAGCTTTTATTTCAGGCAGTAAACAGAGGCTGGAATACCTAAACATACAGGGACTAATCTACATGCATCAATGTGCTAACAATTCAGCAACTTTGAGGAAGTAAGAACAATTGCAGTCCATAAGCCTGCACAGTAGATCATTTCTCCATAATGATGGTTCTTAACTTAGAAGACCTACTACAGTTTTGGGCAGCTTAAAAGCAAGGCTGCACAGTAAGGACTATTTTAGAGAGGAGATGCTAGGGCAGTGGGGGACTTGGAAATAAAGCAATACAGATGTACTAGGAGGTGGAAAGGAAAGAAGAAAAGCTAAAAATCAAGATTACCATCAACCTTTCAACCCTTCCCATTCAGAAGGATGTGGAGATTCTGCATGCTTGTAAACAAAAGCACTACCATGTGCAATGTTTTTCCAGCTGTAGTTAAAGCTCTGATGTATGTATTCTTTCAGCTTTCACTACCAGATACCCTAACCTTTGCGGGAACATGTAGTCTCACACAAAACACAAACAATTTACTTACCCTAGCAGCTCTAGAAATAGAGTTGGGAGAATTCAAGCCAACGAGCTGGCCAAGGATACGTTTCATTTCCTCTGTTGTTCCTTTTGCATTTGGAACACCTGCAATTAATTTTTAGTTATACTAAAGCTGTACACAACTATGTCTAAATTACCAGGGCAGTTTGTAAGAGCCTTAAGAATTAAAATACTGAAATCTTTTCTGAAACATACACAGGCAAACAAAATGGATTGTTATGCCAACAAGTGGTAAGTGCACGTAAGAGTAAAGCATTGTTTTCTTAAACTGAATTATAAATACTATTTAATAAAAATGTACTTTAAAATAAGTGTACCTGTTTGACAGTGACTTTGAATTTGAACATAGGGATGTACCAGCAACTCCGAAACAGATATTCTTTGTTTAGGGTTTCTTATTAAACAGCGCTGCAAATGAAAAAAAGAGGAAGATGCTTTGCCTATAAATTAAAATTTTTCCTAGGAATTAACAGTGAGTATCTTTAAGGGACCATGTAGATGCATGTCAGAACTACTTACTGCAAAAGTACATACTCAGAAAGACCCAAATTAACCTAATTGCCTTCATTAGCAATTATCTTTATTCTAAAGCTTAGTATCCTGCTTTACTCAAGCAACAATGTCAGAAGAGGTGAAGACCAGAACCTACAATATCCTTTTATTCCAAACGGCACAAAGACACCGAGATCTGAGAGTTAAGGGAATAAGTTATTATGGATTTCAGTTTATTATCTCCAGAGCAACACGATTAAGGCTCAAGTAAAAGCATGAACCAAGTTTTAAAAGCAGACAGATATGCAGGGTGAGGGAAAGGGATGGTCAGTACAAAAGCTACTGTATTTACTTTATGTTGCTCAGCCAAGGGAGTTAAGCCAAACTTTTACCATGGAAGCTATATGAAGCAGCTCTAGCTTAATTCTTTTGGAACAAGGCCTGTCACTACAAGTGGCAGTGAGCATTTAATTGTGAAAGAAGCTTCTCAAGCACAACTCAGTTTATGAAAATATGCTTTAAAAAATTGCCATTATTTGACTCAAAATTAACCCTAAGGGACAGTTACCTTTAGCACATCTTGAAGATCCTTCTCAGCAATATCTGGAAATTCTATTTCATAACTAGGATCAACAATAGCATGCATTTTATTCATTGGATTTGTTATATGTTGAAATGGAGTCCTTCCATATGTCATACAGTACAAAATGCATCCCAGTGACCACACATCACTTTTGGGACTTATCTAATATAGCAACAACAACAACAACAACAACAAAAAAAAAAAAAAAAAAAATTAGTCCTCACTTAAGGAACAGTCCCTTCAGTCAATTTATCGTATACTTATACAGTCATTTCACTTAACAGTATATGTTTAGCATAACAGATCTTAGTAACTATCACACAAAAATCACCAAGACAGCATGCCATTATCTACAAAGACAGTGATGTGTCTTCATTCACCAATATTCTCCAAGAAACCTATTTTTTTTATCTTTGAAAAATCACTTTACTTGAACTTAAAAATCATAGGTAGTTGATAACAGCAGGATTCTAATTTCAGATTTATGAGTAAATACAAATAAAAGAATTCAGAAATCAGTGAGACATGTCAGCTATGTCCCTGCAGTGGGAAACCAGTGAGACATGCCAGCTATGTCCCAGTTCCTCTGGGTTTAATGGATTCAGATCCATACTTCAACCACCCCCCGTGCTGTTCGTGACAGGAGGACTTCCCACGTCTTCCATTGAAGCTGAAACACGTTAAGAAAAGCACATAAGGTTGGGGGAGTGGTGAAGAGGGAGGTGGGTAAAGAGGCACACAGGGAGCCTGACTCCCAGCACAATAGTTAGTTTGATTTCTGCTTACATCAGCTGAGCTCCAGAACAAGTCTGCACTTGGCATGTAATTTTAGAAACCTAAAAAAGGTAAAAAGTCGCATCCCTAACAAAAGAAATCCATCCATAAAACATTCTATTCTGTATTTAGGAAAACAAGATTGTGATTCACTACATAGTAATACTTCTATTTAACTGTTAAAAAGTCACAATCTTTGTGCATATGCACATACATAAGACTTTTTTAAAACACTTTTCCATAAAACTATGTACCCCTCTTAACTGAAGTTTGACTTCCTAGGTGAAATTGCTTTCCTTCAGTGCTTTCCTTCACTTTCCTCATCATTCACATTCCATTGCCCTGGTGAAATTATAAAGAGTTCTACAATACACAGTACTCCATAGCACAGAAAAATAGGATACCCAGAACTCATACATGTTTCCCCCTAAAACACTAGACTTCATTGCATCATCTTTTAAAAGACCTTATCAGGTATCACACATTTCTTCCAAAACCTGCCTTTCACTTAAAAGAGTTTCAAAGTATGACTATGTTTTGCTTGCAATTTTACTGATTAATTCAGCACTTATTTTTCTAAACACTGTCTCCAAAATGCTTTTAGGTAGGGAGAGGAATAAACTTAGCCTTCAATCTCTACCCATCATTGTGGCACAATGGATTTTCTTGTATTCTGGTTTCAGTGGAAGATTTTGAGAAAACTAAGTTTTAAAATATATGACTGAATCACTTTCTTAACATGAAGGGAATAGCAGAAAAAAGGATCATGTGTTACCTTGGACCGAGATTTCCCATTTTCTCCATAGGAAGACATATCTTTTATTGCTTCAGGTGGCATATAATTCATTGTGCCAACCTAGGCATAAAAATGTAAAAATATTCAAGTAAAGCATACATTTAAAATTAACTCACTTGATAAAAAGTTAGATTTTTGTCCCAAAGCACTGAAAAGCATCCTGCAAATTTGTTTCCAGTAAAGCTGAAGGCCATTGTTATTCTGTTAGATTAAAACGTGTAAAAATTCATATATCTGAATATTTATATACACATATAAAACAAATTCAGCATAAAAGTTCAGCATTCATTGAAATTACTACATTAACATAATCAGCAAGTACTATAGCAGTATATACACTAGAGAAGTCTACATCAATTTTCCAGAAGTATGTTACCTGAGAATCTTTAATGATGCTTGTCACATCTGGCTGCATTTGGTTTGCAATGCCAAAGTCAATTAGCTTTAACATCCCATCAACTATTAGAAAGTTTGCTGGTTTTAGATCACTGTGAATAATGCCTGTATATTAAAAAAAAAAAAAATAAAAATAAAATAAATTTAAAGTCAACCCAGGTTTAGTTAATCCAAGTTACTACTATGGATATTTTTATTGCTCAGTTCCTATAACCTATATCTCTTGCACAGAGATAAGGTGCAGATCAGTTTTACCAGGCCAACACCAAGCTATTCTTTGCAAATTTCAGGAGTGTTTCCATTTCTTTTTAAACAGTTAAGACTTGCATGAGCTTATAGTTTGAACTATTACTTCTTCAAACCTGCAGGCACCCCAAAATAACTCCAAGAGACTTGAGTTGCATAGTTTCTCTCAGTTAGGGAGAGGCTGTATGTCTACACTGCCATACTGAATTGCTATTCTGGAACAATTCAGTGGCTTATCCAGTCCTGTAGCTTTCTCTTCAATAATCAGCTAAGCAGGTACTTAAAAGAACCACATTGCTTAGTCTGATAGTCTCTGCTTCCTTATCTCCAAGGTACCATTCACCGCAGATTACACGACTGACCTCAAACACCCTACTTACATGATTATGAATTCTGGTTATTACCCATATAATCAACCAATCCACATTTATATTTTGCAGAACTGTTCACTTCACGAACACATCACAATAGAATGTAGCCTGTGTTTTAGCTGTCATTCTACATTATTGAATATTCCAGTGTTCTTGTGCTGTAATGAGGTGATGCTCTCTGCTATATGTGCAGGTCTCTTCACTTTTTTCCTTAAATATGAAAAGGATCCAGATCTGCTCTCCTTTATGTTACAAGCCAAACAATACAGATGCATGCACTTCAGCTACATAGGTAAAGAAGAAAGGAAGACCTGAAGAACTAGGAGAAAAAGCTGATGCACTGTGTCAAAGTAAAGACAACAGAGCTGTGCAAGAAGCTTTGACATTAATGATAGCTTTTTGGAGAGGATGAGTGGCTGAAATTTGAGTTTTTAATGGAGAACAAGCAGTGTTTGGAGCATACAATGTAGTCTAATACAAAAAAGATTATTTTCTGGCTATTGCAAGGAAATAGAAAGCATCACACAATGGTAATACTTAGAGAACCCTTTGAGTTTGCAAAATCAGCCTACCTCTGCATCAAGATTTGTCTTGTCTCACTGAAAATTTTTCACAAGACAATAAACACCCATCTTTGAAGATCACCAGGTTTATACCAAAATTAAGGCAGTACCACCTCCAAAATTTAAACACATCTGACATAACCTATACAAATACCTAGAATTATTTAATACCATATTCATGGATTGTGTGAACAGCTTCCAGCATATTTTTCCAATAGCTCTTTCGTTCCAATGGATCAATTTTTTTCTTCTTTTTGAGCCAGCTATTGAGATCAATATTTCCACACTCCATTACCATGTAGATATGATGATCAGTAATTTCACTGAAAATAAATAAATATACTTATGGTAAAATTTAAGGCAACTTCTTTACGTAAAAAGATACAATTTTAATAAAAGTGTTTACTCACTAGCCATAAAGGCGGATGATCTTATCACTATGTTGCTGCAGTTTACTCAAATGAGCAATTTCATTCTTATAGCTCTCAACAGTCTGTTGATCAGCTTCCTCTAGATTCACATACTTGACAGCATACAGCTGCTTATTTTCATTTAGTACTTGAAACACCTGCAAAACAATATCAGTTAATAACTTAACTCAGTCCTAGTTCTGATTTACTATGGTTCTTTATCTCACCACAGCCAGAATTTCAAAGAAAACTCTACCTTTTCAAAAGCAAGAAGCAACGCTAAACTTACAAAGAAGTTCATACAAGGCAGCATAAGGAAAAAATTTAGAAAGAAGCCAACAGTTACAGCAAACAGCCCTCTATCAGAAACCATCTTGGTACCACATTATATTTCATTAGGTGTATTTGATCACAAGTCTGAAATGTTCCTAAGATGAAGAACACAAAATAACACCTCCCACAGAGCTAAGGATTTGACCCGCCACTGCACATCCATTTCATCATACCAAGATGACTGAGGTTAGACCGCATAGCACATCAGAGGCTGAGGGCACTGAGCCTGTTCAGTCTTAAGATGAAAAGGCTACAGGGAATCCTATTGCTGTTTTCAGCTATTCAGAAAGAAGGTATGTAAGACAGATTCCTCTTGAACCACCACATTATGAGAGGCAACAGGCATAGCTAATATCAAGGAAAACTCCAATTAGATATCAGGAAATTTTTTTCACTATCATGTAGGCAAACAGGAGAACAGGTCATCCACAGAGGTTGTGGCACCTTGGCAATACTCAAAACTCAACTGCAAAAGGCCTAACTATTCTATGATTCTATGAGCAACCTGCTCTATTTTGGTCTTGCTTTAAGACCACCACTGAACTAAGTGACATGCAGAGGTCCCCCTCCATCCTGCTTCATTCTACAGCTGTACACTGCCAACACAGGAAGCTTTTCTTCCTGGAGGTCTCTGCTGACTGGAGGCCATGTTATTCCAATCTACAAGAAGGGCATGAGGGAAGACACAGGAAACTACACATCTGTTAGCCTAACCTCAATTCCTTGCAAAATTAGAAAGATCATACTGGGTACTATTGAAAGGCATTTAAAGGACAATGCAATCATCAGGCACAGTCAACATGGGTTGACAAGGGGCAAATCCTTTTAACTGATCTGATATCCTTCAGTGATAAGGTCACCCACCTAGTGCACGAATGGAAGGCAGCTGGATTTTTCCATCTGCTGCAGATTAAGTACTACATAGGCTGTTACTGAGGATTAACCAATGAATGCATGTATCAAATTTCCCTTACAGAAATCCTTAGGCTGTCCCTGTGATTAGCAATACAATCTTCACAGACAGAAGCAATAGGTGAAGCAGAGGTGTGGGAGGCAGAAGAGAAATTTAAGTCACATAAAACTGTTTGTGTTGGTTTTTTGTTATAATTCTCTCTCCTGAACAAGAGATTTTGCCAGAACTGTTTTCCAAGCTCCTATGACCTCAAATTTCTCTACAAAAAGCAACTCACTCACCACTTCAGTCATACTTACACTCCACTTCTCACACAAGTTACAGAAGTAATACAAGGATGGTCTCTCCACTTCAGGAGCTTTAAATCAACCTTACAAACCATGTAGTTCCCAACAATGTAATCATACCACCCTAAACAATAGTGCCTCAAATCAAGATATACAGTAATAATGCAGCACATCTTAGAAAAGCCAGTTTTATTAAGAATTTTAATACTCACTCCACCACAGAAATTATATTCAACCCATCTACCTTCAGGCCTTCATGCAGAAAGCAAAAGGAAGTGGGCTCCCACCATTTTTTACTGATTTAAGTGAATTCTTTTTTAAATGCTCATGACAGTTGGGTGATCACTTTTTCCCCAGATCTGTAGGTTCCGTTCAGTATTCTGACTGCACCTTTCACAGTTTTGTTCACTGTTTACCCTTTACTTCAACACCACTCCCTTTATCTACTCGCTGGATTTACTTTATTTCTCCACTAAAATGAACAGTACTGTACTTAACATCCTGTGATAATTGAAGAATGGTTTTCATAATAATTAATTCGGTTAGTATTGCAGGCTATTTGAAGACTCAGATAAAACTGCGTTGTACCAAATCTAATCTGTGCACTACGTTTCTTCTGCATCCATGAGGGATAAAGTCTAAGCATAGCATCGAAAAAAAGTCTAGGTTCTCTGGGTCAAACACTTTGTACATGTTAGTACTAGGCACTCTTTAGATGACTTCACCATGTATGCTTACAATACAACTACTACTATATGAATGACTGTAAAAGGATAGAGAAGCATCTTACCTTACTGGAGCCTCCACTACCTATTTGCTTTAATATTGTATAAACTTTTCCTTTGATAGCAAGACATTCATGTGAAGGTATAGAAGTTGGAATCTATGTAAATACAGAAAGAGGCAATAAAATAACTATTGGTTATTATACATGCAGCAGGACATGGTAGAGCTCTACTTTTTATGAAGTTAACATGCTTTAAGTTGACTTGGTCTTTCTGAGCAAGATAAAGTGTAGTAAGGCTAAACTCTAACTGAAAGCTAAAGATCATCATAGCTAAAGTATTTGTATAATGATCACCACTTGGCTTGTAACATTATTGAACTCATAAAAAGATACCAACGATTTTCACACTGGAAGTCAAGAAAAGGGTGTTTTTTAAGCAGGCTTCTCAGTTCATTACAAACACCCCTCTCTTTACAGAAACTATCATGCCTAGATTATCTAAGAGACTTTCAGTCACAGCATACTCATAGCTGTCCTGCACCTACTATTTTATTTGAAGTTAACTATTAACTAGCAAACTTCAGTGCTGTGAAGCTGAAAGAGCCTGTATTGCCTATAGCTGCTACTACACCAAGCTGTAGAACGGCCACCAATTTTAGGTAAATTAAACCTGTCCCCAATTCTGTCTACCTGAATGTGCAACCCGTCTAAGATAATCAATTTCACATGATCTCAGGCCACTACAAATGCATTAAAATGAAGAAAGAACTTAACTCTTCATACTTCACCTCCCTCAGACTCATGTTTTTTTTTAAAAAGGGCTGTTTCTCTTTATAGGTACTCCACTGTAGTGGGTAGTACCATTATAAAAGCATAACAGAACAAAAATAGTCACTCTACTTCTGAGCCTTCTCAGATCCTACTTCACAAAAAAGGCAAAATTTCAGACACAAAGCCTTCAAGATTTTGACACAACTGAACTGATTTTTCAAGAGCTGACTTTTTTTACCTAAACTCAGACATATACATGAAGAATATATGAAGAAACAGTTATCTGGAAAATAAGCAGAGTACTTTCAGTTTCTCATCCAGAAAGATGAACAGTACTTTAGATAAAAATACATACATATATTTAACCTAAAGAAATCTCCAATGAAAACATGTACTGAAAATGGTAGAAGACAGCCTAAAATTGTTACCTGCAAACCAACTTGGTTTTGAAATGGAGTTGCTGGAGTATGTGGTAGGAAATATGGGAGCTGGCTGTAGGGAGTAGAAATTTGACATCCTGGTAGAAAGTTGTTCTTCACAACTGGCGTTCTGAAACTAAAAGAAATTATGAACAATGTATGCATTTAGTTGTATTTTTAAATTATTCCAACAAAGTTTAAAGCTACAGTGCTTCTTGAAAGTTAAACCCTATTTGACTAGCAAAAACCCAAGCCTGTGTTACATTCAATAATTAGCATTAAGACCACTTTAACCTCTTCACTTAGAAGTCCTTTAGAAATACACTTCAACTATAACATACTTGGGAATTATTTCTGAACATAGTAACTAATTAAATCTCCATATCCAGATACTAGCTGGATATAGGGATACTCCCCACAAACTGGAAAACAAAAGCACCATATAACTAGAAGACTGTAAGACAAGATAGTTTGAGCCACATTTGGTTTTCTTCAGCTTACTGTTCTTTATTCAAAACCTTTTTAAATGAAGAGGAATTTTAAGTGAGCATACTGAGACAAACAACTTCAAGGCAATCATGAAAGGGTTTTTTGAGAGCTGTAGCTATGCTGTATATGAGCAGAAGCATCATGTATTTAAGAAAACTAAAGATTGCAATAAATCCTTGATGTTTTTTGATTTGTTCCCTTGATGTATTTACTGTACATTTAGTTATGTTACCAAATACACTTTTTTCCCCTACAGTATGTACATAAAGTGATGATAAGATCAAAATTGGAAAAGAATTCATATGCCTAGGACTTTTTTGTGGATAATAAAATGATGAAGTTGGGGGGGGGGGGGGGGAATGTCAAAAGCATGGTTCTCACTGAACACAAAAGCACTCAATAATTGTGCATATTAACCATGTGCTGTACATACTGGGTGTAATGAGAGCTTAATTTAAAAAAATTTGTATTACCGAAGTTTGAAAGAAGCAAGAACAGAATCTATTCAAGGACTACTTTTATCAAATTCAACTATGAGATTTATTCACTACATATATTCTAAATTCCGCAGCTAAGGAGGTCATACCAACAGGCACAGTGGTTACTCATCACACACTTTACCTATGTGATTCATACCAGGGACTTATGAAAATAGTAACTAATCATATAATTAGAAAGATTTATCAATGTATGCACAGTGGTTTATGCCTAATTTCTGATTACATGGATAAACAAATGCTAGCATTTCCTAACTTGAGTGCTCAATTCTGCAAGCATCTAGATTCCTTACACTTGTTTTTTTAAACCCACAAACACTTGCATCACGGGAACTAGACTGATATGCAGTTATCAATCTAAAAAGCCTGTCAGCCTCAAGAAAACAAGGCATCCAAAAGATAGTGTCACATAGCAGGCATTAAAGAGGTAAATGCTCCAACAACGATTTAGTGATTTGATGGTGTACTTCCAAATGCTGAAAAGCTGACAGGGAAGACAAAGTTCCCTAAATGCAATCTGAATTGTAAAGTCAGCCATTTGACATCAAGTGTTGGAAACACTCCGAAATCGTTTGCTATCTGAAGAGAAACTTAAACCTTGTTAAAAACCGCTAAAGTCTTCCCAGATATTGACTACCATTCTTATGTGCAGCTCAAAGAAGCAGCTTACCAGTCCATATAATCACTGTATCTGGTGCTTGGCGTTCCACAAACATGTAATGGATCACTTTTCTTAGTAACAGCATCTGGTGGTGATAATCCTTTTGAAACGGGATGACCAGATTGTTCAAGGCTCGACTGTTTTCCCTACAGGGGGCAAAGCATGATCTTATTCTACACAAGAAGCCACAATCCAGAACAAATAAATTGTTTTTTCAACATGTGAAGGCTGCTGCAGCTAGAAAACCACTACATATTCCTGTTATTTTACCTCTCTACAGCAGCTTTTCTGCGTCACTTCTTGACTTGGCCATTTTTTCCTGGTGTTAACGCAGTTTAATCTAATCTGCTCCAACTGCTTTCTATAGCTTTCACCAGAACTAGATTGTTGCTGTTGACTTTCAAGACTCCTTAGCTCTGGTATCTTCAGCTCCTGATGCTGGACTTTATTTTCTAAGGGGGAAAAAAAAAAAAAAAAAAAAAAAAAAAAAAAAAAAAAAAAAAGGAAAAAAAGGAGAAGAAAAAAAAACCCAACAGTCAGATTAAGACGACTTGATATTTAGTACTTGAAAGTTTCTGGCAGATTTCTCCCACAGTCTCTAGAAGAGTTTTACCTCATTTTCTGTGTCAGAACAAACACACACAATTGACTTACTGGAATCAGGCATTAATAGGCATCAATGCCTTCAGGATTCATATTCAGTTCAATGTAGTAATATAACAACTTTCTTAGGAAAATTTTAGGATACTAGTAGAAAAATCTTAGGATACTACTGTAACAGTAACAGACTCACAACTGCTTCCTTCAACACACAGAACAAGATCATATTCATAATTTGCACTACAACATCCTGGGACACTGAGCAAGTTTATAAAGCATTGATAATAGGCTTATTGCAATACTTCTAATTTGAAGTCTGTTGTCTGAAAATACAGACAACCTAGAAGAACTGCAAAACCATCTCATATTAATAGTTACCTTCTTTTTTCACTGCAAGACTTGTACCATTTTTGGCTTTGAGAGTTACAGTTGAATTGGTAGCTGTTTCTGAGCTGCTCTCATCCAACATCTGCAACTGTAAAGAATTTTTTTTCTTTAAGGACTAAAGAAAACAAAGAGCATCTTAAAAAATAATCAAAGAAGATCCTAAGCACAGTGTCCAAAAGACATTTCCTTGTGGTAATTAGTAACTGATGGATTACAAAGCAAATATGCTTCAGAAAACAATTCAGGGTAAATAAACAAGTATTACTGATACTATTTTTAAATCCATCAACATTCTGAAATTCCATTATAAAGTTTCTATAAAAAGAGCTAAGCGTTTTCTATTCCTGACTTTATTATGCACAACAGTTTTCAACCGTAAAAGCCACATCAAACATTTCTATTCACAACTGATTACTTAACAGTAGAAATAAGGTAGAATTTTCACTTGAATTGGAAAAAAGTGTTATTTTCTTCTCCAATACCATAGGACAGTCAGGCAGATTTCCTTATACCTATTTTAAAATAAGATTTGAGTTACCTTTAAGTCTCCCAGGTCATATGAATCACTCCCATTAGATTTTGGTTCCGATAGTGGAAAAGGTGCAATGAAGGCCGTATGCCTGGAGCCAGATATTTGCCTATTGAAACACCATTGTTAATTACATTGCATGCCAACATATAATGTAGTGATCACCTTTTGCAGACCAGATGAAAAAGGCGATTGTACGAAGACTTTTGGCTACAAATTTCAGATATACAGAAAGGCAGACCTGCCTACTCTGACAGCTAAGTGAGAAACAATATAAAAAAAAAAAAAACCCTGTAGCACTGCCAACATCGTTCTGTGAAATGACAGAATTGGTTGTCTTCCATAGAAAAGAGTAATAAGCTATGGCTAGGATCCTAAACTCCAGTGGTGTGGTATTTTTAAATCCTGACAGAACAATACTATTATGCAAAATACCTTAATCCACTACTTTCACAGATTCAGAATATCATGCTTTAGTTAACTTCTGAGAGTTTAAGTATGTAGGTCTTACCCTTTAGCTACATGTTTCTCCCCAGAGTTCCTATTTCAGCATGAATTTAATCACACAGCAATAAGAGAGGACGAAAGTTAGCATAACAGGCTCCACTGGGGAGAAAAAAGCTCTCCTCTGTTTACTTTCAGGCTTTGCTACAGATAACACGTAGCAAAGTGCTATTTTAATTGGCAGATTCTACCACTGCTGAACAGTTACTTCACAATAAAACAAGTATGACCACTTTCTTAATATAATGATTATCGTATGATTTATGCTAAAAATGAGAATTTAAAAATCTTTGACATTACAAGACTCCGTTAATATTTAGATCAATTTTAACATCTTACATTTCCACTGTCCAATAAAAACACTGTTGAAAAGGAGTATTAAATATGTTGTGCTGTAGTAAACTCAGCAACCATACCTCTTCATAACACTAGCTGTACGTGGGATATCTGTCTTCTCCACATCATCATCATCATCATCAGTTACTAGTTTAACAGGAACCCTCCCAAAGGGGCAGATCTACGAGAAATTGAAAGTTATCAATTGTGTAAAGCAGAATGATAAGTTTGAGATTTTGAAACAAGTGTTACAGGTTCTACCTGGTTAGATTTGTTTAGTGGTCTTAATGGATTGTGGTAATTAACTAGAGCATCAAGTTCCTGTGATTTTTCCTCCCTGAAGTCAAGAAAAAAGAAAACACAACATTGTTTAATTTTGGTTTAAATGATGTTTTAAGAAATTCAAGTTAAGAAATCAAGCCATTACCCAAGCAAAAGTCTGGTAACAGTAGAGGAATTTTCACCACAATCGTTCCTTTTCATGCTTCTGTGATTTCCAAATATGCTCTGAAGTCCAGACTCTTGTGTGCTTGATACTGTAGGTAAATTAGTTAGAATTATTCAGATAATACTGCAGATTGTATTTGTTTCAAAACAAAAAAAAAAAAAAAAAATCCTATGGCTCCTACAAGCTACAGATTACCGCATTGAAAATGGAACCAAGCACTGAAGGAGTAAGATTGAGACAGATAAATATGTTTGCTTATTAGACAACAGCAGATTATGACTTATCTAGAACAGATAAACATTAGAAAGATTTTTTCCAATCTAGTATTACAACATGCATAAACTCAACCAACATTTTCAGTAACTGCAATTACCTGCTATGTTCTCTTTCTCCTCATCCGAAAGCAACTGCTTTTTTTGTGAATCAAAGTTTTGTAGAGCAGTTTCCAACATTTCTAGTGGAACAGCAGAGCACTCTACAGCTTTCTGAAGGAGCTGCTTACACTTCTTCGCATTTCCTAAGCGGTAAGGAGCAGTTACAAATCAAGGAAATAAAAAAGATTAAAGTCTGTAATGGAAAGCCCAAGACGACAAATGAGTATGTAGTTATTGATTTTAATAAAATGGCTCTGCTTCATGGGACACTTTGAACATCTAAATTGTATCCTAAAATACAGTTAAAGAAAGTACTGGACCAAAAGTCTGTTTTCCATTGGTAGTGGTTTTACCTATAAAAACCAGAGGTAAACAACAGAATATTGAGTCAGATGTATTCACAATCTAGAGTGTAGAACAGACAGTTTAATCTCCTTTAATTATTTATCATAGTTAATTTGGGGGATAATTTCTCATACCAGGCAGAATACAACAGCTTGCATGATACTGACAAAAACCATGAAGAAAAACAAACCACAAAAACCTCAAAATATATCCATCAAGGCTGCTTCTTTCAAAGAAGAAAACAGCTTTAAGGCAACATGCTTGTCTTTCTGGATAGAGCAAGCTGCTAAAGGGAGGAAACAAACGGAGTGAAATAGATCACTGCTCACATCACCCATGGAAGGGAGATTAAGACAACACCCAAAAATAGGATTCTGTGGGTAGGCAGCACAACCCTGCTACTAAGTACCACAGCCACATCACCTACACACAATATGAGAGAAGTGATATAAGCCCAGGTGAGCTTTGCAGACTACTGACCCAAAGTGTTGAAGACCTATTGTTCTAGACATATTAGAGCATAACTCATATAGTCTAGAATAGTCTATATGGCGAGCTGGAAGAGCAAAAGAATAAAAACTCAAAGAGTTTAATAAGAGAAGGAAAAAGGAAGAAAAGAACAAGTGGTGCAATCATTTGTCACTTCCTACCAACAGACCAATGCCCAGCCAGTCTTCAAACATCTGCTACTGAGGAAAGGCTATCCCCCAGCAGTTTTTTATTGCTAAGCATGATGCTATACAGTATGAAATATCCCTTTAGTCCCAGCTGCACCCCCCGCCAGCCTCTTGCCCATGCCCAGCGTTCAAGCAGAGAAGAGGCCAAGCAAGAAACAGAAATCCTTGACACTGTGCAAGCACTGTTCAGCAACAGTTAAAACACTGGTGTGTTATTAACACTGTTGTAGTCACAGATCTAAAACACAGCTTCATATAAGAAAATTAATCCCACCCAAGCCAGATCCAGTATACCAAGGCACAAGATAAACAGAAAAAAAGGAAACCAGAATTTTTAAGAGACATCACTCTCATATTAGAATGGTTTGCCTAAAACAGTTGTATGGAACTATATGGCAAAGACTATCATTCTATTTTAAATACTGACAAACTGCTCCCCAACTGGAACATGGCAGCAATGATACTGTCAAAGTCAGTCCACACCATTTATGAAGCAAAGAAGATATGAACCATCTCCACTGCCCCAACATGAATGTTCAACAGCGGAACAGGAAACAGAAGAATCAAATCAAAATCCAATTGCTAGCTACTTAACCTGAGTGGCAGAGGCAAAAATGTAATTGGACCAAATTACGGCACATTCTGGTTTAATTAAAAAAAAAATTAAAAAAAAAAGTAAAAAAAGAAAAACCCAAGAAAACACACACCCCAAAAAAAAAAAAAAAAAAAAAAACCCAAAACACACCACCAAGAAACACCAAACAAAAACCAACACAAATCTCCAGTTGGAAGATTCTTTGGAAGGAGACAATTTCTTCCACAAGCAAGCTGAAAGTATATAAAGGGAAATTACCATCCAAATTTGAGCATAATTTTTCAGCACAGCAAGCGCCTTACGCATATCTTCCACCACAAGATCAAAGATGAAAAAGAAAAAAGAAACCACTGCCAATTTTCATCTTATTTCTAAAGAGAAAAAACCTATCAAAAACTGTGCTTAAAAACAGATATTCCTGTTAAATTTCAGTCAAAAAAAAAAGAAAAGCAGATTTTTCTTTTTCTGATTCAAAACCTATCAGTCTCCTTGCAAATTATGTAACAGAGCAGAAGTTTAAAACAACAAAACCCAGAACACCACCACCAAACAAGTTTATCTACACACCTTGTGATAGCTCAAACTGTGCAAAAGCCACATGCACAAAAGCAAATTTCTTGCAGTTCAGTCTGGCCAGATGAAATTGGTCCCGTGCCTCCTCTGGATCTTGAAGACTGTAAAGACAGCATATCAATAGTTATACAAGGTGGAGAGCCTGAGTAAGAAGGATGAAATTCCATGTGGTAGGTGATGGTTTTAGATAATTCTGGAAAAGCAATCAATCTACAGCTGAAGTTCTTCCTCTTCCTTAGAGCCATCAGTGAAGTACAAATAAGCAATGAATCTTAAAAAAATAATAATTGAAAGATATCAAGCTGACTCTTTCCAAAACCCAGAATGTGCTCAACTGGAAGAGAAAGAATAAGGACTAATTCTTTGTCAGAACTTATTCTGCAAAATATAAATATTTTTCTTCAGAACATCCACCTGTAGCCCTTCCAGGCTACATGCTGACACTATCCAGAGCAAAAACTCCATTCTTCTAGATGTATGCACTCCTATGCTAAGGAGGTTGCAAGGCAGAAGAACAAGGAGGCAATTACTTTAGGTACACCAAGTATGGAAAAATGTATCGCATCAGTCAGAAACATATACACTTAGTTATATCCTGCAGCAATATGGTCACAAAATTTCCAATCCATTATACTAAAGCAATACTGAACTCCAAAATTTTGCTAGAAGTTATAAGCTTTTCTACATTGAAAAGAGCTTCTGCAGCTGCACCCAAACTGTCAGATTCCCTTAGCAGAGATGTAGGTCACTGAAGGAAGATGTTTCTGTTGGTACATTTATACTACCATATCTATAGAAAACTAGAACATCAGCATTTATCCAACAGCTAACTCTATCAAGGGTTCCATAGGAACATCGACTCCTTAAAAGATGTACAGAATTCATTCCCTTTTTCCCCATACTTTTAGGTGACAGTCTTATTAAAACTTGGTAATAAAGGTGAATTTGAGCCTGTTTTCTGCAGATACACCAGAAGCAGCAGTGGTAAACACGGTATACTTCAAAAACATAGAGATTGTGCCACAAAATTCAGACAAGATATTTCACATTTAATAGTTTTACTAAATTTTAACTCTAGTTTTGCGTTTAGCTATAGCTGTCACAGTAGGACAACTGAGATGCTTACACCACAGTACAACAACATTTAAATATTCTAGAGGATCTGCAGCTTAAGTAAATACTAGTCAAGATACAGAAGGCCTGGATCTATATCACTGTGAGATAACAGATTAACATTATGTTTCAATGGACTCCCTCCCCCCTTTTAACACAAAGGAAAAAAAAAAAAAAAAAAAAAAAAAAAAATCTTAGCACTTATTAGTAGAACCCACAATCAAGAAATAAACAAATTTCTTCCAGAATTCTTCCAGAATTCCACCCTGGTTCAACAGGTAAGCAAAGGCAATGCATGGGAGTGGGGACAGTGAAAAATTTATACAATAGCTTCAAAAAATAGTGCAAAAATACAACACAAGGCTAAAGAAAAATGTATTTCCTGTAGAATTCTGTGGAATTAAGAATGAGAAAAGCCTCAGTTTAGCCACGTTGCTGAACTCCAGTAAGTTTAAGGACAGGCACAGAATAGCCCATTTGCAGACAAGTCAGAGTAACAGAAATTAAGCTGTAACATTAATTACAGTCACTTTCAAAAAGCAGGTTAAAAATTAAGTTCCTGTAGAAAGCAGCAATGACTTGGATAGCAATATGCAGACAAGTCCTAAATGTTAGCAACAGGCACCAAGTGCCACACACTTGGTGGCACTGTGCTACAGCCAGAAGCATTACATGAAAACAGGCCTGGCATGGTTAATGTGCAATACAGATAAGTACAGATGCAGCTGACTGTTCACCCTCACCTGTTTCACAGTACATTTAAGGCTTCTTCAAACAAATTGAGTATCATAATAGGTCAAAAGGTTTTGGCATAATCAGACTGCAGCTAGAGAAGATACCAGAACAATATAGGTCCAGTGCCAAGAATGGAATAATCCAGCTTTGATCAGAAGAAAACAGTGTTGATGCCAATAGACACTAAAATCTCAAGCCATTGTCACCACTTCTGAAGGTTTGTGATACTCTGACTTGTTTTTTCCATTAAGTGGAACATTTCAGAGAACAAACAACTCTACTGAAAAGCACCTTTCTTCTCCCACCAAAGGCATCATCAGAGCACCTATGTATCAAAGTGTTACTTGCAATAGCTTTAAAAAAAAACAAACCAAAAAAAAACCCCACACACAAAAAACCCACACTCAAACACCAAGAAAGTTACAAGCAATAAGTAAACATGCCAAACACAGAAGATCCAAATAACTACTCACTGAGTAACATTAATCTCCAAAAGCTACAGATGAGCAACACTGCTGGTTTTTTTATACATGATCAGTCAGAAACAATTTCATGTTCTGGTATGATTACATGCGAGAAAGACTAGCCATATTCACTGAAATATCACCTGCTCAACCATAATTGTTAAGGACTGCTGCAAGTTAAAAGTGCAGCTCTTCAAAATATTTGCTGTAATATTTCAAGTGACGAAAGAACTCCTTACCAAAGAATCAAATTACAACCCTGTCCCAAATGATGTCTGAAAATGTCTGAACATGTCTGAACATGTCTGAACAACCCACACTGTTCAAGCTTGGCCTGAATAAAGCAATAAATGACCACAATCAAAACTAATCTCATAAGCATGGAATTGTTGAATGATGTTCCGAGACATTCTTCCTACCCTAAGGCAGCTAATTTAGTGTAGCTCAGATCAGTCTTTCTTAGGTAAGGGATAAAACAAATGAGACAAGCACAGACCACTATGGTTTGACTAGATGAATTAGATAATAGCAAGCTGTCTGCCTCACAGCCAAATCATTTATAGAAGACCACATGGAAATTAATACTAACTTACCACACACACAGTTTAATACGCAGATTACAGTTACCCAAAGTTATATCAGATTTCATCCACGCAGCTTCTTTTGAGCTCAAGTACAAAGCTGAAAAAAAAAGGGTCTTATGCTATTTCCTTATATACCTCACACACAGAACCCCCCAAAAAAGTATGTTAGCATCTCTAAATCAAATAGCTCTCAACAATCATGTTTCTGAGCATATACGAAAAAATGCAAGTATTGTGGAGATGACAGATAAGCTGATGATAAGCTGATGAGTCAAAGCTGCTCAAGAGTTTCAAGGAGCCAATATGAAACCATCCATGAAAAACAATTTGTTGCAAAAATCACTAATGACAACACGCCATTTTTATCAGCATTCCAATGCAGAATTTTTAAGGACGAGTTCTTATACTGAACATTTATACTTACGCTTTCAACTCGGCAAATCTCACAAGGATGCGAGCATAGCTCTCATCTTGACTGTGCTTTTCTGCAGGTAATGCGGTCACTGCTTGACTGTAGCGACCAATGAGTCTATTTAGTAGGCTAACATCCTTTTGAGGAATACCCTTTTTCTCTAGCCTAAGCAAAAAACATAGCCAATCTTCTGGATTATTTGTCGTCATCATTATCTGATTAACAGTTCCCGAGTTATCTGACAGAAAAACAAAGGAGATTGATTAAAACTGCAGTAAACAGGAACAGAACACTTTCTAGATGCTTCCATTTAAGATTACTAATGACTTTTGTTTTAAATATTAGAGCACTATAATTAACTAAAGAAACAAGGGGAGATGAAGTGTATTTTGCAGTCATTCATATTGAAGAAATAATGAACCTTGAATCATTTTGGCTAATGGTTCTTTCACTCGGTTCAGGTTCTGTTGCATAAGTGACAATAAAGTAACAAGACACACATACCTGTTGTGTCAGCTGAGATTTTAGTACAGTTAAGCTCATCTGTGATATTGTCTTCATTTCTGTATTTGCTTTTCAAGTCTCTAACTCTACTCATGATTGAAGCAATTTGTGGCAATCCTCTTTCACTTAGGTCCCCCTCCTCCATCTGCAGACACAAAGTTAAACCAGTGAAGTTACTGCAGAACACTGTTGTAGCTCACCTTAATTGGAATTACCATGGGAAAGCCTCTCATATTTTGCAGCTTGAGACTCAATCACAAACAAATGTAACAAATTTTCTATTAAGGCTTTGTCAATGTAGTTATATACAAGTAAATGCCTTAGCAGAAGCCAACTTAGATGAGCTATTAAATGCTATTGTGATGTGTTTGCAATCATTTCTTAAACTGGCAGTTTAAATCTAAGTTTGCAATTGATAACACATCAAAATAAATAAAAAGTGTTATGCCCCTCACCCTCAAGTCTCAATATATCATAGCATAGCAAGTAGTACTCAAGACTGATCTGTTGAATATGAGGGTCTAACTTCCAGATTAACACAGACTTGCAAAGACACAGCAAATTAAACTATACTGAAATTATAATTATCCAACATTTCATTAGAAGACTTAAGAGCTCCACCAATCAATAAATGCTGAAAGCTACTGGTATAGTAAAATGCCTGTTGGGGATACACAGCAAGCTCAGAGATATTTACCCAGCAGAGCTTGTGAAAACACACAAACACACTCAGCAACGTCAACAAATGTAGCACAGCCAAGCACTTAAGAGGAAAAAAAAAAAAAAGTTATTTTTCTCACATTTGGTACTTTCACCTATTAACATTCTAAAAAATATTAACACAAGTTCCCATATATGTATATGCACATCTGGCAATCCATTACAGAGATATAGTTACTTCCTACATTATGTAGCCAAATCTGCACATCAAAAGCAAACAAACTTTTATATCCTTCCTGTTTTAACACAAGCTTATCCCACCCTGATGATCCCAGTCTTCCAGGAGATTCCCCTGATGCTTCAGCATGTGGTATATACCCAATATACAGCAAGTAGTCAAAGTTCATACGACAACAAAAGCTAAGGGCTCAAATTCTAACAGCTCCAGGACAAAAAGCCCCACAGAAAGAGATGTCCTCGTAGGCTTTGTCTTTGATGACATTAGTCTTCTCTTCCTCTCTGCAGCCCCTGTTCCTCCAACAGGAATTGCTATAGGCAATTCACAAAAAGGGGAAAGACATAAACCCTGAAATGTTCCCCATGAACATACCCATAAAGCCAACAAAAGCTATGATCCTGTTACCATTCTTCTCTTATCTTGCCTAAAAGTTTAGCGCACAATGTTAACCTAAGCTCCTCACCACAGGTTACAGCAATTAGTTTGCACAGTGGGCAAGCAGAAAAGAATTTACACGCTCCTTTGGTCAAAGGGGTATTGCCAAAGACAAGCGACACCTATTTTTAAATTTCTAAAAGGATATGGATTTAGATTTGAAGAATTTTTATTTAAGGAACTTATGCCAAATCCTCAATGCTATATCAGTTTATCGACTAAAATACAACACACAGGTATAGCTGAGAGATAAGAATCCAGACAGCCTGAACAGAGCAAGAGTCCTAAAATAAACTGACGAAAAACCGATGATTTATTCTTTTTCTGCCTACACCAAAAGTCTTTCACATTTTTATGAAACACACTGATCACAGCTTTTCCCACATTAAGCAATGTTTCATGCATCTAATGAACAAGGGAATTTTAATATTAAAAACTGTGGTGAATTAAGTACCTATCCAGGGTAATTGGCTTCCCAATTACTGTGAAGCTGAACCCAGAAACAGGGAAGGTAATTCTGTACAGATTAAACAGGTTCAAAAAAAAGATTAAGTTTATTTTTACAGTAAATTGTTGTTCTTTGTTCCTTTTGTACTCAGGTATAACAAGTCAATGAAAAGTTGCTGGAAGGCCCAGAGAGATCAGATCTGATTTAGATGAATTATTGATAGAGATGTAATTGAGTGGCATAAAAAAGTTCCTCCACCTCTAATTCCACTATCTAAAAAATAAACTTGGCACCACTTTCAGGAAGTCTCATAATTAGTTTAAAGCATTAGTCATCTCAAGTTTACATTTCTTTAAAAAGCAGCAGACTCTCAGCTTCCCCCAAGCAGAGACCATAAACCAGAAAGACCGTCATGTTTACAAAACTTGCTTATACAGCAGAAGTGAGCATATTTCATGTTCTTCCTGTACTAGAAACAGCCCACCAAGAACATTAAGTGTGACCTTGTCTATCTAGAAGCGTTGCTTTAGCAGGTTCAAAGCATGGTTTGGGTATATTCCAAGATGTATTCTGTCAAATGCACCATCTATATTACCATTATTAAATGGTCTTAGGAGCACTTTAACAACTATCAGAGTCTGGTGAGACGTTCAAGGCACGACTCGAAGTATTTTTGCAGAAAAACAAAAAGAATGCATTAAGTTCTGAAAACGGTTCCTTCGCAAAATGAAAGATTTTCAGTGGTCTAAGAAAAGTAGAAGCAACCATCTCCCAAATACAGCTGTAAGCAAGACCTATACAAACAAACAAACAAACAAAGCACCACTATGAAAGCTAGAGACAGCATGCTAAATCAGTGCTGTCTGAAATACAACCTTTGTTTCACTGAGCTGAGACTTAAGTCAGCTTCTCCAGAATCTGAAGCACCAAGAAGATCAAAAGAAATTTACCTCATGTTTAGTAATACTGTGATCTCTCATTACAGCTGTAATTGTTAACAGTTCCCAGTGGGATTTTTTTAAACACAATATTTATATTTTCCTCACCAATGTAAAAGGTTCATTAGTCTTTTTGCAAATGATAGCTTGCCAAATGTAGTAGGCAAAAAAAAAAACCCCACAAAAAAAAACCCCAAACCAAAACCCACCCCACAACATTTTCTGCATAAATTTGATCTTAACTCTTACCAACATGCATCAAACTTACATTTCTGGTGTGCTGCTTAACTAGTCAAGGTTCAATGTGTGGAAAAAACCTTGCCTGAAGAATGGATGTGCCTTGTCAAAAAGGTAAGGTGGATGCAGGTCAGACTACGTCAGATGATCCCAAGAATCCAGCAAAGGCAAGAAACATAGGTCTCCATCCTGAAGAAGTTCCTCTGTATAAGAAATGGACTGGTTAGACATTGAAAATTAAATGAATCTCAGTAAAGCCTGAAAGCTTGCCTAAACTTCGTGACATTCCAGAAACATAATTTTCATTAAATCAGTAAAACTATTCCTTGCCAGTAATAAAAACACAACAAAAAAGCTCAAAGATAACTTTTAGACCAAGGGCAAGCACTTCCAAATGTGTCTGCCTGTTATGATGTTTTACAGATAAACAATACACTAAGGGCATATTCATCTGTGTATTGGCATGTTTTGCAACTAATCTCTCTACTCATGCCAAAGATTAACTGTAAGCAAGTACTCAGAGCCTTTTTGGTTTAATTTGCTGCATTCTTCCTTTTAAAGTAAGGATTTGCTGTGAATTTCTGTGTGAAGTGCATTCAAAATCTGACAAGACAGCAAAGACCTAAAGTAGCAACATGTCATTGTATATGCACTCAATAGCAACTGAGCTTCTAAGTGCAATAGCTCCATGGCAGCATGCCCAAGATCTAGAAATCTGTAGAGGAAAGGAGGTTAGGGACAGGGAACCAAGGATCGGGGAGAACATCAGGAAGATACAGAACTACTTCTAAGAAAGTGCAGTAGTTAAAGTAACTTCAACCCCCAACTCCCCCACGCAGACCCACTAAACAAGGAGCCAAGGGACAAAGATTAAGCAGTAGTCTATGTTCTAAATGGATGAAGTGGCATCACAGGTTAGCCATAGGATTTCATGTGTAATACACCCAAAGATATTAATTGATAATAAAGAAATAAATAAGAGCATCCAGTCTTGAAATACAGGATTTGCTGTGTTACACTATTTGTTTAGTTTCTGAATTGGAGCCAAATGCAGTTTTTCCTCATATGCAAACTTAGAGAAAGTATAAAAATACTTTTTTATTATTGAACAAAAAGGTACACTCTTTCTGCCCCTGGAATCTACTGATATTTTGCATCTGTCTACTTAAGAAGGTATTAAGGGCAAGCAAAAAAATTAAGCAAGCGTTCACTCTCCAAGTGAATTGATCAGCCTAGTTAAAAAAATTAATGTTATCCTATTCCCTATATTTTCCTTATACCTCCACACCATTGTGGCTATACTGTTACCTTAAATATTTGTTTAGACCTGTTCCTATGGCCTGATTAAAGCACCTACTAATGTCAAGATACTGTATGTTGAAGAACTTTGAGGTAAGTCCTCTACTCCATGTAGAGGAGGTAAAATGCCACCTCTACTTCTCTAAATTAGGAACTTTACCAATGCCTATGTTTTCTGACCACCCTACCCCCATATTTAAGCTATCCTTCCCTTCCTATGCAGAAAGATCACACACAAGCAAGAGAGGAAAAAGACCTTCTTCAGTATTTACATTATGTTCATATATTCAGTTCATTCTTTAACAGTGCTCACCATTTAAGTGAAGATGCACATGCTTGCAGGTTGTACAGAAAATGCTGTCAGCTACAGGAAGTAGAACTATCTCCAAGTGCACTTTGATCAACATTGCTTAAATACACTACAGTACTACCAAAGACCCTTTCCGAACTTTAGGATCTATTACACAGACATTTAAGCGTTTAAAAGTTCCAGCCTTCAGGATCTTGCCACCCTGGTTCAAGGCAAGTAAGAACAGAAACACATGATAACACACAGCCATGTTCAGAAATACATGGCATTATCTGTCATTCATCCAGTTACCAATTAGTGTTCTGTAGATAGTACAGCAGAAGCTAGTTTTCATTACTGCTTTAAAGGAAGAGACATTGGCTTTCACACTGCTGGGTTTCTTTAAAACCAATCAATGAAACCCCATGACTTTTGTTTACTCCGGACAGATGTTGAAAAAATGGTTACTGGAAAGAGTCAAGCTAAAGTTTTCCATAGGCAGTCATCGAAATCTAAATTCAAATGAGCAGCAATGCCCTCCAAATCCTCTCTGTCTCCCCCCACACCCCATGTGACACCCTGATTACAAGACTGGGTTACAAGATTATTAACCAGCTATCTAACGAGACAGACTTGGGAACTTACTTCTAAACTGTTCCCTAATGCAGGCACTAGTAGAAGTCTCGTTTATCCAGTGACTATTTCCCAAAATACAAAGAAACATGATGTTTTTAAAGCATCTACACAGGCTTTAAAAACCCCCATAAACGTGCATAATCTTTCACTGGTTTTGTTTAGAAGTCCTAGAGCATAAATCAGGATTTTCTTAAGTGGAAACAAAAATGTCAAACATTGGGGAGCAGAAGGGGAGGGAAATCATTATTTAAAGAAATAGCAACATTACGAAAAGAAATAAGAAAAAAAAAAATTCCAGTGTTAACTGTAGAAGAGATAAGACTCAAACACACAAAACAGGGCTAACCAGAAAGAGGCTCAACAGCAGAGAAGCAGGTGAGCTACTGTGGCATAAACAAAACAGGCTTGGTTTGGGCAGGTAAGAGTTACCAAGAGGCAGCAAAGGCTAACAGAGCAGCATGCAAAACCACTGAGACACGATTTTAAGTTCTGAAAGCTTAAGGATACAGCCAAGCAGCAACAAGGGACATAACTAGGAGTAGTTTTAATTTAGGGTATCATTTCAGGAATAGCTACTGTTTTATCACCTGCACTAGCTAGAAGTGAATGAGTACACATGCCAAGATTCTTCTCTTCTTGCCCACATAGACTCTCCTATTTCCAAAATAGCTTGCATAAGTTAATACCAAGCTCAGTTTTGCTTTATTCTATTTCTGGAACGTGCTGCTCCTCAGCCTACATGAGGATAACCTGCACAATGGTTTGATATCCTCACCTAATACCTTCTTGCCCGTTGCCAAGCCTGCAACCAGCTGTATTATCCAGAATTTCTCTTGCGTTTAAGATCATAATATACCAGACTTATAAAAAGTCAAAAAAAAACCCCCAACAAACCAAACAACACCCCAACCCAAAAGAACCAACTCTCTACCACTCTCGAACCCCCTCATGACATCCAGATTAACAAAAACCAGGAAACTCGGAGGAGAGGGAGGCGGGGAGCAGTGGTGCCAACAGCCTGAGAAGCGACACCACGTCTCCCCACCCGCAGGCCCCCTTCTCCGCCGCAGCCCACCCCGGAGGCCGGGGAGGAGGCGAGGAGCCCTCCCCTCGCACCGCCGCTCCCCGCAGGGCAGCGCTGGCCTCCCGGCCGCGGCGGGAGCCGCAGCAGAGGGCGGGGCCGGCGCAAGACGAGCCTTGCGGGCACCGCCGCCACAGGCTGCCCGGGGCGCGCCAGGCTCCACCGCCAAACGCGCACCTCCGCTGCCCCTCAGAGCCCCTCCGCTCGCTCCCTCCTCCTCCCACAGCCTCCAGCCCGGCGCGGCCGCGCTCACCCTCGCCGCCGCGGCTGCTGCCTCACGGACCAAACTAGCATCCGCGCCCCGCTCTCAGTTTGAATACCAGCGACGCCCAAAGAGCTCGCTTCCCATTGGTCAGAACGGCTCGGGGGTGGCGAGGAAGTGAGCGCTGATTGGTAGGGAAAAAGACAAGCAGCAAAGGCCGCGGCTATTGGAGGGAGTTGTGGCGGCAGTGTTGTCTATAACAGCCGCGGCTCCTTCCGTGCACCCCTTCCAACGGTGTGCGCAGGCGCGCTGCGGAGGGCGGGCTGTTAGCAGCCCCTGAGGGCATGGCGGCGGTGCCGCTGAGCTCGGCAGCCCCTTTCTGCCGGGAGCAGGGGCAGGGTTGCGCTGCTCGGCAGGGCACCGGCCGCGCCTTGCTGTCCGGCTCGACTGAGAGGAGCGCGGGAAGGGCTTCCCTCAGCGGCGGCGGCGGGTTTTTCCCGGCGGGTTCGCGCGCCGCCGGCCTCTTCCCTGGTGATGTTCGCGGAGCCGCAGCGCTGGTCAGGGGCGGCCGGAGCAGCGCTTGGTTCCTGCCGTCCTGGGCGCTGGCACGGCTGCATCGTTACTCGCGATTCCCATAGGGGTGGAAAGGGAAGCGTGAGCTGCAGGCGTTCAGTTGTTGATTATAAAGTGCAGAGCGCAGAAACGGTGTAATGCGAACTTACTTAAAATGTATCTGAAAATATTTCCGTCTTTAAGCGATACCGGGATATTTTTGAAGCTTCATTTAGCGATAACAGAACAGCAGGACTGCGTGTCCTCATCGTCCTCTTAAGATGATGTCTTTCCACTACCTTTTTCTCAGGCGGATTCTTCATAAGCTGATCCCAAATCTGCAGTCTGCCTAAAGCTGCTAAAAGCAGCTCTTTCTCTGAGCTGTCCCTTCTCGGCGTTGGATTATAGTAATGCAAATAAACTGAGGAGAACAGTTCAGCCTCTCAGTTTGCATTCTGGCTGTACACATTAATTACTGTGTTCTGTACAGTGGTATGGTTCTTCTGATGCTTCTGCTTTCAAGATAATCTTAACACTAAAAAAGCAGTGAGATGTGTGTATATGCATATATGCCTTACTAATGTGATAAGTTGCTAATCATTAGCTTTCCATACACACTACACATGACGTATTAATATTATACCTACATTGGTCTGTCATTGAAATTCATCTTACTCATCTTTATTAATCTCGAATTTGACAATCTCATGTAATATAGTGATATAAGATGACTCTACAGTCAAGGAAAAGAGATATTCCAAGGGAGAAATTCACTCCAACCACCTATTTTAGAATGCAGTTGATGATCCCATGGAGGTGTCTGCGTTTCTCTACTAAGAATAAAGCAATTATAGCTTTCAGCTATGAATAAATGAGGTGATATTTTTTTCTGCATTGCCTTACTCCTCCGTGCATATATGTATTTTTGGTGGGTTTGATGGTTTTGTTGTATTGGAGCTCTCATGCTCCACCAGAATCCAATTCTAGTAAAGATTTAAAGAGGTAGCACAAGTTGCATGAATCTGCTCTGCTTCTGTGTCCTCTTGAGGGACGTAGTCATAGACTATTTTATTAGCAGAAGTTTCGATGGGGTCAAAGGAGAAGATAGTTGTTCTAGTCAGTGAATAATGCTGTAAGGAATTGTCATTTAATTTCTGTAGCTGTGATGAGAAATTGGGATACTATATAGAATCCTGGCAAAATTAAAATGAGTGGGAGAAAGAAGACGAGGTAGATGTACACACATCTGTGCATTTTACAGCACACAAAATGCTGATTTAGAAACTGGCTAATTAACAGATCCCAAAAAGGAAGGGTCAGTAAGAAGTGATTGAGCTGTTCATTTCGGAAGGATACCTCGAGGATCAGCTCTGTGATGTATTTTGAGTATTATACTGGTAATATAAAATGTCTGCCAATAAACTTGATACAAAGATGGTGTTAAGGCTGCAGGCAAATGGTCAGACCGTTGACTAGGTCCTGGCCTGAGGTTAAGCTGATGGGGGAGTCATGGAAATGTAGAGCATGTGATGAGAAATTGCTGAACAGAACATTGTAGGAAGCTGATGAAAGCTACAGATCACACTGTGAAGGGTGGCTGGATCTCACATGTGGTTATGGGGGAGTTATGTGAGGAAAAGCCAGAGTTCACAGGTGTCTGAAGTGGGATATTTTGAAAAGTGAAGTACAATTGTAACACACCAGGAGCACCTACATAACCACACCACCACTGTAGTAATGGAATACTGCCGCCACTTTAGTAACAGTGCCAGCCATACCAGATTTAAATACAGATTTATCAAAACTCAGACCAGCAGTGAAGAAGGGACTAGAGGCAGGTTCTGTATTTGGGAGATGTGAAACAGAGAAAGAGAGGCACAAGGGCAGTGAAAAAAGTGCTGAGAAATGGGAGAAGTGATAAGCTCTGGAAAGAAATGCATGTATTTTATTGCTTTTCACAGTTAAGCTAAGGCTTGTAGTACAGTATGTTTAGCATAACTTACTCTGACCATTGCTAGAGCTACTACATGAAAACTTTTAAACTGTGCTAAGAAGAGATCAGGCTGGATAATCCAGTGGTTCTTTCCACCTTGAACTTCATGAATCCACAAGACTCTGGAGAGACATATCCTTGGTGTTCAGTAATTGACTAGCATTCTTTATCACTTGGAAAGTATGGGTCTCATCTTAAAAAGTTTCTTTCAGTCTTTCAGTTTCAATCAGAGATTTGCTTCTTCACAGCATCTGCTTCCTGGGCAGAGAAATAATTCCTGATTAATGTTCTTACCTCTTGTATAAATCTATGGTTCTTGTTCTTCCACTTCATGTTCTTTTTCTTTATTCTTCTCTTTCTGCTTTGCTACTTAAGGAATACTGGTCTCAAATAATATTCCAAATCTATCAAATGAGAGTTGCTTAATCTGGATATAAACCTTTGCTATTCGCTAAAATATAGGTAGCAGTTATGCAAGAGTGAGCTGTGGAGAAGATCATAGAATCGTTTAGGTTGGAAAAGACCTATCATCAAGTCCAACCATTAAGCTGACACTACCAAGTCTACCACTAAACCCATGTCCCTAAGTGCCACATTGTCCTGGTTTCAGTTGGGATAGAGTTAACTTTCTTCCTAGTACGTGGTACAGTGCTGTGTTTTGGCTTTTATCTGGGAATAATGCTGATAACACACCGATGTTTTAGTTGTTGCTAAGTAGCGTTTACTCTGATCAGGGACTTTTCAATCTCATGCTCTGCCAGTGAGGAGGGGCACAAGAAGCTGAGAGGAAGCAGAGACAGGACACCTGACCCTTTGGCTAGCCAAAGGGGTATTCCATACCACAGCATGTCATGCCCAGTGTAGAAACTGGGGGACTTGGGGCCAGTCACTGCTCAGGGACAGGCCGGGCATCGGTCAGCGGGTGGAGAGCAATTCTGTTGGGCATCACTCGTCTTTCTGGGGTTTTATTCCTCTCTCTCTCTTTGTTGTCTCCATTTTCATTACAATTACTATTATTATTTTATTTTATTTTAATTATTAAGCTGTTTTTATCTTAACCCACAGTTTTACCTTTTTTTTTCATTCTCGCCATCCTACTGGGGGCGGGAGCAAGCAGCTTCCTGGTACTTAGTTGCCAGCTGGGGTTAAACCACAACAGTCCTTTCGGACACTGAACATGAGTCACGAAGTGTTGAGATAAAGACGGATCTGACCAGAGCATGTTAAAACAAATTTGCTATGGGCATTCATTAAATTAGGTCAGTAGTCGCTGGTCACAGTCTTGACTTACTTGCTCTCAAAGTTGTTGTGCTTGTTCTTAGCAGTTGTGTTAGGTAACACCTTGCAGTATGTGTTCCCTGATGTGCTGTTTATCACTCGTGGGAACTGGGTTAAGGTTATCATGTTGTTGTACTGCGTAACGCTGGTTTATGATACGACGGAATTGCCGGTCGCAAAACTAATCCTGTATTTGTACTCGGTGTTGCCATCGACTCCGTACTTCGGGAGCCATCTATCGGAAACTATTTATAATTGCGCCTTTTACCTTTTCTCGTCGGAGACCCACAGCATGGTGGAGATATCTCCCTTCATGACCTGGAGAGAAAAAGAGGCACCAACAGTGAATTAATTAGCTTGCCAACTCCCACAATATGAAGAAAATCTCTCTTCCTCCCTACAGACTTGTGTCTTGACTGCGAAAGAGCTGTCCAAAGAATGAGAAAAACTGTCCAGGAATTCCAGCAATTCAAAGAGGGCAAGTCCTGCTCCCCACCTGTATGGACCAGTATCTCAGCCACTAGCAGTAAGTATTCTTTTGATCGAACCAGAGGATATAGAAGGAACACACCACAGGGTACCCTGTGGTTTTACCTGTGTGCCCATGGAAAGACATGAGGAACTAGGGTAGAAAATCTACCTTAACCCTGGAGGCATAGGTACATGAATTGCAAGGAAAAACAACCTCAAATGGGGGTTCTTCCATGAGAGTTGTTGCTTCAGTCTCCAGTGTCAGTTTCCCAGAAAGAGTGTAGTGATTGGTCTTACTCCTGATCCTATAGTAAGCAATTCTAATCCATTTATACAGGAAGCAAGTGGAGAATTCTATGACCAGGACTAAAGGGGCCCTGCCTCCAGCCAGGTGGAGGAGAGGGACAACCAGGTTTATTGGACTGTATGGACCAGGTGGAATGTAAGGCTTTAGTAGACACTGGTGCAATGTCCCCTAATGCCATCGAGACAGAACCTATTTGTATTTCTGGAGTGATAGGGGAATCTCAGCAGCTGACTGTATTGGAGGCTGAAGTAAGCTAGACTAGGAAGGGGTGGCAAAAGCACCCCATTGTGACTGGTCCAGAGGCTCCGTGCATCTCAGGAGAGGGTATTTCAAGGACCCAAAAAAGTACTAGTGGCCTTTTGGTATAGCTGCCTTGGAGATGGAAGAAATTAAGCCACTGTCTACCTTGCCTGGTCTTTTGGAGGACCCTTCTGTTGTGAGATTGCTGAAGGTCAAAGAACTACAGGTGCTGATCAGTGGTGCATTGGCAGCAATGCTGCACCAGCCGAGACTCCCTGATTCCCATCCATAAGCTGATTCACCCTTTAATAGCTGATAGGGGCACAAGAAGCCGGGAGGGAGCAGAGACAGGACACCTGACCCAAACTAGCCAAAGGGGTATTCCATACCACAGCACGTCATGCCCAGTATATAAACTGGAGGGAGTCACCCGGAAGGGACCGATCTCTGCTCAGGTCAGGCTGGGTATCAGTCTTCTCCCATGTCTTCTCAGATTTCCTTCTTGGAGGATGTCCGGCCTTCCTGGATTCCTTTTCCCTTCAAGACTGCTTTCCAAGGGACTCTGTCAACCAGCCTCCTAAACAGGCCAAAGTCTGCCCTCCAGAAGTCCAAGGTAGCAGTTCTGCTGACCCCCCTCGTTACTTCTCAGAGAATCGAAAAGATAGGGTTAGTTATATTCCTTTTATAATAAGGATACATCCTTACTCATGGAGTCGTGCAGTGTCTCTTTGTTCATTATTACAGTCTGAGATAACCGCTATCATTAAGCTTTTGGCTACTGTTGAAAAAAATCAAAACAGGAGGTTAAGATTAATTTTACCACCTCTGAACTATCTGAAAGATAGATAGCCAAAGCTAGTGATCCATGTCCCCTTCATAGCCAGCACAGGGGAGACTGTCTAACCCTACTTCCTTTCAGACCATAGGTGGGGTGAGGGACTCTGGAGGTATCTTTCTTCCTCTCACTGACTGTTGAGAGAATCTCTGCAGCTATCTTAGTCTAAATGCATAACTTGCACTCAATTAAATAAAGCAAAGTGAATTTCTAAACTGCTTCCTTTGACAAGCAATGCCATTTCTCCTCATCCTTTCCTCTGTTGTATCCCCTAACCTGTTACTAGCTTCCTGCCTTCATGGATATACTTCTTCACTGGATGATCTGTATTTTGTTTTAAAGTTAAAAACTAAATGGCTTTAACTCAACTGATCAGCTGCTTTCCAAATTTTAACTTACTCTCTTTAGAAGTAACAGGAAGCCAGTATATCTCAATGATGGATTGCTACACAGTCCAAACATCTATATTCATCCTTTCAGTGCCTTTTCATTTGCAGATGTTCTTCTGTGCACTGCTTGCCCATCAGAATATGTTGAAAATATCTAAGAATTTTGGTTTTAGTTCCTTTGTAAGACTGAGAAGTATTATCCACATCTTCTACTGGAAAAGTAAGGCATGGGAAAGTGAGTGGCATACCTTAAGTCATACAGGATGCCAAAAACAGATCTAGTGATCAACGCTAGAGATCCTGGTAACAATTCCAGCACTTTAAGAACTTTCTCATTTAAGGATTTCTTTGGCACTCAATAGCTGCACTAATCTTTGAGGAAAAGTATATATATACCCATGGTGATGTCTGTAGACCTATCATAGTGTCAGCCTCTACAGCTTGGCACTGAGTACAACCAACAGTAGAAGACTGCTCACCTGCATACTGGGTAATTAGTAACCTGCCATGGATGACTTTCAACTGGTGTTATCCTGTGTTTTGTTCTGTTATCTGACCATACAGGAAATCCATGATGATATGACAGTTGTGATGCCTTCTGTAGGAAGATAATACCCAGCTGTACATATCAATTCCATTAGATCCAGCTTGTGCTGTTCAGCAGCTTACTTCATATGTGGCCAAACTGAGTTACAGATTTATGTGGGCTGGAAATAGCTAGAAAAGAACAGAGTTGAGAAACCATGTGAACAGCCTGTTGTGCAAGTTCACAACTTTTGGTCATGCTGGATCCATAGGTTCTGTTAGATATCCATGTCAAAACAACAGAAGAAAGCATATTTTTCAGATATGTATCTGGTGGAAATTTCCTTTTGAGTGTCCACCTTATAGCAGCTAAGCATGGTACAATTGCCATGCTCACTGCAGTATATTTTATATACTTGCATTCTTGAATATTTCAAAAAATGTCACTTAATATTTATTAACTGCAATAAAACTTATCAAACTTGTTACACTGGCTGCTAAACAGTTCACTAGTGACATTTTAAATATGAGGTTTGACCTGTAAAAGTGTAGATAATACTGACTACTACATCTGTGGTTAAAGCTTTGACAGAAGTGGTCATTTAAGGGCAATTAGCCAAATAGCTACAAGTTACAATCTTTTCTGCCCACATGCTGGTCAAATTGAACATGGATGAGGTCCAGTTCACAAAGGACACTATTGCACTGAGACAGTCCTCTGAAACCTGCCAGAGAAGCAGCACATGCTAGTCTGTGCATAGCATTCCTCTATGCAGCCCTTAGATTGCATGTGGTCCCTACGTGACTAGCTTAAGCTTGGCCAGAGAAACTTGAATCTATTTTCACCTCTCCCTCAGAAAGCCCTGAGACACTGCAATTTACGTTTTAATGAAAATAAAGGGTGTGGGCAGAAGGATATCATCTGTGGATGCCTTCCAGTTTAAGAAATCTGAGACTTGAGTTTACTCAACATCTGTTCTTGACACCTTTCCTCATAAATGACTGACTTGAGACTTTGCTAATGTTAAGTTTTGGAGAAAATAATTGGACTATCAGAAAGAACTGACTAAAAGTAGATTAACCTGGGCAGCTCAAAGTAGTAAATTTAAGGCTGTGCATGCATGAAAGATGAACTTGTTCTTGATACCAGATCATGGCCTAAAGTTATTACAACATGTTGCCATTGTTCAGTGCATTATTTCAAAGAGTATTTCAGAGAGTATTTCAAAGAATAGGAGGCCATAATGTGATAACGTACATTGCTCATTTTAACATATACCTTTCAAAAGAGGTGCAACAGACATCTAAACAGCAATCACCATTATAGCTGTAATTTGACATACAGCTGTGGTATCTTGTTTCAATGTCTAAAAAAACCCAAACCATAAATACCAAACCACATTTGTTTATTATCAGATCGTAGGACCCTGCAGAGAAAATAGGATACAGATTTGCTGCTGCTAATTCACCAGTCTGTGTGACTGTGTGGGGTCTTTAGAAGGTTGAGAGATGTATAAAATATCGGGCATGCTGCTCCACAGACTGTATAACTGTTGAAACCATTGTAATTGTTAAGAGTCTCCTTTGATGACTCCTTTACCACAACCAGTGAAAGCAAGAAAAGATAGGACATATAATTGTGAATTTGATCCTGAAAATGTGGTGGCAAGATCTAGGTTTGGGTAATCTAAATGATACTCTTAACCAGAAGAGCATGAAGTGATTTGTAAGTATTTAACCAAGAAGTCAGTTCTTATCAGACTGGTTTCATGTGCAGCTTCTATAAGCCCATGTAACTGTGATATTTAGTAACAGAAAAGAACAGCTGAAGGGTTGATTTCCAGAAATCATCTACTGGGAAAAAGAGTAGACCTAGGGAGACAGAAAGTCTTTGAGGATGACTACATCCAAGAAGGCACAATCAAGGTCCAGTAAGTCTAGACAGGGTCAGGCCTTCAGACACTAAATTGAACACATGGGAACACTTCCTCTGTCCCTTAGGAGTATGACCGCATATCTGTGCCACCTCTTACTTTCCAACTACTTTTCCCAGCATCCCTTTTCAACAATTTTATAAGAACCGAGCTGATGAAAAGCTAATAGGGAAAAGACTTGTGTTTTGTGTACAAGAAAATGAAATGAAATGGAAGTGAAATGTCATCTAACTGACATTTAGCTAAGGCTTACGGCTTTTCTCTTTTTGCTTCTTCCTTATCTATGAAAACTGGTGATAATAATGGATTTGTAATCCTTGCAATTCCTCATGTGGAGGATATTATTACAAGTATGTAAATGCAGCTATTGTTATTATTGCATAAATAATAATAGATTGGTACTGGAATTAAGTGTCCTCTCATGAATAGAAGAAGTAGGGTTCAAAATTTATTTAAATAGCCAATCATTAATTCTCCACCCTCTGAATTATCAATGCATCCAAACAATGCCACAGCGATTGCACTTCTGACCCATCTTTATCTTTATTAATGGCCTTAAGAAGGAAATAAATTAAATATCAGTGAAATTGATAAGTGAATGGGAAGAGTTGGAATAGGAGTAACAACTTATAAGAATCTTAGGAGAATAGAACCAGAAGAGAAAATGAAATTATATATAAAAAAAGAAGTTAAATGCAGCATTCAAAATGAATGACTAAGTGGCAATCAGTAATGCTGCAAGGGAAGTATAGATGATGTTACACAAGGACGTATGTCATAACTGCCCCTGAAAGCAATTGCCATTTTAAGCAATTAAGGACTCTGTCAGAGTTTTCATGATTCTTGCTTTTCACCCTTACCTCTTTTCTCCCTCTTTTGTTGAAGATCACTACTTCCATAATGCAGATAGAGAATGCAGTGTACTTCTTTAATCCCAGTGAAAGCAGGATGCTCGACTGAAATGGTGCAGCTGAAATATGCATTCCTTTTGATGCACTCAGCTACAGGGAAAATAACCTCAGGCAGTGTGATGAAGGGAGCCTCTCAAACTGGTTCACCTCTTTTCTCAGGAGTATGATCAAAACATTGAGGCCAATTACTCTCAAAACCATCTCCTACCTCTGGAAATGGATAAGTTTATTTCTACCTTGAAAGTGCTCACTTTTTTTGCTGATAATAATGAGAAAACAACTCAAATGTTAGCAACATGCAGCATTTGATGTTTGTCTCATATGAGCATTAGTGAGAGACTCCAGTGGCATGAAGCATTCATCTACTCGTTTCAACAGGAGATTTTCATGCGGTAGATGAACTGTGAGCATGCACAAACCACAACTATACCACAAATTAATGCTAACCAAGCAGCCTGTCATTTCAGCCAGGATGGCAGGGATATAAATTCACATACCTTTGCTGCCAGAATTAGCAGAGAGATCAGATTCAGACTTTCCAGTCTTCTTTGTCTAGCATCCCTGCACAGACTGCATCAAAAGCATCACTGCGGCTTCTGATTACCACATTATCACAAAGTTATTACGCTATCATAAAGTTATTTACAAATTAGAAAGAGTTCAGAAAAAACATTTAAAAAATTCAGACAGTTGGTAAAAAATTAAAAGGGAACAAAACTGAATTTTATTTGTGGAGCCAGACAAGAGGTAACAATGTACTGTAGTATTTAGTTGGACTGATACTTAAAATTGCACGCAGAAGCAACAGATTCCAGTACCGTACAGATAGATCAGCTTTGTGTTGCCTCATCTTGATGTTCATGTTGAGCACTCTTTGGAGGTAGATTGTAATTATTATTCATCAGTGTTGTTGAGAAAGTGAACCCTGTTATTTCGAATCATATAGGAAATGGGGATTAATCAGACCTTGCCAGAGAGGAAGGTAGAACCTGAGATACAAACCGTTTGTTGCAGTCTTAGAGTCTTATCCTGCTGGTGGACACTGCTTAAGATGAAGTTACGCAGATTGTTTTTTAATTACCAATAGTCAAATAATCCCATCAGCACCCTCCACAAAATGCACAGAGTGTAGAAACCTTTCTCTTTTATTTCCTCTGCTGTGAAATTGTTTTTCTCAATTTCTTTTCTTCTAAGTAGTCAGTAGTTCCCTTGAGTTGAAGTTTGTGGTTTGATTTTTAATGTTTTGAGAAAATTAATAAATATTTTCTCTGCAAGTTTTCTAAAGTGTGATAGATTTGAAATTAAGGCTTAGTTTCTGACATATTTTTAATGAAAAAAATAAAACTTTGGTCAAGTGAAGAACAAGCATTTAAGGAAACCAAGTGCTTCTTTGGCTGTTTTTGGGCTTTGGGCTTTGGCTGTTTATACGCCCAGGAAATAGAAATAAAAAGCCTCTTTGTTTTCATAATATGAGATCAGTAAAAATGGTAAGATTTAAATACCAGGGATTGTTTCCATTGCTGGAATAAAAAAGTAGATTTTAAACTTCAGCATAAGAGAAGCAAGCAGAAATTTAAGAATGGGTACAAAATTGATTGAAATGCTGTTTCTGTAAAGCATGGAGAAAATTAAAATTGAAGAGAAAGTCTGTTCCCCAATACCAAGTTATTAAAAAAATGGCTAAAATCATGATACTGGATGACGTTTTCCCACAAAAAGAACTGACTTTTCCAGCTGAAATTATGATTCAAGATGACACAATGAAGCAAAGCTAGTGGAAGCTGTTACTAGGCAGATTGCCCAGAACAGAGCCTCAGGAGATATTTAGAAGAAAAAACGTGATCTAAGCCTGCCAAACATAAGGTGCATTTTAAGATCTTATTACTAGGAATAAATATGTAACTGATTTTTATCACAGCTGTAAATAGCAGCACGAGAGCCAAAAGATCCACCTCAGGACATCCTCGTTAGAGCTCTTAATTTTAGCTCACCTTAAATGAGCTAACCTGGTTATTGAAAGCAGTCCAAGGGCAGCAACAGAGAACAACGTGGGCTCCCATACATTGCTGAGCACAGTTGAGCTGGGAAGCCGTGCTCTATTCTGCACAGTTCTCCATGCTGTCACTGTTGCTTCTGGCACCCAAATAGCAATATTTAAGGAATACCTGTAATATATAGCACAGCACAGACTACTGCCTATACAAAGTATTGCTTGCTCCATAAGAATCTGACTTTAATTTAAGAGATGATCATGATTTTGTACAGAGCCAGTTTCTCTATTCTGTCCTGACAGGTTTGCAAGAAGGTTGATAATGAAAAATCAAGTTGTTTCCTTGGGAATCAGATCTTGCATGCTGAGCTGCACTCTCTATTTGATGGGGTAAGAAAGCTGCAGAAAATTAGGAAAGGAAACATGGCTTGGGTAGCAAACTGTACTGGTGTTAACTCACTGCAGCAACACCTCCTCCCAAGGTTTCTCAAGGAAGAAAGATACTCAAAAAGTAACCCATAGATTAATGGCACAAAAGAACCAACCACCAAGAGTGATTTAATCAAAGGTATGAGAACTGAAATTAGCAATTAGCAAATGTCCAGACGCATGATACTGATAAAAAGAGATTAGAAGGCTTTGTCCACCCTGCTTTCCATTGGGTGTGTAAGCAGCATAAGTAGACATGCAGAGGTTACTTTAATCCAGTAAGCAGAGGTAACATAGCAGTCAAGACATGGCAGCATGTGGGCCAGTAACCAATGTATTCTGTATTCTTCATAAGGCCCTGGCTACTGCTGACGTTACGATGATCAGTACTGTGGTTAACTGAGCTACCCAGATTACAGCCCACATAGTGGTAATTACCAATGCTGTTGCTGTGCATCCCATTTGTAGATGAACATGTGGAGAGGCCATTTGAGACAGCGGAGTATCCTACCCAGAGGGCTAAACTTGCCAAGGCAACTCCAGACACAGTGGAAGGGCCGATCTACTTGCTGTAGTCTTGCAGTAACCCTTGTTTTCACTGTGCGTGAAATAGGTACCCAGAGGTAAGACAAACAAATATATTTGAAAACAAAGACATGAGAATAACCAGTTATTCCATACTTAGAGTGCATTACAAAAGGGCTTGTCCCCAGGGAGAAAAATACAAGAATAAAGGAAGGGGAGTCATTATGGCAGTGCACATTTCTGATGCTGTCTAGGGGAGAAATCACACCAGTTGCCCAATTTATTACCTTATGCCCTTGCAAAGTTTGAATTTGAAGTTGATGACACCTTAGGGGACCTTAATACTACTGTTGTGAGCAAATGATCTTAATACTGCTGATATTAAATCCTGCAAAACTGAAGTACAGCCACACGTAGGCAAAGGTTTTAACATTTTGATCCTACTTATGCTAGCCATTTCATACACACTAGGAAAATTTGATTATTGGCTACAGTAATCACTTGGCAGGACACTGGTACTATTAGCCTCATTCTCAATGAAGAGGTTCCTTATGCTGATGTAGCCAAAGGGTGCTCCAGTGCATGCTTCTGTACACTCTGCATGAAAACTAGTTTGAAAGGCTTGTGCCTGTTTGCAGTAGTGAGAAGGGAATTTAATTATGACCAAATAAAATATCTTGATTGCCAAAAAGCTATTAATACCTGAAATCCCAGTGGATGTGTAGAAAGTACTAAACATGTTGAAGATGGCCTGAGTGTTGAACAAAGTAGCAGCAAAGATCAAAGACTGAGCTAGCGTAAAGGAGAAGCGTGCAGAGGAGTTGACTAGGATATATTTGAATTAGCAATTAATCTGACCTATCAATGAGTGATGCAAAGGGAAAAAAAGAAAACTACCCTACAGATGTTGACAGTGGTTTCAGGAGATTATTGTTTCTGTAAAGAGAACAGAGATAAAGCCTACATCTGAGTGTTTCCAGGTACTCCTACCTACCCAGCCACTAACTAATACAGGCATGTCTTATGTCTCAGTACCAATGCTTTCATACAAAAATGTAAACTAATACTTTCAAGATGCCTTAGACAAGAAGATTACAAATAAAAGTTGTCTTATTCACCAGAGTTATTCCTTCCAAAAATAAATGGTAACTGAAGATAATAGAAGTTAAATTTTTTAAACTGATCAGAGCAGAAGTAGTGAATTATTCACTGTAGCTTGCAAATCCGACATAATCAAAGTGGGTAAGGAGGAAAACTTTTGTTCTCCATGTTAAACTGAAAAAATCGAGCATTTGTGGTTGAACAAATCCAGTGCCTTATAACTTACATTATTTTGAGTGCTGTATGAAATATTGAGTCCCATTTTGAAAAAACCAAAAGTTCCTGCTGTCTTTCTGAAGTCCATGGCAGCTGAGTACCTGGTCTATTGCATTTCTTCACAAAAAACACAAAGCACCTTAAAAAAATCTGCCTAGTCCTCACCCAGTGTTATAGAGACATAGCAAGATTTTCTCACATACCAAAACGTTACGCTCCACGTTAACTCTTTCATTGGAATTTGACTTCCCATGTCTAAAAATCCCACAATGGTTTATGCTAGCGGGCCTGAAGACTGGCAGAGCAACCAATAACATCCCATGTGGTTTTGCCCTAGTCTTTATCTTACATGTCTTCTGAGAAGAAGTCATGTGTGGTCTCATATTAATACCAGGAAAGTAAATTGCAGAGATAAACGCATCAGCCAGTAACTGCGGGCTAAAGTAGGGTGTGAATTTACAATGGATCAGCTCTCCCGTAATTGCCTGTGTTGCCATGCATTACTGTCTGGTTTAATCTCCAAAGAATGTGGCAAATAGGTCAGCCCTCACTGAACTCACTTTTACCACAAGGTGAGAGTAGGCAAATACTGATTAGTGGCTGACATGTGGGGACTTCAGATCCCTAGATTACTGCCTAGCAGTCTGTCCACTTGCTGTTCTCCTAAGTTTGATTGCTTACGGGACAGGGACAGTAATTGCATTTGAGAAGAATAATTATTTCCATTCAGGAAACCTGCAGAATATAGCTTGAAACAAGAAGGTGCATTTCAAGACTTGTCCACAAAGCAAACTCCTTCCCTGTTTATTTACAGAGATAGCATATTAACCTGTGATTTTATGAATGCTGCTACATATTAACGATTGCAGAATCAGATGACTTTAAATGAAATACTTTCTAATACTACCTATGGAAAGATGTTCGGGTTGATCTTTTTATATAAAGTACACCTTTTCTGGGAAAATGTGTTACAGAATACCCTGGAAAAGCCAGCAAAGACATATTCTTGGAGTCCTTGGATATTGAAGAGATAACCATTTTTCTTTTTTTGGTGATGCAAGACTTCTTTAACCCATCAAGTCTACCAGACAGCCTGTTCTATAAGTAGTTTTGCAACTTGGAAGCAGGATCAAGATTTTGCCATTTTTTTCACTGCCAAACCAGGGACACAAATGTAAAAACCAAGAGAATACAGGAGTCTTTCTTAAGATTTCTGCCCTGACATGGCCAAGCTATTGGTTTGATCTCGATAAAAATGGAAAACCAACCCAAGAAATTAAATGACAGTATATGGAGAAAATCTAAAAGCAAGTATTTAAAGCTACTGAAGGTAGTAGCATACCTAAGAACAGAGAAAGTAATTACATTTACGAGGTATTTGCTTCACTAGACCCCTAGGAGCACTGCTGTATTGTACTGTAGAGAGACAGCCATGCTGACCTGGAGCTTCACTAACAAACACAGTAGCAGCAGAACCACTTGGCCCTGGTGCCATTCGTATCCCCTTTACAACACAGTTGCAGTGCACCATTTTACTCATTTGCCCACGGCTTCCCACTGGCAAGTCAGGCAAGTCTGAAATAGGTTGGACTTTTCACATTTTTATCTAAAAATGTGGTTGTGAATTTTAAGTGTAACTGAAGTGTGCTGTTTATAAATAATGTACCTAATGCCTCACAGCATTATTGTGAAGCTGCAGTGTCTTACTGAAATGCCAACAATAATCAGCTGTCCTCAGTAAGGCAAAAGACAGGAAGAAATGCTGAAACATCTTTAGTGGATACGTTTTGTTTCCTACATAATTCAAATAGGCAAATTTCTTCAATTAAAAGGTCCTTTCCTGCAAAGGCACTTTCCAGCTGGTTGGTCCTCAGCACTTGTGGATGCATCCCATCAGGTCCAGTGTGTATGTCCAGTTTATTTAACTAGTCCCTAACAATCCTCCACCAAGGAAAAGTCTTCCTTGCTCCAGAACCTTGATGTATCTTGGAAAACTCTGAGATTTATATGGATTTTAAGGACAGCAAACTTAAAACTATGATGGTATTGCAAATGAAAATTATTCAATACTTGTGCATAAAAAGCAGGTGATTAGTAAGTAGGAGCTGAGAGGCGATTATATTTTCATATATGGTGAGTCTCATTAGTCAACAGCAAAGAATCCTCATTTCAAAAAAAGAGTCATTAAAATGCACAAAAGAGCCCCCAAAATACCTCAGATCTGAATAGATAAAAAAGAGGTTTGAGACATAATTTGATTACTGTGTTTATCTTTGCAAAGAGCAAAAAGGTATTAGAGTGGTCTCTAATTTAGTGGAGAAAAAGTTCAAAGGACCCAATATCTGGAAGATGAAACTGGACACATCTGGAGACAGATTATGCACTGAGCATAACCATTGAAATAAAGCTCTCAAGGGGATTTGTGAATAATCATCTTCAAATTAAATTTGTTTCTTTCTGAAAAAAAGTTTTTGTCAAAGATGTATTATTTGGCTCAGTAAAAAGGTAATGCAGTGAAATGCAGTGAGTTGTAGTATTTCAGCACAGATGTGCATTTCACAGTCCTGTCTGACTTAAAACAGGTCATGAAATAATTAATTTCAGAGGTCCTGACAGTGAGCTCGAAAGCTAAAACCAGTTTAGGTTTCAAAAGAACTGCCTGTGCTGATTGGTATGGTCGATGTTGTACATCTCAAGAATGGCAGTCAAGCTGAAGTATCTAATTGCTGTCGAGGCACGAACACCACGGTTAGATGGGAATTAAAAACATGCAGTGCATGAAAGATAGATCAGAGGGAAAAAATCTAGTAAAACATGAGTTCATTTTATCAGAAGAAGAGATCCCACTAAACACTGAACATTTTGAAACTCCTACTCAACAGTGTTTCAATCAGATTTTTGTACTAACGAAGTTACCATGGAATTATGATCATTTTTTGTCATTGTTGGCTAGTTATTTGTGCATGTACATTGCTCTGCATTCTTAACAATGCAGATTGACTATAAGGCTTATTTTGTTCTAAATAAATTTTCCAGAACTATAAAATGCATTGTCATGTTTATTTTATTAGCTACTTTTTGCTTCCTAAATTACTTGCCATATGCTGTATAGGAGGTGTAATTCATATGACATGAATATTTTGGGGAACTCTTTTTTGCATCACAGTCCTGTTTCTACCACTATGCACCTTAGTCCTATCTTTTCTCTAGTCCATCTGTTGAAATGGTGAATTTCCTAAAGACGACTTTAAAATGAGACTTCTGAGAGGTAGTTTTCTCAGAAGTGTCCATTCTGTTGAACAGTGAATGTATAATTCTTTCAAGACCTACACAAAATTTTGTATCATAAGGAGCAAAACCAAAGAATAAAGTAAACTACGTTACAAAACTACTCAAAGAGCTTGAAGAACTCCAAAATAGTTCCAAAGGAATAAACTGAATATTCAGTTGCTGTTCCCTTCTAACATATTTCTAAGAAAGGTGGTTGTATTGCACTCATAAAAGAGTAATAGAATGGTTCGGGTTGGAAGGGACCTTAAAGCTCACCCAGTTCCAACCCCCTGCCATGGGCAGGGACACCTTCCACTAGACCAGGTTGCTCAAAGCCCCATCCAGCTTGGCCTTGAACACTGCCAGGGATGGGACAGCCACAGCTTCTCTGGGCAACCTGTGCCAGCCCCTCAGCACCCTCATAGTGAAGAACTTCTTAAAAAGCTACAGGTAGTTTTACCTGTGCCTTACTTCTTTGATGACAGAGTAGCTCAAAAGGGCACAGCACTGGTGACAGGTGAATAATGCTGAAGAGACTCAACATCAGTGAGAGCCCTAATATGCAAATGGTTTTGGTTGTTTAACAAGACTCTGAAAGTCATCGTAATGGAAGTGTAATGGCATACCTTTTTCCTTCCTTCAGGAAAACAACATGTACATGTCTATAATAATACCTGTAATCCCGAAGCCTGGTCCAATAACTTCACCACTAGTTCACCTTTTCTCCTTTTTTCACACTAAATTCTCATCAGCTTTCCATGCACACCCCTGCCCGATGCCTCTATCTCTTGGCATTATTTTGGCAATATTCATATATCTATCTTCTTCAACAATCCCATCCTCTTTGGGAGAATTCCTTCCCAGTTCCACATAGCAAAATTATACTTATTCTTTCTGTCTTCACATAATTTTTCCCAAACAGAAGGTCCATCCATTTCCTCATCTGCATCTGTCTTATTTCCATCAAGGTGCAGCTCTACTGCCACATGCTTCACTCCCGTTCCCTTTTCTAATGAATTTGTGAGAGCAGCACCATACAAAGTCAGGCATTGAAATGACATCTCTGGGTTATAGAACAAGTCTTCAAATATCCCTGAAATAGCAGCAGTCTGTAACTGGACTCACCAAGTGTCAGTAGTCATCAGTGGTACTCAAATGCACATTATCTGCCCATCATATGAACACATGGAAAATTAATTTCTGAGGCTACTATTCCATTATTCTCAAGTGGTACTCAACATGTGTATGTGTGTATATAGGAAGTATCAGCAAAGATATATTGCCACATTGTCGAAGAGACCTTTGCCTTTTGGGACAACAGAGACTTTATTCTCTTACTGACAAAGTAATCAAGAAAGCATGTGATTTCACTGTTGGAATCCCATTGAACTGTTCCTACCATGATGTGATACCTAGTGATTGCAGGATGATGGAAGAATGTGCAGTCTGCAATGAAAATATCACTGTGCAGGGAAACACCAGGATGCAGCCCTGGCCATGTGTCTGCAGTATGCCGCAGTTTACATAGTGAACATTTACATACTTGTTATGTTATCTTGTCATTATCTGAGAAGATAATGGCAGGCTCTGGTCGCGTATGTTATCCCAGTACACACTCATCTTGTAAATCTGGCATGCACAGACAGAAATCCTATCTATCTCCTCCCTTTGAGGCTAAGGGGAGGCAACCTGGGAAAATGAGGAATACCTCCTGCTCCCACATCTCTTATTGCAGGGTGACATGGCTTAGGAAAGAACGAATGCCAGGTGACCAGGGGTCATGTTGTGTGTTGTGCACTGGTGTGCTATGCATATCCACTCTCATGTTATGAACTGATACGATGTTGTGCATCAGAGAATTTTGGTTTTACAGAATTTTAAGAGACTCTACTGACAATAAAAATTTTGGGTGAAACAGCATGTTTCTCCTTCATTTTCCATGAATATAACGCCATTTTTAGGGTACGCAGCCAATATATCAACGAAATCAAATATATGTGCAAAACCAAAAGTACGCACAGAAAAACTGAAAATATTTTAATAGAAGACGGAAATAATGTCCTCCTCTTGTCTAGTCAAAAATTAAAGCCTGGTTAGGATTTGTTATCAACATGACATGCTTTTATTCCCATCTGAAATAGCGTGCATTTGGAAGTCTTTAAAGCTAAAGTAATATGGGCCAAAATAAATAGAAACTATGTTAAGAATTTATTTTTCTTTATTAAAAATGTTTAATAACTGGGAAAACTGAAGGAGAATTTGCTAGGGAAAATAATAATACAACATTGTATGTCATCATGATCTTGTTACCAGAAATCGTTTCACTATTGCTTCATCATCATGATGAATGGTCCTGGAATACATTACTATTGGAGATTGAAAAAAAGGCAAGCTATGGAAGGATAAGCATAATTCCGCCTGTTAATGCCAAGGAGATTTCTTCATTACCTGGTGACTCAACAGCGTATTATGGACTGTAACATTGAAAACGTGCACTTGTTGACCACCTGCAATTCCACCCATATGAAGTGTTCTAAGGTGTCACTTGCTAGCTAAAGGGAAAATTTAGGCAAGTATGAAAAGAAGCTGAACTATGAGAGGAATTCCAACAAGCAAATTGTTTCACACACCTTTCCCCATCCCTGTCAGTCAGAAAAAGCTTGCTAAGAAATGACATGAGCCAAAGACCAACTGTACTGGGTTCCTCAGTCCATTCATTTGGGACAATTTTTCAGTATTAGTTAATCTGTCTCAGCCTACTGCTAGGATAGAGCTACAAAAATACTGGAAGAGATTGGTACTTTTCCTTACTGTACCTGCATCTCTTATATCTCTGCAAATTGCAAAAGCAATTTAAAAGAGGCCTTAGTTGTTTGTTTAAATCATTTCCCCTGCATCCTCTGTAGATTACCAGATAATGGTAAAAAAGAAGTGTTGCAAGAGAAATACTTATTTCTCCCATCTTTACACAAAGCCAAATACAATCCCTAGCTATGAAACAGTAATAAATCTAGTGCATAAAGCTGGATACTGGAGTCAAACTCAGGAGTCTCTTCCTGTTCTGTTACAACTCACCCATGACAAAAGTAAAAAGGATCTGTTGACCTTCTGGCCACAGACCATTCTCCAAGACATGTCCACAGCTTTTACTTAGTCCAGCACTTGTAGCATTCAGCAAAACACCTTCCAGTGCAGCCACTTCCAGAGGCTGACCTTGAGGCCCATGGTCATTGTGCTCTCTTCTCCTTCCTCTTTGCCCTTAACATGCAACCTCTCAGTTACTTTCACTTGTATCCTCCAGGAAAAGGATGAGAAAGCCTCTGCTCATAGTTATGTCGTTGTGATGGTGGGTGAAGGAGTCGGCTGTTAGTTGCTCACACCAGCAGTTAACCCAAACCATAGCATCACCCAGATAGCAGCAGAAAGGTGACCTGGCATTTTGTTGGCTGACATATTAGCAATGAACTGTGTAGGAAATGGAGAGGGCCATATGGAAATGGAGAGTGACGCATTGTACAAATTGACAACCCATCAGGAAGTTATTCATACATGGAAGAGTGACAAGAAAAAGGAGAGAGAATGAAAACATAAAGGGATTGTGTGAATAATACTTTGAGATTACTTCAGCAGCATTTGAAGTATCCATGTGTTTGCTGCTTCCATATGGCAAAGCAGGGAGGTAACCTCACCACACGATCTGTCCTGCAGCTCTGGCAATGCACACACTGATGATGGTAGGTTTAGACATGAAACCTGCTGATGGTGTGAACAAAACCTGGCATCAGTAGAAGCCTATTTCCCCACTAATAAATTGGCATCAGGCAATGTTCCACAATCCTGAATTGAAATCATCTACACTAGCAAGCTTCTAAAATGTTCTCTGTCCTGCTTTCAGCCTGAACCAGCTAACCTCCCCAGCTGTTCCTAAGCCTTGTCCAGGGTGTAGGACCTCAACACTCTCAGCCTTTCTTCACAGTAGAGGTGCTCCAGCCCTCTGGTCATCTTTGTGACCCTCCTCTGGACTCGCTCCAACAGGTCCAGTCCATGTGCCTCTTGTGTTGGGGGGCCCAGAGCTGGATGCAGTACTGGAGGTGCAGTCTCACGAGAGTAGAGGGGGAGAATCACCTCCCTTGACCTGCTGGTCACATTCCTTTTGATGCAGCCCAGCATATGGTTGGCTTTCTGGGCTGCAAGAGCACGTTGCCAGGTCATATCCAATCTTTCGTCCACCAGTACTCCCAAGTCCTTCTCCACACAGCTTCCCTCAAATCGTGATTCTTTGCTGAAAGGTTAGATTCTGTAGAATCAAAATAGATGAATCGTGCAGACAGACAAATGTCTCAAGTATGTGGAAAAGGTATTTGATCTTGCCCTGTTGTTCTGTCCTTAGTCTGGCTACATCCGTACCAAGTTTAATGCACAACTGATGTGAACACATCGGGAATTACCCTGTGCACACCACACCTCAACATATTTACTTTGAATAGGGTGGAAACAAGCACCATATTGATTTGGGAGCCACACCTTATGATTACCTTATCTTTGGGCTACGATCGTGAGGCATCCTCTGGTATTTACGTTTATGTGACTGGTTTTCTGTGCAACCTGGGATGACTTATTTAGGCATGCTAAAACTGCATTTCTTCATCCCTAAATTGGGGGCAATTCTTTCCTCAGGGGATTGATAAGAAGCCACATTAATTAACGGTTATAAGCAGAGGAGATCCTGGGGTGAACGAGATAGATACATGAAAAGTATTCCTATTATTCATAATAGGACAGCACATTCTGTTTGTATGTATGTAGAGAATATACACATCGGCTCAGATGTGTGAAGTTTATCTAAACTATATATAAGGTGGGATTAATTTTCTTTAGTCATCTAACACTTAGGTATTTCACCTAGTCACTGTTTTAAGCTCTTTGTATTATAGGTAGAGACAGAAAACCTCAGGCAATGGCTTGTTTTATCTAAGGGTGTTCGAACGTGTCTTCCTCTCCAAGTGTCTATTCCTCCCCACTGGCTATGAAACCTAGAGCAGTCCATAGAAGATATGCAGGTGCACAAAGTAATGTGAGATTAAGCACAGGCTTACCATTTTGCTCAATCAACTGCTGCTATGTATTATTTATTCATAAGAATGATATGGCTAAAATATCACATATATAAGATGATGATATACATTGCACCCACCATATCCTTTAAGTTGGACATCCAAATAACAAAAATTCTATAAGCTATTATTGCACATGTGGGTTGTTATTACACTGTGCTATTAGTGTACAGACATGACACAGGAGAACGACCTGGAAACTCCAAGTCCTGCAGGCATGAGCTCATGTTTCTTCATTGAACGTATGGCAAGCCCTGACCACAGAAATTGAATATGCAGCAAGAATGTATTTAAACTTAACATCAAAGCTGAGATCATGTTTGCAAAAAGGAAAGGAGGAGTAGGAAGAGGTGAAGAAGGTGGAATCACCTCAGATACCTATTTAAACAGCAGTAAGATCAGTGAATCATGATTACAGGTCACTGTACCTCTATAGGAATATTTTCTTGGCAGTCTCTATGCATAACATGGACGAGATGCCATTTTCTCTAGCCTCACCTCTCATATAAATGGATGTTTCAGCTGCTTCTTGACACGATAACAAGTAGGTCTGAGGACCATGTCCTCTGTGCTGCAGCCACTGAACAATTCTGGGCTGGCATTGTGTTATGCATGGACCTGCACTTTGGCAGAATTATCTGGTGTTCTCCCTTACCCCTGCATCAACAAAAGAGAGGAGATAGATCTTGTAATAAGATACTGTCCTAAGGGGCATTGTTCTTTAGATAACAATATTGCACTGTGTAAAATTGTAAAAAAATTAGAAGTATGATTTCCTTTCTGCAGTTAAATAGCCTCTGTGGCATTTGAATACATGCTGGAGCTAGACCCGCACCTACAGGTACCCTTGCTAGAGCATGCTGGTATAATGAATGCTACTATGTACCATATGTACGTCTATTAACTTTTGGCTGTATGATAGCCATTTTCATGTTCAAAGTTAACTCTTCATTATTACTAGATTTTTTTCCTTACCCAGTGTCTGATGTATGTTGTTATATTGCATTATATCAACTTCTTTTTCTTTCTTTAATACACTTTAACAACTGATCTTTTAAAAGGATTGTGGAAAATAAACCGAGTCATCCATAGTTTCTCTGACATACTAAAAATTTTGAATATCAAAGAAACTATTTTTCTTCCCCAGAAGGTTATGCTACCAAGTAGCTACAGTCTTAACATATTCCATGGTTTTTTAAATTCCCTTTTTAATGTTTCAGACAGGGTTCTTTTTGGTGCTGAAAGAGGCAGATTGTTCTGTCATTTGGGGAATGCCCATAAAACTCGTTTCAAATATAGATCAAATAGTCACAGATTGCTAGCAGCTAGGGAAGTCTATTGGAGAATTACCAGTCATTGTCTTCTCCTGTTGTTACTTTCTGTTCTGCTGTTGGTTTCTACCAGACACAGCCTACCTTTCCTTGAACATTTTCACATTCTTACAATAAGTACAATGTTTAATCTTGTTCCAGGAGCTGCAGATTCCAGTCCCTTTCAGTAGCTGTCAATCTAAATGGTAAATACAGACAGTTTATTCAGAATAGGATAGGGTAGAACGGAATAGAATAAAGTAGAATGGAATAGAACAGAGTAGAAGCAGCTCCTCTCTTGTCCTGCTGGCTACACTCTTGCTATCACAGCTCGGTACATGTTTGACCACCTTTGCTGCAAAGGCACACTGCTGACTCATGTCCAGCTTGCTGTTCAGAACGACCCCTAGGCCCTTTTTTGCAAAGTGGTTTTCTGGCTCCGTCCCCACCCTGTGCTGTGACATGGCATTATTCCATCCCAGATGTAGGACTGCATTTTCCCTTGTTGAATTTCATAAAATGTCTGTCAGCCCATTCCTCCAGCTTGTCAAGATACCTCAAATGGCAGCCATATCATCCAGCACAATGACTTCTCCCCCGAGCTGGATATCATCTGTGAACTTGTGGAGGGCACATGCTGTTCCACTGTCAAATCCATGAATGGAGATTTTAAACAATATTGGTCCCAATATGAATGCCCAAGGCATATGCTCAATGAACCTATAAATAGCCACCATGACACTTCCAGCCTGTTGTTCCAGCCTTTGTTTTACTCACTTTGTAATTCATGAAGCTAGTCTCTATCTCTCCAAAGATGCTGCAAGAGACAGAGTAAAAAGCCTGCAAAAGTGAAGGTAAATGACATCCACTGCTCTGCCCTAATCTTCAAATCCAGTCATTACATTGTAGAAGGCAATTAGGTTGGTCAAGCACAATTTGCACTTGGTAAATCCATGTTGCTTTTTTCCCAATCGCTTTCTTCTCTCTTAGGTGCCTGGATATGGTTTACAGAAGGATTTACTCCTTCATCTTCACAAGGACTGAAGAAAGGAAAATTGGCCTGTATTTCCCCAGCTCTTCTCCCTTGGCTTTCTGGAAGATGGGTGTGACATTTGCTTCTGCAGTCATTGGGAACTTCTGATCATTGCAGCCTTTTGAACAGATAGAGATCAGCTTTGCAGGGATATCAGCCATGCATCCTGCTTTGCTCTGTGTTCAGGTTGCTTAATTAATCCCTTAAGTCTTCCTCTAACCTTGGTTGTATTCCTCCAAACACATGCAAAGCCGGAGAACAGACCGAGCCAGAAAAGACTGGGGCACAGAGACCTCAGCCTTGCCATCTCCTTCATCACTAGGTCAACTGTCCACTTGGCCTTAGTCTTCCTCTTGCTGCTTTTGTTCCAATAGAAGTTCTTCTTGTAATCCTTCATGTCCTTCACCAGTTTTCACTCTGGCTAAGCTTTATCTTTTCTAGTTTAACCTCTGCATGCCTGGGCATTCTTTCTTTATTCTCCTGTAGCAGCCTATTCCTGCTTCCATCTCACATAGACTTCCTTTTTCCACCTAAACCCAGTCAGTTCCCCATTCAGTTAGTTTGGCCTCCTTATACCTGCATCATGTCCTGCATACAGAAGTGGATGCTTCTCGTGCTTTGAGGAAGTTATCCATAAATATCAATAAATATCCCTAAATATACCCGCTCTCTCCTGGGCTCCTTTGTCTTTCAAAGCAGCAGCTCCCGGGAACCAGCGTACCGGGAATCTCCCTGAAGTTCTCTCTATTGAAGCTCAGAGTCATTATTGTTACTTGCCTCTTTTGCTTTCCATCTTTGAATCCTATGGCTTTTAGTAGGACTAGAGCAAAGAAGACCAGTTCTTTTGTTATTAGACTCAGCTAGGCATAAATAAAAGAAAAAAAAATATTATTCAACAAGTTTATTTAAAAAAAATAAAGATTGTTTTCATGCTAACATGTATTAATAAATTGATCCTCGAAGTATGTTACTATAATTATAAACATTTTATTGTGCTCTTTTAGGGCAGCATCTTTTTCCTCCCTCACATTTTCAGTTGCCGCTTTCTCAATGAAAAGGCAAGTATTATATTTCTGTTGGCGTTTCTGCCTGCAAATGACATAAAATAGGTGTCTATAAAGACTCTACAGAAGTCCAAAGAGTCCTGTTCATTTATACTGTGCTGACGATCTGTTCAGACTGTAGCTTCATGAATTCTTGAGGTAATACAGGTACGGAGCTATTGTTCTGTGTCCATGAGAGCCTCCATTCCTGTGATTTCTGGACAGGTATTAGAGTATCTGGTTGTTTTTTGTCATTTGGGCATACTCTAATATTGCCTCTAGCAGATAGATCTTCCAGTGTCAAGGCTTCTTACATTTTGGTTTTAAGAATTCTGTTCCATTACATAGATAAGACCTAAAATTTTGAGACAAGACCTGAGGCAAAATAAGGACTTGTAGCTAGACTGGGGTTGATGAAATGTGCATGGCTGATAAAATGTGCATATTTTGTGCACCTACTCATATGCAATAGCTGCCTTTTAAAAAGCACAACAGTTTAGGGTGTCATCTTCCCTTCTGCGAGTCCATTTAGCTGCCATGTAGAGCTGTGACTCTTACTCTGTGGATGACAGGTACCTTCATTCCCACTACAGCTTTGTAATCCTGGCAAAAATCTTCTGAGCATTAATTGCCTCTTACAGTAAGAATGGATGGCTCACAGGCTAACACCAAGCCCAGCACCACAACACCCTGCAACAGGCAGTGCAATCCCCAGCAGGAAGCACAGTGCACCTGTACAGCAGCCCTCCCTGGGGATTTCCCTGCCTTTTCCAAGGCTGGAGAGATGGATTTATGGCAACTTGGGCTGAGTGTGGACAGGAGCTTACAGAAGACAATTTCAAAGTCCTTTACAAGGTAATGGCTGTTTTTCTGATTTCAACGTATAATTGATATTAGCTTCTTCTGCTCTAGTTCTGTTCTCTTAAAACACCATTGTGTTATACACATGCAACTACTACAAAATTTTCTGTTGAGAACCCTGCTAAGTAAAAAGCTTTAGAGCAGCCACTGAATGAAAACATACAAGAAAACTCTCATACATTTTGTGAGAAATTTGGACTTTCACTATTTAGTATAGGAAATGTTATGTTTTAGAAGTAGTATCTGTCTTGCTTACAACTACTTAGTGGCTCTTCAGATTCTTTCCAGGTAGGGTCCTGAGGCTCATGCCTTAACCAATCATGCCTGAATATGGCACTGGAAAGATCAGTGAATGAGGGATTTATACCAGTGAGTGGACAAGACTTAGTTAACTGAAGGGAGATCCCAACATTTTTGCTCTATTCCATTCCAGAGAGCTGGAACTGGCATTGCATTTCTCTAGGCTTGATTTCACCATACATAAAATGAACTGAATAATACCCGTTTATCTCAGCAGGGTGTTAATATGGCTAACCTGCTGTGTATAAATATATAACCCTGTGGCAAATACTTCCACACGATCTTCTGAGGATAGGACAACACGAGCCTCTAATGAGGACTGGCACTCAGGCCCTGTCTGTTGAGGGCATGCAGGTCTACAGAATATCCCCCTGGCAGAGTGAAAGGCAGTGTGTTGGCAGGTCACACCGGTTCAGAGGCTCAGAGGGTGACACAGCCTTTATGTAACTCCTTCACCACAATTTTGTCCTCCACACATCACACAGATAAAGGGTATGCCCAGCACTATTGTTACCACCCATACTCGCACAGTTACAGCCAGAGACAGCATAATAGCACAGAGCTTGCAAAATCAACGCCCTTCCACCTTACTATATTGCTATAAGAGGCTTCTGCAGGGGACAATGCCCTACATTTCAGGCCATTACTAGTGCAGAAGCAAAGGTGCAAAATCATCCCTACAAACAGCTACACGCCTTCAGGAGGCTGACACACCCAGTGAAGTGGGTGCAGTAGCAGTGACACACACCTATGGAAAAGGCTGGATTTGGTAGTTAGCGACATGCTGCAAATCTGACTATACATGTTGCTGTCATTTCAACATAGTGCCCTCAAAACATCAGCTGATAGTTTGGCATAGCTGTTCTCCAGCATGTACACATATGAAGCCCTCATTGCAAAAGCATGCTTGCCACACCTCACAAATGATAGATGCTGTGGCAGATATCACTGCAGATAAAAATCTTAGCTGTGTAAAAGTATGAGAAACCATGTAAGAAAAGTATCAGTAAAGCAGAATGAGATAGTATGCATACAGGTTTTTATCATCCTTGTGTCCATGAAACGCTCATTTTTAAAAGGAAGCTGGAACGCAGCTAAAGCTAAGAACGTGTACCTGCTGGGTACACAACACATCTCATATACTACCTATACACATCAGCTTCTTGGTTAGGGTGAAACCTCCCATAGAGGAATTACTTACAAATGAAGCTCTGAGTAGGGCTGGGAAGCACGGGATTAATGACTCCTCTTCTGGACCACCACAGGACAGCAGCAGTTTAAGTTGGATGCAGCCCAGCACTGCAGGCCAACACTACCTCCAGTCACCATCCAATTTTGCAGTAAATGGGGTTAGTTCTACAGTTTAAAACCTGTAAACATACTGATCTGGAGTCAAACCATAGTTATATTTACTTGGGAATAAAACAGTGTAGTTTGGGAGGAAGTGGTCTATCACCCCCCTGGTCTTTTTCTCGGGACCAAATTTTTGGGTAGAAAGGTGGAGAAGAAATGTCCATATGTACATAGAGTCCTGTGGAAAAAAGAGTTGTATTTACTTCACTGGGAATTCTCTCTGCTGGATCTGGCTCTTGGGCATTTAAACCAGGATATTAAACATATTTTAATTCTGGTATTTCAGATAAAGCCACAGCAAAAATGGCTGATGTTCAAAACATGAAGTTGGTACAGACCAGAAATAAATTCAGTCCTGGTGCTGGCAGATGCAAGTGAGATAGAACCTAGTGAGAACTTACAGCAAAGGTATGTTTTGGCCAAAGCCTGCACTTGGTATTAACACCTCTGAATACTTTCTGATGCCTCATTTGGTGCACTTACATTTGCAACCATTATATTTGGTTTGGAAAAACACTATTTTGATGCAGTTGAATGTATGAAAGGACAGATGGCATCTAGCAGATGGTTTAGAAGACAAAAGAGCTGGATCTGTTTCAGATCCTAAGGAAGCCTCCCTGTGCAAAAGCTGTGTAATCCCTGTGTGCCTGAGTTACCCCACCTCAAATTATGGAGTTAACAACATGTTACGTAATAAACAAAAAAAATTAATCAGTGCTGAAAGACACATTGTTGGTTGTAATGTTATTATTTTTAGAAAATTATGGTTGTTTGAAAACAGCTTCTTTTGAGCATGTATGGTTTAAAGCTGCCTTAAACCACCCTCTGTACTGAAGCAGATAGCATTTGTACTATTGCATATGCATACACTTAAGCCTGTACTTGTTGATTCAAAGATCAGACAGGCATTTTGGCACAGCCAGCAGTCTTTATAAAGCATATCAGCTAGAAAGCTTCAATGCAAGGAGCATATAAATCTGACAGGCTGTGAAAGAAAATCCCATGCGCTGCAAATTAATGTGCTAACTTATTTCATCATTTTCCCTCTTCAAACATTAATGGAACCAAATGAAAAAAATATGATAGTTAAATAAAGTAACAAAAACATTTCTAAAGTTAAGTTCTGAACAGTTAGGATTTGTCATGCTTAATACATATAATACTTTGTATGCCTTCTTTCCTGGTAAACGAATAGGTAGCCCTTTACCAAAGGGCACCTTTTTTTACCACCAAAACGGTGGTAAAAAAACACCTTTTTGCATGGTTTAACACTAACACCTTCTGCCAAATGCACTTTATGGTTTCCCACCAGGAAAGTTCCTGGTTGTGGTGATTCTCTTTGTAGCAAGGCAAAGTTCTTTTACTTTTGTTTTTGTCTTCTGGTGAGCTGCCTGGAGGGATCACTGGTGGCAGGATACAAGGCTCTGACTGCTTTCTTCCTAACACACTGCATAGGTGTTATCCAACATACCTGTATTTCATTTTTTCCCCTCACAACAATCTCATTGCTAACCTGAAGCAAAACCTGAGTGGGAATACTTTCAATTAGTGCAGAAGCATCTGCTCATTCATCAAACATTATAGCAGAATATGCTTCACTGAAATTCATGAATTAATGATTTTTCACGTACATTACTAAATGCACTGATCATTTGGATTTTGTAACATTTCTATTGCTATTTATTTGTTTCATGAAGAAGCAGAAAATGGCTTGAAATAGTTCTGAAATGAGATGTCTCACTGTGTTTTTTTACGAAAAGTCTGAAAGGAATACAAACAATTGGTATCTTGAATGGGAACTGGGAGGAGACCTTCTTTGGAGCAGACTGTCCCACAGCTTCCTGTAACCTTCTGCACCTTTCCTGAAGCACACAGACTTGCCTGCGGCCAGCACAAGCACCTTGGAGCACCAGAATGGCCAGAGCACAGCTGGGAAGTTAGGTGTTCCTCTGGGATCACTGCCACAGGTCTGCCTTTTCCAAGCAGGAATTTGCCCATCTGAGATGGCCAGGTTTTAGGAACGTGTAGATTACCAAGTAGAAGATGACAACATTAGCTAATTAATGACATTTAAACATCATATTTTTCTGACTCCTCTGCTGCAGATTTCCGTGGAGGCTGCATCAGTGGATGCCTTCCTCCTGCTCTCTTTGAGTAGAAGACATGGGGCTCAGCTTTCCTAGAACCACCACGTCCTGCTGGATGCACAAACGTAGGAAACTCTTGAGACGTGTTTGGAAGGCCCCAGACACGGACCTAATTTTAAAAGCATGTCTGCATGCTTGCAGGCTGAAAGTTGAACTAATGACAATAGTTTGTCATAAACTTCACATTTTTTAAAGCCAATATCAAAGCACAGAAGTTACTCTGGTTAGATTGTTCATCTTCTCCCTGTTCTCCAAGCTTTGCAGCTCTGCTGCGGCTCTTCTCAAGCATTAATTGCTCTGTAAAATTATCTATGTGCAATCATATTGCCAATATAAAGGAATTAATTGCAATCAAGAAAAGTTATCTAATCTGAAATAGATGAAACAGTAAACTGGCTTATATATATATATGTTTTATAAACAATAATTATTGGTGTCAATTTTGCAAAAAAGAATTCCATGGAATAAAAAGAATAATAATTTTAATAAAGAAGTAAGCATATCTAGGCTATAATATAAATAATTATTATGAATTTGCATTAATATTGCTAATATGTCTTGTTCCTTTTGCTCTTTGGTAGACTGTGTCTGTATACTTCTTGGGTTGGCAGCACTCTGCTTATTCCACATCTTGCCTGACATCAGGGATGACAGGGGAGTGAGATCCTTTGTCACACTGATCCCTTCAGTAGCCCATCCTATTTCAAACATGTGGCTAAGGCAAACAGCCATATACCAGTCTGAGAATTATGACTCATTCTTCTGGTTTCCTTTTGATTTAAGTGATAATGTTGAAGTTCTGAAGCCATGCTTTAGACAATGACAACCACACATCAAGTTTCTAACTGCCCAACAATATGCTGTAGTGGTTTCACCTGAAGGAGGCACAGGAACCACAGGTAACACCACGCTGTCTGCCTGCAACTTGGGAAGGAGGTTGGTGTTTTCCTTGCCATACCCAGTGGCAGATTGTTTCAGACTGTTTCTCTCACCAGACCTCCTGCCATGATCAGTGCCATCAAAATAAAATCTAATTCAAGTTTGTATAACTAATGCAGAGTTCTGATTGATTCTTCTCATGTGAGAGTAGCAGCTGTCCACACGTCAGCCTGTGGTAACCTGGCCTCAGCTCTGACTTTCAGGTAGCATTGGGATAAGTTGGACTTCCCAGTCCATCCAGGCCTCCACGGGTTGACATAGCTCCTCTTCCTTTTCCCAGTGCAGGTGATCCCTACTTCCAAACACCTGCTGGCTTCCAAGCACTAGACGCAGCATCTCTGCTCACCGTGGAGTAACTATCAAGTAACTATCAACTACCAGTGCCTTGGCCTGTCCATCAGGGGTGAGTGAGACGGGGAGCAGAGAAGAAAAAAAATGCAAACTGCTGAGAAGAGAAAAGGAAGAAAGGAAATCAAAGACGACTGAAATGTTCATCCCCCGTCTGATAAAAACGGAGCTCCTTGAAAACGAGAGGCGCACGGGGACAAGCAGCACCCCCTTCCCACCCCGGCCGCCCGCTGAGGCAGGACACGGCTCCTGGCCCCGCACCTGTTCCCCTCGCCCGGGCGCCGCTTGGCCACCCGCACTGCGCCTGCGCGGCGGGACTGGGGCCACGCGCACCCGGCGGGCAGCCGCCGGCGGGCAGCGGCCCGGCGGTCACGTGACGCGAGCGCACCGCATCGCCCCGCACCGCGCCGCGCACGGAGCTGCGGCCGCCGCCTCGCGCCTTTCTTTCCCTCCCTTCCCCCGCCTCCGCGCCCTCCTCCCTGCCCGCGGGGCGCGGGAGCCGGTGACGGGAGCGAGGCGGAGTCTGGAGGGAAGATACCGAGAGATAGAGATTTAAATCACATCCCCGGCTGTAGAAGGGCAGCAGCAGCAGCAGCCCCGGCGCAGAGGCACGGACGCACGCGCCGAGACAGGTCTGCCGGCTCCGCCGCTGCTGCTGCTGCTCACCATGGGTGCCGCCGCCGCCGCCGAGCCCCCCCGCGCCATGGGCCTGGTGTCCAGCGTGGTGAACGACACCCTCGAGTTCTACCGCTGGACCTGGAGCATCCGAGGTAACGCGCCAGTGCGGGCCCCGCCATCATCGCCATCGCCGCGCCCGGCGCCCCCCGCCCCGCTGTCACTAAGGCGCTGCGGTTCAAAATGGCTCCGTCTCCCGGGAGACGCGGCGCGCGCCGAGGGGGGCTGAGGCGGCGGGCGGGCCCGGGGCGGCGGCGGCGGGCGGCCGGCCGGCCGGGTCCCTCCGCACCGGCCTCTCCTCCTCGTCGTTGTGGGTGTGCTCGGGTGCTTTGTGCGTTTTATCTCCTTAATCCTGTGTAACGGCCCGGGGTGCGCGGGGCATCTCTTCGTGGCAAGGTGAGGGTGTCCCCCGGGCGCCTGCGGGCTGGACTTAGCGAAATCGGCTTCCCAGAGCCGTCGTTCCTCGGTTCTCCCTCGCTGCAGCGTGCCCTGGGGTGCTTGTACGGGAGCCTGATGTCGGGGGAAGCGAGGCCCTCTGGTAATTCCCGCTGGAGCTCAGGCAGCCTTTGGCTTCTGCGGCAGGTGGGAATCCTGTGACAGCATCGCGTGGAGCTCAGCAAACTAAACGAGGAAATGGTTGTTACCGTGAATGCAAACGTTTTTCATTTATATTAAGCGTGTTTGGGTCGGTTCTGCTGTTTTCCCTTTTCAATATGCTCCGTTTGTGTATTGGCACCCCATGACTGCAATGTGGAAGATGCTGAAGGAATGTCGTGGAATATGGAGAAATGTGAAAAAGCAGCTCTTGGTGCTGGGACAGCAAACGAGATGCTAACTTGCTGTGATGACCAGTGGCTCTGGAAGTATTGGTCAGCGTGAATGGCTCTCTCGCTAGTCAAATGAAACAAGCGGGGTTGAGTTACAGGTTTCATAGTCACTGTTGTGAGTAGCCATGGGCAGTTGACAGAAGAATCATTTCTCTGGATGTGTTCTTAGTTTTGCAGTTGTCCACACAGCGGTGAGGTCTAGGCTCTTTTGATTTAAAACTAGAAATACATGGAGCAGAACTCTGGAGTGACTGCAACTGTGGACATGTTTCGTGGTAGTATGATAAGTGAGAATGTGGGGCCTTCGACACAGACAGGAAGCTCACTGCATCAGCAGTCTTTTCTTTTCCACCCCCCTCCCTACTGCCATCTGTCAGATAATAAATTAATCTTATGTTATAGATGGAGTTCACTTTTTTCCACAATTTGCCTTCCCAGCTTATCTTTTGGGTTTTGCTGTATTATAAAAAATAAGCCTGTGTGCATATTTTTTGCTTCTGTATTTCAAACCTGCCAGGGTATGAGATGAAATAAAAATGCTTGCAGCAGCACAGCATTGTAATCTACCAGTGTTTGCTCTCTTTCTCTGCCTCTTGCAACATACAATTGTTCATAGACTGCCAGGTAACGCATGAAAGAGATGCTGGTGTAGCAAATCAATAGCATTTTCAGATGGATATAAAAATAAATGTGGGTACAGAGTTGATTGATATCCTTATGGATTACTCGATTTGTTTGGAAAAACACTTCTAGTTCTGATATATTTCCAGAACTTCAAACATGTTATTTAAGTTTGTATATAGACAGCATTTGTTGTAAGCAAAAATGATCAGAGAAGAAAAAGAGGGATGAAAAGACAAGTTTATGTAAGGAATGTAAAGATAAGTAACTTACATTAATACTACTTATAGAGCAAACTTATTTCTTCGTGCTGCTGCTTTGGAGAATGTTAAACAATAGTAGGATGATACTGTGATGGCATCTAAAATATGCTCAAGTCTTTTACTAATATACTAATGCAAAGTTTTAAACTTTTGCTCTAAGTTCAGTAGTGTTGCTGTTCACTTCGTTACAGTGGAATCCTGTGTTATCAGTTGCATTTTGCGTAAGAGGTGGGGAGTTTCTTGTTCAGGTCCTGAATTTCAGCAGGTCCCTGCAAGGATAGTTTTGGGTAGAGCCTAAGTCACATCGAAAGCATGTTACTGTTCTTGTTTATACCCAGTAGTATATAAAACAAGGTCCTCCTATAGTTGTTACTGTCAAGTACGGATACAGAAAACATATCGCACGACGAAGTTACAAGGTAGATTTATGAGGCAATGCTGCATTGCTATTAAATGAAATCATATCTCAATGCCCCAAGTTCTGCTTAAATACCTGCTCAGTTTGCCGCATTTCTGCGTGTGTCTTCATTCAGAAAAAAAGTCTGTTTGCCATCTCTGAGTGAATGTATGTTAAAATCCTGAACTCCTGCAATTCAGCTTTGTGTCAAGAACTATGGCAGTGATGTTGCTCAACAAAAAACACAAATTATGGTGTGCAAGACCATTGCCTAATGTTCAATATCATTAAATAAAAAACTATACCACGCAGCAAAGTTGCTCAACAAATGATGCCACGCAATAGCATTACACAATAAATCATACTGAAACACTACTACACAGCAAAATTACACAATAAAATGTGAAGAAATTTTATTCCCACTACAACTCCTACACAAAACCTCCTCATTCATGTAAACCCAAATTTATTCATTCTCTCCAGTTCTCCCTTCAATTTTTTATTGGTCACCCAAGTCTGTCTTTAGCCCTGTTCTCCATATTCAGCAGGATGGTCCTGCCAGTAGGTGTTTTCTATTGCTACCCTGTGCTCCTATGATGAGACTTCTGTAGAACTGTGCCAGAACATCCCACTGAGTCTTGTGCTGCTTTATTTTAGTTCTGTAAAGATTGGGTCTTTTTCCTCCCCTGCTTTGTGGTGTTTAAAAAGAAACTGGCCTTTTCTGAGACTGAAAAGAACCCCAAAAGACTATCTGATGAGCCTAACTGGATTTTTTTTTTTTTTTTAATGATACCATAATTTTGGTATCATTAAGCATGCTATCTAAAGCTGATTTGTTTGTCATTTTGGTTTTTTAAATTTTGAGTTTGGGAATAATAACAGTATTCTGTGACTTTTTCCACATATATATTATCAAGTATATTTTCAGCCTTAGCTTAGTATTTTTGCTTGTTAATTTGTTGAAAAATTACTTTTTTTCCCCTTTCCTTCCTTGAATACCGTTTTAAACCCCTTTCATGAAAGCCTGAAATCCGTTGTAACCATATATTCACCTGAAAAGGCTGAAGGAAAGCATCTGGGAATCCATACATTTCAAGGAGAGATAGAAAGACAAAAATATGGTCGTAGTGGTCATCAGGAGAAGAAAAGGTGGTTGATGGAACAGTTCCTATCAGAAAAAATTATCAAGGGATTCCATGCCATTATTTCTGTAAGGGCATGGGACCGCTTACATGTAATAGGTAGGGCAGCGCTTCCTTCTTTCTCTCAGCTAGTGTAGCTGGTTGGGGTTAGATCTGCCAGAAAGGATTAAGGGCATGATTAGATGACTGAGCAAGTGACTTAAAGGGAGGTTCCAGGCTGAGTCCAGGGGAACTATTAAGATGAATAACTCAGCATACAATCCAGGAAAGAAGAATGTGGAAATCTCAAAACATGGGAGTGAAGAGACATTTGCAGTTGGGGAGGGGGAGTAGGAGGCTGTGGCTTGAAAAGGAGATTTGTGGAACCCTGTATTGAGAAGAGTTATTGTAGAAGAACTAATTAGTTTGAATGTATTGAGCTAAAGAACTGAAGGCTTTACTGACTTTGGGTGAGAATGCTTGTTCTTGGAGCTCAAAGTTAAAAGGAGGCAGGGCCATCCCCAGCCACGTGGGACTGCTTTGGAACAGCAACTATTTACAGCTGTTGCAGTTAATAAGATTACAGACTTTTTCCATCAGGAGGAAAGGAGAGAGGAGAAAGATGCAAACTTTCACTTTAGTGGTAGAATAGTCTTCTAAGTAGCATTTTGTTCAGGAGCAATGTCAATCATAGCTTTTGTCAATTGGGTCAGAAATGCAAGGCAATGAGGATGGGAAACAGGGGAAACTTACATCTCCTTGCTTTAAAAGTGAATCAGTGGTGCAGCTTCCATGAGAACTCAGATTGCCATAAAAGTTTTTGCCCAGAAGATCTTGGGACTAAGTGAAGAATGGTTAGGAAGTTTAGGTTCAGTTTCTTTTTCGGTCCAAGGAACAGAAGTAGAAGCAGACACATTGTTTATTCTTCCCTTGTTCATTTTCCCATGCAGAAACCAAATGTGGCCAACGGATCCTGAATGTTTATCCTTGAGGAAAGTTCATTGGGGTGGTTAGCAGAACAGTCTGAGCGCAAATACTACCTTGTTGTATTTGAGGATTTGTGCCAAAGCTGGAGGCAAGTAGAATCCAGTAGAATCCAAGTTCTTCTGAGGGTGACGATGGGGAGAGAGAACGAAAGGCGAGACAAAGGTTCATGAAGTCTGTTTCACAGAAACAAATCGGGATGTGTTCCTAAGCTTCCGGAGGGCTGGCTGGACATCAGACTTGGTGATTTGGCATGATGCCTGTGTTGCGAATACAATTTTCTTCTCAAAGGATCAGGTTTTTTGTTCTGACCACATCTGGGTAGAACACAAGGATTAGAGAGGAAGAAACACACCAGAAAATGGAGAAGCTAGTGTAACTGGGTTAGGCCGTCTTGTGGCAGAAAACCTGTGGCAGAAACAGCAGTTGGAGAAAGCGATTACAGAAGAATGTTATAAAGGCTAGATTATGAGTCTACTCTCAACCAAACAGAGCAGTAGAAGCATCCAACTTCACTTGATTTGTTTCATTAACTATCACACTTAACTGCCTGCCAGTGGACGGAGGGACTTTATTAGTGAAGAAAAAACAGCTGTTGGTATTGAAGACAGTTTGCTGAATGTTTGAGGGAAATTCCACCCACATTTCATCACCAGGAGATTTTTATCAGATTGTGGAACTCAAAAGACATAATCAGAACAAAATCAGAACAAAACAGATGCCGAGCACCTTTGGCAATGGAGACATTGTTTGGAAAGTGCAATACTGAAGTGGAAATGTCTGGTTAGAGATTTTTTTGATCATCAAGCTTCAAGAACTCAAGTCTGATGGAGAAGACTGAAGCAAAGCTAACGCTGTGGACAAGGAGCTGAGTTGTGAATGGAAGACTCTTTCCTAAAATGAAGAAGAAGGAGTTGTAGGTGATCACATGCAACTCTTCATGGAAAGTCTTCAAAGAGCACCAGCAAGAATGTGATATGAACTTCTATCTGAACACTCATCAGCATGTTCCAGAAGCAAAAGGAAATGTTTGGACAACATGGCAAGAACATAACTTCTGAAATTTGTTTTTAAGGCTGTGTAGATAGCATGTCTTGAAATCTTTGGAGAAAGTAAGATGTTACTAATATTCTTAAGGCAGATTCCATAGAGCAAGGCTGCAAAACTGCTTTGTACAGAATTTAACCAAGCTGATTGCATTACCTTAGTACCTATTACAGAAAGCTAAATGAATAAATGTTTAAAATTACTGTAGTAGAGTTCTTGGCAGATCATGTTTCTCAGCTAAGGCTGCATGCCATTAGTGAGGCACAAATCAGCATGTGGTCTTCGAGCCACATACTACAAGAGGTGAAGGATTCTTGAGCAGTTGAAATATTTGTGGCATGAAGCAGATGCATGCTTCCTGGGGACTGCACTGGTTATGTAAATTGTTTGAGCACAGTGGTTGAACAGTTGTTCTTAGGTCTCTAGTTGGAGAAACTTGACTAGAAGTTGATCATGGTAGTCATTCTGTTTATGCTGTGCCTGGGGTGAAGAGACATGTAGCAGGGCTGTGGTTATAGCTATGGAAGACCAGAAGAGGTTGCATTCAAGGCAGCGATGCTGTCCTGTGCAACCAGGAAAGGTAATCAAAGGTTTCATGAGGACAATCAGTAGAGGAAGATGTAGGAAACATAGGATGTAGTTCCTTTTCAAGTCTTCTAAATCAGGAGCCGTGAGGAGTGGGTGAGGCTTGACTCCACTTTTTCCTTTGCCAGTCCAGACAGGTTTTTGGAATTACTCTACTCACATGGAAAGGATTAAGGGAGCACTTAAATAAAAGGTGAGTGAATGAAGAGGCTTCAAGTGTGAGATACCTTTTGGAGGAAGAATTTGGTAGGATGCGGGACCACCTGGGGGGTGGGGAAGGCTGTGTCGTGTACTGAAGAATTTTTGAGGTAAGGCAAATGAGGCTAAACATGAATGGCCTGAAAAACTGGAGCTAAATGAGAGTTTGTTTAGCTAAAAAGAATTTGCCATAAAAAGAGTGAAAGTTTTGGCTTTTTTAAAGAGTGGTGGTGTGAGTGGAGTGTGCTTAGAGCACAGAAGTTGGGACAGTGGCTTTTTAAAGGCAGATCTGATCCATGAAGTAGGGCTTCTCTGACAGTAAACTGTTGTATGATAGGGCTTTGCTTTCTCAGGCTGTATTCGAAAACAAGCTTGAAGCTACCATTGCATTTCATAAGGAACCTGTTGGGGGGGGGACTATCTTGACTAACATCTTCAGGAAGATATAGATGTGGGATATGTAGCTTCTGGATTCTGCTTAGGTGGCAAGTGGGTACAACTGTGCTCAGTGTTGTAAAGACTCAAGTGCTTCTGAGTGTATGGACTTCAAGGTCTTGTGGCATTTTAAGGACATAAATCAAGGCAACTCTGAAATCAAGGTCTTCTGAGACTTAGGTGTCAGCTCTGTGGGAATTTTCAGGACTGCACCTTAGGCTGTAGGTAAAGCAGTAAGTAGCTCCAAGGCAAGCCTAGAGATGAATTGAATGCAACATGTTTTGTATTAACTCCCATTGTGTGTGCTTGGATCTCAAGATAAGTATGAGCTAGTTTGCCTTTGTCTCATGGAAGGTGAGGGGGAATAAGTTGCATAAATTTGGCATGCATTTGATGAAAGATAATGGTATGTCTGTGGGCATTAACTGCTTTTCATCATGTCAGGTTAACTCGCTTATGTGCCTGCAACTCAAATCTTTTCTTCATGTACTTGAATAATTTCAGTGGTTTGATCATGAACTCCTGCCCCTGAGTGTTCTCTCTCTCTCTGTGGCATTGTATCTGCTTGTACCATGAGATTCTTCTCTAGTTTCGTTCCATCTATTCACCTCCCACATGTACTCCTCTGTTTCAGCTTAATTGTGGACTTCTGACTATTTGATTTATTTCCATTTTCCTGTTCCTCTTATCTCTTCGTGCAGTATCTCAAAAGTGTTTTCTTCCTGCTCTTGTAGTTATGCTTCAGATTGCATGCTTGTCCATGGTGTTTTTACTTATCATCTTCTTGTTCCCTCTCCCAGTTACAGCAAATATGAGAGATTATTTTATTGCTTTCTGAATGCTCACAGTGTTGCTGGAAGAAGGGAATTTGTAACCCATTTTTTTCACTTCTTCTGTTAAGGCAAGATTTTATGTCCTTCTACCCCTAGAGCATCATTGTAACACCTTGTTTTTAAATGGTTTAAGATGCTCTAAATGGGGGGGGGGGGGGGGGGAAGGAAATACAGGTGATAAATTGAATAGCTGGGCTGTAAGTATGAGACTTAATATTTTCTGGGTTTGCATTTAATATTTAGTGGTTTACCAAAAAAAGATGTGCCCAATAGAAATACTTACACATAGAGTACCCCAAAATGTTTTCATATTTAGGTCAGATTTTCATCTGTTCTGTCTAATCTTGGTTTCAGTGATCCATGAATTTTGGATCAAGAGTGAGAAACTGTGTTGCATAAACCATTGGAGAAGCATAGATACAGGGGCCATATGTTACCATAAAAGGTAACACGACTGTAGAAGTAAAGGGATTTAATTGTAGCATTCATTAGGGTATGGCATTATCTAGCTGCCAAACTGATGATTTTGCTTCCGCACATTTAATGAGTGAAAGATTTGGGCACCGATCATTCTGGTCATCTTTGGGGGCTAAGAACACTTTCTCATTCAGTTCATGTTTTGAAAATCAACATTTCAAAAGTAGTCTCTTTTTTTTGGTGGTGTTTGGTTTTTGGGGGTTTTTTTGTCATCCTCCCCACCCCCCCAGATTTGCCATTTGTTATGATGTTGAAGGCATGTTGAGGAATTAAGTTCTAAATGTTTTGTAGTGTTTATTTTTCTTTGGAGGCTTTGTCTGATGTACTTGTGTTAAGCTACCAGAAGACCTAATGTACCTTACAAGTGTAAATTTTACTTCTGCCCCTGAACTTTACATAGGAGCAAATATATTTCAATAACTCCTTTTGTAGTTTTTACTCAAAACAGAATTAACAGAAATCCCACTTCATCCTTCTGTAAAACCAAATTGATGAGCAGCATCCTGACACAAACAGAAAAAAACTGGTAGTTTGTCAGAGATTTCTGTGCACCTCCTTGCAGATGTTCTCAAGTAACTTTCTGGTGTATTATTTTTAGGTGGATTTCACTTGTCATTGCTGGTTTTCATACGTGCTTAATCACTCATCTAGGAGTCTCTAAATGTTCATCTGCAAACCCGAATCATTCTGTTAGAAGAACAGCGATACAAGTGGTTTACATTTGCTGTGTAGTTAAGCATTGGTATCCTTAAGCTGTGTTAGCACATTAGGAAGGCACATATCTGTGCTGAACGTGCTGTCCCATGTATGCTGAGTATGTAGCACATCTCTACAGTCAATAAGGCCCTGCAGTTATTATTAAACTTATTAATAATCCTCCACATTTTTCAAGAATGTTAGCTTGGAGAAGATTTATTCTGTGGTCACCTGCTTCGGCATTATAAAACCCAGAATGATACTAGATGGGCCAGTAGTCTAATCTGTTATTGCAACATTGAATGTACATAAATCCTGTGTTTGCATTACTGCTTACTGATACCCCTACAGTTATTTTCATAGTACCAAAACCCACTGCTTTTGTGTGAGGTAATGACATCTCCAGTCTGAGCACTCAAATACAATTTTGGCTAAGACCACGATAGTTTGAACAAAAGTTTCAATAAAGAAAACACTATAGGAGAAAGCTTGTTGAAGTGTATTTTATGCAGCACTTTTCTTTCTAAAGAAATACAGAGACATGGGCTGGATCACAGGTTACTGTGGCTAGTTCATAAAAGTGCATCCCATGGGTTGTGGGGTTTTTTTGTTTGTTTATCTGTTCTGCTTACCTGTTTACTCCATAACTTGTAACATTTAAGAAAAGACATGTAGGTTTCCCTTCACTGGGAATGCATCTTGCTTCTGTGATGCCTGGAAAAGTAAGATTTGACAAATGGAAGATTGCTACGTGCCTGAAGGGCATATTACCTTGCAAATCTTGTGTAAGCTTCAATGAGGATTATATTTTTATTATTCCTTAAAGCAGAGAGTTTGCACTGTCCTCACAAATAATCATGATCAACAGAGGAGGTAAATAAAAATAACTTGAACAAGGTGATCTCTTAGACTTGAAAACCCTGAGACTTGATGGTGAATTGAAATGGCTCCTGAACTTCATAATAATTTCATTAGTATCCTTGTCTGGAAACAAGTGTATCCTGGAATTGCTGTTACAGGCACGGAGTCAATACAGTATCAGTGACTGAATGGTGGGAGTCCCAATAAGACTGGAATGCTAGTTAGAATAACAGGAATACTAGTTAAAATAAATCAGACCTCTTAACAGCAAATTGGGATTAGGCATTCCCGTTACTTTAACGGGACTTTGTGAAACACATATTACACAGGTGTTTGTTAGCGGTAGGGGATGTTCTCAGCTGTGTGGTATTTTAATTTTATGTTGCATATGTTGTTTACTCAATAAACAGTCAATTACAAAGCCCTCACATTTAAAACAAAGCCACAGTTGGTTATAGGCAGTACCTGCTAGTCTTGTCTATAGTTCCTTGAGGCTGGCATCTCATTTCTGTGTGTAACAGGATCTGTTCAGCTTCATCTGCAAACTTTTAAAATCTGTAGGGTTAATTTTGTTTTTCAGAGTATATGCTTTCGTTATTCACTGTGCTGGAGACTGAATGTTCTTGCATCTTAGCTTGATGTTTTATAACTTGTTAAAATGACAATGCTTTGTCATAAAATTTTGATGTCTCCTGTTATTGGTCCAAACAAATTAGTTTGTTCTTGGCTAGTTAAAGCTTGAGGATTGACAAAATACTTAACTCAGATATTTCCATTCATTCCCGAAGATCAAAGTAAACACTATTCTGTAAATACTGTATTCTGTAAATACTGTATTCTGTAAATACTATTCTGTATTAAAAAAAAAGATAAAAAAATGCTTAGATCAGGCCAGCTGTTGTGCTTTTTGTGCCAGGTTTTGGAAACTTTTGTGCGTATGGCATTATGTGCATGTCATCCTTCGCTTTACCTGTAACATTCTCACCTCTTTGTGATCTTGCCAGCCATAACTACCACTGATGATATGACATCATTGTGGTAATACAGAATTCTTCTATGAGGGAGTGTGTCAGGTACTTGATTGGTGAAGTTAATTTTCCTTGTCAAACAGGTTCAAGGCTGATTTAACTGTTTGTAGAATATCTAGAGAAAAAATAATGATTAAAAGATAGATCTTCAGTCTAGCAGAGAAAATTATCACAAATTGGTTAAAGTTTAATCCTTATTCCTTGATTTAGGAAGCAAATTTATCCAATGGGTCTAGGTAACATTTTACAGAAAGCTGTTACAAATTCTACTGGGTTTTCGACCTCTGAAAAGATGTGTCCTATAGTAAAACGGGAAATTCTTGTAAGGAAGCTCTCTTAGCTAGAACTGGTGTTAAGGGAAGTGCCATGGCCTTTGTTTTGTAGATTATACTAGATTGCAATGTTCCCATGTTAGGTATGGGAATCTTTGACCCTGTCAGATTTCTTAGAAATACCCATAGACTGCAAACATTGCCAAGTATGATAGGTGAGATAAAGGTGAGAAAGAAGCGTAAGCTGGACAATTCTTATGTCCCCATCCTTTTGCTTTCCTGCAGCAATCTGTCTGCACAGTCCCTCCTAGGAGGACGTAGACTTCTGATTGAAACAGAAGAGAGGTTATAGGCCTGTTGTTTTAGCTCATGCACTAGCTTCAATCCTCTACTGTAGGATTTCTCATAAACTTGATAAACTGAGATAATCGAGGATTAAAGTGCAATATATGCAATGAATAATGAACATCACAGCAAACAAGTTAATTAAAATACTGGAGACTTTTAAAAGTGTCATTCATTTGGCCCATATAAACTGCTCTCATAAAATTGTAATAAGTGAAACGAAAATTTAAAAATCTGTAGGTATTCAGTCCAAAGATATATGGTCTCTCAATTTTGACTCTGCAATGGTACTTCTCAAAATCTTCAGTTGCAAGTTGTGCAGCCCATGTGATTAGTTGTGTACTGGTTTATAGCTTCTGCTTTTGTTCCATTTGTATGTTCTGAGGTTTCAGGTAGTCAATGACTGAGCTTTTTTTCTTGGAATCTACAAACTGGTAACGAATTCTCGTGCATTATTCTATGTAGTTTAAAAGCCTAGGGTCTAATGGAGATGCTTATTCGCATTTGCTTTCAACTGAGCCAGTCTGCAGTGGTGGTATAGCCACAGTGGACCTTATGCATCTGTAAATATTTACAGGACTGAGCCACTATTTCTGATAAAAATGCAGAAAGAGAAGTATTTTGTATAGAATATTAACCTGTAACCAGAAAAAGAAGGGGCAGGGGGGAGGCACTAAAATGCTGCAAAGGAATCTGATGTGGAGCTTTGTAAACATTTAAAGTGTGTGACGTTTCTCACATTTTTTCTTCTATGATACATGTTTTCATTTTATAATATGCTTCCCTTGTAGTGCTAGTGGAGCTAACAAGATGTAGGAAATTCTTAGATAATTAAACCAGTGTAGTTCTGTCATGCACTGCACCAGCTACTAGGAAGGAGAAAAATAACTATCACAGCTGAACCCAGGATAAGTTCATTAAACAGTCCTTCAATTAGGTAGCACTGGTTTGCATTCCTTATATTTTGCAATTAAAATTTCACTCACTTAAAGAAATCTTTCTTAAACTTGAGATGAGGCTTTGAGAGCACTTCTTATTAAAAAAAACAGCGTGATCTGCAGAGAGCTCTCACTGTTAACAACCACTTTTAAACAGTCACCATCATTTCTGCAGTGTCTTTAGAAATGTAATTGGACAGATGGATGTGCTGGATTGGCACTGTGTCTTTGTGCTGAGAATAGTATCAATAGCTATTAATAACTTTGAAAGGCTCTCCAGATAAATTAGTGCATAGCGACCTTATAGCCAAGGAATACGTATGTTGTCAAAGTAAAAATAAAGACTAAGTATTGATTTTGAATCTGATTTTGATCTGAAATGCAGGTAATTTCACAAGTCATATATTTTAGTTATGTAATGTTTTCTCTCAAACTAATCTTAAAAGCAGAGATCATGATCATTATACTGTTTCAGGATTTCTTCTGATGAATGTAGGAGCAACTGTGCTGTGCATCTGTTTGCTTATTTTTAAAGTTTGTACTTGAAAAAATTAGAAAAAAAAATAATAGGCTCAGTAATACGCAGGAAATGTAACCATCTCAAATCCTCTCTACTAGGAAGAAAATGCTGAACCACATTAAACAGAAGCATTTGCATGTTAAAACATGATATGTTTCACAGAAGTTTATTGTGGTTTTTAACTATAGATCACCATCAGTGCAGCCTTACTTACCAAAATTTATCTTCATTTGCCTTCAATATTTCAGTGTAGGTTAATTATGTCCTCTTTGGACATTACCAGATAGGATATTCAGTCCTTTTCACTGGTCGTGCTCTTCTTTCTTTGGAAGAAGAAATCAGAGACGTTCATGTGTTTCCTGTTAAATGCCCCACGTGAAGAATTAAATCCTGCAAGGGTAGGTGCCTCAGGACATTTAAAATTATTTATATATGTATATAAAATATAGGTGTTTTTCTGTTTCTTGTCTTTGCAATGTGAAACTTTAAAATGTATATACATAAAATGACAGGAAAACCTTGTGTATATAAATATTTCATATTCTTCCCTTACATAACAGTAATTTTCTAGCAGGAACATATTAGCAGATGCCTTATTCTACTCTGGATTCACATTTATTATTGACTGAAACTTCAAATGTTTGTTCTGAAACTTCTCCCACCTTACAAAAAAGAAAACACTGTACTGCAGGTTGTGCTATTACAACAGACATTTTCTTCGTGATTGAATTAGAATCTGGGTCTTAGGATTTGAAAGACAAACACATTAATCTCCTGAAAGATTCAGTCAGTCTCTGTCAATTCTAATCAGGTAAAGGCATTGGTGATTTTGCTTCAAAGCAGTTGGAGGGATTTTTTTAATTCAGGGAGCTGGCCTTTTTATTTCAAGCTTATTTCACCTTTCAGGTATTAATGTACCTATTGCATGCAAAGTACTACAGGATTTGATACACTCATATGTCCCCTTAAGCTATCACAGTTCTCTGTAATTTGAAGAAATCATTTGTGTTCATCAGCTCCAACTAGTAAGGAGAACACAAAATTACAGTTTTTGCTAAAACAGGGTTGGGGTGGAAGGGAGGAGGGTATTGGAGTAGCTTGGGAGGTTTGTCACTTAAGCAGAAGACTTCAGAGTGAATTTATCTTGCTTCAAAAGAGGGTATCTGAAAAGAAGTTTGGAACAAGGGTCTGCATGTAACTGTTTTCTGTGTAGAACATGGATAACCAGGCTTGCCTGGTAAGCTGAAATGAAATTGGTTTTGTAATGCTTTCTGTGCAGTGAGAACGGTGAGTGGCACTGATTTGAAACTGAGTAAGTTAGTTTGCATTATCCAGGTGAAATCTTGTGATGAACAAGTTTCTAAATCTAGCAAACTTTGGGATGAATAATGGCATGTTTTCTGATGCCACAGGATTAGTAAAATGTAATCATATGTAGAGTCTCCTAAATGCCCTTAAAATAAATGCAAGGTGTTGTTCTTAGCACAGTAGGAATTAGAATAAACTTTCTGACTATTGATATGCTTTTGTTTTGTCCAGGATGTACTCCAGAACTGAATTGCCTACTACATTCCCTCTCATACAGGCATTCTGTGTTCTAAGTGTAATTAATTGTCCTAGGAGAGGTCAGGCCACCCCAAGTGTCCCAGTCAGATAATGTCCCTGGGCAGTGTGTTATGTGGTCTGTATCAGTAAGCTATGCTTTTCTTGCAAATACTTCAAGATTTGTCTCTGAGATGTGGTGTTCACTGTCCAAAACCCTGCGCAGAGGCAAAGTAACATGCTGAAGCCATGATACAGGTATAGAAGTGTAATGGCAGCTGCTCAGGTATTCTTATCTTGTTGTCAGAGTCAAGTAAATCCATCTCTTGGTTTTCTCCACTTCTTCTATTTGTAGTATTTGTGGAAAGTAGATGAATTAATTGTTTACAGTGCTGATGAAGTGTGAGCAAAGCCCACTTGCAGCTGGGCTTTCACGTAAGTTGTCCCTGTGTCTTTTCGTTCACCTGCTAGTGAATTCTCATTCTTCCCTCTAGAAATCTTTGTCTCCTCCCACAAAAAGAGATCTGGAATAGGTCATAGCTTCCTATTTTCAGCAGTGGGTGGTAACATTCAGCTACTGGGCAAAATTCTAATCTTCTTCCCTTTTCATATTTTTCATATTGTCGCTTTAGCGTTCAGGATACCATGAAACACTGGGTTAGAAAATAGAAGATAGATTCTCTTATGTCCTTGCCTCTTTATACTGTTTAGAGCAAGAGTGTTTGGGAAAGCAGCTGGGTCTCTTGCCTCACATACTCTTAACTCTTTGCACACTATGGTGTCTGAAGTGACACCGTTCTGCTTGCTTAGCACAGATGAGTCTTTGCCCATTACTTTGTAACAGGCAGATGATGAAGTTCTCCAATTCTCTTGTCTCTTAAGTGGTGGTATAATATTTTAAAATTCAGATTGGTAGAGCTAAAAACAAGCAGGAACTAAAGCATAAGGAAGATAATGATGTAATAATTGCGGTGCAGGGGTGTGATTTCAGCTTCCATAGCAGCATTCTGTGATGTCTGGAAAATTAGGCTGCTCCTTTACATCCCAAGGCGCTGTACTGTAGCATAAAGCAATTGGTCTCATGTTTTACAGACAGTACATTAAATTGCAGTAGAAGTGTTTGTTCCAGAGACTTGTTGAAAAGCAAGAGGTAACTGTCTTCTCTCTCTTTCTTCAGTTCTGTTTCAATGCCTGTGTTTCTACAGCCAATCTATCTGATTTTTTTTTTTTTTTTTTTTTTTTTTTGCTACTCCTTTCTATACTCCTTGTCCTATCTCACCCTTGGTTCCTGCTGGTGGCTGTGGTCGCAAGCGTGACTCCTGTCATCCTGGCTGCATAAGCCTTGCTGGAGGTTTCCATGCATTAGAATGACTTCCCTCTTCTGATATTAATAGCCATAATGGAAGCAGCTAGGCTGGTTTCTCTTTCTTCTTTTCCAGTTCTTTTTAGGCCTCCTAGCATCTTCCTTGCAGTACGCAGAGCAAGTATTGTTAAATCAACTGGGAGCAAGAAGAGTCAGAGCCGTGTACTCTGTCGTTCTGTATATCGTGATAATGTGCTGTTCGTTAGAAGCAGAGGGTTTCGTGACATCTGCCTTTAAAATGAGGTTCTAATTTATGATTTTAAGGACAACTAAGGAAACCAGAAGGAAGTGGAGGAGTAATGGCAGTGCTGTTCTGTACTTTCCTCATTGCAACAGAGTTACTTATTTTGTAGATAAGAAGGGCTTTCTAACCAGTTAGTATGCCTGGGAACAGGAGTAAATTTATGGTAGAGGGGGTTTTTTCACTGTCTTTGGGTTATAGTTCTCCAAAAGAAATTTTTCCTCTAGGAAAGTCTTCGGGCAACTGCACTGCTGTGTGTGAGTTTGCCCACAAATGACTGAAGCAGGTGTTTTAGATGTCTGAGATTCCCACGGAGCCCTGTGGTGTGATTTCCATCTGAACTCCAACTGGCCTAAGCATCTGGAAAATAATCCTGTTAGTATCGTAGAGCTGTGCAGTATCTTAAGTATTGATAGCTATGGATTAGTTACCTTTTTGTCTCTTACTATAACTAGAGATTAGCCTTCATGTGGAGGTGGGGAGGAAACACTGAGTAAGGGGGTGTCACCGTAGTCTCTCCCTTCCCTTTTCTGTAGCAGAGCCCTAATCTTAGATGTCACCAGTTCATCAGGCTAAAAGTGGGGGGATTTGATACAGATCCAGAACTTAATACAGCATATTCTGAGCCCTAGAATATACGTAACTCTGGATCCTGTGAGTGACAGGAGGAAACTGGAAGTAAAATCTTTGTGTCCCATATGGCAGCACAGATTACTCTAACTAGAGCCATCCCTTTAAACTCTTTTAGTTGTGTTCCAGTAACATTGTTAGTATTCTGTCTGAAACATGAGGCTGACCTACATCAAATAGCAAAGGTACTTGGTTAGCATCATACAACCTATATAAAATTAATAGGAGGCTTTCTAGTGCCTAATCTTAAACTAACAAAAGCTATTAATTTATCAGGTTTGCCAAATTTGTGTATCTTTCATTTGCAGTGGTGTTGAATATTTGGTTACGTTACTCCTGCAGTCACTGTCGATCATGAGCAAAATTGGGTTTTGGGGGATTAGTGGGTTGGGTTGGATTTGGGCTCGTGATTCTGTTTGCTTTGCTGTTTCGGATTGTAGAACTGGACAACAGAACTTGCATAACGTTATGAACCTCTGTGTAAGCTAATGTGATGTAGTGGGGTTTTTTCTCTTATTATTTTCTTTAGCCTTCCTAGAAAGAATGAGTGTATTGTTTTTCAACTATCTGATGCAGCTATTCCAGGAGAGAATAATACTTAACAAATGCAATGCTTAAAATGAAGATGAAATACATTTTGTTCAGCCCTTGTTGACTCCTGTTTGCTTCACCCCCCCAGACAAACGTGTTGATGATTGGCCCTTGATGCAGTCTCCATTTCCAACACTGACTATAAGCACTATTTATCTCCTCACTGTCTGGCTGGGCCCCAAATGGATGAAGACAAGAGAGCCCTTCCAGTTACGTTTCCTGTTGGTTGTTTACAACTTTGGAATGGTTCTACTCAACTTCTTCATTTTCAAAGAGGTATGTATACCCTCTCACAGGAGGGAATTCCTATTTAAGTCTGAGAGTGTCTACCGATTGCAATATGAAAATTATCTTACATATTTATGATTATTGATGGTGAATGTTTTGCACAGACTTTTATAAAGCTGAGTTTGCCTTTGATGTTGGTACTTCTGTAGCTAGGTACACGTGTTTGAGAATAAATGCACTAAATGAGTCTATAGAGAAAATTTGTGTACTAGCTATTCCAAGTTCTTCTTAGGTTTATGTTAGTGTAAATACTAGACAGATTAACTAAAATCTGTAGAGATTTAACACTTGCAACTGATTTTTATTTTTTTTTTTAACCCTTTTAATAATCCCAAAGGGTGTCAGAATGTATCTTGTTAGAAATTGAGCTGTTGTTGGTGTCTTCAATATGTTTAGAATTTTTAGAAATTCAGACGTCCGTTGTAGTTAGGAAAAGTAGTATCTCGTCTGTAAGGTACGTTTTGGAATAAGAAGAAAAACAAAGTGAAGTGTATCTGTAAAAGTAAAAGAATACAGTCTTTTAATATTTGTTTTGCAACAGTCTGAGTGTTTTAGTAAATTCCAATGTTGCTGCATTTTTCCTTTGTTAAGTTTTCTGTATAGAGGAAATGACTCGTAACAGTGCAGTGGATCAGCTCTTTAGCAGTAGATAAGTGGGGTTACTTAACAGTTTAGTAATCATTATTCAAGGATAGCTGCCCAGAATATAGCTGATGCTAAGGAGCAGTATATGCTGCTGTGACTTTGCTTATGTGGGTTGAGATTTTTCTTCCTGGAAGACCTCAGATCATAAATTTGAAAATCTATTTCCAGAAGTAACTAAACGAACAGAGCAGTTAAAATTACAGCATTGCAGAGCTCTTTTTTTTTCTGGCTGGTCTTTTGCCAGGAAAGTATGGCAAAATATATTGAGGATCTGCATATTGACCCTTCCCCAGAGCTTCTCTAATAAAATAATTAACTGATTTCAGCCTTTTTTCAAGACATGGGTCAGTAAAATTTTAGCCATCCCACCTCAGTCATCATTTTGTCTAAATCATTTCCTTGCACTACTCAGCTAAGTAATAAAATACTACAGGAACAACAGAATCTAATGCTGACACCCAAGGATAGTTGTGGGAATGGATGAAATCCAATCATCTTCACAGGTTAAAACTGAAACTCCCCTGAAATGAACTCTGCAGTCTTTTTGCCATGCCTGTGCTTTTCACATATTCTTTTAATTTGGTTTGTTATATCCAGAAGCTGATTTATACCAGGCTTAACATCAGTTAATTTTCAAACCTATGTTGCGTATAGAATAACACTTGAGTTTATATGGCATTTCCAAATCACTAAATTAACATAAAAATGAATGGGACTGCAAATAGGCATTTGCTGCCAATAGACTGAAAACTTATAATTTTAGACACAGACAGGTTCTAGTTTCCTGCTATTTAAAGTGATAGGTGGTTGTTACATGGATGTTAAGGATATGGATAGAACACTTATAGGAAGTGTCTTTTCCTGATCTCAGAGATTGATAGGAGGAAGATGTTCAAGTTTCAACTGTTCCCTTTAACCAAGCATCTTCTACTTCAATCTACATGAGATTTACAATACCAGTGTGCCACTTTTGTAATTCACGAGTGAAATGATACACAGTTTGTATTTTGTGAATGACTATAAAGTTTCCAGCTATTGCTGAGAAGAGAATTTGAATATGAAAGGCCTTTAATTGTTATTCAAATAAGTATCCTGCTGGTAAGCTGTATTGTTCATCTGTAATAATTTATGTTAAAAAAGTAAGTCCATAACACACTGCTAGGTTGTCTAGTCCAAGACTCCCATATGTTGGACTCAAATTCAGATTCAAATTAGAAGCAAATCTTGCTTAGAACATGCAGAAGTCCCAGCTGTGTAGCCCCTGTTTTGCCACAAAATCTTGAACTTGCTTTACTTTGAGGCAGTCTGGTGAAGTCAATTTACAGTCTTTTGCCAAATGAACCTTGGTCAAATTACCCAGTAGGTCGCAGTAAAGATTGGTTAGTTTCTGTTACAGTGCGGACTGAACTGTTCCTTACTCTCCTCTGATATTACCAGGTGTGCTCGTGCCTGTGTAGGACCACACTGGAAGGTAGTAGTGTTACAGCAGTTTGCAAATGGACTCAGATGATGCAGAACTAGTTCAGTGTCTTTCTTGGGGTCATTTCTTTGGACCATTCTTTCACTTCTCTAATTTAACAGACATGCAACAAATAAGTCCAGAGTTTCATGAGGTTTTGTGTGTTGGTTTTATCTGGATAACACTTGTCTCTGCATCTGACTGCACTCCTAGTGCTGTCTGCAAGGTGAGACACCGAAGTAAACTCAAGTTCAATCTAAATAAGAAGGAAGTCAGGTTAGCGGTAAGAATAGTCAATGCCTACCCATGTTTATTTTGAAGATATTTTTTTGTATTACCCTTTACTTTCACAGCTCACAATTTACAGGTTATGTCTGCTCCACTTCTGTTGTTTAATCCTTGACAGGGTGGGATTACCTGGCTTTAAACAATTTTGGATCATAACATTTGTGAATGGTGAGATTAGAAGTATTACTTGAATCTTGTACTGCTCTAGGCAAATGTTGTTTTTTCCAATGGGACCCTGCTCAAATACCAAGCTTATCTTCTCCTGTTCAGGTTATTGCAATGCACTTTATTTGGAGTGGCCCTACAGGAGCAGTTCATGTGCTTTAGGCCATTTCTGTTGGCACAAAATTGGACCCTTTTCTTCATTTGGTTTCTCTCAGTATGTTTTATGGGTGCTCAGCACTGGCTGTTCAGGGTTTGGGTTTTTTCTGGATTTTGACTGGTATGCTGTTATATATATGTGTATGTGTATATATATATATATATATATATATAAAAGTAGATCCAAATTATCTAATCCTTGTCTCTTGGAGACACTTCTCTCAAATCCACCACAGGAATAGTGGTTCTGTCATTCATAGGGAAAATATTTAGGTATTTTATGTCTCTGAAGTTAGAGCTATTGGAAAGAATACTCAGGTTTGATTAGCTTAAGGTCATACTGGAATTCTTACAAATTAGTACAGGGCTATGAGCAAATAACATGCAGGGAAAAGTGAGTACTCTCTTTATAATTTACCAGAAAAAACAGGCACTGTCTAAGAACAGGTTGTTAGAACTTCAATAGTATTTTCAGGACTGAGAAGGATGTTTTCTCTTTAGGTAAGTTTGATGTAGTAAGAAATTTGCTGATAATTGTTATGAGTGTTATATGTAGCATCTTTCCCCTCATGTATGACTTTAATATTTTCAGCTCTTTTTGTCGTCAAGAGCTCGAGGGTACAGCTATGTCTGCCAGACTGTGGATTATTCAGATAATGTTTATGAAGTTAGGGTGAGTATATCTTTTTTGTATTTGTATATGAATGTGTGTAATATATAGCACTACATGATGGTTTAAGTCTTGTTTGAAAATAGTCCTTCTGAAGTTCTGCTGTCAGCCCATGACTGTGTCCTGTTATATTCTCCAGGTATGACTACATTGCACATGGCAGGTATAAGCAAAGTGCATGAAGTGTATCTGCGTTAACTTTCATCTGACTGCTAGAAGTAAGGATGGTCTTAAAGATACCATCCTTGGCTTCATCTGCAGTTGTACAATCCAGGATAAACTTTGAATACATACTTTGGTTCCTAGACCGTGCTGAAGTTTACAATACCAGGCTAACCACAGTAAAGGTGTGGTGTTCTAGCTTGATCAAAGCAAGTAGGATTTGTTAGCATTTAATGTGGTTGCACTTCACTCATACTGTTGAGGCAACTTTTTGTCTCCCTTACCTATGTTTGGCTTGCTGAGGTTTTGCTGGCTTCTGGCAAGTGTATTATCAGTATGTTTCATTGTAGAAGCTTGGATTTCAAATGTGTGGCTTTTGGAAAGCATTCAAATTAAAATCAAAGTGCAGATGCTTGATAATTTCTGCAACGCTGTTGATTAGCTCATGTACTAAACCTTATCTTTCGGCAGAGCTGACACTTGAGAATCTCTCAGCTGTTCTTGCAAGTTTCACCTACAGATTAGAACACATTCTTGAAAATGCAATGAAAGTGTGTTATAGTCTAAATACATCTAATATTTATAGCACATTTCAAAATGGTGTTCATGGGTAGTATTACTGAAAACTTATGCACATAGCAGGGGTGGTAGTGAGGATAGATTCGATGCTTACACATTATGTATGATGTCTGATATTGCAAAAAACCTATGTCTAGATTTTTTTGCCTTAGGGTAGTCAGCTGTCTTTCATCTTTGTCAATACTGTGCACTCACTATTTCTGTCATTAGAATACTTCTGTTAATAATTTTGTTTAAAAACAAAATCTATCCAAGTATAACCCTCAAGAGCGTTTTTTTCAATAGATGAGCAAAATAAAATGCCCTTGTAGTCGGCTGGATGACACTGAGGACTGGTATGGCATACGTATATTGAAGGATTTTTTATATTAGTGAAGTACAAGATGTAATAACATTTAATATGCAAAAATTCTGTTTCACAGACTCGCTTTTAAGCACACTTGTTTATGGGATGCTGTGGAGGGTTCAGATCTGCTCAAAATAAGTATCTCCTGGTTTTTTCTTTATGACAAACAAAGCACTATTATACAATGAAATAAAGTAAAAATGACCTGCACAACGTATTTATTGCATGTGGTATGTCCAGAAAAGAAAGGTTGCTCTAGCAATATCTGCTTTTCGGACTGCCTGACTTTTTCAGTTTTTTTCAGCAAACTTGTGGATCTGCATAAACTATGTTTCTAAAGTTTTAAGTTGTAATATGTTCAGTTTGCAACTGAGAGAATTGGGGAAGCAGGGAAAGTTGAATTCTCTCAAGATGTTGCAGAAACTGTGTAGTATGTTATAAGGCGAGACCCATCTACCCTGGTAGTTCTTTGAAATGAATTCCCAATTTAGGTAAATAAGTTGCAAGTAGAAAAACTACACTTTCCATAAGTGTACCTTGTCTGACTAAAGAGTCTGGGATATATTTCTGGCGTGTGTTACAGTGTATCACGCCCTGTGTTTAGGAGGTATGTTGTTGGGTTTTGATATTGTAGAACCAAAAAAAAAAACCCCAAACCCGCTCAAGATTCTTTTACCATCATTTTTATAATATAAACCTGCAAAAGCAATTTTAAAATGCTTTGTAGTACTCCTTTGGAAGTTCCAGTATTTGGAGTATTTGGAGATTTCCTGACACTGTCTAACTAAAAGCATGTTAGTGTCTGCAAGTAGTTACTTTTCCCCTCTCCTTATGTTTGTGTGTCCTTGTTTCCCGGGTCAAGGTTCATCTAGTGTTTCTGAAGAGCTGAGGATTCAGAATCTGGAACTGTATGAATTAGTTCCTCGTTTTGAGTGTGCTGATTGTAATCACAAAGCTGAGCTATGGCTGCCTTCTGTGTTGTAATTGTAATCTGTATTGTTTGTATTTGTCTAGGGCATAAGTCCTTTTTATGAAATAAATAATAATTTGCTCCCGTGAAAAGGGAACTTGACTTAACAAAATAGACTTCATGGTCCTGTAAGCAAAATTTTTAACTGAAGCGTGGAAAAGAGTTTGTTAGTTTTTTTTAAAGCCACTTAAGTTTTCATGTAACTTAGCTCCTAAGTAATATCTGTCCCCTCAAACCCCTTCCAACCTGAAATGAGGAAGGAGAATGCAGGAATGGAGTCCCATCTTAAAACAGCCCTCTGTTCAAAAACCTTGCAGCAGGGAGAGGTCATGGGATTGCACCTCTTATTGACCCCCTTAATCCTAGGCTGTAATGTAATCTTTCTGTGCCATCTGGTGTTTTAACAGACTTAGATTGGTGGCTATGAAAATTGCCAGAAAAGGTATGGTTGTGACTAGCATTATTCATTTCAGAAATACACCTTTTAATGTATATTTTCTTTTCAGCTAAATCTTTTTCTTTCATGCTTTGCCAAAAGAAGGGCTACAGGTTAGGTCCTAACTTCTTATGCTTTGCAGAAGAAGTTTAATAGTAGCCATCTGCTCCTGACATATTTTTACATATTGGTGTATTTTCTACTTTACTTCTGCTCTTTGCCACTGATTGCAGGCATGACCCCAGGCAAATGACCTAACATCTGTTTCCTTTTTTTCAGCATCTATAAGCTAATGATCAAAACATCTGCATAAGTCATTGGGAGTACTGAAATAGATCATCAGTGCACAAAACCTATCAGGTCTGAGAATAAATGATAGTAAAATTGGATTCTAGGAAGAGAGCAAAAGAGCTGTTAGGCAAAACAATATACAGGAACACAGAAATCAGCAGATAGAATCCTGCAAAGAGATGTAGACTATTTTTAAGTGATGGGAAGCATTTTAATCAAAAGTTCAGCTGATTTTAATCCATGGGCTGTAATTGCATTCTGTGAAAGGCAGGTAGAATTCAAAAGAGGAGGAAATGTATGAAATGACTTGTCCAGGAACATACTGTAGCAATAGAATGAGGGGTAATGGGTTCAAACTTAAACAGGGGAAGTTCAGGTTAGAAATAAGGAAGAAGCTCTTTACTGTGAGGGTGGTGAGGCACTGGAACAGGCTGAAGTGGTAAATCCCTGGCAGTGTTCAAGGCCAGGTTGGACAGAGCCTTGGGTGACACGGTCTAGGGTGAAGCATCCCTGCCCATGGCAATGGGGTTGGAACTAAATGATCTTAAGGTCCTTTCCAACCCTAACCATTCTATGATATAGTGAACCTGTGGCAGCTTGGGCATAAAACATAAGGGGTTTTGTTGGTTTTTTCTCCACTTACATTTTTCTCTGTGTTATACAGTAAATTGGCTATTTGCTTATTGGCTGTTTGGCTCATTGTTCCGCTTTAACAAGATGCACATCAGCTTTATAAGAGATTTTATGGAAGTTTGCTTGTAACTGACCTATTGATTCTTTAACAGTTTCTCTGAAGGAAGGACTTCCAAAGAGCTTAGTGCTGTAGTCCTGGCTTGTCTTTTCATGGATACAGTCCAAAGTGTTTATTGTTAACTCATGAGAGGAAAAGATGCTTGTTTTAATTTAAGAAATGCAGCTTTAGCAATGATCTGTAAAAGATGCTGGGCTGTTATGCTAATCCATGGGTGTGAGACAAAGTCTTGATGTGGGTGTTATTAAACACCTGCCTACCTGTCCCAGAGGCAGAACTGTACTGGATATTGAGCAACGTTATATATATGGTCTTTGCAGATTGCCTGTGTCTTGGAACTCCAAGATCTGTGGGAGCCACTTTTCTCTCATTAAGCCTCTCTCCAACTTTGACACATAATTAGTATCTTTATATAAAAAATTGGCAAAATCTGCCTCTTCTTCATGAGACCTGAAGTAGGGTAAATCATATCCAGAGAGCGAGAGGGGTATTCATTAATGGATACATAGAACTCTGCAGTTTGGCAACAGTAAGTTGTGCAGTCCCTTTGGGAAACTTCAGAGTCTGCAATGCAGATCTGCGGCATTCTGCTCCTGTGCTGTTTTTTTGCTTCTGCTGTAATCTCTCCTAAAACATTCACCAGTCCAGTTATGGCTGTGACAAACTTACTCTGAGGCAAGACGTGTTCATTTCTCACTGGTTTAGAAAGGTGGAGGAAAACACCGTGTAGGCTGTAGCATTACTCTATACTGCTTGTTCTCTCAATTCCCCTTTCTCTTACTTGCCTAACAGTATGTGTGTATTTGAGAAGGGAAGCTACTGTCTCCCCTGGGGACTGAGGGAGTGGTAGGGTTATTTCACACCATGTTAAGGTAAGGAAGTCTGATTTGCCATCAGATGAGTCCTGAAAGACCAGGTAAACTTCTTACAAATAAGTGTGTTGTGACATTGCCTGCTGTCCTTGTCTTTTTTTTTCCTCTTTCATTCTCTGTGTGAGTCATCATGTGGGATATGTTCTGGTCCCACCCTTGCATAACAAGCTAGATGACTTACGATGCCAGGAACTAGACTACTTGTTATGCTTTGGGATCTGAAAGGGAGTCCTTACCACCACCATACCCCCATATCATAGCATTAACAAATTGCTATGCTGAGCTTCTGGGCTTTACCTGGTACAACAATATCCGGATTTCAGTAGGAAGCACATTTATGTTGCATCTTGGGCAAGATTCACTTTGATGGATGGATAAGGAAAAGAATTTTGGGTGTGTAGCATTGTCCTGTTGGGTAGATGGTTATATCTCTGCAGCTTGTGTGGCTCCTATGGTCTCAGTTGTCTTACTCCCCAAGTGGCACAGAGCCACTGGGGGAATTTCACTTTCCAGAGGGGATTACTGAGCAGGCCAGAAGCAGCCAAGGGGGAATATTGCTCTAAGGGATGTGAAATCTGTACCACACCTGGCTTGTAAGTGATTTGGTATCTTTCCACCCATGCCTGTGCTACTGAAAGAATTTTATACAAGGTTTCAACCTTTGCAACTTCATTTTATCTTAATGCTTCTATCTCGTTCCGACCACATCAAAGTGTGGCCTCATTAGTAGGGGAAGCCTTGTGATAGTCTTCCCCTGCAAAGCTTAGGATAGAGAATGAATGCACAAATTCTCTGTGTTTAACTGGTAAACTGTTCAGAGATGGCAAAGTTTTTAATTACGTTAGCTCTTTTTTACGGTTCTGATTTGTGAGCAGCAGACTCAGCATGATACTTCCATGTCCAGACCAGACGAATAGAATATTGGTTTTGTTGTTTTCATACTGTCAGATGTTTGTTGACTCCACCTCAACCTTTACAAGGATTTGGGGAAGGAAGGGGTATCCTTCTCTTGCAGCCAATAGGTGAGAGAACTTCATTCCATTGAGCTGGGAATCACTAAAACTTCTGTGTTCTTTTTCTCATTGCAGATAGCTGCTGCTTTGTGGTGGTATTATGTCTCTAAAGGAATCGAATATTTGGATACAGTATTCTTCATCCTGAGGAAGAAATTTAACCAAATTAGTTTTCTTCATGTCTATCACCATTTTACCATGTTCACCTTGTGGTGGATTGGTATTAAGTGGGTTGCAGGTGGACAAGGTGAGTTCCCTTCCTCCCACACCCTTTTGACTGGACACAAAGGTGAATTACTAAGTTCTTACAGACTTAAACATTATAATATACAAAACTGTTTAAATACTACTAAAGCAGTGCAATAGCTTCAATGTGTAGTCTTCTTCTGTGGGAAACGTGGGGGAGGAAAAGATAACAGAGCAATAATCTAATGAATTGCAAAACTTTTTTTTTTTCTCTTCTTTCATGAGCATCAATTGCAAGCCTGAAGTTCTGTATTCAGAATTATCCTTGTTCTGTATGAAACAGAAGGATGAACGTGTCTTGCCTAACTTCAGATTTGCAGACACAGAGAACTGCAAAATCTAATTGTGGGCCACAATCTGTGTGCAAATATAATGAAATTAATGGTGATGCTATTTTGGCATTGTATCTGAGTTTGGGGTTGGCTTGCTTTCTTATAAAGAGGCATGTATAAAATTCTGAAACCTTCCCTTGAAGGTGAGCCGATCAATCTGTCAATTAACTTTTAAAACATAATGTCACAAGTCTATAATTTTCAACCTTTTTCATTTCCTTGCTTCCTTTCTAAAGCCCCCATTGAAGAATTTTATTGCATTGTATTTGTCACGTTCTTCTTTGCCTGCATTGTACCCTTGTTCCTTGCCTTGTCTCTCTCAAATTATAAGCTCTCTAGAGCTGAGAGTTCAGCAAAAATACCTGGGCCCAAGTTTGTAATGTGCTTTTTTAAGATTAAGACACTGAAAATAACATGTAATGAACACCACACCAAACTAATATTTTGGGGTTTGGTTGGTTTTGGGTGTGGTTTTTTTCCCCAAAACACACTAATACTTAATGCATGAGGGGGTTATGTTTCTATTTACTATAGATATTTTGTACTGAGTGGCTACTTATATGCAAAAGAAGAAATATTTCAAAATGAGTATCTGTGACTATCTTTGAATTTCTCCCGAGTAATCTGCAGGATGCAGGTCCTCAGCCAGATGTTTCATGATCTTTATCGGCTACTACACCCATAAAATAAGTTTATTGGAGACCGGATGCTTACTTGTAGTCTTACTTAGAAATTCCCTGGATATCTCTCTCCCTTGTTGCTTCTTCAGACATTTCATGCTAAATATCAGCAGCTTTCAATACAACAGTTGCAACTATTTCCAAATTTATTTCGAGTTTAGTTGTTCTTACACTGCCTCTTAGTTTCTAGCCCCTGCAAAAGGAAAAGCAACTGTTGCTCTTCTGCATTTATGTACTGCTACTGCACAAATGTGGATAGATCTACGTTCTTCTGTTTTCTAGCTGATAACATGTTGCTTACATAGGCAGATCTATTATAAACTAGACCCTATCATAAGTAACTGGGGCTAGGCCACATGGGCATCTGAGCTGTTTGATGTCAGCAGCTACTGTCTGTATTGACCTAATCTTATACGGTAGAGCCTTTTTGAGCCTTTCTGGCAGTGTAAGAATAACTTTACAAGATATAATTTGTTTCTGTTAAATGGCTGCTAATCTGGAAAGAGCAAAGAGATCTTAATGCAAATGAGAACTGTCATCCTCATTTCCAGCATGTTTAATTCTGAAAAAAGTGATACATTTATATATTTAAGGATGCTGAATATTTGAAGTCATAAATAAGGAAACCAAAGATGAGCACTTTAGACAACCTCAGTGCCTTTAAATGTTTTAGAACCACAAGTGAAGTTTCGCTTTGTGTGATTTTTCTTTTTTTTTTTTTTTTTTTGGCCTATTTAATCAGACTTCCACATGAGTTTCTTGGCTTCTTGCTGAGAAAGTGAACCTTGTTTATTTAAATTTAGTTTAAAATATTTAAGTTCAGAACCTGATACTTTATACTTTACATTGTCAAATATAGCTTTTAACAATCCTCTGGCAAAACAATTCGGTTATGCTACAATAATATGGAATCCATGTGATTTATTTCTGTTCAACAAAAATCTTATGAAAAGCTTTTGTGTAAGTAGTTCCATGAAAGACGTGATACACTAATTGCATGAACAGCTGTTTGTCTCAGCACATGTTGGCAGTCAGGTCTATACTATACTACTGAATATTTCAAAGATGGAATCCTAGCATGTCCTGTGCTTTATAATTTTTACTATCACATCAATAATACAAGAAAAGACAACTTTTTTTTTTTTCTTTCCCCAAAATTACATTACAACTTTTCCTTCTGTTTCTGGACAGCTTTTTTCGGAGCTCAGATGAATGCATTTATTCATGTCATTATGTACATGTATTATGGATTAGCTGCCTGTGGCCCTAAATTTCAGAAATACCTGTGGTGGAAACGATACTTGACCATATTGCAATTGGTAAGTAAAACTTTTCCCGTTATGTTAGAAGGTATTGCCTCTGAATGGACTTCCATTTGCAGAGCTTTGGAACAGATGCTGCTTCTTCCAAAAGTTCCTTGCTGTCCGATACTTAGAAGTCAAATTAGAATACTTCCAGGCAATGGAATTATTTATTTAATTTCTAAAAAAATACGCAGCATAGAGTTGTATGAGTAAAGTCTAATATTACTCTACTGATTGTTTCAACTGAATTACAAAAAAAAAACTGTTCAAAAGGTAAAGAAAATTCAGATCTCTTAATGTCTTCTCGTTTTTCTATTATTGAAAACTGGTGCCGGGTACTACAATAGATTTGATCTACCTGGTCAAGCATACATGTGCGTGCACGATGTGACAGCCAAATATAGCTTCCCTACTGCCTCCCAGTTTAGCAGTGTTCATAACTTAATGCATCAGTACGTATTGGTACAGTCAGACCTATAAAATATAGGTAAACCTTTCTGATTCTGTATTTTTTGTCTTTTAGGTGCAGTTCCATGTGACTATTGGCCACACAGCCTTGTCTATTTATATTGATTGTCCTTTCCCTAAATGGATGCACTGGGGTGTAATTTTCTATGCTGTCACCTTCATTTTCCTGTTTGGTAACTTCTACTATCGGACATATAAGATGCCCAAGGAACCTGTAAAGAATGGCAAAATAGCAAATGGTGCTGTTGCAAATGGAGTAAGCAAACCAGAAAATAATGCAGTGGTGGAAAATGGAAAAAAGCAGAAAAAGGGAAAAGCAAAAGGAGAATAACTTGATCCAGGCCTTAACCGTTGTTGGCAGTGAGGAACGTCCAGTTTGGCTTATAAAAGGAAGAAAAACACTATCTGTACCAATTAACCTTAGGTTACTGAAGAGCTAGAACACAGATATTTTCATTATTTATGAAGATTGTTTTAAGAACAACACTAAAGTTGAATTTCTATTGTAATCATGTCATTACCATGTATATGGTCTCTGTAAACTTGTAGACTGCTGGTGATGGTGAATGTAAGGAAGAATTGCAGTTGATTCCATGTTTAGCAGTCCAGAAGTTAATACTACCATTGATACAGGCAGTTTTGTTGGCAGCCACATTTCTTTGGGGAAGGGAGGGGAAGGAAGTAGCATTTGGATACCTGTGTTTTCTTTCCCGAAAATTATTAAATTTCAAATCATGATGTATTAAATTTCAAATTATGACGTATTATCTAACCAGAATGCGCAACTTTTCTTGTCCTCCTTTGAGAGTATCTTCAGACACGTTATGTTTTATGTGCTGTCAGAACAGTGTTTGACTTTTCAGACATTACTTGATTTAATTGAGTGTCTGTTACAGTTTGGTTTGTTGGTTTTTGTTTTGTTTTTTTTGTTTTGTTTTGTTTTTGTTTTGGTTTGTTTTTTTTTTTTTTCTTGTGTGGAAATATACCTACCTCTTCATCTGCTGAAAAGAATATTGAGCATTAAATAACTGGTTTCTGAAGTATGGAGTCCTCTCATATAAATATCAGTTAACACTAATTCAGGAGAAAATATGATTTCCTGTGGGGGTAAAAGGGATTTTTGGCGGTATTTCTTGGTCAAATCATCAAGAACCTTTTTCAATGTAAACTTTAATTTTGTAGTGGTACTTTTAGTATAGCTAAGTGAAGAAAACATTGTAAGAACGTACAAATTTGAACCAATACATTGTTTGAAGCAAGCAGTAAAAGTAGACCTGCTGCTTGTTGTCTGTGACCTGCTTAAACCTGTGGTGCTGTCTGATGCTGAAAATGGTACGATAATATTGTGGTCAAGAGAAAACAACAATATGTAGCTCCATTTAGAAATGCTGTGTATATGGCTAGTTGTGCTAACTACAAGACAGTCACTTTCTTGGGAGAGAGAATCTGGTTTAAAAGTACTAAATAACAGCAAACAAAATGTTGAAAATGCTACTACTGCTTGATGTCCATCAAAACTATTTGTTTAGATTTTTGCAGACAAGGCATTGCTAGTAGTCAGGCCACCATTTTAACGCAAATGTCAGAGATGGGCTTCTGAAACTATTCCCAAAATATTCTCAGCTCTTTTCAACCTAATTGACAATGTAATTCTGCTAATCATTTTTTAGTCAAAACTGGTAAAATAAGTAGAAGTCTTTCAGATGGCTTTTCATCTTACATGGTACATTAATGGACTTCTTACTGTTCTTTAGTGAAGAAAATATGGAAAGAGTTATTCTTGTAAATAATGTTTTCTGAGAGATATGTCTCGAGCTGCTCAGCATGCAATGAGCATAAGACAAGGGTGGAATTGGTAAACATATCCAGAACTCCAGCGTTCCTTGCTCATCACTCCAAGAGCTGCATTGTTGCTATCTAAATGCGTTCCTTCCAGCTCTAGTGAAAAACTTATTCATAGTGACAAACTTGCATCCAGCAAGTGACACCGTTGTTGCAGGAAAAAAGTACATGGAGCTGTAGGTGTACAGTGTGTGACATGTTTAATAGCTTTTGCATCTTGATTATCCATTTGTCTGTTTACAATATGCAAACAGGTCACATCATCTGTCTCAGGTTTGTCTCTCATCTCTGTACAAACTCTGCCTAAACGCAAAAAACAGGTCCCAGAAAAAAAGGGTTGGATATACTCTGTTGTATTCAGAAATAATTCCTAATGCTGGAGTTGATTCAGCTGGAAAGTAGTTCATTCATAATCACCACCACTGTGGATTTTATGGCAGAATATAGGATTGGGAAAGAATGCCTCTGCTGAACTGTAGTGCATCTGACCATTAAGTCTCCTACCTACTGTATCTTGTGATTCTTCCAGCGTTTGTACTGATGCTTTTTGCATTTGTATAACTCTCTGTATTTATGTAGTGTGGCATGGGGAAGAGGGATAGTGATCTACCCTTCCTTCCTGGGCAAATGCCACTACCGTTAACCAAGCCAAAACGCTTGTTGACTGGGTAACTTTGGAATGGCTAAAGAAGCAAATAACTACAAAGTAAGCTAGCAGATTTACAGCACACCTGCTACTCCAAGGTAATGGCTGGTATGAATACTCTTACCCTACTGTAAATTCAAGGTAGCTTACCCCACTTTAATCAAAAGGTTGCTTCTTTCTATTTGCCGTGGAATGTGGACAGCTAACTTGTAAATCTGTGTCATTCCCTGTATTGTGTTAAATTGGTTGTTTTCTCTGTCTTTCTTTCAGTAAGCCGGATCAGATAAACTAGTACTCTTAAAGTGATCTAGCTCTGAAAGAGCACACCAAGAAGAATTCCAGTACAGGTTCAATTATGTCTTTGCTGCACTTTGTAAAGTAAGAATCATGTCTTGCATGTTGGCAGATATTTAAATAACTGGAAGTCAAGTCTTCTCTCCCCTCATCATGCATGGAAACTGCTTAAAGTTGATAACAGCTTGAACCTTATTGGCAGAACTTGAGTAGAATCCTACCCTCAAACTCTGGGGCACTTGGTAACTTTCAGGAAAAAATGAAATGGCACATTGTGTTGCATATGCGTCATGGTGTCTGGCCCTGTGGGGAAAACCAGTTTGAGAGATTGGCATTTCATGGGGGGAAAAAAAATTCAGTTATTAAATTGCTGGGACACTGCTGGTTTGAGTCCATCTTCTGCGATATAGGTTTCCTAGGTCTATTGATGATATATTTGATTGCTCATGTGACCTGATCTCGTTATGATCTTGACTATTATGGCCTTATTAAATGTGCTTTTTTTGTAGGCATGGTCTTGAGTGCAATATTTCTGTTTCTGACTATGCAGCCAGACTCACAGAATACAGGGCTGAACTTGTACAGTTTTTTTCTTTTTCAAAATTTGAGGCAATGATGCACATGTGAGATGCTGCCAGATTCATCAAAGTCATCAATGAGTCCAAGGCACCTCAGGATTTTGCCATGAAAATAATAGAATATGAGTATAAATGCTTGCTATACACAGAACTGAAATTTAAATTATAAAATCTACTTTGCGTGGGGTTTTTTGTTTTGTTTTCCTAAATTATTCCAGTTTATTTAAAAGTGAAATTCAAACCATTTGGAACTTTTATCTTTTTGCCAATGAAAGATCATTTTTTGCTAACAGTTCTGAAGCTCTTGGACCAGAGTCTCGTAATTATTTGATGCCATATAAGTAGTAGCATTTCATTTAGCCTCATCTCTAGCACCAAGAGTTGTTGGGTTCTTTTAGCACTTTGTAAGTGTAAAATAAATACAAATTATCTATATATGTGTGTGTATATATATGTGTACACATACATTGTGTGTGTATATAATATATGGATTCTTAGCAGATTCTTGCAACATGTGCAGTAAATTATATTTATTTAATGTGAAGTTGGCAGGAGCTGATAGAACAGTTCCTACAGCTAGACCAGTAAAAAAGAAGCAGTTTTCATTGATCCATAGATCAAATATCAGTCTTGCAGACATAAATAGTATCTGTCAGTCATTTTAGACATAGGATAGCAGATAAACCAAAGCCATTTCTCCCAGTGTAGTAAATACTTTGAGGCAGCAGTTGTAGATTTTGAGGAGACTCAGAGGACCTGAGGAATTAGGCCGTTTTATAGTAGTGATCATTTAGGAAACAGTAGGAGTAAACTTGCTCCAGATAAGTCTTTGAAGTCATTGCAATCAAATTCTCTGTTGACCAAAACACTTTTTAAATAAATGCTTCTCTGTAGGTTCAGAGGCACGGCCTATCTGATTACATGACCACTAACCACTTCCAGCTCTAGCTCAGGAGAAAAAGATGAAGGCAAAATAAAAATGCTGCACATTTTTTTCAGGTTAACCTTAGGGCATGATTCTTCAGAGTAAGCACTTGACCTCCATCTACTGGGGAGGCAGGTAAGAAAGGAGTAAATAGCGGTTACGCTGAAAGATCTCACTCCTGATATAAACTATGAACACACTTGGTATCTCTTGAAAACTTGAGTAAAATTGTTCATGGTGCATAAAGTTAAACCTTGCATGAAGTTAGTGTGGGATGAGAGTCATAATGTTTAAACAGGCATTTAAAATGAGATCTGTTAAAACTAAAGAAAATGGGGAGCTTATTAAGCATCTGGATAGTCTATTTATCTTGGCTAGAAGCAGAGACTAACACAGCTTAGCACCTAAAAAGTCACCTGTTTGACATCTCATTGCTTTGCGGTCTGACGAGTCGGCCCATTTGCTAATGTAAGCAGTTGGAGCTCCGTGGAAATCGGTGGGGTGGTTCCCATTTACCTCAGCAAAGTATGTTTAACCCTAAAGAACAGAGAAAATACTTGCTCTCTGCCAATATCCCAGGAGGATAGGGGAAATGTATGGTTCAGGATGCTGCTTTTGCATAAGGTGTTCATGCTTTTGTAAACAATAAAAATAAACATTACTTTTTTCATGCTGTTTGAGTCTGGTTTTATACATTCCATAGAATGTCTTTTGTGTCCCTTCTTGCTTCAAGATGTTTACTAATTTTACAGTGTTGAGCAGGTTGTGTTGATGTAATCTGTTATGTAGCCCAAAAGTTTGAGGGGAAAAAAAAAGTTTTTGTGGAACATTCTCCCATTTTAAGGTCATGGAGACTTTCTAATTTTACTTATTGCCCCAAAATGGTAATTCAGGGGATTTGAAGTCACCCTTAGAGAATTGACTGAAAATAGGATGTCCACTTAAAAAAACAAGTCTCCTGGAATATATTCTGGCTGCATAGCACATGTATTGGCATCACATGTGGTTCAAATGCAATATTAAGGCTGGAATATCCTGAAAGTGTCAAATGGATCTGTCTTTTGCTTCTATCTCAGTATGGCTTGTGCCTTGGATATGGGGAAGAGGGAGGGAAGGATCAGCCAAGTGAAAAATTAATGTAATGCCTGAATATTATGCTTTCAGCTAAGAAACCTTCTCAATCAGTCTTCTATTTTGGAAGGATGGTGGCAGGAGATTCTGCATACTGTACTCAAGGCTGCAAATTGTTTGGTGCTAACAATTAGGAATACAATTAGCTTTTGCTGGACACCATGTTGTGTTAATGTGATGTCTCTCATCCCCAAGAATCTGGAGCACTTTAGGCAGTAGGTGTAATTCACGGCTACATGTTGCTGTGTACATTAAGTTTCTTCATGGCTAGTCTGCCAAGTATGATCTCTGTAATCAACCTTATAATATTGAGCTGCACCCATGTTGTTACACTCCTAGCACCTAAGTGCAAGTAGCTACACCAGCTGTCAAGTAGTAGAGAATCAAGTCTGCCATCATAGCAAAGTATGGTGTGGTCAATTATCTCTTGCATAATTTACAGCTGTTGCTTCAATCTGTTGCTTACACCCTCCCTGGAGTTAGAAAATACACTACGTGTTCAGAGCAGGATTTGTCCCTCAGATGGTTAACATATGCTGGTGGTAGGCATACTGTCCAGGCATCTTTTCCGTAATACTTATTCCACATCAGTAATTAAAAATAAGCACACTTGACAATAACCAGAGCAACCGTGTCTCCTGTCAATAATACAAGGGCTATCAGAACAAGGATAGAAATTATGAGGGCTAGAGAGGGTGATGACCAGCAACTTTCTGAAATAATTATAAAAACATGATACTTCCAAACTATCATTGGAAGTGTTCAAGGTCTGGTTGGATAAGGCTTAGAGCAACCTGATTTAGGGGAAGGTGTCCCTGCTCATGGCAGTGGGGTTGGAACTAGATGATCTTTGAAGGTCCCTTCCAACCCAAACCATTCTGTGATCAAGTTAGGTTCATCAGATAATCGGATAGAATAAGACTAGATCCTGTTTTTTATCTTCAGTTTTCTTTATTGTATTAATTGGTTCTTAAAATCCAGGAAATTGCAGTTGGGGAAAGGATTTTATTACCTGTTTGTTTGCTCAGCTCAAAGCACTGGAGTTACCATATGAGAGTGGCTGTAGTCTTAGACACAGTTGAAGCATTTACTCAAAGACTGTTTTGATGGCAGTACTTTCTATGGACTAGTGCCTTTCAGTGTCTTTTTATGCTTGAGACTTCTAGGTAGCCTAATGAATGCACACACATTTTTCTATGGATTGCCTGATGCAGTGACAAATCAGTGACCTCTTGTTTAATTTAATAAGAAAGATGCTTATGGATGGGCAAGATTATGGCTCCTTCAGTCATTGTGGTGCCAATTGTCCGGCGCCTGATAAGTGCGTGGTGGTCTGATAGTACTGAAACAGTGCTGGCAGTTCCTACCAGAACACCAGGCAGTCGGTGCCACTTTGAGGGGAAAAAAGCTCTTTGCATTTTGATTCAATATGTCACAATTGATCTGAGCTCATGCAGTGTAACTGCTATCTGTCAAATCAATATCAGGTAGGTTTTAGTCTGCTAAATGAGAAGAAATCTTTGGTTCTTGAAATGATTCAAAGATAGATGTTGTCTGTCCCTATCTTTAGATTGAGAACTCTTGTTCTTGCAGTGGTATTATATTAACTTCTTTAGTGAGAAAACCACCTTTATGCTGGTATCTTTTGGAATGTGTTTATCAGAGAAAACTAAAGAAATAAAAGAAGTAATTGGGCCGAAAGCTAGAGAAAATGGAGTAGTTGTTCCTCTAGTTTTTGCCCTTGTCTCTAGGTGTTGCAGGAGCTAAATGACTATAACTTACTGCTGTGTATTTATTATTTATAGATGCTGTAACACTATGCAAGTAGTGTACTTGTGCATAAGTACATTCTGAAGTACATAAAAATTGCTTTGTCTTAAATTAAATTAGAGAGCTATTTATCTAACCACAAATGCTTGTAGTGGAAGTAATGACAAACATCATTGTCCTGCATTGGCAGGACTCAATTAATATTTACTTTCTATTGTCTGATTAATAATCTTCAGAGCTTCTGAGGAACTTCTTACAATAACGCAGCTCTGTGAAGATGCAAATTGCTATATAACTGCTAAAAACCTATTTTGCAGAGCTCCTCTTACTGCTTTGTTTCTTTTTCTCTTTTGTAAAAGTGTCTTCAGGTCAGGTGCTTGCTTACTAAATTATTCCAGAGTGAGGCTTACTTCACACAAAGATCCTGTAGTAGTTGCAAGTGAGTAAAATGTTAAAATGGACTCTGGGGTGTTGTACAGTCAAAGGTTTCAAGTCCATGGCATCACTTGGTACACTGGCTTTGCCTCAAATGCCACTCCTGGGCTTAGGGCACAGCAGCCTAGGTCCATCCAGCCCATTCATTGCTGGACAGCAGATTCTCACCTGGAATTTGGTGTCTGACCTGGTTTCCACACATTTGGCAGAAGAGGTGGGAGAAGTTCTTGGGTCAAAGAGGAATTCGCACACCACACCCCCCCCCTTTTTTTTTTTTATTTTTTTCAGTTCTGCTTACTCTCAAAACACCAGACTGGGCAGCAGCTGGTGTAGTATTTTCTGCTGACAGCCTAAGGTACAGAGTTTGAAGAAAATATGGCTCTGGATTCAGTACTCAGAGAGATCCTAGCATGCTTTTCAGTTCTTCTTAGTTGCTTGACATAAACCAAGTATGCTGGAAATATGAAATACTCCAGTTAAATGGTGGGGGGTGGGAGAAACCCCAATTTTTAGGATTTATTCAGAAAATGTGGCTTTATGTAGTAGCTGTTCTTTTACTGAGGACTTCCCTTTTCTTCCCCCTTAGCTCGCTCTAACCACTGTGCATGCCTTTCTGTTCTGCTAGGGTGGCTCCTTGGATGAAGATTGCTATGGGCATACAGGAAATAATTTACTGCTGTGCTTTGTTGGTGGGGCATTTGAAGTGACTTCTCTTACAGTCTGAAATGCCAAACAGCAGCCGTGCAATCTGAGCAGGTTGAATAGTAACAATATTTGGCATATAATGGTCTCAAAGCAACTCTACGAGATTGGGTGTTCTGGATACAATCAGCTAGAAGAAGGAAGAGCTTTTAATAAATTTTATCTTCCTGCTTAACAAATACAGGAGTACAAGGACAAACTCCAGTTTTGTATTCTGTGGTATGAAGGCATACTATATGCTCATACACAGAGCTGATGGCTGCAAGAGATGGACAGTTTACTACGCTATAAAATCACTGTTAGGGATTTTATACTGAGCTATTCTCTTCTGTGATCAGAGTTTAATAAAAAAATCCCACAGATTTTCATCTAAATCTGACTTTTGGCAGATTTTATTTCAAAGTCAGGTACAAATATTTTTCTCGGGTAAAAATTCTTATCCTGGCTTTTTAATGCTTTTTGGTGTTCTCTAGGTGAAGTTTCGCTTATTTCAGTAAGAATTTTCAGTAGGTAAGAACACCTCATGATGCTAATAGAATTTATAAAAGCTCATGTACCATCTAGACCTCACATTGCACACAAAGATATTCAGAGTAATAGAAAAAAAAAAGGTACCAAACCCTTTTTTTTCTACTTTGTTTTTTTTTTTTTAACTTTATAATGAATGTTTAATTACTTTAGTAAAACACTCGGAGAGGTGGCAATGTATTTTTCATGGGGGTTAGGAACATACGCTATGTTACAAACAGATGCATAAAGCATTAGTGGCTTGCTTGCTTTTGAATTGCAAGGATGCTGAAAATGCCATGTTTTAGCCAGAAGAGTGATTCTGGGCTCTGTTCTCAATTTAAATTTTGGTGTAGCAGTTTTGGCAGCATAACATCTTGAGGCAATGTGGTTCTTTTTTGTTTGTTCGAACAGGCACAGAATGCTGTACAGTACCTCCTTCACTGAGCAAAACTCCCTCTGTAAGCCTAATGCTAAACACCAAGACTAGCTATCAGCGTTGTTATCACTGGGTGAGCAGTGTATTCTGGATCTGAGGATCTGAATTATAAATTTATTTTAAAAAATTGTCAGAAAAATAGTTACAGTCAACAGCTTTTTTCCAGCTCTGTAGCTAGGCCAGGATATAGAGATATGTGCCATCATTAGCTGCAACAGGAACCAGGAATTCAGGAAAAAAACCCCACAGCTTTTTTTGTGTCCTAAATCTTTGATTTAAATATATAGGTTTTTTTAAAAAGTCATTACATTCAACACAACTTTGTCATCTCTTTCTTCAGCATTGAGGAATAGAGTGAGGAAAAATCCCTGCAGGGCACTCACTGAGGTTATTGCTTACTGTTCTTTTTGCGCCGTCTGCTATTTTAGTAGCAGAAGCAACCAAGTTAAGAAATGTCCTCATTATTGCTTACTAATGCTATTTATTTTAAGAAAATCAGTATCAGGTTTTAAAGCCCCAGCTGAAACCTGTTCCTCTTTGTTGCTTAGATAAAATAGCCTTCAGGGTTGTGAAGAATGCATTAGAAAAGAGATTAATGATAACACTCAAACTGAGGTGGGAGGTGAGCCAGTTGTATTTCTTGATTTCTTTTTTTGCAGCTGTTATAATTCAGTTTGAATGTTTGGGCCAGAATTTCAGTTCCTGAAGCTGGTAATTCTGGAGCAGAATCAGCATTTTTTGTTAGCAAGGAGGAATCCACACAGGCTCAGTAGGATGCCCCTGCTGTGCTGTGGAAGGGAAAAGAACTAGAAACCATAGCACTTGTTGGCCCTGACTCCCTGTTAAAATCATAACTTTCTCATCGCTGGTCATTCCTGTTTCTTGGGACTGGCTTACCTTTGAGGACTTACTGGATTGACTGAACAACAACTTAAGTAAATAAATAGAACAGGTGCTGAATTTCTGCTCCAGGTGATTTACTGGGGAGGGTGAAAACTCCCATAGCTGGAAACTGCCTCCACTTGCACAACATTTTCTAGGTGGCACTTGGATTTAGCAGGTTTCGTGCAACCTGTGAGCTGTTACCAGATTACACTACATGGGGATGGATACAGGTGACTGGTGGTGAAGGCACAGCCAACTGGATGACGCATTTCACTGCAGTGTTTCCTTGGGAAACGTTGGAGCCTTTCCTAACTGCTGAAGTTTTCTAAGGAAGAGCTAAATAATGTTCTGGCATCAATAGGTAGGGTGTTCCTGCAGCTCCACCTCCTTGGCTTTAAAAATTTAGCTGATGGGCAATCTTAAAGTGGCTTTTCTGATGTCCAGCTACCACCAAAATCAAAGCTGCTCTTTCAGGAGCTTCTCAACATCAGTAAAAGGCCACTCTCAGCTGTTCAGCTTTGGGGTACTTTTTTACCTTAACAGTGAAAGGAGACCACAAGACAAGGGCTATAGTTTACCTGGAATGGCTACCGTGCTGTTTAACTGCAGGAGGCTTGTATGTTTTCCAGTGGCTACAGGCAAGGATGAGAGAGGACTGAACAAGTTCTTTCTGCAGTGTGGTGTCATGCCTTAACAATAGCGTTATCCCTCCTGGCAGTGCTATAAAGTAAGGAGATGATTTATTCCAAAAGAAAAAGGGGGGTAGGTAATTTGTGCTAGTGCTAGCTCTTTGTTAATATATTTTTACAATTTAAAAAAAAAAAAGAGAAAAGACATTTACAAAGTGATTGGAATACTTGGTAAACAACCTGAAACAAGACTTGCAAGGACTTGGGTAAGGATGACTCTCTCCTTTGATCCTGCTACTTCCACAGCCACGGCACGCATACAAGGCTGCTGCTGCTGCATCTGCAAGCTCTGTACGCGACTTGTCATGCTGACGGGCTGGAAGTGAGGTCCCCAGCCGCTGCTTGCTGCCTGGGCACCATGGTACAGAGAAACACTAAGAAGAAACACTAAGAACTGGCAGAGATTTTGCCCTCCTGCCCATCCCCAGAGCAGCCTGAATCTTCTCGTGCAATGAACATCCTGCAAGGCTTGACTTGTACTGTCACAGCTTTTGCTGTTTCTGGTCTGGGATAAGAGACCAAATTCGTTTGCGCAGCATTACATAGTGGGATTTGCATTCAGCAAAACTCCTATCTTATCATTAATAATAAAATCTTTTTCATTTGGGATGTAATTTGCTTACATCATTAAAAAAAAAATCTAGATAAGCATTTTCTAACAGCTGAAAAGCAGTGGTATGGAAATGTTCATAATTGCTTGAAATAGAGCTAAAATGATTTTGCAAGAAAGGCTTCTAACACAACAACAGTTGTGTTAACCACAAAATCAGAAAGTGTTTACTTTTGCTACATGTGTCTAGATCTACACACTCAGACGCCCCTGTTAGTGAAATTAGGATGTTGTGCTTTTCACTTTCATTTTGAAGGCGCATGTATTTTATCTTATGCTGAGTCTATACAGGCTGTGTTCTGTATTTCTAAGGTTAAAATAAAACTGATCAGTCGCTGCCGGATTTTTCTGCAGGTCTCTTAAAATAAATTGTAAAGCCCTTAACCTCTTTCTGCTGTTACTCATGAGCAGTGCCAGTTCATCAGTTTAGCTGTTTGTACACAAGCCCTGAAGTATTTGTCAGCTGCACAAGAACAACTCTTTGTTAGCTTTGACTGTCTCTGAGCCACAAGAGGGAGATTTTTATATCCTAGAACTGCGTGGTCTTGTGTCTCCAGAGCACAGTGCCAGTGATCAGCTGGTTTTACAGGGGTTTACATACACATTTTATCACTCTCTTATAAAGACTAATGATGTGACTGTACCCTAGCCAGCAGCAAAAAAAAAATGGTACAACTAGAGATCAGCCCAGTGTTTGAAATGCAACAGCTCGGGGATGAGGCTGATGGCTTCCCTGAAAGGCTCATCCCTGCAGTGGGGTTTGAACCCTTCCCCTGATACAGAGGATGAGTGTCCCCATGGCAGTGGCAGTCACCTCTCCGCTCCACCCCTTCTGTGTTTCCTGGTTCCCAGCCTAACCCTCCATTTACGCCTATTACTTATGGAAAGGATTGACCAATCTAGCTCCCATCGCAGAATTGCTGGCTAAGGAAGGAAAACATGCCAAACCCTCACTAAGCAACAGGGAAACATGAGCAGGTTCAGTCTTGGTGTCGCACAGGCTGCCTCTGAAGAGCGCTGGCTGTGCAAGGCAGGCCTGCCCCTCACCTGCTGACAGCCCTGCGTTATCTCCCTGCCATCCTTCCCATCGGCTCATTTTGCTTGGCTCTACCGGTGACTCAGCCTATTAAATGGGCGTCTTATTTCATTGCAAACCTGAGCTGATTAATTACATGCAGTTAGGCAAAGAAAGTGCAGGGCAGTTGTAGGGGGGGATGGTGGTGCAATGGAGGCGCAAACAGAAAAGTTGTCACTTCTGGAAAGGGAGAGAAAAGGATTAAGGAGCGACGCATAACCAGAAGAGTTGCTTTGCCAAGCGGATCGGTCACCGGAGGCGTTGGGAAAGCGTGGCTGCACCGGTCCGCACCACGGGAAGCGCTGGCCGCTCGCCCCCCCAGCGCCCTACCGCTCCTCTCGCAGGGCTGCAGAGATGCAGAGCTCCGTGTTCCGCTTAAAAAGTAATCCCTGCCGCCCGTGCTAATGAAAAAATAAATTGTGGTGCTGTTTAGGAAAGGGGTTTTTTTGAAACGGCAAGTGGCTGGGCTGGTGCAGTGGGACCCAGCGGGAACAGGGGCAGGGAGGGTATGGAAGCACGGTGCTTCCTCTGCCCAGTAGTAAAGCAGGGAGAGGAAGTGCCCGCGCGTCCTGGCTTTCTCTTTGCGTCAGCATCGTAACTGTGCAGCCTCATCAGGAAAGGGCAAAGCACCCCTTGCTGGGGAGAGCAGGAAGAGTTCCCCGTGGCTGGGTGCCTCAACTCGCCCGTGGGGAGGGAGGACGCAGCTCCATCCCTGTGCGCGGAGCAGTCGCGGGGGAAAGCAAGCATGAGCACGGTGAGTAAGGCAGGGGAGGAGGGTGACTTCCCGCTGCCAGCCCTGTCGGCCAGGGCGCAGGCTGGGAACGCCTCTCTTTCAAAAAAGGCTCTGTGAATACGCACAGAGAGAAAAAGCCTTTTAAAAACCATGTGAACATTTTGAGTCCAAGACAAAGAGTGAGTGGCGTGGTTTAAGAAGCTGGGAACGTCCGTAGGCAAGCACGTGAATCACTTGAGTGGCCTTTTGCAAAGGGGAAGGCAAGAGGTGTCACACTGAAATTACCATGGGTGGCAGCTCATGCCCTTTGAAGCGCTGGCTAAGACCAATGATTTTTTGCTATATGTGTTTGTTGCTTCTGTTTGAAATCATGCAGAAAAAACACACTTCTGTTTACTCTGTAAAACCACTGCCTCTTCAGTGCTTGAGCTGGCACATCCCTGTGTGATGGGTGACCTTGGCTGGGCACCAGGTGCCCACCAAAGCTGCTGTATCGCTCCCCCTCTTCAACTGGACAAGGGGAAAGAAAATATAACAAACGTCTCATGGGCCCGGATAAAGGTGGGGAGAGATCATTCACCACTTAACATCATGGACAAAACAGACTCCACTTGGGGAAAGCAATTTATTGCCAGTTAACACCAGAGTAGGATAATGAGAAATAAAACCAAATCTTAAAACACACTCCTACCTCCTTCTTCCCAGGCTCAACTTAACTCCCAATTTTCTCTAACTCCTCTCCAGTAAGTGGCACAGGAGAATGAGGAATGAGGGCTGCTGTCAGTTCATCAGATGTTGCCTCTGATGCTCCTTTCTCCTCACTGTCTTGCCCTGCTCCACCGTAGGGTCCCTTCCACGAGGACACAGTCCTGTATGAACTTCTCCAGTGTGAGTCCGTCCTATGGGGTCAGTCCTTCACAAACAGGCTGCTCCAGCGTGGGTCCTCCACGAGGCCACAAGTCTTGCAGCAAACCTACTCCAGTGTGGGCTCCTCTCCCCATGGGGTCCTGCCAGGAGCCTGCTCCAGCACGGGCTTCCAACAGTGTCACAGCCTCCTTCGGGCATCCCCTGCTCTGGTGTGGGGTCCTCCATGGCTACAGGTGAATGTCTGCTCCACCATGGATCTCCATGTGCTGCAGGGGCACAGCTGCCTCACCATGGTCTGTACCATGGGCTGCAGGGGAATCTCTGCTCTGGTGTCTGGAGCACCTCCTCCCATCTTTCTGCACTGACCTGTGTCTGCAGAGCTGTTTCTCTCGCATATTCTCACTCCTCTCTTCATTTGCAGTCGTACATGGGGTTTTTTCCCCCTTCTTAAATATGTCACCCCAGACGTGCCACCACCATCACCCTTGGGCTCAGCCTTGTCCAGCAGCAGGTCTGTCTTGGAGCTGTCTGGAACTGGCTCTGCCTGTCATGGGCATCTTCTCACAGAAGCCTCCCCAGTAGCCCCCCTGCTACCAAACCCTTGCCAGGCAAACCCAATACACACTGTTTTCCAATGCCACAGGAAACTCTGATGCCTGTTGAGTAAGGGAAAGGGGGGAAAAACTCCTCTCTTACCCACCACTAAACTCTAAAGGCCAAACCCAAGGGTTAGCTAACTCTAGAGAGGCCACACAAGCCTCCTGTGTGGCAGATGCATACTCGCAGAATGTGTTTGAAAAGCCATGGCTGTGTGTGCCGCGGTGGCCAATTCTTTATAAAACCACTTCTAGCATTTGCTGATGTTCTTCCTGATGTTCTTCCTGCAGTCCTGCGCTGTCTGGTATGTCCCCCAGAGCCCTGGCTAAAACACATCCAGAGATGATACAGAGTTTGAATGCATTATTAGTAAACTGAGGTGACTCACTGCTTTCAAAACAGCAGTGCTATCACTGTCTTGTTCAGCAGAGAGCACAGGTTCTTCGTAACAGAGGAGCCAACAAGGAAAATGTACATCATCGGGTGTTGGGTACATCCCTGGGCGGTAGCACCACAGCCTGGCACCAATGGAGAAGCTTCAAAGCAATTAGAAAATCATTGGATTAGAGAATATAAAACTAAAAAATGGTTAAATGCTTCCTGCAGTTTTTAATTCAGGAATTTTTATTTTTTCAAAAAACAAGCTTTTTTCATTGTAGTAGAGTTATATCTTGTATCTCATCCTGTACCTCACTCTTGCCTCTTTTTAATGCTTTCACCTATCTTACTATGTGATATACTACAGTTTTACACAGAATTATAGAACAGTTTAGCCTGGGAGGTGTCTCTGGGGACTTCCTGGTCCAATCCCCTGCTCAGGTCAGGGCCAATTCCCAACCATTGAGAAGCTCCTCAGATAACCCCTGCCCATTACTGAAAATATGTCCTCACCAAACACTCACCCTTCAGAAGCCTTGACCAGGGACAGGGCAGAAGGAGACTGGAGGTGTCTCAGCAGCTATAGTGGAGAGAGTGGACTATGGAGGATCTGAACTAAGAAGTTAGGGAGAGGGTTTAAGGCTCAGCTGGCCCACTTTTTATCTATGTGTATATAGAGGGAATCTGGTTTTCTCTTAAACCATGATGAACAGACAGCCAGCTACTTGCTGGAAACAATGGTGATTCCCAGCAAGAAACCCAAACCTGCACTTATCAGGTGGTTTTGGAAATTGAACCTTGAACACTGGCCAACATTTGGAATAAGAACAGTGCGTGAGGTCCACTTTCAGGAGCCATGGCTGCACAAGAAAAGACAACATTGAAAAAGGAGGTAATCTTACAACACGCCACCGGGAGAGGTCCAGAAGCCTTTTAATCTGGCAGGGGTGCTGTATTTTTTATGACATATCCAGCACACCAGCATGGAGCTTGTGCTCCTGGAGAGACATGAGATGTGCAAAGGGCAAAGCCTGGTGGGTGTCCCTGAAATACAGCAGCCAGCAGCTGCAGCAGCTCCCTACTATAGGGGAGAAGCAGTAAAGACAGATATATAATTCTGTTATGCGTTTAGAAAGCAGCAGGATGGTATATTCAAGCCAAATGAGAGAAGTGATATTTTTTAGCTGCTAAATTGTGAGGACGTTAAAAATCTGTGTCAGACATAAATAGGCTTTAGTCTTGCTACACACTCAGGAGGCCTGGAAGATCAGCCTAGGAGGTAATTGGCCCACTCGTCTTCATTTTGAATGCATCCTGGTGTACCAGTGAAATTCCTGAAGCCTTACAGAGTATTAGTGTTAAGCCACAGTTAAAAAGGCTTAAAGATGAGCCTGGTAATTGTATGACATTTAGTCTGACATCAACCCAAGGTGAACTGATGAGACTACTGACAGAGGGATTGGACTGATAGATGGCAGAACAGAAACTAATGCTTCTCGCTGTGACGAAGAGGAGAAAGGCATGGTTTGGGGTTTTTTCTGCATGGAGACTATTTGTCTGCATTCTGCTTAGGCAGATATTTGGTTTTCTGTGAATCTTTTGGTTTGGTGCCATACAACATGTTAGTGAAAATGTTGCTGGTAAGTTGTACCAGAAAGGGGCAATAACGCTGGACAGGCAGACAGAAGGGGAAAAGCAAAGGAGAAGGAGGAAGGGGCTGCGCGAGGAGGTACTCCAGGAGCTGGAGCAGATATCCACCGCACTCTTGAGGACCCACACCAGAGAACATTTACCTTGAAGGACTGCAGCCCATGGAGGACTCCACGATGGAGCAGGGGAAAAGCATGTGGAGGAAGGAGTGGCTGTTATGGACTGACCCCAGCTTCCATTCCCCCTCCCTTTTGTGCAGCCTGGGAGGAGGAGAAGGTAGAGGAGTTGGGAACGAAGCTGGACCTGGAAAAAGCAGGAGAAGAAAGGTATCTTTTTAATGTTTGTCTTTGTATCTCACTACCTGAATGTATTTGACATCAAACCAGAATATTGTTCAGTCAAGTCTGTTTTGCCTGTGATAGTAACTGGCAAGTGAGTTCCTGTCCTTGCCTTGACATAAGACCTTTCTCACACTCTTTTCTGAGGATGCAAGGTGGGAGGGGAGTTTGGCTGTTTGTGAAGACCAACCTGCCACATACAGTTGACAGGAAGCAAAAAGCAAATGCATTAGCTAATTTAAAACAAAACCAGAGCCAGATGATTAATAAAGCAAAGAAAAAAAAGGATAAGGAGGCAAATCATGGGGATAGATCCTTGCTCCTCCCAGGAGCTCCCTGCCATGATTTCCAGCCTGTCCTTGGATGCTGTAAGTTATAGGCCCAATGCCATCTCAGACTATTCCAAAACCGGAAAAGGAATGCTATTGGCAGATTGATTTTTCCTTGCAGGTACTTTTTGCCCTTGTGCACATCTACTAATTGAAAAAACTCAAGCAGTTTCTCTCTGAAGTATCGATTTTCAATCTTGTTTGCCCTTCATTTCGATTTAACTAAAGATAAGGAACTCTTTAAGAGTTTGCAACTGTTAGCATGTGCTGTACTTACTGTAATCCATCCCCTGTGTATCTTAACAATAAACACGAGGCTTTCCGGAGAGCTGCTGCTAAGTCTCCAGAGACCAATAAAGAGCTGAGCTCTGTTTTCCAAAAATATCCACTAGAGGGTACTCAATGACCTTCTAGTGAAGGCAGGTGTGCAGCCTGGCAGAGGAAAGCCAAGAGAAAATGTCACTGGTGATTGCATTAACAATAGCAGAGCACAAAACAGCACCAGAAAGCACAGTAAGGAGGATTTTAGGGGTAAGAAATGTTGGACTAGCTTAAATCCAGTGGGAACGTGTGTGCATCACAGCTCCAGCGACCCCAAACCACCAGATGGAAATGGGACAATGGGAAATGGGGCTTTGATGGCCCTTTCCCTGGGAGAGGAGTGGGGACCATGAACCCACGTGTGGCCCCGCATTGGAACTGGAGCGTGGGGCTGGCTGGGACACCAATTGGCACCTCCGAGGCAGCACATTGCTGGGTTTCCTTCCTTTCCTTCCTGCTTTTGCTCTCCGACCTGCTCTGGGGTGACCTCCGCGCTAGCTGGCCTGCATAGCTGAGGTGTCCTGGAAAGAAAAATGTGCATTTTGCTATACTGCTGGCCACTGAGAGAGCTGATGTGGGATACTGGGGTGTAAACGACCCCCTCATAAAACAACAGTGATTGCTGTTCCACAGCGATCTATTTTTGTTGTGCTAATCACCCGTGATCATTTTAAATGGACAGCTGATGACTGTCCTTTGTAGGCTGGCTAGAAAATGAGACCATTTTACCATGCAGAGAAGTCAAAACATCCAGCGAGGCTTTACAAACCCGGCAAATCCCCCGGTCACAAATTTCTGTTCACATTATTATTATTCCAGGCTTTTATTTCCCCATTAACTGCTACAAACGGCACGTAAAACGCTAGGCATGATCTCAGAAAGGCTGGCCCTGCAAGGATATGCCATTCATCTTTTGCCTTCTGCTTCAAAAAATCAATATTAAGCATCTTCTTTCAGCGTTGAAAGAGAAGATTTTTACTATCCAGCAGGACATCTGAGTTATTGACCTTGAAGGCTAATCAGTATGTTTGAATGTTCTCACCAGGCTTAGAGCCGCGGCTAAAAAAACCTAATTAATCAGCAGGGGGCACGATTTCTTCAAAATACCCCAGGATTACCCCGCCGTGTGCCGGGTTTCTGTCTGTGGCACAGCGCGGGGCTGCCCACCAGCGCTGCTGTTAAAGCTCTGATGCGGTTTTTCTCAGTTAACCTGTTCAGCCCTGAGCTGCCCCATAGGGAAACCTCACGTGTTACCAACGTAAGTTCATAGCCCTGCAAAGGGACTCCGTGCCCCAGCAGTGGGTCAGTCCTGCACGGTGTCACTTTAGTCATCCTGGAGTAGTTTTTACTTCTTTTCCCGGATGTCCCAATTTCCTAGGGGCAGCCAACCCTCAGCTGCTTTGCCATTAACCTGCAATATGCTGAAGAAGTACTGAACCACGTCTGCCCACGGCCATGGGCCATGGGCACGAAGCCCAAAGGTCCTGGTGGGCTGTGGGAGGCTTGCCTGGACCCCTGAAATCCTTCTTAGCGATAAGCAAATGGGAAGGCAAAACTGACACAAACATAAACAAGGGTGCAACATGTAGGTGCCGCTTCATGAGGCAGCAAGATGACAGTCTGGGGGTTGTTACAGCAACATAGGGATGGCCACACCAGAGGGGACTCTAGAAAAGACCACCCAGCTCAGTGCTTTGGCTCTGCCAGGAGACAGTACGTCTGTAAGGAAGGTGTATGAAGAGAGGGCACGTTTTAGAGGGCACGTTTTAGGGTATCCGTTCTCTCCCCCCAGAAATTAGTCAGTAGCACTGAGATTGCCTGAGGCTGGATCCAGCCCATGGTGCTTTGTAAGCACAAGTGGGTTTACTCACAGAAAGGTTGTAGTGGGGACACAAGTAAACATTGCGGGTCACTGTTCTCCCAAGCTGAGTCTAGCTATGCCTTTCTATTTCATACCAGATCTTGAATCTTGAGAAGCTCAGGGGCTTTTGTCCTGTTTTCTCCTCTGAAAGCTTATCTTTAAACGTTAGGTATTCAAGCTGTTCGGCTTTAGAAGCAAAAAAGAGGGATGAATTCCTGAAAATAAATTTACTTTTCTAATTTTTAATTAGCAAACCCCAATTAATAGCTATGAGTAGTTTTAGGTGTGTGTTTTGTTTTCTTCACAGACATACTTACAGCTTTACCTGTTCCCAGTTCATGTGCTACATCTCTGTCAGAGCCCCGCTTGAGGAACGCATCGATGGTGAGAGTTTCTGAGAGGGCTAGAGGTAACGGTGGCAAAAATAACCAGAGCTGATTATGAGCATGGATGAGTGAGCAGTGCAAGGACTTGCTGCCAGAAAACACAGGGTAGCCTTTAAGGAAAGATTATAAAGGCTAAAAGTGAAGATACTCCAGTAGCTTCCCAGGGAACACTTTTTCCCCTATATTTAACTTGTTTCCAATTATGTTCCATTGCAAATGCTCTGCTTAAATATACCTGCAGACTGGATTCAAAACTTAGGGTCAAAGCAAAGATATAGTCAAGGGTAAGTGAATGGATTTTTCCTACTTTCAGTTTGGGATAATGCAATTTTCGCATTTCTTTAGCACCCCCGCTGGGTGAACTTGCCATTTCTGTACCAGTTACACTGCTGGCTGGTTTTCATGATTTTCACCTGCAGAATAGGCAGGACAAAAGCAGTGAACGTGCAGAAGGTTGCCAGTGGGATGGTGCTCTGACATGGAAAATGGTCAGGTCGGAGTGCCCCCAGCGGTACGGGCAGATGACAAAAGCGGGGGAGATACCCTTCTTTATTTTTAGTATGTCATCTTGGACACCCAAGACTAAGGTTCATGCCATTTTCACTATGAATTCTTATTCGAACTTTGCCTCAGGTGCTTGAAAATTCAAGTTCACCTTCTGTCTTTAATCATTAGAGAAGGGGATTTTCTCCTTGACGTCAACAATTGCACACAGATCTGGGGGCTCAGATCGACTGTGTTTGTTTTGTCTTGCTATGAAAGTTGGCAATTGAGATATAACTTGGCTTGTGAGTCAATCAAAGTTCAGAATACAGCAAAACCTTAAATATGTGGCTCATCATGGCTTATAAAACAACACTTTAGTTGTTTTAATAATTACACACTGTCTTTTTGTTTGATTGAAATCCCCAGCCTTCATTTCAGTGCACTTATCCAGGCCTCTAATTAGTTCCCTTTGCTTCAGACGCTAGTAACCTTTCCCATGCATCTCCCCCATCCCGGCTTTCCAATACCTCAGGAAATAAAGTGGGGCTGGTAAGGGGCCTGTTTGGCCTTTGTTTCACAGGTCGGAGTGTCAATGTGATACTCCAGTTTCTCCTAACATACTGTCAGGAGTTCTGCATGCTCAAGCAGACTTCCCAGAAGATGAAGTACTTCAGCTTTGCTGCTTCCCCAGTGAATAAGCAGGTGTGGATTAAGGGCCACTCACCTTCTTCTGATCTCAGGGATAAATCATGCACCCTAAAGAGGGAGGATGTTACTGTGACTGCTAGTTGCTAGAAAACTTGGTGGTGCATTTAAAAAGAGCTATTAAATACTGAGAAAAAAGAATTACATATACAAACAACTGTTTTCCATTTGAGAAATATTTTCAAACAAAAAAAACCCCCTGCTTTTTCTCTCCCAACCCTTCCAATCAATGCACATGCAACTCTCCTTCTCACACACATGTGCCAAGGACTTCTTTGATCTGGACATGTAGGTCTCTGTCTCCTGCCTAGTCAAGACCTGCAGACCAGGCAGAGGGATGCTTATGCTTGCCCACAGCCCCCCTAACACTTTGTTGTAGATATGTGTGCTAAATGGGTTGATGGGGCTGGATTGTTCAGAGTAACATGGTGTAAGCCAACTGAAGAAGCAGTGGCCATAGGAAGAGTCAATGATCCCGTCGGCCAACATTGGCAACTTACTGCCTGGATATTCCTAAGAGGGGAAAAAGGAAGCGGAGAGATATATATATAAAAAATATATATATATGTATATATAAACATGTATATACATATTTTTAATATATATGTTTAAATATGTATATATGTGTATATGTGTATATATGTATATATTACATGCATATACATATTTATACATATATATGTGTATATATACGTGTGTATATACACATACTGTACAACCCTGGTACCTTCCAAAAGAGGAATGCTACCTCCAACCTGTCCATGGGAGCAGTGCTGCTGAGAGCAGCAGGGATTAGCCAGGATACTTCCCAGCAGCGTCCGTGCTTGTTGGGGAAAGCATACACTGGCCCAGGCTCCAACAAGGTTGTTGAGCTGGAGCAAACCCCAGACTTTACACCATGGGGCTCATACAGCTCGGAGGTTCACCCCTGTCTGAGATTGCTGCATCTGAGCCACCAATTGACAGCTCAGGACAAGAGCTCTGGGAGCTAGAAACCAAAACGAGAAGCAGCGCAGCGGAGAGGTTCGTCAGGCTGATTCTCATGGGGGCTGCTTCTGGGTTTGGAGCCCTGCAGGAGAACTGCATCCCCTTAGATATATTTTGTCCCATTTTTTAAATCTGAGGCTGTTTAGCTTGCACTCAACACATCATATGCACCCATTGGGCTGAATTTCTGAAGCAAAACGAGTGATACTGCAGCAGAGATGGGTTTCTTGCTTTACCAGATTACGTCGTCATATTGATGTATGGACACTGAAGAATGCATCTGTCTTGATTTACTCATTGCAAGTGGGCAACGCTCTCTTTGTTTTCCAAATTCTCAGCAATGCAGGCCATTAATTAAAATATATGGCTCTCTCAAGTGCTATTTTAATTGCATTTCAACTCCAGCTTAAAGGGCCGGCAAATAATAAAGCTGGGTATTATGTACACTTCGAAATGCTGAGGGATGTAGGGGGAATAGGCAACTCCTGCAATTAGTTTGCTCTCCCACACTGCTCAATTCCTGAGCATGCCATTTGTTTGATTAATGAATGTTATTCTTTTCCATAAAAATCAACAATTTCAATATTGTTTTCCATTAGAAACTGTTTGTCCCTTGCTTGTGGATTAAGGAGAAAGTTCTTTAGCACCTCTCCCACATGCTGGTCAAATCATTAATCAGAGCAACCTCTCATGACCTGGAAGGATAGGAGCTGTAGTGTGTACATCACATGTGCATGGCTTGGTAGCTCTGCCTGCTCATTCCTGTCTGTATTACTCTGTTACCTGCCCTGAACCTCTTCTTAGTGAACCTCTCGTGGCCTTTTCTTCTCACCCTGCTTTCTCCCTTCACTCTTCCTCTTTCCCTCCTCTGTTTTGCTGGGTATGCTGTGTGGGAAGCTCATGTGCCATCCAGGGCAGCCTGTGGTGTTGCAGGGCAGCTTGGCCAGCCAGTGAATAGCAAAAGCTCAGTGCCACATGAGCTACAGTAACAGGGTAGAGGTTCACACCTCAAGCTCCCAAACCTGGTAGGACCATTAATGCCTTCAATTCCATGTTCAGGTTGCTGGCATTAAAAGCCACACTGCCCATGGTCCTCATGCCAGCTTCTCCTGCCCTGTGGACCCCAGGACCCACTGCAGAGGGGACATCTTTGCAGGGAAGTGAGAAGCCAGAGAGCTGAGTGGCAAGACCTGGATGTCACTGTCTTCTCATGCCCACTCTTCCCTGGCGACATCCTGTGCAAGCAGCTTGTCTTATTCCCACTCAGCATTTATCAGCAGAGCTTTAAACTTTCCCTGTCAGTCAATACTGTCTTATCAGGGGTTTCTCTTGATAGAGAGATTATGCTGTAGTCTAGCAGCTGCATCCTGCTTCTGCAGGTGATGGTCACACTGACTCCATCAGAAACACCTCCCATCATCATTTCTTTCCACACACCACTTTCTTAGCAGGAAAAAATCAGAGGAAAAGGAAAATTGTAGGATTCAAATTGTAGGATTCTTTTTAACGTTCCCATTAATCATCTTACTAGAGGTACTGGAAATATATATTTTTAAAATACAGGAAGAACTTTCCAATGAGAAAGTCTGCTTCTGGCTTTTCCAGCCTCACTTCTTTTGACTTGGCTAGTGCAAAGGGGCTGGAACCCACCCTCAGCCCCAGCCTATCTTCACAATTGGGTTTCCTGGGCTAGGGCAAAGCCATGCCCTCTGCTTGTTAGCGTAGCAGAGGACGGCTTGCCGAGCAGTTTCCATTCTGCCAAAGAAGTGCTTTTGGCTTCAGGAAGCTCCTGGTTGTTTCTGAGCTTTGTCAGAGACTTGGTGCATAACCTGGGGCACGACACAGTGCTGCTGGCATGGACAGCAGTCATGTTTCAGCTGCAGCTTGCCTTTCTGTGAATTCAGTCCTCAGCCGTCCTCTTCCCTGTTTCCAAAATGTCACTAATGGTATTTCACAGCTCCACAAATGGACAGTCATTCACAAAGAGTTTCAAGAAGTTACAGGTTTTAGAGGATGCAGAGGTACATACATTTAAAGTTAGTTTAATTAGTATACAAGTATATATTTGCAGGAGCCATAGTTGTAACAGAAGTCACTATTTCTTGCTCTGTATTCATGCCTTCCCAAACATACCTGCTCACATGTGCTGAGCATAGCACACATCTTTGCCTATTGATTTCATGTCTGTATATATGAAAATTAGGCTTCCTAAATCATCACTGTGGAGAGATGTTTTTCTTTATTAACCATTAGCCTCAGAGTGGTCCATTTAGATGCAGTTCATTCTGCATGCTCATAAATTTTATACCACTCCTAGGAATATATAGATTAGTCCTGTGTTTAAGAGTGGTATCAAAAACAATGAGCAGATGTAAAGACCATTGATTTTGACAAGAGGAATCTATGTGATTCACATATGAACACATGAAATGGGAAGTGACTGATGCCTGCAGTACCATCCTATTATTGAACCTCAGACATGCTTATCACATACAAATGGTGAGGTTAACAGATTTCATATCAAGATCCCTAAATTCTCACACTGGAACTTCTCATTTTCCATTCGATTCACAGACCTTTGAACCATTTTGGCAGATACCATTACTTTTTTGTTGTTGATGTTGTAAATCCAGTTGCAACAGATTCTTCTTTAATTTACATGGTATAACAGCTTTGCTGACTATTTCATCGCTGGTTTCATAATATTTGGTCCAATCTGACACCTATCTGTTACATGTTAAAGCTTATCCCCTTCACTGAAGGAGAGCGTTCCTGACAGTAGCAGAATTCTGATTTATTGAGATTTCCTCTCCCTCTTTTATTAAGATAAGCAAGAGTCAACTACTACAGAGAAGAACACGTATAGTACTTAGTAGGCAGTCTGAATTTGTCCGGTATTTCTTTAAATATTTTAATCAGACAAGTAGGAGGGGGAAGCTTGGTCACATTAATTGGTACACTAAAAATGTTCATGGATAAGCTCCTGAGGGAAGAATTGCAGGATGTGGGTTATTTATAGCAGCATTCGCCTGTCTATGCAGAACTGAAAATGCTTGTGATCTACAACAGCTGACAAATAAAAATTTGAGCAATTACATGAAGCCAAGGAAACCTGTTCTGTGCTGAATTGCAAATCACACCACTTGGACAGGTCCAAGGGAGCAGTTGCACTGGCTAACAAAAGGCCAAACAACTCTAATTACATGACAACGTCATCAAATCCAACTTTTTATCGTCACCCCTTAGACCCACATCAATATGAGAAAGGGAAGTTCTTGGAATGTTAAATTCATCATCAAGTGTTTAATGTGTATTAAACATCCAGGGAGCCTAAAGAACTTAAAACCTGTGCTATTTTGGTCAAATTAAATTTGGCTCTGAATAAATGTTAAATTCCTTTTCACATGTTGCCTCTTAACTCAGTAACATGTCATCCCAAATCCTTTCTAGTACAGTGTGTCTGTGCAGGGTTGATTGCATCAGTCAGATATTGATGTGGGTACAGTTAAATTGCTTGAGCCTAAACTACATAGATGATAAGATTTACTGAAAGCACATTTTACGTCAATGATTGCCCAAACTTAGCAGCTGATTTACTGAAGACACCAGCTATACAGCCTACAGGCTGCCATTTGACAAAGGTGCCCTTTGATGGCTTCTGTCCTGCCCTATCTCTCAGCACGCAGACCACCTCCTCAGTTTTGCCTTTGCAGACCATAGGATGACCATGGTCTGGGTCTTAAATGAATCTTCTTTAATGGATTATGCAACAGAGCCTCCTATTTCTGCAGTACCTTTGCTCATTTATATGTTTCATCCAGAGAAGACCAGTACACGATAAGGAAGTATCTTCACAGAAAGATACACTGATTTTTAGAGCTAAGAGGTTGACTTATAAAAAGTCATCAGCTTCAAGGTTAAGTGGGGGAGACCAGGAGATCCTTTTTTAATGGTGGGGTACCACACTTTGACTGTTTGTTTCTTTAGAACACCCACGCACCTCACGTGCAGACTGCAGCCACCAAAATGTGTGGCTGCAGAAACAAGCTCCTCCAGGAGCTCTCTTGAAACAGTGTCAAGGAATGGAACTATTTCGAAACTATTTCAAAAGTTCATTAGGTCTTATGGTAAGAAACAGCATTACCTATTTCTAGTGCCAAAAGTCTTTGGGAATCTTATTTTTTAAGCTTCTAAAGCTTGCTTCACTGCTGGTAGTGATAAAATGGTCAATGAAACCACAACTGAAATATTTGGACAGACAAGCTCCTGTGAAGTACAGTTGTAATGACAGATGATGGAGGTTGGCAATAAGGTGAAAATTTATGGATCTCAGCAAAGTACTGGATTTCTACTTAAACCCAGAAGATTTGTTATAAAGAAGTGCTTACAACTTCCAATAGCCTCTTCAAAAACCTCTGTCATAGCCTGACTGCATGTATGGGTATTTTATTAATGATGGTGAGTGGTCCCTTAGTGTTTAGGGATACCAGACCCATGAGAAACACTGTACACATCAGAGAAAAGGTCCTTGCCCCAAAGATTTTGGATGAGCTGTGGTCAGTGGGACAGTAGGTAGTTGTGAGACAGTGTAAAGTGGCACAAAAGCAAAAGACATGTTCTGCAGTTGCAAAAAAACCCCCAAACCCTTACTTTGGAGACATCTTGGTACTGCAGCTGCGACCGTGAAATCAAGCTAGGGCTTTGGGAGGCAATAACATGGTAGAAGGATGAGAGGATTTTGTGGGATGAGATTTATTTGTTTGAACTCTTCATTGTTCAGAACTTACCCCCAAAGCAATCTAATATCCAGTGGAATAATGGCCCACTCACCTCAGCTCCATCGAATACATGAGAACATTGAGAACAAAGACAACATCTTCAAGGTATTTGTTACTGTTGCTGTAATGGAGCTAAAAAAAATAGCATGAAAGATGTTAGAGATGCTGCTTGATAATATAATTCTTCAGGTTTACTTTAGCAGCTATACAAACCATGCTAGTGAGGTAATTGCAAAAGCCAGCAAGTCTGATTCTGTGTCAAAAAATGGCAATATTTGTTCAGAAAAAGTAGCTCTAAAACACATTTTGTCAAGTAATTGATTATGAAATGCATGTTCGTTCTATATAAACTATGTTAAAGGAGAAATTTTGAAACACCTGGAAGGGACAGAGCTGTGATTATCTCTAGTGGCAGCTAATGCATACCCTAAGAGAAGACAGAAAAAATTAAATGGGACATTTTGTGCTATTTTATGTCTCTTTTTCTCAGCAAAACAAAAGAATATATATAAATAAGCAGCTGGTCTCCTTCCTCCCCCCCCAAATAAGTAAACAGATTTTTCCAACTATCAGGAAGATGATGTGAAATAATTATAATGTCTGTAATCTAGGAATGAGCAAAACCACCAATTACCATAGCAAGACACTTCAAATGCCATCTTTGGGGAAATCTTACATTTCTAAATAATGCTGTCTAATTAGAATCTGGCTGTCACTGAGCATCTACGCATATAAAACTAAATATTAAAAGAAATGAAGTGTCTGGAGTCCAAATGTGAGAGGACCCATAAAGCGAAGATATGGATGCATTTCTGGAAAGCAGAGCCTTTTAGAGCAGGTACATAGCACCAAGTTCTGCTGATTTCAGGGTTCCTGTTTTCAATTTGCAGTGTCCTTCCCATTATTCCGCATACATTTTCTCTTCACAGAGAGAGGCAGTTCACTCCACTTCTCTGAGAATACCATGCCATAGTCAAACTGCCTGCTATGGGACAAAGCTAAGTTTTAGTGTCTCCCACATCAGAAAGCACTGAGTTGTTTAGGCTTCCAAAAACCTGGAGTGGTCGTGCCTCAGTCTCTACAGTCCAGGGATAAAAGGGCCATATTCACACAGCTAATGCCTAGGTCTAACCTGTATCTAACCCAACTTGTTCAGCAGCATCCGCCAACCACAGGGGTAGAATACAGCAATACAGTCATTGCTATCTTCAACACTGGCTCTGTTGCAGATGGTCTGAACACGTTCCTTTGTGACTACCGCTGTTTCGTAGTTATTTCTCTACTTGAAAACAAGAAATTAGGATTTCAGCTCTCAATTGTTTTGCTTTTGCTCAGTTGTTTGTCATCTTGTTTCATATGATGGAGATGCCATCTCCTCCAACCAATAATCTAATTTGTTGCTGTTGGTGCTTGTGATGAGCAAGCTGCAGGAGTTACAACAAAGATGGAGATGTTCCCATTGGTTTCACTACAGTGCTGATCCCTGGGTACCAGAAGCTGTGGTCCTAGCCCAGTGCCTTGACATGTCAGAAAGGATAGAGAGTAATGCCCAGCTAGAGCATCTCCTGACTTCAGGTAGGGAAGGATTTTGCCAATCCTGCTCTACTTTAGGAACTGGGGGGAGGCAGCAGAGGGGTAGTACATACGCACTTGAACAAAATTCAACAAAGTTTCCTCTCGCTTCTCCTACCCCACTGTGAGCTTGCCTGGGGCCAGCCCTCAACAGGCAGCAGTTTGTGTTTGTCACACTGTGCCTCAGAAGGGCTGGAAGCAAGGCCAGCAGTGCCTCTCCAATGCTGCAGGCATCTTGTGAAGATAAGTTAATTAATGTTTGTGAAGCAGTCACAATATGGGGTAATGAATGCCGCAGGAAAAAAAAGTATTAGGAAGTTATTATTTGAGAACAGGGTTTGACTAGCGTGCAGTAAATAAGGCCTGAGGCCACAAGTTTGACAGTGAGGAAAAACACAGTATTGAGGAGCTTGCTCCCAAAGTCTAGTGTTTCCCCAGTTCCAAACCAGGCAGCAGTCCCGCAGGAAAAGCCAAGCAGGGGCTGGTGATGACCACGCTCCAAGGGCCTGACACAGGCTGCAGCACCATCCCAGTGGGGCCACCGCCTCTCCTTGGAGTGCTTTTAATGCAGCTCTGTGTGTGTGTGGCTCTGTGTGTGAGAGAGACAGATGTTATTGTCCAAGGAGAAGTAAAAGGAAGTGTGCTGAACTGAAGCTTCCAACGTCCTACTCCCCGAGAGCCAGGAGACAGCACCAGGTGGTTCTGGAAGTCCACAGCAAGGTCCGGCACTGGGATTTTCTGTATCTCTACTCACATCAGGGCTCACACAGCCATAAGCACTATTGAAAACTAATATGAGAGAAGATAATTTCAGTCCTTATCCTGTAACTAGTCTTTTGTTTGCTGAAGGGGTTGAGTGTAGATATGTATTTCAGAGTAGAAATGTATTTCTGTGATGAAGAGAGCTTGTGGTGAGTTAATCATGCTAGCAGTATACTTCATACTATCACCCAGCAGCGTTTGTCTAACTACCGTAGCATCTCATTAGGCTTGGAGCTCTCCCTAGGAAATACTGTTTGCATGGAGAAGGGGGGAAAGGAGAAGTGATGTGACTGCAGTGAGCCAGATGTCCTGATTTACCTTCCATGGAAATTTGGATATATAAATGGTCAAGGAAATGTAATACAGATGCCTCCAAGCTTTATTCATAAGATTAATGTGAAAACCACATTTCAAATCAGCAAGGGAAGGAGGAGCAAATGGTCTAATTTAAGATGTGAAAGAACACTGATTTGTTTCCACATGGAGCTAGCACAGAGGGAAATATTGCTTCCCGCTGGCACCTTAGCACCGGTGACGAGGGATGTTAATGGCTCACAAATACCTTCTCGGGCAAATGCTGTGGCTGGATTTAAATCCAATGAAGCCAGCTTTCATGAGGAATGCTGAGAGAGCAATAAAAAATGATTCTATTAGTATGAATGCAGTCAGCTTGTGCTATTTATAATGTAAATATCATCTGAGTATAAAAATTGCCTCATTGGCAGAACAGAGGTAAAATTTCCATTCATCATGGTTTAACATAGCCTCATCATTGAATATGTAGTTGGTAACCACAAATGAAAGGTTTTCTTAACATAAAGGTGATTAATAATGGGCAGGTATCTGTTATGTATTTTCCTATTGACGGAAAACATAAATATTTTGGCCCAAACATAAAAACTCTGATTGTATGATGAAGTGTTTACATTAATCTACCAAATAATTTCTTTTTATTCCTGCAGGGATTAGGGCCTTTAAAAGCACATAAAGGAAATATGATTACATCTTATCTGGCTGAAGAATAAAACATACTGCAAGAGCCATACATGCACTTATGTTTTCATGTTGTTATGGACCATGGCACCAGGGGCTTGAACTGAACCGCTCCAAGGTGGGAGACCTGACCACCAGCTCCAGTCCTCAAACACCGGCACCAGTTTTTTTGGGGATGCTCATTTTATTTTATCACACAGATGATACTCTTCCAATGTAGTCAGTGAAGAGTAGCCAGAAAGCGAAGGGAAGAGCTTTTCCAGGTGCAACGCCTTGGAAATACCTGGAACTTAAAGTGTGAAACAGTAAAAATCTCTCCCTCACAAAGCCTTCATGAGTGTTTGAATGTAGGGCTGAGCAGCAGACGTAGCCCTCAAACCAGAAGTGCCTGACCGCCTGTGCCTGTTCCCAGCCTGTGCCCTTCCACCCCTCCTGCTCCCCACAGCAGCTACATTTCCTCTGGGGACTGTGTGTGCAGCCACAAAGAGCCTGACACCACTAAGCTGCTCAGGGCTTTATCTCCCACCTCATCCATGGGAGGATTTTCGAGCAAGGCATTTCCCCACCTGCCTTGTCTGCAAGGTTCTACCAACCCAAGAGCTTTTCTCAGATCCTCTTGACTGAGTTGAACAGAAGACTTAGGTGCTCACCTGACATACAGAAATGTGGTTTTAAAACCCTGGATTCCCCAGTTCAATGTTGAAAATACATGGTCCCTTGGCTAGGGTGGATATTCCCACCTGAGCACGTACTGCCATGCATTAGCGATCACTGACACAGAACATGTCCAACTGCAAGCTACTGCCATGCTCCATGCGACATTCTCCTTGTGTCGTGATTCAAACTACCTCATGAAAAATAAATTCTAACATGTAAGTCAATGCATGTAAAGCAGTTTATGTACTTACTAACCTTACCTCATCCTTTCCGTATATATTTCAATTCTGCTTTGAAAGCAGATGGCTTTCTGCATTCAGCTGAAAGTTACTCCAGAATTTATATCCCATGTGGTTAGAAATCTTTTATTTCCCAGTGTAAGTTTATTCATGGCCAGTTTACATCACTTGTTCTTGTGCCCATAGTGTCTATAGCTCAAATAGCTTCATCCTTTCTGCTTATCCCTCCCACCCTTGCAGTAAACACATTCCCTCTCTGCCTTATTTGTGTTGTGTAAAGCAAGCCAAGCTGCTCCAATGGCATGCAATAAGATGCTCAGGAAGGGAAAGACAACCTCATAGCCCTTTTCTGCCCCTGCTCCAGTTTAACTTTTTCTTTCCTGAATGTGTGTGCTGGTTTTGGCTGGGATAGAGTAAATTCTCTTTAGAGTGGCTAGTATGGGGCTATATTTTGGATTTGCTCTGGAAACAGTGTTGACAGCTCAGGTGTGTTTCGGTTACTGCTGAGCAGAGCTTACACAGAGTCAAGGCCTTTTCTGCTTCTCACTCCACCAGCGAGTAGGCTGGGGGTGCACAGAGAGTTGAAAGGGGACACAGACAGAACAGCTGACCCCAAGGGGTATTTCATACCATATGGCATCATGCTCAGCATATAAATCTGGGGAAGAAGAAGGAAGGGGGTGACATTTGGATTGAAGTTATCTGTCTTCCCAAGTCACCATTACACATGATGGAGCCCTGCTTTCCTGGAGATGGCTGAACACCTGCCTGACCATGGGAAGTGGTAGATTAATTCTTTGTTTCTCTTTGGGTACATGCATGGCTTTTGATTTACCTGTTAAACTGCCTTTATCTTAACCCACAGGTTTTGTCACTTTCACCCTTCTGATTCTCTCCCCTATCCCACTGGGGAGATGAGTGAGCATCTGTGTGATGTTTAGTTGCTGGCCGGGTTAAACCATGACAATGTGGAAGACCAGGACTATATGTAACATGTCAAACAAAGCCTATTTCCTTGCTTGTTGTTGTTGCCTACATGTCGCTTTGGGCAATTTTCAGTTTGACTGGGTGGCTCTGAGATGGTCCAGGGGCCATCTCCCCCCAAGGAGCCTGGGAATGTGATGGGCATGTCCCCAAGGGGCAGGATGCCAAAGGGTGCATGCTACAACTCCATCACCTCTCTTGTAGGCTTTGACCTTAGCCCTAGCAACTGCCACTGGTTTTAGACATGGAGAAAGTACATGGCAGAGGTGTCCCACTGGATAGTTTGGAGGTTCAGCTGAAGGTGTCATTTAAATTTTCAAATGCACATTTCTGAGTAGAAATATTGCTCCAAAGTAGGCAGCAGATGACAGGGACGGGGTGGGATTTTGATGTAGCAGAGCAGGGTGGGGATGGAAATCAGCTAAGTGAGGGACTCTTTTTCTCCCATCTTAACTAATTATTCTCATAAGCAGGGAACAAAGTTTGGCAGAAACCATGCCTATCGTCCAAACCCAGATTGTTCACACAAATCACTCGGAATTATTTAAATTCCAAATAATGCTCAGGAACAGTGAACTATTATTCCAAATTCATGTCAGAATAGAACAGCTCTTAACACTGCTGTAACAGCTGTAACAGCTGGATGTGAGCAGTGACACCACCCTTAACCTGCTCGACAGGGGCACACACTTACGGGTGCTTGCTCGTACAAACTGCCATGACTTGTAATTCAGCCTTCTGTGTCACTGAGTCTCCCACTAATTCAAAGGACTCAGCACAGCCCAGCAGGACAAGCAAGGCAGGCTGGTAATGATGTAAGTAAAAATAGCAGAAAGCGATGCCTACTCCTCGTTTGGAACACTCCCTCCTTTCCTGGAGGCATCTGAACCTCCCTCTGCTGCATCATCCCCCCGTGTCGGTGTGGGAGGACAAGGGGACCCTTGCAGGGACAGAAGTGGATTTTGTCAGGGATCTGACCTGCAATTCCCAACCAAAAGATTTTCTAAATCTACTTTATCGAGGGGCTCATTATTATGGGAACAAAAAATAGTTCAACTACTTGGTTTTATTTCATGCAACCATGTCATCCTACACTTAGATTTTCCACAAGCAGAAGGATAGCTGGGTTTATCTTGATTACTAAGTTTAGATTATATTTATCATATCAGAATGTACTTAATGAAGAGCTTTATATAAAATGTCCCTATGCAAAAGGCTCCACTTAACCATGTCTGAAGAAGTTGCTAACAGAAAGCAACAAAAGGACATTATAGTGTTTTAAAAGGTCATAACTGTGACTGCCAGCACTTTCTAGCAGTATGAGAGTACATAGCCAAATCCTTACTCTTCCATAATATCTCTGAGATCCAAAACCAGATTGTTCCCTCTAACCTATTGGGCAGCCTGGAAAATATTCAGTACGTTGTTAATGTGACTTGTGGGGACACTTGAAGGACCATCCTCCAATGCCCAGGGATGCCTCAACACCTCATAGGCATCTATGACTCTACCACCTACTGTAGGGATGGGGAGCAGAAAAAAGAGGGTTTTCAGTATTAGAAGGCTCAGATAAACGTGTTCCTGGATATTTTTTTCTCAGAAGTATAGTCTGACAGAATAATCTGTACAAACGAGAGTGAGAAAGGAGGGGGAAAGGGAGTCTGTAGCCCCTATTCCCTACAATCCTGCAACTACAGATGTAAGGGATATAATTTTAAACAGAGCATGAATGAGTATGGTACGAAAAATATCTTTCGGTTTGGCTAAACTTGTTCCATAGAAGGACTCACCTAAACACTGCCTAACTTCCAGTAGATAGAGCTTGAATGTAAATATTTTGCTCTTGAGACACTTGTGCACACACCTCTACCACCTGCTTTTGGGACACTGACATCTGTAGCATTGTTTCTGCTAATAACTCCTCCCAGCAGCTCAGGTGTGTTCCTGCCTGAGGCTGAAGGAGCTCCTGGACAGACGGAGGATTCTCCTGACATTTCAGCTGCCAAGCCTGGCCCAGAGGCATTTCAGAGCTGCCTCAAGCGCCTGCAGAACTCCACTGCAGAGGTGCCTGGTGTCAGAGGAGACTGCCCTTCTCCATGCTTGGCTCTCCTGCACTAAAAAGGACCTGAAACACCAGAGATATATTGGCTTTTTGGTAAATGCTTGAACCAGGAGGTGATTCCAGTGCTGGGCTGCCCCAAATTATCTCCCTGGGTCAATACTGCGTGGAGACGCAGGTATTATCTCCAGTGGTCATTTAAGGGGGATGTGAAACACACACACCCTCAATGTCTCAGCTGCTTCCCTAAGGTATCATACCCCCTGTCTCCTCCTTAGCTAGATGAGTGGCAAACACTTGGTGTGCTAGTCGTCACATAAGAAGCCAAGAAGCTAATGTTTTTCTAGCAAACAAACTTGTACATGCTATTTCCCTGCTTTCCAAAGGTGCTCCTATATGTACTATGATTAATTCTGCTTCTCTGTAATTTGAAAATTAGAGTTTAGTTGCAGAACTTATCCAAAAGAAAGAGAAAAAACTCTGGCTTTGCACTGAGGATATTGTAGTATTGTAACTGAGGTGAAAAAATACTTGGTTTCATTGTGTTGTAAGAACAACAAGGCCTGGCTACAGGTCTTCCAGACAAAAGAAGGCCAACACTCCTCTAAAATTTGCTGATCTTTCTTTTGCTTCTCTCACTAGGGAAAAAAAATGTAAAAGAAACCTTGGAAATTCAAAAAGCGCATCTAAAATCACAGTGAAAAGAGACACAGATTTGTCACACCTTATAGGGTTGATCAGTGGAAAACTGCTGAAATAATAGTATTTGGAATAAAAAATGCTATTGAAACAGGCACTATGGAGTAAACTTTCTCCTTTTTCTAACTACCTCAGAAATAAGAGACTTTACAAGATGGGCGTTGTCTTTCAAGGAAAGTCAGGCTCCAGCATTGCCATTTCTTTGTGACTTAGCAATAAGAAACCCTCAGAGGAGCACCCGGAGAAGGAATCTGGCAATTTTCTAGCAGAGATAACACATGTTAATAGAGTAGAGCTCTTAGTGAAATGCTGAGAGCAGGTTGTATCCCTTGCTTTCATGAAAGATACCTTTCAGTCACATAGCTTACTTTCATGCTGCTTTATCCATGGCAGTCAACCAAAAAACATGCAAAATGGATTAGAAGAATAGAGAGGCATAGACCCAGTCTGAGAAGTAACTTTTCAAGTTGTTGAGCTAGAAATGGAAGATAAGCAAAACTGTAAATGACAACTGGATTTAAAACTTCAAAGTTGTAATTATTAACGATGAATGTACTTGGAAAACGGAGAAGACTTCTAGAAAATCATCCCCCAGAGGTGGGAGAGAGGACTGACCCAGCAAGACCACAGGTCTGAGAGGGCTACCAGAAGATAAAGATGAGTGGAGGAGGATACAAATAGTAAATGTCGAAAAGACTCTCACAAAGCGAGGACTAACAACTCTTGAGAAAAAGAGGTTGGAGGGGAGCAGGAATGGTGGTGGGGACACAATTTTGGAATGGCCAGAGGTTCGTTTAAGCATCATAAGTCATAGCAGACGACTGCTCCTGTGTACTGAGAAATGCTGAATTTCTCAGTGGGTGAGAAATCTCTAGTGGATGCATGTACAGGGGAGCTACAAGAAGCTGTGCTTTGTAGTGGTAACTGGGCGAGTTGGCAGGGACAGAAGGGTTGATGTTTGTTACTGGCACAAACAATTCAGTCTCTTTACAAAGGTGAACAGGCTAAGAAAAAGCAATATTTTTAAATTAGGAAGAAAGTTGTAATTCCAGTAAAGCAGTGAACAAATCTTGTCCAAATCCTTATCAAATCTGGCCTAAAAACTCAAGCATTCCCAGGTGCCAGCATAAGGAAATCTGTCCTCATTTTCCATTTCCCACCCATGCTGGTTTCTCATTTCTGTATAAGATGATCAATAGAGTATGACTTCATTTTACAAGAGCATGATTTTGTCCTTAGGATAAACGAGAGATTTGGTAGGATAAAGACTTAACAAAAGTCCTTCAAAACACCATAGGCTTTGCAGCTATTTTGTCACTCTCTGAAGAAGTAGCTGACCTCCAAAATCACAATTGCCTGGGGATGGAGAAACCAAGAAGGGGAACAAGTGGCCTCAGGCAGGCAAAGGTATTTGGGGTGAGAATTTCTCAAGCTAGCATCACAGTGAAAAGAAATGCCTCTTGTAGGAAATACCAGGAGAAGGCAATAAACTCCAGAATGCCCTAGTAGAGCCACAGAAGTGTGGTTGTCCACTCTGTATGGCCAGGGCAACACAGGGCAACAGACATAGCTGATGGTCTCATTCCACTGAGCTCCTGCAAGTGTGAAGTTCATACCTCTGTAATAATTTGTGTTGCCTGAAGAAGATTGTAACAAATACAAACATAAGAATGTTTAATTTTTTTTTTTTTCTTTACTTTCTTTACAGGGACAAAACCACCTCAAACCCAGAAAAAATAGTCCAAATTGGAAAATATTTCTGCAGAGAAATTCTAATCCATTTTGCTTAACTTCACCAAAAAAAAAAGAAAATACACATGAAGGAAAAAATTCCAACCATCCTCTAGTTCCTTCCTTTCATCCTAGAAAAATAAAATGTATATTAAACATAAATTGTGATCAGAGCATTGAACCTTTAACACGGTAACAGCTTGCTGCTGCAAGAACGTCGCAAGGAATGGGGAATCATCTCAAATACATATAAGTATCTGTCCATAGTATGGTGCCAATTTGAAACAAATGCAATGTGGACCATATTAATAATATAAAATGATTATAGCAAATAAAGCATGCTGAATTACTGAAAAAGAAATGTGTAAGATTCTGTTAAGGTTAAATGCAGATGGTCCCTGTGGGAATCAGCACAGATGGAAAGAGGTGTAGTCAGTTAAATCCGTACAGAACTGAATCCAGTGAGGGACGTAAAGTGAATGGCTACTTCAAGCAAAAGAAGGATGGGGTAAATGTGGGCCTGCTGGTGAATCGGACAGGAGACCTGGTGAAAGAGGACATGGAAAAAGATAAGGCCAATGCCTTCTTTCCTTAGGCTTTACTGGTAAAACCAGCCTTCAGGAATCACAGGTCCCTGAGGCCAGTGGGAAAGTCCGGAGCATCCTCCTGTGAAGGAGGATGAGGTTGGAAAATATTTAAAGAAACTGGACATACACAAGTCCATGGGACCTGATGTGATGCACCCACAAGTGCTGAGGGCACTGGCCAATATCATTGCAAGTCCAGTCCTGACCATCTTTGGAAGATGGTGGCAAATGGGAGAGGTTCCTGAGGACTGGAAGAAAACAAATGTTAGCCCTGTCTTCAAGAGGGGTAAGAAGAAGGATCCAGGGAAATACAAGCTCGTCAGCTGCACCTCAGTCCCTGGGAAGCTGATGGAAAAAGCCAAGGTACTTAATGCCTTCTTTGCCTTGATCTTTCCCAGTAAACCCAACCTTTAGGAATCTCTGTGATTGGATGTGGCTTCCTCCTGGAAAGGAAAAGGAAGTGTGAAAGACCTAATATTACACCAAGTAAATGGTCACTATAGCATCCACAGCTGAGGTATAAATAAATATATAAAGTAAGTAAACAAAAGGTTGTACAATGGCAACATGAACATGTATGCGACAGCATCGTATCACACTGCATTTTCAAGATAGAGGTATAATTCTTTCTCCCTCCACCCAGCCACCCCCCTCGATTGGATTGTACTCAGATTTATATACATTTTAAAAATCTAAATATAATGAATAGGAATCCTTGTGCTTCAAGACATTCAATGTGCGCCATGGAAAAGAAATCCCTGCTCTTTATCTGAACTTAGTGTTATTAGTTCTGCTTGAAAATGAGCATTTATTTTTTTCCTACAGTGGTTATTTGCCTTTTTTATTTTGTCAGACTCTCCAAATTAGCGGCAGATTATTGTCACCACCATCATCATCACACCCGGATTTCTTCTAAATGCTCATGCAGACAAGACAACACCACATCTCTGACTGATGCAATAGTAAGCACTTTGAGTGGGGCCAGCAAGCCACCTCTGCACAGTCTGAGACCCCCTGAAATTTGTGTGGACTAAGATGACCCCCTGGGCAAGGTCAGCAGGATCTCAGTCTCCTGCTTCCCAACCAGCTTAACCAGTAAGCAGATTACGGGTGCACTTCGAGAGTTTCTGATTGCTTAACCCAATGAGAGCCTTTCTGCATTTTGCACTCCCAGGCTCACACTGATGTTGAAGACTGCAGAGACCATTGTGCTCTTGAGGAGACAGTGCTCAGCACTGCACCTTCAGCTGCCAGAACAGATGGTTAATAGGGAACAGTCCCACATTATTATTTACCAGCCAGCTCATAAATGACGAACATTACTCTGCCACTTTCTAAATGCATGCATGTTTCATCATCATTCATTGCAAAGAGGAAAAGCCAAGTTTACCTATCTGTCAGCAAATATTTCACCTTAACTACCAATGTATTAAGAAATGCCTGTTAAATGCAAAGATGTGTTTTCAGCAACAAAAAGGGTGTTCAAAGCCTCATGCAAAATTTCTTTATTTTTAGAATAGGTGATATTAACTTTCTATTGTATTTATTTTTTAGAATGAGTGGTATCGCTATGATTTTTCCAGACTGCAGGTTTATCTATCTGTTTGTAAGGATGGAAGCTGTAATGGGAAACTGGAACAGTGTGGCACATCACACCTTAATCATTTCTAAAGGGTCCCAGCTCTGTCACCTCTCCCTGTGCCCTCCCATGCCACATGTTACTGCCATGCAGTTCTATCTGTTTGCTCTACCTCTTCCCATGGGCAGGGACACCTTCCACTAGACCAGGTTGCTCCAAGCCCCATCCAGCCTGGCCTTGAACACCACCAGGGATGGGGCAGCCACAGCTTCTCTGGGCAACCTGCGCCAGGGCCTCACCAACCTCATAGTAAAGACATCCTTCCTAATATCTAACCTAAATCTCCCCTCTGTCAATTTAAAGCCATTGCCCCTCTTCCTGTCACTACATGCCCTTGTAAAAAGTCCCTTTCCAGCTTTCTTGTAGGCCCCTTTACGTACTGGAAGCTGCTCTAAGGTCTTCCCTGAGCCTTCCCTTCTCCAGGCTGAACAAGCCCAATTCTCTTAGCCTGTCTTCACAGGAGAGGTGCTCCAGCCCTCTGATCATCACTTTGTCACATTACTTAACATCTGATGGGGCCAATGCAATCTTCCTTTGTAAGTATGTGAGAAAGATACTTCCTATTTGCAGTTATTTTCCTCAAATTTGATAAATCATTTGTTTTAGTAATTTTAATAGGAACACAAGCTTTGGGTGATCCCTCTTGTCCCTGCAGCTTCTCAGTTACCTCCTCAGCTGCTGGCTGTGAATTCAAGACAAGCAGTTACAAGAAGCTGAAAATAGGACATTATTATCAGGACAGTCAATGAAAGGGTAGAGGAAAATACAGAAGAAACCTGGTCTTCCTTTGAAACAAAAGTACACCAAGAAAAAACAGGCAGTGATGTTTCACTTCCCAAGTGTGGGTAAACAAGACTATTCCTATTTCTGTCATTTATAAAACACTTTATAAAGGGAGTTGGCCAGTGGGAAAGGAGTCACTTACTCCATTGCTTGATCTTCCCAACACCCAAACCAGACGAAATGCCATCTGAGTAAGAAAGTTTGAGTGAGTGTTGTCTATGTAAGATTTTTATTTTTTCTAAGATCTGGTATAATAAAGAGCTGATTATGTTCTTGCCTGATCTCCATTTCACAGGAGATCTTTTTAAAGGTTATCATTGCTCATGTGATTGATATTTCTGCTAAGCGCTGTGCCTCTCCTGCTACTTCCTGCTGCTGCTGCTGTATCACCAGTAATCTTATCAAAAAGGTCATTCTGTATTGTTTCTAGTTTAGTAATTTTCTGTGGTAACAAGACATGGTCAACAGTAGTATTTATAGACGTAGTTAGAAGGAGATTAATTAAAGGTCATTTTGGAAAGAAAATGGTCCCATTGCTTTAAAAAATAAAATTAAGACCATGCAGCTGTAACTGCTTTGGAAGTTTTACTCCCACTTTTGAAGCAGATGTCTCTGATGTCATTTAATGATGAAAAAGCCAGAATAGCTGGATGATATTGGAAATATGCTGTAAAGGCAGATGTCAGCCAAATCGTTTTAGTTCATTTAAAGTACTTATAAACTCCAGAGGGTTATGGCCTCTTTTAGTTAAACTACAGAGTCTGTAACACACACTGCTTACCATTCATGAAATGCTGTTCGCTAAAAGCAACTACTTGGTGAATGTTGACATCGTTCCATTCCCTGACTTTCTTGTCCATCTTTCAAGAAAAACCTCAAGCAGACCTTTTCCTCATTTCCCTCCATCCCCAAAATCTTGTCTCACAGTGACTGCACTAAAGTTTTGGGCAATCATAGTAGAACAAGCAGGCAGAGAATGTGTCCCTGGATGTCTGGGAGCTGTGACAGATGGGACATCAGAGATGGGCATGGGACAGAATATGGAAATTAGTTATCTTTTCCACAGAAGACACAATTTGGATCCAGGTTTAGATACCCAAATGCCTGCTTTCAGCTGAGCCTTCTCTAGCTGTCCATTTGCAGTAATGGGAACTTTGATATCTTGCTCACATGAAAACACGCATTTAGATATTTTAAATGGAACTAAATCCCATCCCGCTGATTGTATGTTTTCTAAACTGGATAAAATTACACAAATTCAAAGGATGGCCAGAGTTGTTGGACTGAAATTAATGTCAACAGAATGATGACGTATTTATTCAATGATGAGGTAGGGACTTACTTAGAGAAGGTATTTATAGAGTTGCCATGGTCTTGATGACTTCATTAATGTTGAAGGGTTACGATCAATGTTTAAACAATTGAAAATGGCGTTAGTTATGCCTTGTGGCTGCTGTGACCATGGTGTGCTTTAACAGAACTTGTACATCGGGTGACATGGGTTGTAAGAAAGCACATTGCTGCTTTCAAAGTGTACCTGTAACATCTGCTAGTCACTGTCCAGCCAAGCAAGCAGGCAGCCACACCATTACCAGCAAGCTTCTGCTGTGAGTTCTTCCTTGAACTCAGCAATAAGGAGGGCTAGCTTTACCCCACGAATTTTGTGGAACTTGTGTTACTCTATGTAACTTTGGTTTGACTGCTCAGAAACACATCTAGCAGAAGCAGCAAGCTTTAACAGGGGCCTGTCTGATCTCAGTCTAATTTGCTGTCTGAAAACAGCAGCACTGAAATTCTCAGAGGGGTTTATCCCATTTCTGTGTGTCTGCACAAGGAGGAAGAGGCATTTCGCTCCATCTCTTCCCCAGCAGCACAGAGCTCCTGTCAGCCTCAGTGAAAGAGCTGCTTCCCTAGAGAGACCACTCCTCGGCACTCAGATATTGCTGCAGAGCAATATAGTGTAAATTGGTGTAAATTGGTGTAAAACTAGTGTAAAATCAGCTTAAAATTGCATTTTTATTTTAAAAATGTATGCAACAAATATTTCACTCTGCATATCATTATTGATCTGTAATTCAGCTTCTCTCTGATCTATTTCTAGGCAAAGTAGGGATGAAAATAGCACTTTATATAACCCTGATGAAAGCATCTGTCAAGGAACGGGAAAGAAATAGGTACGAGAGACTTGTTAATAAAACAATGAAAGTATCTAGAGACATAGCATTACAACGAGGGGGGCTGGTGCTCTAATTAAACCATCTGCTTTTAAAACTGACTTCCTATAGCAACCAGCTTAAGCGCTGGGACATCCCTGGGTGGCACCGAGCTGAGCCCCCCCGACCCACCTCCATCAGTCTTTCCCTGGGCATGCAGGCATTGTCCTCCACACCAGCTGTCTTGGGTGGTGCAAAGCAGCCCCTAAAGCCATCATCCTCATGCAGGGGCACTCCAGAGAGGGGATCCTGTGCCATGAGAGTGTTGTCACATGAAGTGGGGGCATTTCTGCCTCGTCCATACATCTTCACCAGGCTCCATGCTGAAACCGCACCTGACGGCCCCTCATTTTGTAAAGTAACCTCTTTCCGTTCACTGGTGAAACTTCCCTTGGCCTAAGGACAGAGGCTACCGGCTGGTTTGTAAGGTGAAACAATAAAGATTTCGGGGTTTGTCCCAGGGCACAACTGGAGGAACTTTGCAAACTTAAAGCTTTGTGAAGAAGTCAATCCCTCTGTCATCCAGCTCTACTGGAATGCCATCAGGTGTCCACTGCCTGGTTTATTTTCCACACATAACACAGCTTCACTGCAGATGAACAGGTTTTCCCACTTTCTCCCAGTTATGGATGTCTGCTGTTCCTGGCATGGTGTGCAGGGGCAGCAGAAAGGCCATCCCTAACACCACAGGCATGGGGATCATGCTTACTGATAACCTCTTTCTACTGGACATCCTCCATCAATAAAATAAAATAAAATAAAATAAAATAAAATAAAATAAAATAAAATAAAATAAAATAAAATATTAAATTAAATAAAAATAAAAATAAAATAAATAAAATAAAATAAAATAAAGACATGAGGCCCAGCACTTGAAAAAGCAAATGGGTAGGAGCCTCTCCAGCTGCAAAGGGAGCAGCAATAGGAGTGGCTGAGAGGAGAACTGCTCAGCCAACATGCAGAGCTGCTGGGAAGTGGCTCAGATTGCACCGACTGCATTACCTGCCCTCACTGACCTCAGCCCTGTAAATCCATGCTGAAAGCATGGGAAAAGCTAATTAAATGCAACGCTTACTGAAAATCCCTCTAAAAAATTTTATTAGCTTTGTACAAAACAGTTTACTCATCCTTTTACTGTTCTGCTCGCAGTCTGTTTATGAGGATAGCCTGTTTGGTAGTGCAGGAAAACCAAGGTGTGCGGTAATCTGCTGATCCTGGGAAATTGCCCCATTAAGTGCCAGCTTGGCATGGTCTAAACAGGGCAATGAGCTGCTGCACATGTGCTCAGCCACACTGAGAGGAATCACAGAATACCAGGTTGGAAGCAACGTCAAGGATCATCTGGTCCAAACCTTTCTTGGCATAAGCACGGTATAGACAAGATGCCCAGCACCCTGTCCAGCTGAATCTTAAAAGTGTCCAGTGTTGGGGAATCCACCAGTTCCCTGTGGAGATTATTCCAATGGCTGATTGTTCTCACTGTGAACATTTTTCCTCTTGTGTCCAGACAGAATATCCCCAGGAGCAACTTGTGCCCATTACCCCTCATTTACAAGGAGGCTTTTCCATGTCACTCCTTGTAAAAAGGGAGTCTCCATCTTTTTTGTACCCACCCTTTACTAGAACATGGTGATAAGGTCTCCCCTGAGCCTTCTTTTCTTTAGGCTGAACAAACCCAGTTCTCTCAGCCTTTCCTCACACATCAGGCTCCCCAGTACTTTGATCATCTTTGTGGCCCTTCTCTGGACCCTCTCCAGCTTCTCCACATCTTTTTGTGTCGTAGGGACTAAAATTGAACACAGTATTTCAGATGTGGCTTGACAAATGCTGAGCAGAGAGAGATAATAACTTCTTTATCTCTGCTAGTGATGCCCTTTTGATGCAAAAGCAGCTCCTTGGCTTGAAGGGATTACTGATCACCTCCTGGGGCAAGAGGAACCGGCCCAGCCCAAAGAACGGCAAACAGTTCAAACTAATCCCACTAAAGCTTTCTGGAAATGGTATGAATTGCTGTTTCAGCCTCTTCAGTTGTTTTCTACATCTGCAAAAGCTTGGTGCTGGCAGAAAGACACAGAGAAAATGGCTTGTCTATAATAACTTTCATCTTCATCCTCTTTAGCTGTGCCAGGAAGTGGAGCCTACTTTGTCTCTAAAATGAAAACTAATTTCCCAGGAGCCTCCCTACTTATTTTCTTTAATTTAAAAAGTTGGTTTACCTTGCATTAACAGGGGCTTGAACAGCATATTCTTTATAGGCAGGCATAAAATATCCATAATACAAACGGATGACAACAGGATCCTGTAAAACTCCTGAACGCTCCTCCAACCAGAGGGACCCCATCCAGCCCCCAGCCCAGCACAGCAGGGCAACATATGCACCTTGCAGCAGGGCTTGTACCGTGTGGTGCCCAACAGCACCCCACTGCCTCCTGCTGACACCAAGCTTGGTGCCCGTGGACCCTGGCATCAGAGCTGTGGGGTTCTGCTGGTGCCTGGCCTCCCTCAGCAGGCCGAGTAAAGCCCACAGGCTGTGTGGTCATGGTGTGTGATTTCAGCTGCCTGTGTGTTCCCCATAGGAAATGTCCATCGCTGCCAGTTGGTCTGGTCTGTCTCAGATTTTGTGTGTTTGCTGGGGAGAAGAAGATGAGAAGGCCCCCAGAGATGATTAATACAGAGTTTTGGTCATATGTAACCCTGAGAGGATGTTGAGCAGGTAAAGAAGATCCTGTAAACTTACAGTGGTCAAAATTCTCCCCAGTATTTAGCTGGGAAAAACTGCTGAAGGAGTCACCATTTTGTATTTTATTTTCAGTGGTTTTAGGACATACGAAACACTGTTTTTCTGATTATTGTTAACCATAAAAGCATCTGTCCCATTGGGATTTGGAGACCATAAACTCCATAGCACCCCCTTGGGCAGTGATGCTTCTGCTCCGTGGGTTTCGGCTAACAGGGTGAGAGGTGTTTCCAGATGGTTGGTGCTTTGTCATGCCAATTGATTATCCTGGGAAGAAGATAACCAAGATGTTTGTTGCATTTCCCCTTATCAAATATCCCAAAATATCTCAAACCTCTTCATAACAACTCAGCTGGTGACACAAGGCAGGGAGACTGATGTGAAGTTGGGGAGGGTGGCAAAGGAATGGAGGTTGTATTTAAAGATACACAAGGTGTAAAGTGAGAAGACTGGAAAACGCACTGGTAAGCATGCTGGAAGCCCAGGTAGGATGGTATGACAAGGGGGAGGATTCAGTTGTGCAGAGAGCAGGTTGGAGCAGGCACCACAAGAGTGATTTTGGGGGCAAACACAGTGATTTTGGCTTGATTGCAGGAAAGGCAGGCAGCAGGACTGCCCCGAGAGGTGGCAGAGGAGCAGGAAGGGGAGAGCCTGAGCCCCGCGCAGCAACAGCAGCAGCATGTGGCTGCTGAAAGGCAGGAGGCAGACTGTGTACATGCTCTGGGAAAAGTGGCCATCGCCCTTATCCTGCTTGCCACACCACACACACATAAAGCCATGACTGCAACAGGCCTCTCACAACAGGTTTTTATGCCAGAGTAACTGCTGTCTGCCATGGAGAGTCATGTTCCTTGTTCAAATCTGTGGGGAATTAGGATTTACCTTTATCAACTTTTTTTTAATATGTATGTCTATGTACTAAACTGAAATGAATTTTAGGAAGATGCTCATGGCCTTTCCAAGATCTGCATTTCATTCTTCACCTGGTGTAAGTTCAAGGAGCACATCCTCAGCTATTGATTTTTTTGACACCTTTGAATTAATTGAAGGTTAAAGTCTGTCAAGAGAATGTTTAATTCATGTATTTAGCAGTTCTTTCATTTGCCCATGCAATATGCCCAAGAAATATGGTAAAATGGAGTAATAGCTCAGCTAGGGTGAAAATGAGGAACTGTTAAATGGCAACACTTCTGCCAATATAAGAAAGCAAGTATCAGGATCATCTCTAAGTTATGAATTCTGCTAGCTGAAGTAATTAAAAAGCTCCTTCTGGACATGCTTCGTGGAGTTAACCATGTTATCGTATAGAGGAGATCTCCTCATCCCAGGGCTCTCAGTTGCCCCTGGGCACCAATGGCACCAGCAGCAGAACTGAACTTTGCAGTGGCTCAGCCGCTTCTTCGACCTTAGCGTCGCCAAGGTGGTAGAGAAAACCACCACAGAAGCGCATATGAGAGGTAATTCCTGTGAGGAAGACTTAGGAAAGCACAGCAAGAGCAATGGACATAAGCTAGGCATGAATAAACTTCAACTGGAATTTGGAAGAAAGTTCATTTTTTAGTGGAAGAGAAGTGGGATTTTGAGACAACCTTCCACATGGCAGAGCAGAGCCAGGAAAAAACCTACAGGTAAAGAATTTCAACCCAGACCCAGTTTGGTGCTTTTAGCTACAATTGGTAGTTTTATGAAACAGACTCTGTGGCAACAGAAATGCAGAGGATTTTCCTCCATAACCCAAGAGATCTCCTCTAGGTTGACTATTTAATGCACATCATGAAATCTCGTTGCACTGAAATGCCACCACCTCTGTAGGTTTCTCTAGGTCTAAGTGGGTTTGATGGATGCTCACGCTTTGCTCAGAGCAAGAAGGCTCCAGAGAACATGAAATGGCCACTTAGGGCTGAAGTATTATAGCCTGGCTGGAGCAGTACTGATGTTACAGCAATTTACCTTAATGACTCAAAAGCATATTTCACAGCAATGCTGTATAGTTGTCCTGACCTAAAAGCCCTCTCATGGCTTCAACTCAAATTTATGCCACTCACAGAAGACATCTAGAAGAAAAAAGCATATCCAACAACTCCAGGAAGAAAACCAGAAAGATTTAAAGCTATGAAAACCTGGAGAAGAAAATGCGTTGAAGGAAAATTACACCAGCGAAGCCAATGATTACAGAAGTCTCGTAGCAGGAAGACCATTAGCTCAGGGGTCGGTGGTTAAAGCCATTATCAGCCATTACTTGCATGCAGCACTGGCCCCTCCATAAGTCTGGCCAGCCAGGGGCAGTGCTCAGGGGGCTACAGCCAGCTCAACAAGCAGCTTTCCTATCTTTGGAGATGTCGTATGGCCCATGTCACCGCTGCAGCTGGGTGATGTCACCAAAGGGCTCCACAAGGGCCATTCCCAGCAGAGACAGTCATTTGGCAGCAGCTGAAAGAGGATAATATGGGTATGTTGGCAAAGGAAGCTGGGGCAGAAAGAACCGGACGCCTGTCCAGATACAGCTTTAATTAGACAATTGATAAATGAAATGTTATGTATTTGAAACACATCAGTATGCTGGTCATATCATGCTTAAGAGTGATTCAGCTTTCTCACTTCTCACATATGAAAGGCTGGCCAGTACATCAACCATCTCTGCCTCTTCACACCTACATTCTTGCCGCCTCCTCTCTTTAAGGATATAAAACAGTGAAATTAAGAGAAGCTAAAGAACATAGAAGGGAAGAGCTGCTAGCAATGCTTCACCCCTGTCTGCAGGCTCCATGAGATGGATTTTGCAGATGGAGGTTCAAGGATAAACTGGTGTTTATGTGCTGTGAGGCCAGGAGCCCCACAGCGGCTGCACCCACAGCATCTCCAGTGCTGCGTGTGCCATCCATGAAGCTTTGCCTTGTAGAAGAGAAGATGGCACATGAACTGGGAGAGAAGGAAGAAAATTGGCTGAAGTTATTTTGGAGATGCATGCAAAAACCATCAAGTCTGGTAATTACCCTTTTCCTACCGGGAAGGTGTGAGCTGGAAGTATTTAATGAAGAGGAGCGGGCTAGCAGCGCCTGGAGAAGCAGCTTGGGACAGACCAGAGCTATTGTCTCTGCAAACTTCAGCTGCCACAGTGCCGTGTTCTTTGCCTGGCCTTGCCCATGGGCACTTGATCACCCTCTGTGGATTTCTCTCGTGCCAGCACTGATCTGCTTCCTACTCCTTTGGTCACACACTGGTGAAACAAATCTCTAGTGCACAGGTGTGTGTTCCCTTTGGGAGGCAGAAGGAAAAGTGGTTTGCGGCTTTGGTGTCAGCTCTGGCACCTCACAGTGAGGTGTCTGCAAAAGCATGCTGATCCTCCTTGCTCCTCGCCCAAAGAAATGAGGCAAAAAAAGCAAGCTACTGATTTTCTTTTCCTTTTGGTTCCCAGCAGAATAACTTGGTCTGCCAAGTTTATTTCTGGAAGGTGCTGTAATGCAGAGACATGTAAGCTCAGCTCTTGTTTTACACATTTTGGTGTTCATTGATTTCAGTGGAATTGCTCTTGATCTCCGAAGAGATGCAAAGAAAAGGTAAGCGCGTTTACTGTGCAGCATAGTTAAGGGACATAATGCCTGGGTCTGAAAGAGAGGTATGATCTTTGGGATTTGAGAGGCACAGAATCAGTGTGCTGTTTATTCCCGTTATGTAAAAAATACCTTCTCTCTCAAGCAGTGGAGAGCCTTCTAAACACGATTTTCCAGGGCTGCAGATGACCTGTGCTTTAGGGTGCTAGTCCCTTAATCCTATAAATTTCTAATGTTTCCAAAATTCATCAGGGGATTGTATTGCATGCAATGGTCACCTTTACAGTAATCAGTGGATGGAGGACTTGCAGCCAGAACCAAATCTGCCTGTGCTGCACCATGCAGCCTGAGGGAGGTTACTTCAGATGACAGCATGAAAGCTCCTTCAGTGAATGCTCAGTTGAGGTCTATGGAATGAACAAGGCAAGTCCTTCTGGCACCTAAAAAGCAAATCAAGCTAATGGGCCAGTTCAGGAGAACCTTCTCAAAGCCCAGACTGCTTGGGGTAGGAATGAGGAGATGTAGTCAGACTGGCAGACACAAATGTGTGCAAACACAGCAATGGCTTTCAAGCATTTTGCGCACTGATGCTCCCCTGGCTCAGGGAGCACAGGCAGAGCTGGGGTGGATGGGAAGATGACAGCTAGTGCCAAAGCATCCTGACCGTGCTACCTCTGCCTGCTGATTGCCCTCAGCATCCTCTCTGGCAGCCATGGAGGAGGAATGGCAGCACCCCGTGTTTACACGTGGAGCACAGGAGTGATGCTACGTGAGCAAAGTGATATAGAACATCTCTTCATCTTCCTCTCTGGAGATCAAGGCATTTCTGCCCACCCCTGCAGCAAAATCTGGCTGCTTCTACCCACCTACAGCCCCACTCGCTTCAGAGAACTGCTACCGATCCTGCATCAGCCGAGGATCTCATTTCAAGGATTTCAGGCTTTCCTTCCCCATCCACATCTCTTTTACTCATTCTGTCTTAGAGCAGGTGGTACAGAGCACCTCACTCCAGGGTGCAGAAGAATGGGTAGAGCTTTCACAGCAGTGCTCACGCTAGAGATAATGGGCAAGTTTCAGACAGGAATGATAAGGTATTAAAAATCAAATATGAGGCTGTTAAGGGAAGTCTGTAATGATGCAAACGTGTACCTTTGGTTAGCCACTTAGTGGGTAAAACATATTTAAATATCTTCTAGGATTGGCAAAGTGGGTAGGCAAAACAGAAACTCACATTCCTTTCAGACAAGAAAAAGCAGTGCTCCTGAAGGTTTTAGCCCTAGAAACAAAACTTTAAGGTGTGAAAACTTCCTGGCCCCTCTGGCCAAGCCACCCCAGAGTATCTGTCCTCTTTTCCATATTAATCAGCTAATCCCAGTGCAAAAATGGTGCACAATAAAACATGTCTTTTTGTTTTGGTTTGGTTTGGTCTTTTTCTTTACTATTTACCTGGACAGGACCTAGACCCTAACCCAGTAGGTGTCCTGCATATTGCAATTCTCACTTAGAGAAGCAGGTTCACCTATCCTAGGCAAGGAGCTCTGCAGTGTTCCCATCCGCAGGGGCTGCTGGAGCCAAACCACCAGGCTGTCACCAGAGGGAGCTGCAGCAAGAACAAAGGCTCGTATGTTGTCCTTTGGCACACACAACACAGTCCACATGCCTTTTTTGAATTAGGTTTTTTATTAGACGAACATGGGTTTAATATATAACGTGTACACGGCCTATGATGCAACATGCTCCCTCTCCCACTGAGTTACAAAACACGGATGCCATGAAGGTGGACAACAACTCTGCGTTTGTGACCTCACGGGATGTGACAGAGGACCAGGAATAGAAGCTTTGCACATAGGTGGGTCTAAGCAGGACAGGATGAAGCACATTAGGAAGAGGTAAAGAATAGGAAGAAGAGAGTAAGCCGGATCTGCCCTGGCTGAAGGACTGCTCTCAAAAAGCTGTTCTCCATTTCCCCTCTCAAATTCCTTAGGGAGCAAGAGGATGGTGGCTAGGCCATGATGCAGCTGGAGTCCCATGGAGAGCAGCATTGTGTGGTTGCACACACGCACTGCCAGCCAAGGGCCCCTGTGAGCACCCTCCTCCTCCCGCTGCTTGTGCCAGGATCTAGTGAAGTCAGTGGGCAAGCCACTGAAGACTAATGGGATTTGGCACTTTCCTGGTGATGACCCGCTCTTGCACTCCTGTGAAGTGCCACAAGGTACTGCCTACATCTCAGGGTCCTACTTCTGAATCATGGTATTCCCAGAATTGGACTCCCCAAGTAAACGGCCTGATGGGGAGACAGGGCAGGGAAGAGATCCAAGAAATCCATTGAAAGCTTGGTAGCTCCACTTCATTTCAGTGATAGCACTTGGGCTGCTCAACCCTCGAATCAGATAGTTATTTTAAAGCGTAAACATGAATTTAGGGGCTTTACTCCACGTCCACTTCCCTTGGAAGGTTTGATTCAAGACAGTCAACAAAAAGGAAAAGGAAAGAAAAATACAAAAAGCCACACTAACATAAATCCAGAGTCCAGCAGACTCATCAAAAACTGTTTCAGCCTTACAAAGCATGTGTCTTTTGACTCAGGCCTCAAAATCAATGCACTGTATTATTAAAAAATAGCAATATAGAAACTACCCCTTTCTTAGTTCAAAGTTTAAGCACATGTAAGAAGACCCTACAGAAACAGTCCTCTTTCCGGCAAGGCACTATCCAGTAGTGTGTGGCACAAACAAAAACACCGCTGTCAAAGCCACTGATACAGTGAACGTGTGCGTGCACGTCAGCCCACACAGCAACTTCAGCTAGGTACAAAGGTTTACAGATTAATTCACACTACTCTCCCTTTTAAAAACACAGGGTAGATACAAGTATTAGCTAAAAACAGGGATCATTTGGTTCTCATATGCATATGCAAGTATTTTAAACAGAATAAAGAATTTGTTATTCCTTTCAATAAATGGCTCTATTTTCCACAGACCTTGTCAGTTACTTGATAGCTACATTTCATTATTACAAAACTGGTTTAAAAAATCCCACATCATCTTGTGTAACAAACTAGAACTCTACTTGCTTTAATTACAAAAATAAGGCTGTCACGCAACAGACCAAATTCACATTCAAGCAACGTATATATATTTTTTTTTCCCTTCTAAACTAGCCACTTGAAATTCAAATGCTCTAAGGGACTTACACTGCCAATCCATGCAAGCAAGCACGATACCTTTGGAGCTAGTGTTGTCCTCCACACAACTGATTATGCCCACACGCGTGCTCTAGAATAAGCTAGGTTTACCTACCTACCTCTCCACTGAACAGAAAGATTCTATTCTACAATTATCAAAATTCAAGAGGAGTTTTGTGAAACTAATTTAATCCCTGGAGAAATCGGCGTGGTTTTGCCTTCACATCAGTAAACCTGGGATTTTGCCCAGGATTACTCGTGCGTGTATACTTATACACTTACGTAAGCCTTTCGAAACTGGGACTTCAGGCAGTTCTCAAAGTTTACAACATATCAAGTACATGATAAATCCAGGATGGCTTCTCTGTAATCAACTGTATAATTATGTAAAATTATATCTATATTCATTTGAAAATATACATATTTTTCTTTAAGTTTTTTTTTAGGAATAGTTATATTGAACTAGGCGAAGATAACAACATACAGCTCCACCCCATGTCACATTCCCTTCCTATAATGAGCTTCAAGTCTCATTAAAATATGGGACCAGTGACAAGAACATCACAATACCTTCCCACAGACAACATAATTCTTTAAAATGCACATGCATACAAATATATATTTACATATATGTATATGCATGTTATCAAATCCCATTCAGGATTCCTGTAGACAAGGTGCTGCAGCTAAGATTTTGACTAGTAAATACAACCGTGGACTTAAATTCTGTGTGTGCTTCATCTAACCTTTTAACTGAGTAGAGGAGGCACCAGAGGATCCAAAGAGGAACTGATTTATGGATGGACTCCTTTAATATATCATTTTTTAAAGTTTTCTTGCCTTTGTACTAGAGGGAAAAGCCACACAACTGTAAGCAGTTTGTAGCTGAGACAACACGAACAAGAAGGTAACCTGTTCTTTACTGTAGCAACTGGTAGTCATGAACATCGTTCATGTAATGAACTGTAGTCGTAAGCTGTTGTCCAGAATCTGACAGGATACAGTTCTCCTATTGCTCAGCATCTTCAGCAGGGACCTGGATGATGACCTAGTCGGCACCCTTAGCAAGTCTATGAATGACACCTGAACCTGGTTCCGTGGTTGGTAGAGCTGCCAGAGCTTCAGTCCAGTGGCATCTAAATAACCTTGAGGACTGGGCTAACAGAAACCTCATGAAGTTTGCTAAAGACAGGTAGAAATTTCTGCCTTGGGGGTGATGAAGCATCAGTATGGGCTGGGGAGCAACTGACAGAGTAATACTCCTGCTACAGGGACCTGGGGATTTTAGTGAATGCCAGGTTGATCATGAGACAGCAACGTACTCACTGCAGATAGGGGAAAGCATGCAGTGCGCTACTTCAGAAGTGTGGCCTGCAGGCTGAGGAAAGTTGTTATCCCCCTGGCCACATCTGTAATATTGGTTTGGGACCTTCTCTCAGCTCAAGAAGGATGTGAACAAACTGGAAAGAATGGCCTTCCACCAAAGCACAGCAGCCAGGGGCCTAAAGCACGCAGCCTGTGAAGAGGGGCTGCGGAAGACAGTTTTGTTTAGTTTCGTAAGAAGAAGGCTGATGGATGATCTAATGGTAGCCTATGACTAATTTGAGATACAAAAAGGTTGGTGCCATCTCTTCCTGTGAGTGTCAGAAAACATAGCAAAGGCAACTGCCACAAATTACAGCCTCGGAGCTGGACATTAAGAGGAAGTTTTCAGTAGGAAAGTGATGCAGCACTGGCACAGGTTACCTAGTGGATTACGAGGTCTTCATCATTGGGTATTTTTAACACTCTGCTAGACAAACAAGTATCTGATCTGAGCTAGTGTTGGTGTTATCCTGGATTTTGACAGTGCTGGACCAGATGACCTCCAGCTGTCCCTTCCAACTAACACGTCTCAGATGCCATGGCTACTGATTTTAACAGAACATGTCAAATATTTGTTGCACAGGCAGTGTTGCTTTCTGACACTTTTTACGAGTTTGGCTTCCTTCAAGCCACACAGTCTGAGTAATGCTGTGATTGCAAAGAAGCTTTCTCACATAATGGTTGTCTTTTTTTACCCAAAGACATAAGGACATTTATTGGAATGGCACTACCCTGTCATTATGAAATCACTTCAGTAAAAGCTACATTACAGCATAGCTGTTATTTTCATAGCCAGACTTGATTCAAAATGCATAATGCAGTTTGACTTCTGTCTAAAATGCATTTTGGAATGGTTATTGGCAAGTCTCGAGCCTAAGTTCTACTATATGCATCAATGCAGTCCCACTGGAACAATCTCCATGTCCTTTATTTGACTCCTGCTCCTCATCTGCACTGACCAATGTGGCTTCATCCAGCAGAGCACACACTTAGCTTTCTCACTGTCTTTGAGGCACCTCCACATTTCCACACCTGGGGATAACAGCTAGGTGAGTTAGGTGTGCTCTTGTTCCATGATAGAGTTTAACCACCCATGGGGCTGAGCCCTGGCTTTGAAAGTACCTCCTGACTCTCATGTGGCTAATAGTGGAGCTGTGTGTTATTGAAAGTAAACTCAAGGATTTGGCAAAATTTCATTTTAAGACTGTCCAACTATAGAGCTCCAACTTTGGATGTTAAGTTTTCTCAGTTAAGAGATAACTTAATATTATCATTAGCTACGAGATCTCTTCTTCTGAACTACTCAGTATTTTCCATCAAGTGTTTCCCCGCACATTTCACCTTCACTTGGAACCATGTCAAAATATTTCACTTTGGCACCTTCTCCATAATAACAACTGGTTTTGAACAGTCAGTCGCAATGTGCATCATTAAACAAATTGAGTTTTCAAGAACAAGGTTAGCAGCCCATATCTCTTACAATAAACATGATCTAGCATAAACATCACAATAAATAAATGTAGAGCAAAAATACAGCAGTTATTGGCTTACACGGAGATCTTAAGATTGACAATTTTTACCTTCTGGATCATAACCAGCACAAACATTCTAATAATCACCAGCATTTTAACTATCATGAGGAGCTAACTTCAACTACAGTAGTTGGAAGAATTAAAAAAGGTAAGGAATTTGACTACATAAGTATATCCATGAACAACAGAAGCCTTACACTTCCACTCCTTATTCTCAAACACAGGTGTCTGTTAGAATATCAGTGCCAGTTGCAAAAGCAATCCAAAGACAAAAGTGAAACATCAACAGTGAGTATTTTAAAAAAGGAAGATGAGTAGCCCAGCCTTCATGCTGTTTCATATGTGTTATTCACTCCAGATTGTTGGGGAGCACTGTCTTATGGCAAGCAGACTACTACTAATGATGTATGTTTGCTCTATCACAGTGATCCATTGGGGAAGCTGTTGTGTGCTGAAGAACAGGGTCATTCATCCAGGAGATGTGCTTATCGATACTTCAGATAGGCTTCCTATGGTTCTGACTCCTATTTGAAAGAAAAGAGGAAAAGAAAAAGATCATTAGTGCTTCTCTCCCATGTCTGTGACCTTTGCATGTAAGGTGCCCCTAACCCTGGTCCTAACACAGCAGCTGGGGATTCATCACTCTGAAGTACTACCAGACTGATCTGGTCAAGTTTATAGAGACATTCCTCCATGTCTAGAACAGGTAGGAATAGAGCTGCATAGAAGCTGTTTCTGATTGCAGTAGGACATCAGCTTTTTCTTAGGACTAGTTCTTCAAGCTACAAAGCGAGGCAGGCTGTCAAAATAACCTGCTTCTGCAGCGCCTGCTGAGGTTCCCTCCCACCCCTGTCCCTCATGGAGTCCAGAAATAAATGAATTCCTGGCAGAAAAGGAACTCTATACAAGAGCTACCTTCCGGGCCTGAGGCAGTACTACTACCAAACACAGCTATATCTACAGTAGTCAAGGGAAGAAAAATCCTCCCCTATGTGTCTGATCTACTGTCAAAAGGTGCATCATACAGTCTCTTTGAATAAGTGTCCAGGCTTCCATATGGCAATAAAATCTCCTCTGTTATACTGCCCTCAACAGAAAGATGTTATCTGGCTTTGTGTCCTGACCTTTGTATATGTATTTGTTAAAACTGAACTCTTTTCCAAAAAGCTGATGTAACTCCTGACTGCTTCAGCATTTCAGCATTTTTTAAAAGATGCATTAATGCCTCATGAGTAAATGGTCTAGTTGAGCCATTATGCCAGGCTGGCCCTGTAAAATGATGTTTTGATGGCATGATCTGCAGATATTCCAGTGATTAAGATCCTAGTTCTGTCTCCTGTAATAATTAAGTCAGTTGCTTTGAACTTAGACTGATAATGTGAAGGAGAATGTATTCTTTAAAATTCATTTATCTGCTATCTCAGATTAACTCCCCTGTACATGCTTGGTTTCATTTAAAATGCTTTGCTTTTCATGGCAACTGCTTCAATTACCTTGTTAGCATGAAGCTGATGTGGACAAGGTATAGATCAGGACAGTTGCACATCAAATGCAGAGTTCTTTCGGTTCAAAGAAAATTCAATCTCACTTTATTTCAAAAATTCCATGAGAAATCTACACTGACCTTTGATGCCAAAGTAGGTTTCAGTCCAAGGAAGGAGAAGACAGTGTTGCTCTCCTTTGATTCAAAAAATCCATCGTAATCCTAGAGAGGAAAAAAAAAAAAGATGAGTCAATATTTGTATTCATGTTTTCCTGATTATCTTACCACACCATGCATTAGTTGAAAGAGTGATAATGCTCAGGAAAATACTGACACCTACCCATATTCTCCTATGCAAATCTAAAAGCTATTCTAAACTGCAGTATCACCAACCACAATGGCAAAGAAAACCACATAAATTCTCTAGCTACACCACCTTTCACTACTTTATTTGACAGGAAAATACAAATGTGAACTTGCATTAAAAGGAAATCTATTCTGGGTATATCTTATAGGTATTCAAGTGCCTAACAACACAAATAAGTTTCTGACTGTGTTTGCAGTTTGCATTTTAGCAAACAAAATACTTCCTAACATGAAAACCTCCAAGAAGTCCTAAGGCAGGTGAACTCCTTACTTCTTCTGTGGTGTGGAACAGAGATTTCATCATCTTTGTATCCTTTGAAATCAGCAATCATATCTCAGCCTTGGAAAACCATATAGTTAAATATAAAATGTTACCATAAAGAAACTCATTGTATAGGAAGATAAAAACCAAGCTTCATTAACAAGTTTCTTTTAGATTTCATCTGCTTAAGATCAGGTTCTGATCTCAAAGTGTTACTACTACTGCTTTTACTGATTTGTTTATTGCATTGGACACCTGTTACTCTTCTATCATAAGATGAGCTGACAATATTCAGTTTTCAAGGGAAAAAGAGAAAACCAGAGCAGTTTAGCAAATGGACTTAGCGTATGGCAAGAAGCCAAGAAGTTTTAGGCTCTCTTCATGGTTTGGCAAAGATTTCCTGTATGACCAGTAGCAAACAATAAAGTGCCCAGTTCAGACTCTTTTCCTCCACCACATAACTGCAGAACGGAAATATTAATCCTTATTTAACCACTTCTGACATGTAAAATACTCTGTAAATGTCAGGAAATTTCAGGTATGTGCTCATCACTACATAGTAATTATCTCTAAATATCTAAGATTAGTAGTTATGCTTAACTTGAAAGCATTCAACAAGAAAAATGCCTTCAAATATTGACTGTTACAGAATAGTAACAGGCAGCCCTGGTGCCTCCACATGCTTTCCGTTTGTGTAACAGTCATTCCTAATGCACCTGACCCCCAAAGTTAGCACTTCTTTGGCTCCTAAGCTCTCATCTCATACTTTTTGAGAGCTCATCTCATTGTTACAGTTTCAGGTGCTTTCCGCTCAATTTTTCCCCAGCAGCAGCTGCTTTGCCCACTTGTCACTTTCCACTCCCACCTTCTCTTGAACCTGTAACTTCACAACCTACCCCACAATCACAGGGTTGCTCTAATTGAAAAGCAGAGATCTTTCTCTGACCTGGCTATTCTTGAAGGCTGTCATAGGATATGCAAAGATTAGGAACCTTTTTCTTTCTTCCAACCAGAGTTTACTCATGCCTAGCCAATGTCCACTTGTGGTTACATGTTGGCTTCTCAGATCCTAAGCAAGAAACAAAAGTGGTCTGGGCAAGCATTCTGCTTTCCAGTATTTCTCTGGGTCTTCACAATGCAGTATGAATCCCTGAATAGTCTTTCATCCCACTTGCCTGACCCAGTTACAAGATATGCCACGTTATATCCTTGCAGAAGGATGGTTGGTATTTTGTGAAATAACTTTGTAAGGAAAGTGTGTGCTTGCAGATGAAGGCTTTACTTCTCTTTGTTCTCTTTTTTTTCTCTCCACCAACATAAAATAAAAGATTGTTTGGACAGAAAACACATAGCCAACATAGCAAAGATACCTCCCACAAGATCCATGACCATCCTCCAGATGTGCAGAATTTCTCTTAAAACCTTTATGGTGCACTAGCCAAAGATGCTTTACTAGCATTTCCATAATGATACACTGCTGTACCAATGTGTACACAACTATCCTAGCAAAGTGATGCTTTACGGTTCCATAATCATTCAAATACCCTCACCCCAGGAAAAGCAGAGCAGCACAGAGACAGTTTCCCAGCCTACCCCTCTTTAATATGAGCATCAGCTCTGAAAGACACAGAGAGGCCAGCAGGACTGTATGGTGGTCATCAGGCCTCAGACATACTAGCTGACATAAGTAGAAAGAGTAAACCTTCTTATGATGGCTTTTTGTCGTCGTCTTCTTAAAACATGGCATAGTGCTGTGCTATAGACTAGGGCAATAAGTCAGTATTCCAGGACTAAGCTTTCTGTCTACTGATCCTTTCAGCTTTCATACACATATATATCTATATATATACAGAGAGAGAGTGCACACACATTTCTTCTGTGTGGTTTTCAGTTCCATGGTTGTCTCCATCTGCGATACATCATTTCCAATGAATACCATCTACTCACTCCACTCTATGAGAAGAGCCAAGTTTATTTGCTTTCACTGACAGGGGGATGAAATATTTCAAGGAATAAAACAGTTCTGGTACAAAGGAAGGCAGAATCTCCTGCAATGATCAGCATCATAGACTGGAAAACAGACTTTGCAGACAGATGCTGCTTATCATTATGAGCACAGAACTACCACCATTACTGTTTAAAATGCTAACATGTGAAAAAATCAGACAGTTTTAAGTTTCCTCACTGTTAATTTTAGGTATGGTCTGTTCTACCTAACTTTGAAATTAAACATATAATTAAACAGAGGAAATAGTCACTTTTACATCAATTTAAAAAATCATAAACAGTGATGAACTGATGCTAATTTCCTAATTAACATAAACTTACAATTAATAGCCAGAAAGTAAATCCATATAAAATAGACAGATGTCACAACTAAGCCATGGCATAAGCTGAAACAGTACTGAAAGCAACCCCAACAATGCCATGAGTTAAAAAGGGACAATGTAATGATTGAATTCCTAGAGGAGTAGTAATAATACTGAAGCTCTGCAGAAGGATGTTTGATTAAGCCCTTAACCTCTATAAACAAGACTTGAAAAACTGCACATATGGTGTTAAACCTGAAAAAGATCCAGCCTGATTCTGCTAAAGCAGATGAAAAGCCATGAGGGACAGAAGCTATATAAGCTAACACATGTGAAGGTGGCATGTGATCTAACTGAGAAATAACCTTAATTTTCTCCACTGGGTTCATCTGCAAGTGAGTCATACTGTCTCTGGAGCTGAAGGTAGAGGAGCAGTGGATGAGTACTACCCACAACGAGAACAACAACAGCACCCCCCTTTAATATCAGGGCAGGTTAAATTGCCTTAAGCTGCGCATTACAGCCCTGTAAACTACTGGCAGCCAACCTGCGGGCAGGCAGCTATTGTGAGCATTTCTGCAGCAGCTTGGCACAAGGCAGACATCAGTCTCATTCCCCACCAGGAGCACCCCTTCCTCCTAAGCACACAGGCAGTTTTCATGAACCCTCAGACACCTCTCTGTCTCAGTGCTTTGTCCAAGGAAAGCTCTTTGGTTTTTTGGGTGAGTGGTCTTCTCTCTTTTCAAGTTCTGGGGTTCTCCTGATGAGTCTTAATCCCAGAACTTCAATTAGCTCTAAACCAGCACTACTCTAAATCCATGGTTTTTTCACTCTTTGTTAGTAAATTTGAAAGAAAAACAGAGCAGGGAAGAATTCACAGCCTGAAAATGTCGTAAGAAATAATGCTGCATTCCTATCTCTGACAAAGACTTTGCGACTCTGCTAATCCACCAGTATCTGCTAATATGTGTTACTTAACCTCTGTAAAGTAATTTAAGACTTTCTAATCTTAAAAAGCTTTCTGAAAGTGCTAGTTGTAAATTTTTACCTCCAGGAGTACCCAGGACTGATTTAGTATGGGTTTTTTTCACATTTTTACTGATTATCAAACCTGGATTCACTTACTGAAAAAAATCGTGAAGGTTACACAGTGAGCTAAAATAAGGAGATGTATGTTTGAAAGAGCACAAAACCCAGCTGACTGATTCGTTTGAAAGGAGCAGAATATTTATAACCACAACAGGTTATCCATAGAAGCAATTCCCTGATGTTTTGAAACATCTGCATTGCAAAACATATCAAAATGCTACTGACACTTTCTTACTTTCATGGGGAACAGGGGGAAGAAGCACCATGATTTTAGATAAAGCAGCAGTAAAATTTTGAATAGGAGAATTTTCCTACTAATCTTTGCAATGAAAACACATGATCTCAAAATATTCACGTGGGAAAAAAATGTTATAAAAATGCATAATAGTCCTATAAAAGGTGAAAGAAATAACTTTAATAGGGTAGTTTCTTAAGAGATTTTTGAGAAGCATAATCTCAGGGAACACGATCTCAAGGATTCAGCGGTTGTGCTTTGGCATGAGGTAGGAGTTCAGAGTGGGCATCCCTGGCTTTCCTGGTAATACAGACGAGATAACAGATGTTCCAAAAACATCCTGCCTTTGACGTTACTTTTATAAGGAGAGAAAGTCTGTGCAGATTTGGATGACATGTAAAGACACTAAATCCATGGGTGAGGACATGAAAATTCTTGTCTCACATAAAGAATATCCCACTGCTATCAGCAGTAGATGCAGAGGCTCAAGAAGGAAAATGGTGCCAAGCTCAGTGGAAGCTGAGAGCTTTGTACACAGTCAAGAACCCAACTTGGTTGCAAGCCAATGGGTTCCACTTGGGAAAACTCTGTGGGACACTCTGCCTCCCACAGAGCAAGGACACCACCATCTGCTAGTTTTGGCAAGGCAGTGGTTCCCTGTTTCTGCACCAGGCTTCACCAGCAGTAGCAAGCTACTACAATCCCTCTGTCCCTGTCCCAAGCAGCCAGCGGGCACTGTGGCTTTGCTGGGATCAACTGAGGAGTGCTGTCTCGCCCGTGTGCAAGGAAGTGGCTCCCACTGAGGCCCTGGAGGCATTCAGAAAGCAGCTGTTAACCTAAATATACACAAGCACAGCAAACTGCCACCCACTGCCCTGCTTCAAAAGGCAACTATGTGCACAAATATAATTTTGACCATACAACTTTGAATGCTGATCCTTGGTGCTTTCCAGAGCTGCTCATTAGACATCATTAACAGACAAAATTCTGGCAACATCAGTAGCTGATTAAGGCTACTAAAACTAAGGGGACATAGAGACAGTGGACATAGAGACATAGAGACATCAGTGACACAGAGATGCCCAATCCCTCTGGAGAAGTTGAAAAGCCAGAAATACAGATGATATATCACAAAGACGAAGGTATGAAAGGTTACCAAGAATGAAAAATGCCAGTTAGGAGGAAAAAAATGTATCTCAGGTTGGTTTGATGGGATAGAGAACTGACAGGAGTATAAATAAAGTAGGTAAAAAGCTATTTCAAGTCAGAAAAGGCTTCTGAACAGGATAACAGGCATCTGACTGCTTCAGGCCTGGCTCCTCACCCTTAAGGTCAATGGCAGCTTGATCACCCACCAAGCAGTGTGAGCAAGATACAGCCCCCCTGTTTTACTACCAGCATTGAAGATACCCTAAAACCTACTGGGGAATGGATTAGCTCTTGCTTTGTTGAAAATAAACAGAGCTAACTGTACTGGTTTCAACAGCTCACCTACAGACAAGCAAAATCTTGCTGGCCTTGCACAGTATAAAGCTCTTCTTTGCTTTCCCTGCTCCTACTGAGTGACTCTAAATCAGGATAGAGAGGCAGGCTGTAGCTGCAAAGGTCTTCAGAAGCAAAGTTTCCCCTGGTAATAATGGGAGGAAGGCTGTGATGCTCACTGCAGTGACAGGATAGTTAGTACTAAATGCAGAGCTCAGTGGGCCCATGGGAGCACATTGCTTAAGAAAGAGCATTAAGAAAGATGCAAAGTGTTTACATGGCCTCAGCAGAAGGCTGAAGCTCACGAAAGAGAAATGCAGTAAGAAATACTAAATACTAGATATCACATTAAAGTGATATTTGTTTCAGTAAAATAACTACAGTCAGGGAAAATACTCAACAGAAGTATTTTATATGCTTGACTTGCTTGTAGTCTTTCCTAGGTACATGCTTATGGCCACTGCTGGGACAACACTGGGCTAGATGGACCTTCAGTCTCACACATGTATACACTTCTATTATCTCAAGGTGTATCTTACACAAAGTTTTAAAATAATCAGCAAAGTTAACTGATATTGTCCACTTAATATGCTGGGAAAAGAAAGAAAGAAAGTGAAAAATAGAACAAAAAAAAGAAAAAAGCCTCACACTTAGATAGCTTTGTTTTCAAAATCTGAATCCTTGCAGTTTATCCTGAAACTGAAAGGTGCCATGGCTGTTTTGCACCTCTTTAAAAACAGATTAATCAAAACCAGAATTCTCTTAATGTCTAGGTTATGCAGAAACCCCAACAGCCATCCACTGCCTAAATGCTACAGTAAACTTAGCAGCTTAGTCTTTGATGTAGTACCCGAGCATTCAGGAAATCTAGACTTAACTCCTCATTATGACACAAATGTCTTACATCCTTCTGGCATTCATGTGGGATTTATGAGAATTCACTCCAGTAGGAAAACTGTTGGTCCTTGAGAATTCTCTTCTCTTTAGAAATTCCATTTCCAGGGTAGCTTCTCCTTCTCAGCAACAACTGCCAAGTTCACAAAGCTCCACTTGGCAGTAGCTGTACCCCAACTGTGATGTGGAGACCTTAAGTGTGCTGTATTCCTGGTGCTGGGGGATGAGATCGTTGTACTGATGTGATTACAGACACTGCCAAATTAATTTATTTGGCTCAGTATTTTGTTAGGCAGGTACACTGAAGCTTGTTTAAACAAATACTGTCACTACTGGGAGAAACTACTTACTGCACACCAAAGTTGAAATTGGCAGTACTACAGATCAGCATAAATAATTATTTGCGCTTCAAGGAACATAACACCAGTGTGGTGGCACTGGGTCAAAGTAAAACATCAACACAAAGCAGATTTTACTTACAATTAGCAATTACACTGTCTACCCCTTACTGCAATGGTGATTGGGATAACATTGTATCTAATGAAGTTTCAAAGACAGTAACTGTGAATAACCTTCCTTCCAGTAAGTTTCTTTAAATGAGCAAGTTGGCTTTGTCTCTGTTTGCTTTTAGTTTGCAACAAGAGAAAGACCAAGCTTGTTAAACAAATCCTTATTGCTTACCACACCAAGAATCAGAAAACCAATCCTTAACACACCAAAAAGCAGAAAAACAAGGAACCCACCCAAATTTAGCTTGCGCTGCTTTTCATACCGATTTTTTAAAATGCAATGATTGTTGAACTTTTAATATACTATTATGATCTCTCCATTCTTATAAAAGGGGCAAAGTAATTGCTCTTACAAGTAATGGGGGGAAACTCATAATTTAGATGCATCAAATCAGCACTTTGCTGCTGAGTTAATACTGTATTCCAGTGAGAATGAGCTATTAGCATCCTTCCTGAAAAGGGCAGCTGAGTGCTCTAGAACAGATGACATTCATTCACTGATGTGATTAGGATTACAGTGGAAAACTCTTATTCAGCACAGCTCTCCTTGGAGAATGACTGTTTGTGCATGTGTGAATCTTTTAAAATATTGTATAAATACACAAAAACATGATCTTGTCTGCACATCACAGGACAATTTAAACATGACAGTTTTCAATTACCCAACTTTCTGGTAAGACCTCTGATCATGATTTTTAAAGAGCTTATACAATTGACTGTACAAAGCAACCTGTTACTCCTCTCCTAAGGGCCAGATGTTTATTTCAGTAATCTCTTTAGTTGTAGGCTTCCAAAAACAAAGGCTTTACTAAAAGGAAGCAGATGTCAGCCACAGCTCTATTCTTTGGACAGTACATGACACACTCAGGCTGAATGTGATGTTTGCCATTCATTCAGCAACCCTGATGGTACACAGGCATCAACTAAGAACCAATATCCCTCAGCTCTAAGACAGAGAGTCCAAGCGCAGAAGGGCTTTCCCCCAGCCTTTTAACTTGGACATGTTGTAAGGCAGCCGTAAGTTTACAAGAGACATGACAACCACATGTTGGTTGGTTTTCATCTTAAAGTGTTTTACTCGTACTAATATTAGGTTTATGGATTTCCCCCTTCCATTTGTTTATTTTACGAATTAGACTCTGACAGAATCATCTTTCAACATTTCCTTTGTTTTCTGTGGATCCTTTGGAGAAGAACAGAAATGGCAAACTACTAAAGAAAGAAGAAAGCCACACTACTTGTTGTTCTCTGACAATAGCCATGGCCTTCTCTAGATATTGTTCCAAAATACTGCTACACCCATATTCTGTGCAGTACTATGTGCCCTTAGAATATTACTGCGACTTAGGAATCTTTTTATCCTTACCTCATATATTCCATATATCATATATACTATATTTCAGTAGAACGGACCCCATATAAAATACTTTAACCAAACTAGTCATGACACCTCTATATTACTATATTTAGGGGAGTCTGCAAACAGAGTAAGGTATCTCCAGAGATGTATCAAATCTTTGTCAGCTATCATCTTTATGTGCTGGGGTGGTTTACAACATACCGTCTAGCTACTTCACTTTGAAACAACTATTCATGAAGTTTAGAATGCAGAGGAAAGTCCAAATAAAAACTGTGGTGCTCAACAGGCATATAGTCTCTCCACTAGCGGGTAAACAGCAGCACTGTAACACATTATGATATCAGTTCTAATTGCTCTGAGGAGGATAAAATTCTTGGATTATCTTATTTTTACCGAGTTGCTGAGTTTCTATGTTTTTAAGCCCTAACACTGGGCAAGCTCACTAGTCTACACTTTGCCTCTGGTACCACACTCCCCTTTATTAAGCACATATCACATGGAACTAAACCTCTTTACCCCAGGACACAGAAAAGCAGTGAAGTGGATGGCAAAAGCATAGGCACGGTTTATAAATTAGAACCATGCAGACCTTGTGAATGGTCTGAACAGTACATTGCCAACATGGAGGAGACACATGGGCAGGGGTTGCTTTCCAGCAGCAGCTCTGCTTTCTACATTTCTTGCTTGAGAAAAGGGCTGTGTAACTGGCCTCAGGCCACTCACATTCAGCCTAGGGTCTGCAGATGCCTGTGAGCCACAAACTACTCCAGTACAACTACAAAAGGAAATTAAGAACAATTTCAAACAAACGGCTTAAATTTGCCATACAGGAAATGATGGGAAAATAATTTTGTCTCGTGGGAAAAATAATTGATCAAGAAAGTTTTGGCATCATCAATCATTAACAACTGTTAATGATCTCTGACTAACTCAGACTAATTTCTATTTAGCGAGATTATTCCTGTTCTAAAGACAGAGCAGACCACCAAGACACTACGTGAGTCGGATGAGACATCTCCAAGGGTGTAGGGAACTGAAAGTAGACTGGCTGAATACCAAATTAGCCCAACTGCGTTAGTTCCTGAAGGAAACACACTACAGCAGGTGTGCTAAGGTGAATTCTGCCAAGTTGCTTGAGGATCTAGAGAGAGAGAGTTCAAGCCCTCTTTGTCTGTAGGCACAAGAATAATGATAAACTCTCCCATAGCAGGCCAGGGCAGAAACTCTGAGGTGGCCTCTATCCAGCTTTCTTAAATCCTCTCTTTTCTCTTCTTTCTCTTATCAGTGGGTTGTTACTGATCTGTTATTTGACACATACAGAAAAGGAGGAATAAAAAATGTGTATGAATCTTTCCAGGATCTTTAAAAAACAACAGAAGAGCCTGATACTTAACAATGCAAAGAAATCAGTGCCACAGTCATTGCCTGCGTGCTGAATAGTTTCTCGAGAACACTGCACCTCTTTCAGCAGCCTATTTTCTTTCTCGTCTATAGGCCTTCACTGTTTTGATGGAGTTGATACCCATATATTAAATTTCAGGGAAGGACAATAAATATCACATATCTCTGTCCCTACTGCTGCCAATAGGCACTCTATCAGGACTTACCCTAACACTCTAAACCATATGAGCAGCTTCCAAGAAAAAAAAGAGAGACAGCCTGCTATGCTATGTAAATATTTTCCCTTCAGCTCAATCTCTCACCTGGAAAGACATTTCCTTTTAATTTGGTTGGCCTAAATTTCAGGCAATATCACATCAGAGGCAGATTTCTGCACATGAAACTGTCACTGTTTCAAAGTGCTATCTTGAAGCATTGTAAGGTTAAAGTTAGGGTGCAGTTTCACTAGGAAGTGGAGATTTCCAATCTTCTGAAAGATCCGGGAGTCACTGTAGATTTCAGAGAAAGCAGAAGAGGGAGGTGTGAGGCACAGATCTGATTTCAGACGTCACTTTTCCAACATCTCTTGCTTTCTGCTTTAAGAGCTCTCCATGTCCAATCTTCTGGCTACTGCAGATCCTGTTTGGATACATGTACCTATGGCTCCTCACCTGCCATGCGAAGAAGCTAGAGCCCTAGATAGGGTCTCAAAATTCCACCACCAAAGCCACATCACCAAAATTTAGGCATTTTAGTGCTTGGCATCATGCTGTAGTCCCATTGTGAATCTGGCCCTGATGTACCAATCTGCAGTAATTTCTCTATCTGTCTGGATTTTCCATGAAAAAGGTAACAGTAACTAATTAGTAAGTAAGGGTGTAATTATTTATTTTTTTAAGTAGTCTTTAACCTGCAGGGTACATAATAGTACTATTATGGATCCTACCCCCAGTACTTTAGAAAAATCTGAATAACTTGCATGCAAAATCACTGATCTGGCTGTGTAAGATAAATTCACAATGGGAGGCAGAGAGGTTTGGATTTTTTCTGTAATCTTGAAAGCAAAGGATTTAGTTAGTGAAAACTTAGTAAACGAACTACAGTCTTCATGTTTTTACTGGGTCCAGCTGGGATGGTGTGAACTTATTTCACAGCAAGCCCTATGGTGCTGTGTTCTCGATATGTGACTAAAACAGCCTTAACACACTAGTGTTTTGGCTGTTGCCAAGCAGTGCTTTGACAACACCAAGGCATTCTCTCTTTCTCACTCAGTTCCCCCCTGCCACCCTCAGAGAGTAGGCTGAGAGTGGGTAAGAGGTTGGGAGGAGACACAGCTGGGACAACTGACCCCAACTGGCCAAAGGAATGTTCTATACCACATAAAATCATGTTCATTAAAAATTGGGGAGTGCTTGTCTTCCAAGGTAGCCACTGCTTGGAGACTGGCTGGGCACCAGTCTGCTTTTGGGAGGTGGTGAGTGATTGCGTTTGCATCACTTGGGTTTTTTCCCCTTCCTTCACTTTTTAAACTGTCTTTATCTCAACTCATGAGTTCTTTTGGTTTTGCTCTTCCTGTTTTCTTCACTGTCCTGCTTGTGGAATGGTGTGGAGCAAGCAGCTGTGTGGTTGTTGGGTGGGGTCATCCCCAACAGTCCTTTCTGGCTTCTGAACAGGGACTCAAAAAGGTTCAAGACAATGACAGGTTTGACCAGAGTGTGCTAGACAGAATTTACAGCTGTTATATCCATGTCCCAGTTTTGTCTGGGATAGAGTTAATTTTCTTCCTAGTAGCTGGTGCAGTGCTGTGTTTCGGCTTTAGTCTGAGAACCATGCTGATAACGCACCCATGTTTTAGTTGTTGCTAAGTAGCACTTACCCTGATCAAGGACTTTTCAGTCTCTCATGCTCTGCCAGCGAGGAGGGGCACGAGAAGTCAGGAGAGAGCAGAGACAGGACACCTGATCCAAACTGGCCAAAAGGGGTGTTCCGTACCACAGCACATCATGCCCAGTATAGAAACTGGAGGGAGTTACCCGGAAGGCCCAGATCACTGCTCGGGTCGGGCTGGGTGGCGGTTGGCCGGTGGTGAGCAATTGTATTGTGCATCACTTGGGGTTTTGTTAATTGGGTTTTCATTATCATTATACATTACACAGTTTATTAAATATAATAATCAATGATAATTAATAGTTCTTATATTTTACTTTATTTCAATTATTAAACTGTTCTCAACCCATTATTTTTACCTTTTTGCCTGATTCTCCTCCCCATCCCACTGCAGGGGGGTAGCAAGAGCAAGCAAGCAACTGCATGGTACTTAGTTGCTAGCTGGGGTTAAACCACAACAACCTGTTTAGCTGTTATTTGGCAGGCTGTTACTTTGTGTTGCTGGTCATGATGTTGACTCGCTTGTTCTTGATGCTGATTTGTTTTTTCCCTCAGTTGCTCTGTTGCTTGCTCCTTTTCTTTCTGTACATCAAACTTGAGAGCTCTTTAATGGCTGTTATCAGCTTTTGCTGTTTGCTGTGTTGCTTATCACTTTCTTTTGCTTTGCCTGGGAGAGCCATGATAAAAGCATTGGCCTTGAGCCTAGTGTGCTATTTGGCCCCTGCACTGCTGTCACCCCAGTACTCTGGGAACCACGTTGTGAAGACAATTAGCAATTACACCTTTCTCCTCCAGGACCCACTTAGTGGAGGAAATGAAGAATGGCATCTTCCTCTTCTCCAGGACAGAAGTTTCCACCCTTGCTGCAATGGCCCTTCAGTTTCTTTAACATCCCAGTTTACCCAGAAGGTTGTATTGGCGTTTGCACCAACATTGATATTGGCTTTTCTTAAGGCTGACCAAATATTCACTGAGGCAACCAATTCCTGGGTGGCAAAGAATGTGGGAGAGTTTGGGCAGGTGCCTAGAGCAGTTTTCATCTCCAGAGGTTTGGGACTTCACTCCAGAAGACGTGGAATCCTTTTGAATTGACAGACCACTTGAAGGAAAGATGCCTTACATATACCATAAAGACACCAGCACTGTGCTGGGGCCTGCCATAGGCCTATGGCTGTGCTTAAAGGAACAAGAGGGTCTTTGGATCTGACAACAAATAAACAGACACTGTGAGGGTCTTTGAATCTGGGAACGCACAAACAGACATTGTGGACAAATCAGAAATCCAACCCTCAACTACAACAGTTGTTCCTGCAGTCAAGAAGAAAAACCAGAAGCATAGATTGACCCATTTAGCAAAGGAGATAGAAGCTTCTCCTGGGGGAGAGCAGGAAGAAGAAATCATGCCCAGAAGGCAGACATTTTGAAGCATTGCCTAAGGGGGTGACTCATTCCAAAGAGGCCTTACTGTACAATAAATTACCTGAAAATGAAAAACAATATGTTCTATTTACTGATGGGTTCTGTCATACTGTGGGAAAGCATTGGAAGTGGAAAGCTGCTGTGTGGAGTCCCACAGGACAAGACACAGAAACTGTCACAGGCAAAGGTGAATCGAGTCAGCTTGCAGAAGTGAAAGCCACCCAGCTGATCACAGACACCGCCGAAAGAGAAAAGTGGCCAGTACTCTATTTATACACTGACTCACTGATGGTGTCAAAAACCCTGTGGGGGTAGCTAAAACAACAGAAGCAGAGTAACTGGCAGCACAAAAGTAAGCCCATCTGGGCTGCTACACTGTGGCAAGATGTTGCTGCCCAGATAGAGAACCTTGTTGTAAAAGTACTTCTTGTAGATACTCACTTCCCCAAGAACCATGCCACCAAAGAACGTGGAAACAAGGAGTAGGTAGACCAGGCTGCCAGAACTGAAAAGGCTAAGGTGGAGCTGGACTGGGAACAAGTTATTCATAGTTCTGTGGGCCCATGACACATAGGACACCTAGGAAGAGATGCAATATATAGATGGGCTCATGGCTGAGGGGTGGACCTGACCTTAAAAGCCATTGAACAGGTTATCCATTGATGAGAAACATGAATCATGAATAAAAAAGACAAGTGGGTAAAGACTCTGCTGTGGAGTGTGGGTTACTCCTCCCTCAGGAAAAGGCAAACCCATTTGTGGGGTTCCTTTTGCTCAAAGGCCAGGGTGCACTTGGTGATTAATGCAGGAAGATGGGGAAACCCAGTGTGTGCCTCAAAGAAAGTTAACCTTGGGAGAAAATAATCTGTAATTTGAGTTGTATGTTATAGCTGTGTGTCAAAGTACAACAGCAGGAGCCACTAAAACTGACTGAGGATGAGCCTTATAAGGAACTGAGCAAGACACAACTGGTTTTAATGCAACTCAACACACTCAACCCAACACATCCAATCCAACCCAATGCAACCCAACACACCAGCCCCTTCCTATTAAAGCTCTACTTGTCCATTTTTTTAATTTTTTTTTTTATCTTTTCCAAGCTATCTCCACTTCTCTTTACGCAAAGTGCACAAGTTCCCTCTTGGAACGTGCACTAGTTGCTAACATTTCCTTACTCTTACATAGCACTAACTAGAGCAATGTAACTAGTAATTTCAGATTTACACTACTGTAAATTACAAGAGCAGGTCCGTGTGTTTGAGTCATCTGATATGTGGACTCTCTTCTCACACACTTACAATGTTATAGCAATGTCACTAAGATGAAACAAAAGATTGTAAAATCATAAAAGTATGTAAATGATAATAATGTCAGTGCTATGACATAGCACTGGATTATCAGTAAAATGATTTGTGTTCTTGTGTGCTCACAGGTCAGCTCTTGTTCACAGGAGATAAAAATGGTTCTTGCCGAGTACTGTATTTCAAAATCCATTCACAGAACTCGTTACTGAAAAATTGTGGAGTGCATCTCATAAGACTGAGAAAAGGAGAAGATAGATAGATTAATTATCATATTAGAGATTACATTGACTCAGAAAAAATCCAAGGTCTTGCTCATACTCCAAAACACGGAATTTGTCTGTTGGTACCAGAGTATCCCTCCCCCTGTGGTACAAGGTGTTTTGTGAACCTGTAAGCACTGGTCATCTTTTTGTACTTTTCTCCCCTCTTACACCGACTGTTACATGCTCGGATGGCTGACACCAATCCATTTTGCATACTTACTGACAACACTGCAGACAAACCTCCTCTTTATTGCAGTCACATTCTGAAAAGTGATTATTTCAAATGGTAATGTCTTAGTCAGAAAAATCTATTCTGCGATAATACCCCTGAATGCATTGCTGATGTTTCCTACCAAAGGGAATATGGGGAGGAGAGTTGAAAAAACCAAACCAACAAACAAACAAAAAATCTATTAATGCTCTTACTACACAGAAAAAAACAGTATGGCTATGAACATGACATTGAGTCACAGCTCATATGCTTCTGAACATGTTCATGTTATTTCCCATTTCTCATATTTCTCATATTGTCATGAAAAAACATGAATAAAATAAAAAGTGTACTTATTTTGCTTTGCCTTGTTTAGCCCTCGTACATTAGGAGGAACAGCAGTGGATCTGACCAGTCTGCACTGTAAGTCAATCAGTCTGTATTGTCAGTAACAATGTATGAGCCAGAATAAGTACATAGGCAGTTTCCTGGTGAGACTTTAGAACTGGCAGGCAGAAAAAACAGAGAGTGTTTGTTAATAGAACAAATTGGATTAGAAATTGCCTGGACACAAATCAGGAACGATAAGCTAGAATTTTCACTAACTCAACTAACAGAAAACTCAGTGAGTTTTTTTTTCAATTTAAGTTATTTAATAGTGATTTATTTATTTTTTTTAAAGTTTTTTTAGTTTGTCAAGATAAACATATGAAAACATTCACTGTGGAAATGATAGAGACAAGATGTGCAATGTCTGCTGACTTCATCTAATTGTGTTATTTTAACTCCCTTTCCAGCACTGACCTCCTTCGCCTCCTGCCTAATGTTTTGCCTCTACTCTATTACCCAAGAACGTCATTAACTAATGCAGCAGTCTAATTGATGAATGTTGGAGATCCTGCGCATTCTCCTTCCTTCATCCTGGAAAATACAGTTTCTTTCAAAGCATGTTTGCTCTTTACAGATGTTCATGCAGACAGTGAGGTCTAGTAATAGGATTAACTCTGCTCAACCAAAACGGCTATCAGCTGAGCAGACAGATTAACAAGATCATCTCACATGTCGCATGACATCTTCTTCCTTGCTAATTCCAAACAGCAATTTCTAAGACTAGGTTAAAACATACTATGAAGACAAGCTGAAAAGGTAAGAGACAACAGGTTAAAACATTGTATTTCCCAGGCAAACTAAAAATCACACAGAACAATGTAAATATTGTTATTTTTAAGTGAGGGGCAGCTCCATAAGTGAGGGACAAAATCCCTTCCATGTCCCAGATACATTTCTTTAATTGACATTTCTTACCTGGAAGTAGGAAGATATGAGTTATACCACTGAGGTAAACAAGTAAGGCCAATATAAAGCATATAGGAGGGGTGTTAAATACCTTGCTTCAAGAAGCCAGTTAGCTGCTTCATCATACCCAATCTGTTTGTTGCAGAGGATCCTAATTCACTTCTTACGTGCTTCCTACACTAAGATAACAAGAGCACTGCCATTGACAGGTTCTCAGCAGATCTGAACGATCCATCAGCCAGAAGCAGCTTCGTTACAGCTCTGTTGAGTCTGGCAGGGACGAAGTTAAAACCAGCTTGGATGTATCTTCACCACACTGTAGTCAGAAACCGACAGAATACCCACATTTACTCTGTTCCAGCTATTACAATTACAGAGGCCCTCTTCCCTGTTTCATTCTCCTACTGAATTCTCAGTCACTGATGCAGCCAGAGTAGCACATCAAACCTCCCTGACTCTAACAGGCACCTCAAACCTGCCTCCTGAAGGATGTAGATCACATGGTTGCAGTATGAAAAGATCGCAGCAAGGCAAAGAGGATCCAGCTGTGGTCTTTTTACAACATTTTGTTCAAAGGTGAGTAGAAGTTCTGGAAAGATTCTCCCAGACTACAACAGTGCCCAAGGCTCATGCTGTCTGAGCAGCATAGTAAAACATCCATATGGTGCCATTCTTAACATATCAAAGGCTACCACTCCAGCTTGCACTGGATGGAGAAGTTATTGCAGCTTAAAACATCAGAGAAACCAGCCACCCATCAATCTGTTGTCAGATTCACAGGCTCTCACGCTTAGCAGTCTTTCAGCAGACGAAGACGAGTCTCAAGCTGCTTTGCTTTAGGGAAAAATAAAGCTATTCTACAATTCAAACAGCAAATAGTTTTCATTTATCCTAGAGATTCTGCATAAAGGCTCTGTGAGCATAAATGGAATTTACACTATGATGCAGCTGAGAAGAAGGTTAATTACAATGACAATATAACTCAATCTAGCTAATGTTCCCATTTACTGTTCCAAAGATTGCCTTCTGAATTTTTATGCTTGGACTAGACCCAAGTAGCAAGAAAACCATAAATCCCCTGCTTACAGTGTTCTCACAGGGGACTTTACCAATCAACAGGTGGTACACAAAGCATGTGACATTACAAATTCTTACATTTGTGGAGGGAATCCACTACCTGAAGACAACCTTAGGATTTACAGATGAATGATGTGAATTTTCACAGTAATGTATGACCATTACTTGATTCTATGGCGGCAAACTGTCACCATTAATTCTGATGCTACTAGAGATGGCTTACCAGCAAGACCCAGCTTTTTAAATGACCAACAGCGTATACTAATATATCATCCAATGACAACCACAACAGCTACTTACTCCACAGTACCGATCATCACTGAATATCTGTGGTGGCAGTGGATTGCCTTGCGCAGGCTGCCTATCCTCAGGAATATTTTTATACATCCATTGTCTTTTCTCCTCTGACATTGTGATATCCACTTCTTCAAACTCTATGCGATTAGCTTCCAGAAACCTCACCACATCTTGTTGCCTCTTCTTTATCTAGACAGAAAGAAAGGAAAAAACACAATACTCAGGGCAAGTCCACCATAACCCAGACATGCTTACAAACCTGAGGACATTCCTCCTCTCCCGTCCCACTTTCATGGGATAGGAAGCCACAAACTCAGAAAGACAAAGGAGAAAATATTTTTTTTCAGTTTTAAGTTTATAAGAGTTGAACTCTGCTGTTTCTTTGCAAGTTGGCAAAGGTTACTCTTCTTCACCTCATTTCTAGAAGGTGTCTCTTTAGTTCAACTGTGGGAATTTCAGCCTTTACCTTCTAAAGATGCTCCAAAAAAAATAATGTATATAACTCCTCCTTCCAAAGTCGGAGTTAAAAGAGGTAGCTGGTTTTCCAAGTCATTAGGAGCTATGTTTTCCTAAGTATACAGGCACCTAGAAATGAAAAGTAAGCAACCTGGCAAGCCCCAGGAGAATCTGCTCCTCTAAGTGTTCACTGAGGTAAACATGTCAGTACATCTGAAAAAACACACCCCAGTCACACACATTTTTGTTTTCCCACACACCTACACATCTTTTAAAATGCAGCTCAGCAGTTCCCTGAGCAAGGCTTGTTGAATCTCTAATTAAGAGTGTCTGTCTGCATTATACACAGGCCTAAAAACAAGCATGAGCTCATCTCTTGAAAATTTACTTCATCGCAAAAAAAAAAAGCATGAGGTTTGTACTATGGGGTTTCTGTCCCTCAAAGAGATGATCATCTTCACAGAAAAGCCTAACAGAGGCAGAACAGTGGCAGTTTTTAGCCCACTGTAGCTAAGATCAATCCTTAAGTGCTAGCGGGGCTTCAAGCAGATGCACTCAGGTGAAGACTACTTCTGCCTCAGATCAGACTTTATATCAAGATAGCAACGTTCAAAATCAAAGTCTGTAGGGCTGAGGAAAGCTACCTGGGCTCATTCAGCTAGGTCTGCTCTGCATTCTCTTCAGCCCACACTGTATATTTTTTGCATCTACTTAATAAATTAATTCTTTCAGAAAGAAACTATAAATTATATGCTATATTTTTTACAGCTATCATCAAGAGTATTATTTGAAGAAAAAAAATACAGCTTTAATAATTTTACAGTATTCCCAGAGTGTCGGATCCACGCAGTTGCTGACTGGCATAAAGCCCAGGTGGATGAATCATGCCTGTGGGTATCATATGACCTAGATACTATTTGGAAATCAGAGGATTTTTGAAGTGCGTGTGCTAGTTGTTCTTGTTGCACAGCCCAGTCTATCTAAATGCACCACAAAAGTACATAACTTCTGGAGGTAATGCTGATGAAATCACTGTTTCCTTGAAATAAGATGGTACCCATCCCAAGAAACTGCAAAGCTCTTAAATGATTACTGTCTTTCTTAAGAAGCAGGCTGCATAGGAAGTTAGTCTCAGTGTCTTATTCTTTTTCCTTTTCTTTATAGACTGGTGGGGTTTTTTAGGCATATGTGAAAGGATCACTTTTCCACATAGAAGGCAGCTCCTAAAATTGCGTGCAAATAATGCATTACCAACAACAGCAAAATCACTGCAACATCATCACTGCCAGCATTGAAGACAACATGCCTTTTATTATATCCCCAAAAATTGCAGAGACAAATTCTGTTGTCAGTGTAGAAAACATTTTCCTCTGTCTTTCACCAAAAAAGCTGCAAGAAAGGCCCAAAAGAGACAGAGACTGAGATTTTCTTAACACAAATAGTAAGTATTTGTTCAAACAGAAATGAAATGTCTGAAACGATGTGTGGGAGAGGTCATTTCATTATAGTGGAACACCACTAAAACCAGCATGAATTCCTCCTGCACTGGTCAGAGCAACCAGCAAACTACACAGTGCCTAGGCCAGCCCTCTGTCCCTGAGGCCAAATGGCATCATCTGGCCAAGTCTATTTAACCTGCAGCCTCTTGGAGTGGCTGCATGCAAACTGTACATTGGGAATGATCCTTGCACACTGTATCATCTAAATCATGGCCACAAACTGTTTGTGAGACTGTAAATTAGCCTTGGCCAAAGCTGCCTGTGCTGGCAATCATTCTTCTAACAGTTTCATAATACCAGAGTGTGCCATTGCTCAGACCCAAGCCATGTACCAGTGCACATGTATCTACACATACCCATTTCCATCTGCTGTCCTCCAGTAATCTGTACCCTGGGCACAAGTTTAACTTAGATTTAAACAGATCCCTACTATTTCACTGTTCACACCATAAGAATTCTCCCACAACCCCATGTTTCCTAATACCTCCTTTTTTATAAAACTAATTAAGATGTTGAAGTGGAATAAATTGTGGGTTTGGGTTTTGTTTTAGCCAGAAGCCTTGCAATTCTCCACGTGACATCTGCATGAGTTATCAGCTGTGGATGTGCCAGCTGCATAAATTTAAACAAAATGCCCTGAAAATTTTTAGCCAAAAAGTAGTGTCTCCTCCTTCCCAAGTGATTTGATTCAAGCCTGTAAACTGAAACAAGAGCACTAGTTACATTTAAAATCCTATTAAATTATGCCTTGTTTAAGACGGATGCTCAGAGCATCTGCCACAACAGAAGCCAGCTGACTATTCCCCAAGAAAACCACAGAACCTTTGTCTTCCCCTACAACTGGATCTGTGCCGCAGGAGTGCGTCAGCCTCACAATCGTGCCTGCAGCTCTCATCTGTGGTTACTCTGAGTTCTAAGAGCTTCCAGCATTCAACCACATGAAACACTGACCAAAGACAACATGGCACAAAGAGCAGCATCAGTTCTGCCTTCCTCACTAGCCTATGCAGAGGATCTGAGCTCCTCTCAAGTGCCCAGTGAAGAAAAATACATCCTCATTGAACAAACAATGGAGGTGGATACTTTAGTCCTCTTTTGCAAAAGTCAGCCTTGTACCTTGCTGCTTCTGAGGTTTCCAGAGAGTGATGCAACTGACAGGAACCTGAAAAGAGTATTCATATAATCAGAGGTACCTCGTTCAGGAAAACTTGGTTTATGGCTATTCATACACCACTTTTGGAAAGCATCTCTATTTTTACAGGAGAAACTGCTTCATCATTAAAATAATTCGGTTTTAAAATTTAAAGACATTGAGAGATACACCATCAAAACATATATCCATCGTGAAGTTTCAGAGGAAAATCTTTACGTAATATGATCCTAAACTATCTTTAATACAGTGAACAAAACTCTGATAGAGCTAACAGTCCACTATGATAATTCAGTGTTTGACCCCCATGTTCAGAAAACAATTACCCTGCTAAAAACATCATTTCTCTGGGCCTGGTTTTACTCTTAATCTATATTTCTATTCACAAAATTAAGACTGGAAAAATCCCCCGAGACATCTCCATTTTGTCCTTGTTAGGATTAAAAAGCAGCAAAAATAGTATGTCCGTTTTGATATACAAAACTGCTAAAATATGCTAATCACTTATTCAGTAGTCCAGTTTATAAAGAAAGTCTATCATAGGTAAAGTGTCCTTTCTTTCTGCCTTAGTTTTCATTTCTTTATACTGATTTGCTACAGGTAACAGGATACACTTTCAGACTGCTTTGGAGAAATATTTCAAAGACCTACTCAGACCTGGCCAGGTGGGACCTCTGGGATTACCTGTTCTGATCTGCAGCATCCCTGAATTAATTCCTCTTAGAAGTAAAGAGTTTATTTGGATTCCCCAACAAGCTCCATTCCTGAACTGACAATAACAGAGAATCTGCTAGTCTTTGGAAATTGTTCCCATAGTTAATTAACTGTCTCTACTTAGAATATTTGCTTGCTTCTGTTCAGAATTCACCTCACTTCTAGCTTTCAGCCACTTTCTGTGTCTTTGGCTAGACTGAAAACTCTTCTGTTAGAAGATTTCTGTTTCCTACACAACTAATATGGGGGAGAAACAGATCCCCCAGCTAATCTGAACAGTTATCTCTGGTAACAAGATAAATACTATTGCTCATTTAACAGTAGAATGGCAAAATGAGGACCATCATAAATCATGACCAGACCGGAGCAGAAGGTCAGCAAAATCAGATCACATCCTCTATCCAAAATTTCCTGGAAGCTTCTCACCACTTCCAACAGGTCACAGTTTCATTCTTTTTTCCCTCTCTATGTTTCCTGAACCTGTTTTTGGAAGATGTTCTGTACTAGAAAGGCTTGCCTACCGACAGCTGCTGAACCAGAGCATATCCTGTGGTCTCTCCATTGCTAAATGGCATCAACATTTCATTCTTCTATACTATATGAATCAAGATATCCAATACACTGCAAAAATCTCTCTAGTCCAGGATTTATCTAACTCAGGGTAAATGAACATTAGTTCTACTAGACTACAGTAGAAGCAAGATGACTCAAGTAGCAGTATTAGCAGGAACTGTGAAAGAGCCGTGATTAAAGAGAACTTCTCTGCCTTATTTCTTTAGCCCAGTTAATATAAATGGGACAAAGCAGACATACTCTTAGTTTCAAAACTCTTCACAGCATCAGTGGGCATGTTGCTGAGCGTCTGGTGCCCACGGCGTGTATGTAGGAGGTTGGTCTTCTCTGGACTCTAACCCCCACATTCTGGTGAAAGGCATTCTCTTGGCTTCTGTCCTCTTGCTTCCAAGTGGAGGGACTGTCAGCAGGTACCTTTCAGTGCACTGGCTGGTAAGGGAGATCTATAGCACTGACTGTCCTACAGGCACTTCATCCTGCAACTGAAGGGACCAAAAGTCTAATCTGAACTGCCCACTCATTCCAGACAGATCCCAAGAACAAATAGCCTGCTTTCTAATACAAAACCCCACCCCAAAACATATTAAGACCCCACATGCTGAGAACAAGGCCTTATGATGAACATTTTCCAAGACGGCTTGTCAGACCACGAACACATTTAGAAGTTTGACATTTAAAGAAAAAAAATCAAAACAGAATCCATGCCTAAGTCCACCTCAAAGACTTATTTCACAAACTGGCATATGTCTACCTAGACCCTTGCCTCTAAAGACAGAGATGGTCCTGTAAGTTTCCTTCCTTCCTTTCAACCTCGTTACTCTTTCCTCACACCCACCCTTACTCCAGAACTGCAGCAGCCACGTTATGCACTCACTGACTCAGCTGAAAACCTGAATGTATTGCTTTTGGCAGGGGCACCTTTCGGGTGCAGTTTGATGATACAGCTAAACAGATCACACTGCCGGCTGTCACTGAGATGACACAATAGTCCTCCTGCCAAGCAGCTCCTGCAGCTTTCCTCACACAAGCATAATGCAGGAACCAGGGGAACAAGGGAAGAAGCACCAGTAATGTCAGTACAACAATCTCATCAGTTTATATCGGTAGCAAAACTGCACCCTTAGAAAACGTCTCAGCAGAAGCTGAAGCATAATCAGCTACAGGTATTTGAAATATGAACTGCATAAACAGCATTTCTGTTACATAAACACAAGTTCCAGCTCACTCCCACAGCTGAAAATATTGAAGGGGAGTCTCTGCCTTTACAAGTCATGCAAACATAACCAAAGGGACTGTTGCAGTGTAAAATGCAGATGTCGTATAGTTACTGCAGAGAATTACTAATCTTCATTTCTCATACAAATGAGGCTTGACACATATTTCCAGACATTAAGGAGATACTATGCACTAATAAAGAGATGTAAGCCCTAACCACATCAAATGAACAGAACTCTAAACAGTGTTAACTGCAAACCTACACATTCCTTCCCTAAAAAAGCAAGGAGGAGGCAATGCCTCTTTCAAACACACTAAGCAGCATCTCCATTCTTTTCTTCTGTTTCCAGTGTTTCTGTTTTCATACACAATCTCACACATTCACAAGGCTGACATGCAAATCCTCATGGCCTTGTCACACTTGCAACCTGTAGTGACAAAGACTTTTTGCCAAATTACACTTTCTTTGCCTGGCTTAGGGAAGAAGAACACAACTGACCCCTGGCAATTTCTATTGCAGAGAGATGGCAGTCCTGTGACACACCTTTACAAAGGTTCATATGATTAATTCATTGCTCTTGGCACAGAAAAATACAACTCAGCTATGTACACAGGGAAAAAGGAGATAAGAAGCAGTGATGAGGTGAAGGAGGGCAATAAAGAAGAAATTTTGAAAAATAAGAATAAAAAAAAAACCCCACCCAACAATCAGCATTGCATAATTATTCCCAACAGTAAATGGCTACCTGCCATAGTAAATACTGCATTACATGTGATAAAAGGAAAACAGTCTCTCAGAACAGACCTTCAAATAGCTAAAAACTCCTTCAATGCTTCATCCTCGAGAAAATGTTTCAATATCCTAAAAACTGACTACAGAACTTTTCAACCTGGAAAGAAACAAACTGTCTCTGAGCAGTGGCCACACGCAGCCTGCACTGCCCTGGTCTCCTGCTAGCAGCAATCTTCTGCTTGCATAGACATAATTAAGGGCACGCCATATGAAACACTGTATTGAACTGGGAGGGCAATCTGTTCAGCTTCATGCAAAATAAGTTTGCAGGTCCCTGGGAGCTGCTGAGACACTGCTTAGCCAGGCAATCTGCACACCTTTACCTCTGGGCAATACATGTATGGTATCTTTGAAAGAGACCAGTATTTAAGAAATTCAACTAAGATTTGAGCCAGGTTTGGTTTTTAAGACTCCTAATCACAAGCAGTTAGGAAATGAAAACATATTATTTTCCTCTTCTATAAAGCTACAGAAGACAATAAACTGCTCCATGCCCAATGCCTGCTAACCTCGTATTTTTCCTGTCAGATGTTGCACTATGACAAAATTAACTTAAATCTATTTCTGTGAATATATTTCTATTACAAGCTGAAAGGAAAAGTTTCTTATTTAAGATAATCTGTAAGAAACCATTGCTCTTTCTGCAAGTAACAAGGTAACACTCAAAACCAGGAATGAGTCTTTAGCAAGTACAAATACATGTAGTATTTGTATACATAGAGATATATCTATCCACAGATAGATACAGATATGTCTATCACTGCACAAAACAAGAGATGCCAGGAGTTTGCTCAGGGCTTTACTTGGTAGTATTTCAGTAAGCATAAGGGGAAAAGGAGAGACAGAAATATAACAAACAGAAAAACGGGAAAGACCAAGAAAGGAAAAAGAGAAGGTTCTACAGAAATATCAGCTACAGGCAATGCCATGCAGGGCACCTTTGAGCTGTGTGCAGCTGAAAGCCTCTGAGGTCGCTCCCAAGTCTACTTCTTTTGATTTCCTCTGTATTTCAGCAAACAAGACTTGCCAATGATGTACACAAATGAAGTAAGTAATTCTATCATCATGCTCTTCTTGCAGTAGAAACAATGTGTTCCTATAGTGTTGAAAATCCACGTACATGTGAGTCTCTGACCGAGTGGAGATGCTATGAGACGCAAATGCTGGCTCACTACTTCCCATCCAAAGAACAGGAATTCCGCTGAAGCTGGATCTATCTTCCAATTATTGACGTGAATTTGTATTCTGTTACATCAATATGAAACCAAAACGCTGGCACTGCTTGTAGAAATAAAAACTGGCTAAAACAAAGTGAAACTTGAAGACTGCAACAGGAACTGAACCAGAACGTGGAAGTCCCACCGAGTGTCAGGCAGGCAGCTCCAAACCAGAGATCTTGGCAGAGAAGCAGCCAGAGGACTCCATGCAGACTGAGAAATGTAGTGAGAGGATTCCCAGCCTAACCTGGCAAGCAGCAGATGACTGCCGCGTTGAAGGTCAGGATGCACTGCTGGTTGTTCTAATAGGGAAGCTTGCAAAACTTGCTGCCAGTTTGGATCACAGCCTACAGGAAGAGCTCAACTCTCTAGAATTACACTATCCTGAAAACTTATATATTTCTATTTGACAAAACGCATGCTTGAAATTATATTTGTGCTACAGATACAGGATCTTTCCTAGTCATAGATATTTTCTTATGAGGACACTGGGAAGGTGTACTGGTTTTTCTTTGGTTGGAACTCTATCTAAACCAAAGGGCAGTTTAACAGAGCATGCTGGTAGCTTAGTCTGGTTTTAAAGATGTCTCAGACAACAGCGAGCCAAGAAGTTTCAAAATCATTACAATTATGTGCTAGGACATTTTTTTGTTCTTAAAACCAAGGTTGGGATCCTAGTGGTTAGCACAAAAACCAACAGAAACTTTGAACAGCCTGCAAGATCTCAGGCATTCATAAACCATGTTCTCAGCTATCAAAAACCTCTCCTGATGGAACCATCCCGCAGGACTAGAATAATTCATTTCAAAAGACTTACAATTCAAAGCCTAGCTGGCAGCTAACTTTTTCAACAGATAGATGTTTTTGTTTGTAATTTACCATATGTTTCAGTAATTCAAGTGGTTAAAAAGAAAGTGTTATTTTCATGCATTTTTCCAACAAAGATGCCAGAGAATAATTTAAATCTGCTATTTAGCATTCTACATTTAACTCCTGCTCATACTATTCCCTTTTGTTAAAGTGGCATATTTATAGCAAGTATTTTGCATCATGAAAGAAACTCTTTCAACAAGCAACATCTATCTTCCTTTTCAAAATGTATACTATACATAAATATGAGTATGACAACTGCAACCCTTATTAATTCAGCCACTTTTTAGTACCTCCTAATTAAATGCAAGTTGTTCTCTGATCTCTGTGCCATAGTATGTTTATTCATATGTTTATTTCTTTTGATTTCTCTAAGTTATTTGATTCTGAAGAATATCTTTTGTTTCCCAGTAAAGTCCCAGTTCAGCAAGGTAGCTGAGAACTGTCAAGTTCTGAACCATTGGAAACTCAGTACTCAGCCCTGCAGAGATGAACAGAAAGTTGATCTTTGAATCTCACAGTTCCTCCTGCAGAGTTAGGAGGGGCGAATATTTTGGTGTCTTGCATATTGAAGTCCAATACTGCTGTAGCTGAAAATCTGCAGGAATTTAGAAATACCACTTTGTTAATGTGAAGCAAGCTTGGTTGGTAGAATTATGATTTTGTGAAGGGAAGAAAAATAGGATAACTATGGTTTGTTTCTTTCTTCAAACACTTTAAATATTTGGTAATTTTTTAAAGTTCACCGAAATAGCACTGAAAAGAGCAATTTTATAACAAGGTTTTGGAAAGTAAGCAAATGCTATAATACTCCTATGAGTCAGCCATGTGCCCTGGCAGCCCAGAAGGCAAACTGCATCCTGGGGTGCATTAAACACAGCACAACCAGACAGTCAAAGAGGGGATTATCCCCCTGTGTTCAGCATTGGTGCAGCCTTGCCTTGTGTTCTGGGCCCCACAATTTAAGGATGTGAAGGTCCTTGAATGCATCCAGAGGAGGGCAACAGAGCTGGTGGGAGGGCTCTAAGGAATGTCCTATGAGGAGCGGCTGAGAGCTCTGGGTTTGTCTAGTTTAGAGAAAAGGAGGCTGACGGGTGACCTCCTTGCTCTCTACAGCTTTCTGAGGAGGGCAAGTGCGGTGGTGAGCTCTTCTATCTGGTATCCAGTCATAGAACACGATAGCTGTTCAGACTTGACATGAGGAAGCATTTCTTTACTAAGAGGGTGGTCAAACACTGGAACAGGCTTCCTAGAGAGGCAGTTGATGCCCCAAGCCTGTCAGTGTTGAAGAGGCATCTGCACAATGCCCTTAATACCACGCTTTCACCTTTGGTGAGCCCTGAAGTGGTCAGGCAGTTGGACTAGATGATCATTTTAAGTTCCTTCCAACTGAAATATTGTGTTCTATTCTAAGTTCTGCAAAGAAAAAAGTTTAAAAGCAAAAAATCCCCCTAACAAGAAATTCACACATATTGCCTATTATATAACATGTTTATCACCATAACTTCTAAGATGAAAACACACAATTGTCTTTTTTTTTGTGACATGGTGAGTCAGCAGAGCACTGAAAGTGTCGTGAACTGGTTCTATGTATCTATCAGTCACACTGCTCTGTCACAATGAATAAAGTAAGTATTTTCTGTACCTAACTGCGAATGAGATATAAAAGCAAATCTCTTGGTAGTAAAAAAATAGGTCATGTTTCTTCCTTCTCATTAGCTTTGAGCATCAAAGCCCAGTGGCATAGGAATATTCATCTATTAGAATGGATAAAAACACCTAGCAGCCCATGAGACGGAATAAGTAATTAGCCTTGTTTTGTCTGGGTGGGTCTCAGTTCTGTTAGCACTAGATGTAAGAGTCTCTGCCCATCTCCTACTCTACCCATGAGGCTGCACCCTCTGTATTTTGCCACTCTGGACTCCTAGCTCAACACCCAGTTACACCCGACTGTGGATCCAGCTATTTCTAAAACAAGAGCTAGTTGATGAACCATGGAATCATGGAATAGTTTGGGTTGGAAAGGACCTTAAGATGTCATCTAGTCCAACCCCCCCTGCAATAAGCAGGTACATCTTCAACTAGATCAGGTTGCTCAGACCCCCATCCCACCTGCCCTTGAATGTTTCCAGGGATGGGGCATCTACCGCCGCTCTGGGCAACCTGTGCCAGTGTTTCACCAGCCTCATTGTATAAAATTTATTCCTTCTATCTAATCTAAATCTATGCTCTTCCTGTTTAAAGCCATTCCCCTTGACCTATCCCTACATGTCCTTGTAAAAAGTCCTTCTCTAGTTTTCTTGTAGGTCCCCTTTAGGTACCAGAAGGATTCTCTAAGGTCTCCCTGGAGCCTTATCTTGTCCAATGTGGAGAAGAATGCTACAAAGAATGAAGAATGTGGAGCTGTAAGAAGTCATCTGCAGCAGCCTCCTGGCAGCATGATGATGTTTTTAAGAGACATTAAGGAAAGCTTCAAGGCTGCAGTACAGCCTAGCCCAGCAGTGGCAAACTGCGGTTCATGGAGAACTCTGATCCCATATACACATGGAGGCATATCCATATTTCTCCCATAGAGCTAGTAATAGCTCTCCATACATTTGAGAGAATTATAAGACCCCTTGGACACAGGGAAAAAACACCTAGCCTTTCCCTAAAAAGGACTATGCTTGCATTTATTTCTTTTATGATCCTGAAGTATTGGAGATATTATGATTCCAATAGAATTTGAAAAACAAATTCGTGAACTAAAGCTGCCAATACTTTCACTATTTTCCCCTGACAGCTACTATCCACACAGCACAGCTGTGTCATTCTGCCAACCATGGATATACACACCCCTGATAACGCACTTTAAAATAACAGCACTAACAACAGTGCAAGTCATTCAGAATTTGTTGTGTTAAGTTTTACAGATATTTACAGGTTTTCCCAGCAGTATATGAAACAGCAACAGAAAAATGCATTTGTGGCTCTAGACAAATGTCTTTATTTCAGATAGAATTGGACTACTACTGCAAAGTTCTATCAGTATGGTTTTATAAAGGTGGGATGATGGATTTTGTTGATAGAATTCTCTAAACCAGGGCTGACTGCCACTGCTGTTATTCAGATCAGTAACAAAATTACCTCTGACTCAACTGAGAGCAGGATGAAGCTTCTAACTTTATTAACAAATGTCAATGTTATTTATCTTTCAACAAATGCAACTATATCCATGTAGCTTGTGTGTTCTTGCAGCTCCGTATGTGCAAATTACCCTTTCTTTGGTATTTCTGCAGCTCAATTTCTTAGTGACTGGCTGCATCCCCAAACACAGCAGCTATCTCATTATTATCCCATAACCTGCAGACACATCTCCTGTAAGGTCAACAGGAGTCACTTCCACACAGCCAAAGGTATTGCTGAATATCATGCTGAATAATCCCATAGATTTTCAGACTCGCCTGGGGCATGATGCTGGGAATCTTTACCAGAAAATAGACCTTGCTGCAGGCAAGCCAGTTTCACCAAGTAGGAGGGGACTGCTTGCACATCCAGGCCTACATGGCAGCTCTCTTCTCTGATCAAAGACTAGTTTTGAATCTCCTTTCTAATTTTAGCTTCCTAGCAGGTTCTTACTGAAGAATGTGATGCTATCTAAATCCTTCAAATGCCTCTCCTGTCTCTGCTTCTACATAAACATATCAGATAACTCAATTAGAGATACTCCAGGAGATATCTTAGGAGGTGCAGATCCAGATCAAAGGTTTAATGCATACTTGAATTGTGTTTCTTTAGATTAAAGAGGGATAATTTCACGAACCCTGCAGCAATGTAATAACAGGTTTCAGTTGCTGATGCTTTATTGTTCCTCAGATCAAAGGAAGCTTTCTTTCAAATGAAGACAACAAAAAATTTTCTTGCCTTTCTCGGGAAAACACAGACCCCAATTCCATGATTAAGAAACCAGTTGGTAATTGAATTGTAATGTTACTATTAAATTATTCCAAATAATTATTCATAAAGGTTTTAATAGCACAGATAATACCCAATATTATCCTCTGCTGCATATGAAAATGTCAGGAAACAAAACAACTTTGTGAAAGTTGTGATGGAATTTCCACCATTAAATTCAGATGATTTTTTTTCTTCTGACTCATGTTCTCTTGCTTCAGCTGGGATCTATCCAGTGAATTCAGAGAACCTGTGTTACAGAGCAGATTGGTGAAAAGGACATGATCTTCATTTCTCTTCTAGGGATGCAAAAATCAGTGGTTTATTTTCACCAGGTGATAATTAGCCTCTACTGGTGATTCTGAGGTTAAGAAACATATACACACACTATATACACACATAAATATATATATCAATATATGTGTATGCAAAAATAGACATCTACATATGTATATTCAAACAAAAGGTAGGGTGATATATATGCAAAGGTCGCTCCCAGGCATTGACTTATGCAAGTTTATTCCTTGCAGTAAAATGAAAAACATCTTGCAGTTTTCCACACTGTCTTACCAGGAATGGTAGGGATTAGTTATCCAGAGGTAAAAGAGCAAAACCAACAACAAATCCTGAAACTCTTAACTGTCAATACAAGTTCTGTCCTACTCAAATGAGACAGGCAACAACAGAAGGGCATGCTGTTATTGATGATTAATGTGAGTCACTGAACATCTTGCATCTCCTAAGAGCTTCTCTTCATAAATCAGCTAGCAAGACAGTTACTCCCTTTGTGCCAAATTCAATTACTTTATACTTAAGTACAATATTAAATTTTGAGTAAATAAGCTGTTTACTGTTGTAAAATCCAGTTGTTTTTCTCTTCTCCCACTGAGATAGAAATAACTTGTCTTAAGAAGGTCCCTCATGACTGTAGCTCTTATCACCCCAAAAGAGGGATAGCCACATGCTTTAGGCTCAGCCCCTTCAGAGCTGTGATAAATAACTTAGAGCACACCTGAACGGAAGGACTGACACAGCCTTGAACAGAAGAATCAAAAGATTTTACCCTAAAATACTTCACGGATGGAGGCCTAAAGCCCAAGACAGACAAGAAAGCAGGTTTTGTATCCATGCTCTCTTGCTATGAGACAAACTATGTTAAATGAGTTGCCTGCACAATATTTGTATCTGTCACCCCTTCCTCCCAGTCAAAGCATCCGAAGTTCACCGACAACTTGAGGCATTCCCTGAAAGATCAGGTCACACTTTGCTCGCCTACATGAGTCCCACTAAAATGAATCTGACGTTTGTTTTCAGAAATGAGAGTCAACAGTGACTCAGGTTTCTGAACTGACTCCATCTGCCCATCCAACGGGTGCTGACTAAGCAATACACCAGCCCCAGGAGAAAAGATTATGGAAACAACCTCATGGCTACTGAGGAACAGAGAAGCTCTTCCAAGCTTTTGGAGCTAACTGCAGACTGTTTCCATTGACAGTCACAGGTAAGAAACACTACCACCACCTCCACATTTCCATTTACCTCGCCAAGAAGGAGGCGAGGACCTGCAAAATATTAACTATCTTCTGTAAAACTTATCAACATTAAGCTGGTAAAACCACTGACATACTGGAACATGATCATGGTTTTGGATAAGGTAGATTTCCACTAAGAATAGATTCCAAGGACCACAGCATTTCATTACTCTTATCAAGCTTTCACACTGCAAGCAAAACAAAGATTGCAGCATGTTCTTCTGGATAGACTACCTCAGGAGGCCAGCACCTGAGGCTGCAGGTGAGGAAACTGTTGCCCTTAGTGTACTTACTAGTAAAATGATACACTCTGGGCTACCAGCTTAGTGACAATTCTTTACCTCCGAGTTGCACTCAGATTGCTAAAGACAAAAGCAACCCTGATTTTATATAATAAAGAGCTCCCTTAAATGCTGACTATTTCTCCACAAATACTAATTTCTTCTACATTTCCCTCTTTGGATAAATAGAAGTATAAACAGTTTGAAATAATTAAATTGGAAGATGGATTATACAGAAGAGTACCACAGCAAATCTAACAGACGTCAATTGAAACATGTTGCATTATAGACTTAATTTTTTATTTTAATTAATTAAAATACAAAGCATTCGCATAGCAAGTGAAATGGACTTATTCCGCAGCATACTTCACCTTCAACAAGACTATTAGAACCAGAATACTCAATATATCAGTTAAAATATAGGAATTTTTTTAAGCTCTTACAAGTACTAAGAAAGGTAATTTACTCTGAATAAAAACTGTTCCATACTTCGGCAAGTTTTACTGGGCTTTGACTATCAGGTAACTTTGACTAGTACCATTTCACATTTACTGGTATGTTTTCACTGTTTTTTGAATTTTATCTATAGGTCCTTAAATTTAAAACATGGGGAAGTATTCAGGATCAGAAGAGAGACACAACTTTGCACGAGCTGGTTATTTGTTTCTAGCCTAGCTGTCCACCAGAATAGTGGAGATTCAGCTCTCTTGCCCAGAATGTGGTCTGGAAGTCATGCAACTGGTACTTCCTTGCTAAGGTTTGCCCAAGAACAGAGGCTTAGGCAACCAATACAACCCTTCTACCAACATCCTAGTTGTTTCATTTTAGATAGAAGCTTATATCCTGAGATTCATTTCTCCTTACTGCTAATGAGGACATGTTATGTTTGCAGACAGTACTCAAGTGGTTCCAAGTTGGTGCCAGCAGCAGCATTGTACTGTTTACATGCATGAATAAACACATTTCGAATAATACATGTTATAAAAGTCCTGAACTCATTCACACAGGAGACAACATTTAGGTTGAATGGTAAGCGTGGAAGCTGCGTGGCTTGGATGAAAGCCCGGTCGGCCAATGAAGATGTTTTCACCAATTTCAGCAAGCTTTACTACACTAGATATTACATCCCAGTAAATTACTGCAGACCACAGGATTCACACTAGTCCAGCAGTGATTTCAATTCAACATCTTCAATACCTCTTTTTTGCCCAAATAAGATATCTTGGGGGGAAAAAAAAAAAAAAATAAAAGCTAGAGAGGAAGTGAATATCTGACCTCAGTTTACAGAAATATTGCTGAACAAATTTTGGGAAAGCAGCCCTGTGATGCCCAGACATAATGGAACTGAGCTCATTGTCATTTGGCTGAGCAACTTTTGTAGTGATAAGAAACCAGATGCCAAGCCTGCCGTAGGCTGCATATGGAAAACACGCTGCTTTCAGTTTGAATTTTCCAGGTTAAAGTTGCTGGTACCAAGATCTCCAGTTCAGCAGCACTGAAGCAAGCAGTTGCAGTAAGCCAATGTGTTACAGCACGAGAGCTGCCTGCCTTGCCCCTCTGCTGGAGTCTCTCTGCAGGAGCAATGTTGGCAGAGAATAATGTGGCAATGACAACTGTAAATGTGGCAGTTTATATGTTTATGTAGTTTATATGTTGGTGTACGAGTGCCAGACGACAAAATGGGGACAACCAAAGAATGGCATATGCTTTATTCCCTGCCTTTCCTTCTGGGTTGTACCCGTTAGAAAACAGACAGGTGAGTTATGTCCCCAAATTAATTTTCCTTCACAACCCAATGTGGAAAATAAAAGGAATCCAAAAGCAATTTGTACTAATAAATTGCATGCAAGTTAGACATAGATATTCTTTTTTTTTTTCCCACTGATGTAATCAAATTCAGTTATATGTGATCTCCAATGATCCCCAACACTATGACCAGGGTTAGGAAAAAGGATTTCTAGGCTTTGATGGTATGGATGGAAGATTAAGGAGAACAGGTCACCATCAGTGAAGTATGTCTATTCAAGGCCTTTTACATTGACACTGCTGTAATCTATGGAAAAACAGAGGGGCTAAATCTTTAATGAAAATGTCACTATACAGTTATTAGAGACACTGAACCGTGTACAAAGCAGACCAGCACATGGAGAGTCAAAAACACATGCTCCGACAGCCTTCAGAAGCCCATTCAGAACAATACCTCCTCTGAAATTCTATTATAGCTATGATTGTAATCAAAGGTCAGTAACAGTCCTTCTGTTCATGATACTATGTAGTCTAAAGCATGTTTTTCAAGGTAGCATTATTTCTGACACAATCTACCTGCCAAGAAGAAATGTAAATATTTGAAAAGCACTAGAGCACACAAGAATGGTGCAACAGTTAGGTACTGAATACTATGCAAATATGGTCTAAATTCCACCTATATCCTTGTGACTAGGGTTCTCATGCAGCTCCCTCCTGAACACATTCCTTAAGCTACCTCAACCACTGTTCTGAGGCTCTTAGTTCTCTCCATCACAAGGATGTAACTAGAATTAAGATTTCTTTGGAATATAGGCTTGAGAGCTAGATCCTCAGAGGGTCCTTAGGGTGAAAAACAGCTAAAGCCTTTAGCGCTGACCTCCCTGCCTCACAGAATTCACAGTTGTGAGTCAGGCTCTCAGGCTGCCTCTGCCACTTGAACCCTGCAAAACAGGACTGGCAGAAACCAGCAAAGATGAGTATGAGCCACCTGACCTGACAGTAAGAAACGTGAGTAAGGATAAAGGAACTGATTCTGTCAGTCAAAGGGACTACATCCAAAAAAAACCCCAGATCTCTGCCTATAGGCATATTGCTGATGTCCAAGACACAGATACATGACATGTCCAGTACTGGGTGAGGGTCCAAACATCTCCATCCACTACCACTGCTGTTGCTACAGCACTACTCTGAGATGCACAACCAAAAGCACCACCATCTTCAACAAGTGAAGGGACACAGTATGATGTTCATGTGAGATTCATAAACCAGGCTTTGAGGATCCAGTCCAACAGGCGTATCCTCACTACGCTGGCAGATATTAGACAATATTGTGGTCATGCATTTAAAATACTATTATTTCCCACGTACATATTGCAGGATCACTTCTAACTATAAAAATTGTCTCATTTCCGAAAAGCAAATTACCTGCTGCTCTGATCTGATCTTACAAACCTCTAATATTAAAAAAAAATTACAATGTTTATAATTTACAAAGCTTAATATTTTATATCATAGGTAGTTGAATTTCCATAGATCGCATGCAACAAGTTGTAAATCCCTCCGCGTGACCACGATGACTAATACAGTTTTCACAAAAGACACTTGCATCACTCTCAGTTCTGACTGTTGCGCTTTTAGGGTGCAGAGAGGCAAAAGAACATGTTAGATGGCAGATATTCTAGAAGTGACATACTTTAAGTTAATTTATTCCACACCTCTCAGCAAGAGGCACATTCTTCCTGAGAAACACTAAGAGAAACATAGCATTGTTGAGCTACAACGACTTTCTACAAACAAGGGTGGAGTTGAAATTCATGATTATCACTAGGAAACAAGCTTAGCCTTAAGCATGCAAGCATTGTGTTTGTCTTCATTGCGTTATTCAACAACACCTGAACCAAACAAACACGACTGTAATTATTCTGACATTCTGATGTTTTACACTGTAATTGAAAGTCATTCCAGGAAACAAAAATTCCAACTCATTCGACTTCCGTAATACACTTAAATAAAAACAGAGCCTTAGTCTCATAAAACCAATATTTGCCATAGAAACAATTTAACTGCACCTATCTTATCAAGCTTCCTAGTGAAAAATACATAACTACCTTCTGTAGCAAGAGTCAAAGTCCAAGTTTTGGTCATTTAAAGAGTCTATTCTTTTCAGGGTGGTACTCTCATTAGTCAGAGTAGATTCTACCCGCTGTTCCATTACTGCAGTAACTAGCTTCCCTTTACTATCAGTTCCGCTTAACAGATGAAGCTCCAAGGCAATAAATCCTTACCACAGAGGAGAAAGTACAAGCGAGATAGTTGTTTCAAGTTTCTCCATTATTTGAAAGCTCTTCAATGACATTCCCCTTACCCGATCTTCAGTCCTCTGACTGCAAGAGGACTGAAGTCTCCTCTGGCTTGACATTTCTAGACAACTGTAGGAATTCCAGACATAGAGTTACTTACCTTATGCTACGTGCATCCTGTCAAAGGTAGAGCTGCTTTACAACACTGAAAAACACATTTAACCGAGTCAATGCATGGTACGGTAGCTCAAGTGTAAATTTGTATCGATAGACTGAAAATGTGAAACCGATCAAATTACAGTCACCTTGGAATGATTTGGTGAAAAACGAGGGCATAAACTATTTCCTGAAAACAGTGAAGCACTGCTAAGGGAGCAAAGTGAAAGGTAATTTTAAAGTAGCCTTTCTCCTCAGCACAAAAGAACACAGATTGGCCTTATCAGGGAGGAGTTGCAAAGCCTGCCTCCCCAGTCCTACAAAGTAGTGCTTGGAATTCGAGACGCAGCTTACTAACAACCAGTAGAAATTCAGGTCAGAAAAAGTAGGAGACAGTAAGGCTTGTAGAAACGTGCCTGCCTGCCCATGCAGAGGCTTCCCATTGTGATTCAATTGGATCTGCCTAATGCATGCTTAAAACAACATGAGGATATTCAGAAATGCGCATATACACAAAATGCCTCTATCTTCCCTTCCCACAAGAAGGTCTCAAGAACTTGTCTACAGCATCTCTATGGATAAACCCACAGTACACTTCCCTAAACACTGAAGGTGAATGTTTCCATTCCGGCAACAACTAGGTTTTGAGACCTGTAAGCTCTTTAAAGCTCATGAGGCATTTATATTCACAACTTTTATTTTAAAAAACAACAGAAATAGTTAGTACCATTAACCTCTCAGGGGTCTAAGAACCTTCAGAAGTGAGGAAGGTGCTGCAGGGAGAAGTCCAAGACCAAATGATGGGAAGGTTCACAATGTTCTTGGCTCCTTTTCATCCACTCCAGTTATTTCCCTTCTAGTCTTCAGAATGACACCCAAAATATTTTATGCACTGAACTCTTAGAATTATGTTAGACTATGATGTATATTTATCTTCCTTAGCACAAAATAAATTGCACCAAGTATAGGGATCAATAAATATTTTAAAAGTTTCCAAGGAAAGTTATATTTATGCAAACTGAAGCCTGTGCTGAGTACACAACCAGTGTATTTCTCAGCAATGTTTCAGCCAAATGCCTGTCATTTGACCTGGGCATTCTGCAGATTTCAAAAGGAGTCATATTTGCCAAACCAAAAGCTTGCTCTAAAGACTAGATGGACTTTCCATTTTAAAATAAAGAGTAATACAACAATGTATTTCTAGTGACGTTAGGAAAGTGAATCGTGTCACTATGCCATTGTTTTTAGTTTACCAGCAAATATTACATATAGAACTTTTTGGTCAATTACAGCAGGTCAGATACTAATCTCAGTCACATCCACTCTCACAAGCAGCTAGCTTACAATTTGACTCCAGCTGACCTAGAGGTGTAAATTAAACGGTGGATTCTGACACTGGTTTAACAGGAGACGGAGTAGGATCTATAAGGGACACACATTTCTCTAGACAGGGAAATCATCCTGTCTCATGAATTGCACAGGATCCCTAAAAGTAGGTGATGTAGTTGTGCTGAAGGCTGGAGAAGACAACAAAGAATTACATGACTCAAACACTTTTTATTGCGTTTCACTAGAATTTAGTTCAAGGAGGATAACAGTAAGTTTAAAACTTCACTGTTCAGAGATGTACAATAGAGTAACCACCTTTTTCTCCAGATGAGGATTCCCACATAGCCAGCTGATAATACTCTTTTCTTTGTCATTTTTTTTTTTCAATTATTCAGCTTTGACGTACAAACCCCCTGCAAACCCCAAATTAAAAAGCCTCAATGATGCGACGCTGAGAACAACAGGCACCCAGCCCATACTGAAAGTTCACGAATGCTGTAATACAACAAATGAATCAAAACTGACACAAAAGAGATGTCACAGCTCTGGTCCAGTGTAACAGTACCTTCAATCACTAAACTATCTATTCTTCTCTGGCTAGGCTGTACTCGGACATCCTGCTGCCTAGATGAAGTTGACTATCACCATACACAAACTGTTAACCATAATATATGTCACATTCGTGTTGTCCTACCCAGAAAAAACTCAGCAAATGAACTGATGTGCAAATTAAACTGCTTGTCATCCTCAGATTTGGTTTGTTGGGTTAATAGATAGTGAAGAAGGTTATAGTACTGCTGCTAATGGGATATGTATCTTGCAGGCAGAGAGAGGGGAAGGAGAGTGCAGAACAAAAAACTCCCATCAATAACCTATTTACAGACTGGAGATATAGGTGAGCTAATAGCGTGGCCTTTTTCCTCCCCTTCAACAAAAACAAAATATAAAACTATGCATTATTGTTCAAGCTATGAGCATGAAACAGAAACTAAACCTAGCGATACTGCGCTACCACAGCGTGAAACAACTGCCCATGCAGGAAAGAAGATGTTTCTATTATGGATGTTTGATGAACATGGATTATAGAGTTCTGAAGACGCTCTGTGTTTACTCAGTTGGCTACCGAAATGGATAATTAGTTTTTATTAGCTGTAATGCAGCCACTAAGCATTTTGAACACTTCATGCCAAAACATATCAGAACACATACCTGTCACCACGCCACTGAACTGAAAACTAGTATTGTGCAGCAAAAAGCTGAAGGAAGTAAAGACACAATAAACCGTCAGACTGGAAAATATAGTGCTACATCCTTCCGCAACGCAAAAATGTCACTGCCTTTATTGCTGAAGCATAAAGAATAGCAATTATATCTAAATCCTTCTGATGTTTCTCATTAAAGGACAAATTCAGTAGAATGCTTACACTTAGATTGCCTTAAGAGAAATCAGATCTGTCACTTTATATAAAAATATGGATGTTCACAGGTCACATGCATAAGTAATTCAACAAAAGAAAGCTATAAGAGCTTCAATTAAGCAGAGGATGCAGGGGTGCCTTTCAAAATCGAGTTTGGAACGAGCTGTACCTTTTCCAGAGCATTTCTTAATGCAGAGAGGTACTAGTGGCCTGAAGTTTGTCCCTCGGCTCTCCTTCTGTTTATTTTTGAACCTGCAGTAGTTGGCAGGCACCAAGGTACCGCACCTGCCTGCGCCGAGGAGCTGAACCCTGCTCCCGAACGGGCAAGTTTACCGCTGTTTCATCACCTTTAAGACCCTTTAAACACACCCAGTATTTGTCCTCCACAAAGAGGTTTCAGGGGGGCTTGGTTTGCCAAAGGCAGTTTACGAACAAGTTAAGCTTTGGCAGCCTTTCGGGGCAGGAGAAACGAGTCATTTCCACCACCGCTGCACACGCAACCCCGGCAAATTCAGACCCGCGTTTCACCACAACCGGCTGCCTGGATCCCACGTCCGCGCCGGCGTGCGGGGCGAGCTCTCGGAGCCGAGGGCAGGCTCGCCAGACGCGGGGACGGCGGGCGCCGGCCGGCAACCGCCACCACCAGCGCAAACACCGCAACCGCGACGGGCCGGTTTCGCCCCAGCCCCGGAGGCTCAGCCCCGGCTGCGGCGGCCCCGCACCGGCTCCTCTCCTTCCTCCCGCCGCTCGCCCCCACTCACCGCCACCGAGGCCGAGGAGGAGGCGATGAAGACGCGGATCACCATCTTCACCTCATGAGCCGCGCCACCGGACGGGACAGGGCAGCGAGGCTGCGGGGACACCGCTCCCCCGCAGGGATCGGGACGGGGAGGAGAAGGAGGCCGCCCCGCTCCGCCCCACCGCCCCCGAGGGCAGCCGCTGCCCGCAGCACCCCGTCCCCAGCGGCGGCAGCCCCTCTCGGGCGAGCCGGGTCCGGCTCCTCGCTGACAGGAGGCAGACGATAACGGCGAGAGGCGGGAAAGGTGGTGGCGGCGGCGGCGCAGGGGCCGACGGGCGCTGTAGTTCCTGCCGGGCGGGGCACAGCCCACCGCGCCGCCCTGCCCCGCCCCACCAGCGCAGCGGCGGCAAGGCGGCACGCTGCGTGCTCCGGGCCGGGCCCTCGCCGCCCGGGGCTGCCCAGTGCCACCGTCGCGTTTGAGAGGCTGAGGAGGCGCTTGTGCGCCCTCCAGGTGCGCTGCGCACAGGTCGAGGTGGCCCCGGCGCAGGATGAACAGCACGCTTTAATCATGCCCTCCGCCGTCAGGGCTGCTCCTCCCTGGCAGCTTGGCCTGCCTGGCTGTTCCTAGTGCTCCTGCCCTCTGTGGAGCCACCATCTCTGCTCCGCCAGACCTGGGTCTGGCCCCTCTGGCCGCCACTTACAGCGCAGAAGGGGTGGAACATGTCGCCGTTCTGGACAGGCCACACAGGCACATTCTAGTCAGGGCAGGCAAAAGGGACAACGCAAAGGAGATAGGTCACTGAGCGAGAGGGGTCTCCTACACCGTGCATCTCAAAGGAGTCAAACAGCGCTACTTTCACTCCCTGGTACAGATATACAGTTCTCAATAATGACAGCTGTGGAACAGATGTTATTAATCAACAGGATAAGCAGATAACCCCAAGTAACCCTTCACCAGTCAGCTCATCTGCAAGTGACCAAAGAGAATCCTTACATCCCTCATCAGCTTTTGGGGCCATAAGGACGTGGCCTGTCTTTATTTAAAGACTCAGAACCACGTAGCTGGCAGCCTTATATGTGCTACCACAGTCATAACCCTCATCCTCTTACTTCCCTACACACAGCCAGATGGTTACTCTTTCCTTCTAACTGAACTCTTCCATCTCACAGTTTCACCCCAAAGTGCATTGTGTCAGGCTCCTTCACACCTTTGCGTTGCCACCACCCTCCTTGAACTTCCACCATCCCAACTAAGCATAGACCTTGACTCACTGGCAAATATGTCCTTAAAGCTTTCTCTACATTTTGATATTGATCATTTATTTTGAAACCCTGCACGCCTCATGCAAGGTACCTAGCAAGAGCCATAAAAAAATTATCAGGGTGCTCAGTGCTCATTCTGAGTTTGATTTATATCTTGTGGAGGTCACTGGGAGGCTTTCCACTGACTTCACTGTCCTCTGGAGCAAAGCTCAGTATCAGCAATATCAAGTCCAATCCTGTAATGGGAATTCAGTCACCGGTCTTGCAAAGATCTATAACTATGCATTACTTTGCTTTCCTGAGAGTGCTTGTTGAAAAAAGTAAACTTCACCAGAGAAAACTTAGGTACAAAGGTTAAGGTTTTGTGGCTTCAGTGCTCCTGTCTTCATCTGAGCGCAACTCTTGCTGTGGGAACCACAAACAAGTGACCAAGAAGTGTTTACTGGTTAACTGCTGGTGAACAACCAGCAAAGGAGGCAAACATTTTTTTAATGTTGGTTTATAAGGTAACTCCAAGCAACTTGTTAAAATTCAGTGATAGGTGAGTAATTACAGGAAAGTGCTGGAAAATCCTCATTACCTTACTCAGTAAATTCCCTTTACACTGCAGGATTATTTCTGGCAACATATTTTCTTGTGTTTTAGTTTTCTTTCAAAGATGGAGATATTTACTTCCCACTTACTTCTCTATTTACTCCCTATTAAAAAATCTTCTAATAAAATATTCTAATTTGGCCATACTATTATGGCCAAACATAAACATTAAACATACATTCATATATGTTATTATATGAAACAAATAGAAGGGCAACTCATTGCAGCTGGTTGTATTTGATTCTCTCAGAGCGTTGATAAATAACATGAAATTATAATATTAACAACTCCTGCTTTTTAATATATTTCTTAAACATAGCAAAACAGAAAAAGAGATAGCAAAGTCTGATTCTGAAGGGTGCTGAACATCTTTCTTTAACTCTCACCAAACAAAAGGGGATGCTCCTACCTCTCAGAGACAACCCTTACACATAACCAACAACTAGAGAAACCATGTGGCTTCTCAGTAACAGCTTTGATGTAGCATGGGCATTGAGAATCCAGCCAGCTTTTTTATTTCTCTCTTTTGCTAGTGTTTCCATACACACAAAGAAGTTACGTCTATCATGGAAGTAAGCCATAAAGTTAGGAAAAAGAAATATTACACTGAGAAGTTGAAGATTTCAAAGCCTGCAGGGCAGCCTCTTGCTTTATATGGTTCCTAAGCAGAGAACTATTACTCTGTGTAGGGTAAAACCTCTTGGACATTGCCACGTGATGTTTTGCACTGTAACATGTTGCACAGGTTAAGACTGGCCACCACCTTCTGTCCTGCAGCTGCTCTTTGTAAATGTCCTGAGGCCATACCTCTAACTCTATTTCTGCTGTACATTTCTAGAGGCTTGAAGACTAAATGGTAAAACATTTAGCTAAGTAGAAAAAAAAAAAAATGTAATAAAAAACATCATTATAATTATTTATGAGCAGTTTTCCATGTTTACAGGGGGTACAGAAACACTCAGTCTAAGACTGGAGGTGAAAATGTGAATTTACGTAGGGCAGGGGGTAGTTTCTAAACATTTTGTGGTAAGAATGATTCATTGTTATGCCAGATCTTCATGGAAGATTAAACAGAACTTTAATGCTGCTAAGGTAACAAAGAACACACAAAAACAAGCCTTGCGAGTATGTGAAAATAGAAGTATAAAAGTACAACCTTGGACAAAGAAGATTCTAGTTATGATAAAAGATTATTTGTATAGCAAGATGCAACAGACATAGGAGGAAAATCCTGAAGAAATAGAATACTATGTTAAGGACTGAAAAAGTGGTTAAGTTGGCTTCATCTCTCACCTGAAAGAAGCAGTCTGTCTGAGACATTTCAGAAGTTTTCCGGTCTCTGGGTTGTTAGTACCCATCAGTTACTCCTCTGGGTTCTGTGAAACGTTGCTAAGTACTAAATTCACATAGACCCTGCAATAATCTACCTACCTAAAGGGGTCTTCAGCACTTCTTAAAAATTCTAAGTACCAAAACATGAAAAATTACTGGTTTAGAGTGTCGTTAAAAGCTCTGACAGTCCTGAGCAATCTTCCTTGGTAGAAATGTGATTGTCGTGCTAGGGAGCAGCTAAAAAGGATAAATAATAGAGAAAACAGAATGGTCCAGCTTCAATAGAGCTACAAAGTATCATCAGCTGATGTCACATTGCAGACCCCAAGAGAAAGTGAATAACTTAAAGGCTCCAAAACCTACCAAATGGCCAAAGTAACATGATGTAAGTACAGGATTGTTCCACTTGTTAAGTAATGGCACTCACTATGGTGGCTGATAGCCCATAAATGTGTTGGCTAGATACAAATTGAAAGCATATGAGATGATGCTGTGTGGAGCCTGATTCTCCACATACAATCTAGAAACCACTATATAATTAAGGTATTATTCTAATCACAGAAGGAACATCCAGTGTACACTCTCTCAGTTATGCATTAATGCCTGCAGTTGTGCATAATACTATGACTCCTCCTGTACATGGAGGACCTAATACAACAGGTCAAGCAGCTCCCAGTCAAGATTACTCTTTCCCTTGCAAAAATGGCTTTGGAGGTTTTGTAGATCACACCAAAGTCTCCCAGTAGCAAACTCAGTTTCACACAGGACTCTGTTCTTTCCAGAACCTTGACTGTGGTCAGAGGTTTACATTCAGGGCATTTCACAGCTTTTCCCATGGTCAGATTTTAGAGATAACATCCCAACATAAAGCTTTTCATCCCAACATAAAGCTTTTTTTCTTTTTACTTGAATTATTCTGAAGCTACTACAAAGCGCCGGTATTATAGGAGACTCTTGGGAAGAGACAGAGCTGGAACAATTTTAAGAAAGGTTTTGATTCTTGCATTCACAAATTTGTGCCAAGTTGAAGAAAGCAGAAAGGTACGACTATTCTTGATCTCAGAGTGCTGAGTAAACCTTCCTTCATGCCATTTAAATCTAAACATACCTAGGTAATTGGAAAGCTATATAAGAGTCCATTCTTCTCAGCTTCTGCCCTTTAGTTGAAGTCCAGTGTGCTGCCCTTTAGTTGAAGCATGACTAGTTTCTAGTATCTGTGGCTGCTTTGATTCCCTCCCTGAATTCCTAATACTAAGGACCTTTGAAAAGAATAACTTTTTCCTGTGAAATTCTTTATCTGAGGTAGCTCAGTCATCTGACCTGCAATAACTGAACCTGGAAGTAATAACAACTTTCACGCCCTGTATTAAATCAGTCATCATTCCTTAAATTTACAGCCACATTGTGTAAGAAGTGTCATTTTCTACTTGTGTCTTTAAAGATGCCACCATTGCTGAAGCTGGTGGTTCTGACTGAGGAGCAGGAATCCAGGTTTCAGCCAGTGCCCAGCCTTCTACCCTGCCTGCTCTTTCAACCCAAGATATACAAACAAATCCGGCTCAATAATGTGAAACCCAGCAGGCTTGCATTTCTTGGTGAAATCAAACTTCTGAGCAGCTTTCTCCTTTTATGTTTTTTAAATTGCAATTTAGGGCACAGATTCATTCTTATTCTAATTTGAACAAGCTTTCGTAATCTACATTGCTGCAGAGGGATGAGGGATGAAAGCCCCCACAAATCTCATTTCCCCATTTGCAGTTCCAATGAAACTTAAATTACTGAGCACTCAAGATGTGAAGTGCACTCAGGGAGCAGTCACAGAGCATCACATTCCTGCCAAACCTTTTCTGGGAGACCTTCTGCCAAGCTCTTGGAAAAACAATCTACCACCACATTCATTTTGGCTGTTTTCCAGCTGGTTTTCCATGTCTGTCCAGTTCCACTCTGACAAGGCACTTTAGAAGATTCATTTCTTGCAAGATGCAGGAGAAAGGGGTCAGCAATGATATTTGTGTATACAAGGACAAAGAGCAAGTCACTTTGTAGAAAATAAGCAGCAGCTGAGCGCATGAGTACTGTAAACTTTCCTGAAGTGTATGCACCAAATAAACTAAGAATAGTTATTATTTTCATAGTACTTAGGAGTTTTCACAGAACAGAGGCGGGGGGAAATCTCAGACTTGGAAATCTGGGGTAAATCTGAACATAAAGGTTACGTGCACACTGCATTTCAAGCCAACAAACAGAGGCCACATTCACATTGTGGGGCACAAGACTGTACTCGGGCACAGGTTTGAGGTAACCTTTAAGAACCAGCAGGGAAGAGACTTTGGCCTACACTAATCCTTATCCCAGAGCTAAAGGTGTCCCCATATGCAGCATGGGTGACCCAGGCATTTTGTGCTGGCCCCTGCCCTGCCACAGGTGTATCCCATCTTTCTGGAGATAATGCATAATTGGCAGAGCCCTTCCCTGCAGGCAGGATGTGCAGATGGCATGAATTTAACTCCATAAAATCAGAGCAGATGGCTGTAGCCAATCTATTGGCATCCTTCTAGACCAGGGGAGTACTGCCCTCGCAGCATCACAGGCTACATGGGCAGTGGCCAAGGAGAAAGAAGGGCTGAGGAAAGCATGTGGGTCCTTTTTCCCAAACTGGAGAGGGGACTAGCAAGTGGAGCCAGAGCTGGTGGAGGGAGAAGGCAGAAAATGAAGAAGTGGCAGCAGGCATTAGGGATGTGATGTGCTGCAGACAGGTTGTATTGACCTACATGGGAACTGATTACAATTTCATGAGCTGATGTGGACAGAGAGGACCCTCTCCTGCCTGGAGAGAAGTTGAAGAGATGTGGATTCAGAGCAGGAGCACACCAGAGAGAAAGGAGCTGCCTGGCCTGGCACCATCAAGTCAGGGTAAATACAGCATGTGAAACTAACACACTAAGCAAAAGAACACATAGGAGGTGATGTAAACCAAGCTAAACTGCAGCTAAATAAATGAGAAACCATACAATATCTGGAACAACGGGTAGACAAATCATTGCCCTTCCATGCATTGTCTTACTAGTCTTAACCCAGGTTCTTTTGTGCTAAACATGGACTCGCCTGTCAAAGCAGATACACTTTTTGTATTCTTTGATAAAGTAACCCTGCAAAGTTTGGTAACATTTATTTATTCCTTTCAGATTTATAACAGTTTGTTACATTTTGCATTTCCATGTCTTTTTTTTTGCACCATGTTTTCCCAGATCAGCCATCCAATGAGCTATTACTGTGCCTCAGAGCTATCTGAGATTTATTTTCTACTGCCATAAAGGTACTGACGAGGTAGTGGTTGGGAAGTAATATTTTCTATAGAGGACTCATTAACCTATAACTGTTGTTCCACTCTAAAACATAAAGTGGTGAAAATACGAAGTGGCATTTTTAGCACTTCCTAAAAGTTAGCTACAAAACTCAGTACTGTTACCCCTGGTCACGTTTGACCTTACCAGCTCTTCTTTGCAGCCAAAATGACATTCTTTGTGCCCATGTTTGCCACTGGGAGAACTGATGGTTGGCACAGGAAGTATGTATTACTTTTGTCAGTGAAGGCACAGTTTAGGGCAGCTGCCAAACTGTTCTGAGCATGACTTCGATGGTAAGAACAAAAAATTAATTCAACCCATTTTTTTTAATTAATTGGAAAAGGTTGGTCCTTCTATTGGTCCTATGTAAATACATAAAAATGATCTTCACTGGAAATCTGTAAAACAAACAAAGGAGAAGTTAAAAGAAGTTATCAAAATTAATATTGCTGCAAGAAATATTATTTTCTCAATTCATCAAAATTATCTTCTTAAGATACATACCTTCTATTTCACTAAGCAATGGGCATATCATGCATCCAGCAGCATCAAGTCTGCTGTTGTACTAATGGCATGGCAAGGGTAAGCATGTCAAAGCCGCTGTTGATTCTTTCTAAATGTATCTGAACTGAACTAGAATTACTTTCAGAATAGCAGCTATAAAATAACAAATGACAGTATGGCCAAGCAACTATGTTGCTAAACCTAACAGCAACCTTTTGTTCTCGGAGTCTTTTTGGGGTGAATCTGAGTGCAGAATATGACTCTAGGCTATGCCAAAATGCTAAAGATTGGACTGAATTTCTGAAAGAAGAAAAACATCAAGGAGGTTGTTTGCCCAGTAGAAATAAACCCAAAATCTTAAGGTTTACAAGAGCTGTGCATGCAAACTGTCTTATTTTAGACAGTATACCTGTCTCAGTCACAACCTGTTTTAGTCATGAATTGGTTGGCATAGGCTGCTCTTAGAAAACTCCTGAAAAACAAACTATTTAAAAAAAAAAAAATTTTAAAGAATTATTTCCTTGTTTAAAGAAAGTTGTCTTTTGACCGCAAATGGACAAACATGATACCACAGCTATATCAGACCCTTAGTGGGTCAATATCTGCGATGCCCAGTCTACTTTCTACACTTTCTACACTTAAAATAAATAAATTCTATTTAAAATAACAGGAGATAACTTTGACTCAATATTAACTTTTTAATGTGATGGCTGCAGCCTAGAAAAGTCTAGAAAAGTGGCACTGAGTGCACCCTCAGCAAATTTCTGAGTTTTGCAGCCAACCTAGTGTGTAGCAGGTATAGAATCATATATATCTTGTATATGTGTATCTTCTTTAAAGCAATCTCTGGCAGTCTCTCAATATTTCTTTTACGATCTTTCCATTTTGTCACTCACTGGGATGCAGTCCTTAAGCTTGACAATAATTGTTTGTTGTGGTTTTCATACCTACAGGCATCTTCCCCATCTAACTCAGATTCAGCTTTACCTGTGGTATTTTCACACTATCTCCATGTTGCTGTCACTTCCAAGCTTGGGTTGTCTCACCTGTTTATCTGAAAGCTGCATCAAGATGTTGAACCAATGAGACTGATTTTTGTGGGACGTGGATATAATGAAGGTCACAGTTGATGATGTAGTTTCTTTTATAGGCTGGAATTCATGTATTAAGAATAAACCCTTTAGGGATTCAGAACAAATTTCTTGTGAGGCTGATCAAAAACAGTGCCATGAACTTCCCCAGGAACTAAGAGCTATTTATAACTTCTCAGTACAAGTTACATTAACAAATAAATAAAACCAAGTGAACTGGGTTATGATATTTCTCCTAATATGTTTGGAGCTTGCTGAATTCCAACAGAGATGGGAACCTTTGTCTGTGAAGCAAATCTTTTTTCATCTGCCGCATGGAAATTCATGTCTTGCTCTAATATGGGAAATGAAAGCAGCTACCAAATGGATTTAGTGCCACAGAGCTGGTTCTCATGCAGAAGCAGCTCTCTTATTTACGAAATATTTGTATGGATTTATTAAATTGGAATTGCACCTATTAAATTGGAATTGTACCTGCCTACATAATACATTTTATGATATTTACATTCTTTGGAGATTTAGGAGGCTAGAGGAGAAAACAAAAACACCGCATACAGTCTTAATCTCAGCTTCCCACTCTCTGGTTCCTTCTCTAACCTTGGAGGCTTTTGTAGTATCAATTTACAGCATTTCCAAAAATATTAGTTCTTTTCTAAATGTTTTGCTGTCCTGATTTTTTTGAGACTAAATAAACATTGCTTATTCTCATTACAAAAAAGAAAGAGTTTGTTTTAGTTATAATGAATGATTCATAGCTCCTGCAGATCATCCAGGGACGCCATTCATAGTTAATGATTAAAATGCAGTAATAAAACATGAAACATTTGAAAGTCAACAGCGATGCCTCTGAAGGTACATCTTTGACAGAAATTGCTGACAGCATCAGAAACTCTCCCTCTAGAAATATATATTCAAACACAGTAATTTCTCTATTTATTTTTTTCCCTTTTGCCTTCTCTCCCTTGCAAGTGTCTTCTATATGTGCAGTTTCAGATCAATATTTCAGCAAGACGACAGTTTGTCTATAATTTAATCTAACATTTTTTTTTCTTAGTTTACATTTTTTGCTAAGTTTTAGCCTGCAGTGATTATTTGCATGGAAAGAAATTGTCTTCAAAGTCTATATTTAGCCTGATATATCGGATTAGAAATGTAAGCCAATCATGCAATGAGGTTAATTTTAAATCCTGTGGAAATTATACCACTCTATTCAGCTTTCTCAGCACCGGCACCCATCTTGTTTGAGGTCATATGACTTTTAACTCCAATGTCAAATGTAATTTCCCACCAAAAGGAGTACAAGTAATCCCCTTAAAACTGGCATTTTAGAATTTTTAAGGAGAAGAAGCCTGAGCAGATTTTTTTTGTTTAAAGCTGATGCTCTGAGGGCTGTGATTGTGTTTAAAAATATGCAGAGAGTTAATAGGAAAATTATGCAAAACAAAAAAAAGCAGAACCTTGGGCTGGTTCTCCTTTTCCTACTAAAAGCAATATTCACCAATTCTTACTTAAGGGTCACCCACCAATATTGGTAGACCTGCGTTTTAACCAGTGCTGTACTTATTATATTTAGCCAACGTTAATATCAGTTAATACTGTTTTTAAGTTCTACAGTTGCTTCCTTAACTGCTTCCTTAACTGCTTCCTTCCACCTCAGTCTGTCCCCATTTCCTCTCCCCCCCTAAACATTTTGAATTTATGGGGTTTTTTTTAATACTATTGCTGTTTTCTTGGCAGTGACTGTGTAGGGATGACTATCACATTCATTATCCCCATCAAATCTATTTATATCTATTGGTTAAAATTCAGATTGTGATCACTGAGCTGCAGATGGAGCTCCCCGAACAGCAAAAGGAGTCCACGTATCTGTGCCAGGAGCTGTCGGAGCCACAGTGGAGAGGGGGCTGAGAGGATCTGTCATTACAGAGTCTTTATCCCTCTGACCTCAGAGAGATGTCAAAAAGAGGCAAGGACTGCTGCCTCACCTGTGTATTAGTGTCAGGGGCTTTTGGCAGTCTCAAGAGAAACCCGATTATCCAGGGGTTTTTGCAAGGTGACATGAATTTTACAAGTAACTGAAGAGAGAATATGTTGAGTAGATGTCATTGTCAAACTTCCAATGAACGATTAACAAAATACTAAAAAGATGTATTTTTAAAGTATGGAACATGCAGGGTAGGAGTGCTTTTTAAAATGTGTTTTTCCAGCAGAGCTCATTAAACAGAGAGGGCAGTTCCACTCTAACCTATAAACTTCTGCATGATCTGCTATAGAGATATTTTTGTTTTCTAGGGCATGGGCTCACTTGAATATTTCATTTCTTAAGGGCATGAACAGGAGCTGAAGAAAGGGTTTTAGAAAAGAAGGAAGGACCAGACAACCAGAAAGTATATTCTCCTCCAAGGCCATAAGCAGTGCAGCAGGGTCCCATCCCTGAGTAGGGCTGCACTGGATTTCCAAATGGCTCCAGATGTACATGAGGGTGTCTCCTCATGGAGCGCTGCAGAATTAGGCTAAACCGAACATATTTAATATGATCTCAGATAGCTAAGCTGCTTATCACTGCGTGTCAGATAATACATTATACAGCTGAGTGGCTAATAGATTAAACAGGGAAAGGCTGATGGCAGGGCATTTTCAGTTGCTTTGGATTATATTCCCCCCCTAGGAACAACACTGTGAACTTGGAAGGCACAGGAAAGATTCTCAGCTTCCTGTTTTTCCAGAAAACCTGATTAAAATATGTATAAATATTGTGTTCTGTATGCAAAAAATTGAGCAATTCTAAAAGCCATCATGTTTTAAAAATCCTTATATGAATGGATCTTCACCAGGAATAAAGAATTAGTAATTAGATACATGTATTGTTACAGAAAATCAGTCAAACGTTAAGAAATCTTTAGTTTGGTTCTGAAACTTCAGGTTTCAGTTTCAAAAAGGGTTTCCAATCTACAAAAGACCAAATGGAATATCAGTGCTGCTGAAGAGATACTTGCATATAGTCATAAAGGTGTGCACAAGCCTTCGGTGATACCTGTCCAGCCTGCAGCCTAAGAAGGATCAGGATTTCACATTTGTAACTATCACCATAAATGAAATGAACGGAAGGAAGAAGCTAACAGCGTTTGCATTAAAATAAAGCGGTGGTTTTATTTGCCATATTTATACTTCCAGTTTCTATTTTTGGAAACTGTGCTTATTTACTTAAGCCATCCCAGACACTGGAACTCTGTCTCCTTCACTGTTAAACAGTGACCAGGGCCAGTGCCATGGCTTTCCCCCTGCTCGGCTAGCACTCTCCTCCGTGACCCCAGTGCACGGATCAGGAGGCAGTGCTGGCCAGGGTTTGGGTATTAAGGTTTGGATACAGCTGCACAGTTTCAGAATGACAGACTCACAGACTAATACAGTTTGGAAGGGTCTTGTGGAGGTCACTGGTCAGACAGTCTACTCAAAGCATGGACAACTAGACTGGGGTGCTCGGGGCTGTGTCCAGTCAAGTTTTGGGTATCTCTAAGGACAGAAACAGGACCTCCCTGGCTAGCATTCCCCATGCTGCAGTCTGTGTCCAGCTGCCTCTCATCCTTCCAACAGGCACCTCAGAGAAAAGCCTGGATCAATCTTCTCCACACCCTCCCAGCAGGTGACTGTAGATAGCAGTTAAGTTCTCCCTGAAGCGTCTCTTCTCCAGGCTGAGCAAACCCAGCGGGCTGGGCTGGGTCAGGGATGGGGTCAGCCCAGACCCTACGGTCCCCAGGCTGCTCCACAGCCACGGGGCTGCCTGTGGATGAGCTGAGAGGTCCCTCTGCAGGTCGGTACCTCTGGCACAACACACGCAGCTAAAAGCAGCTCTTGATGGCAAGAGTTGGCCCTGGTTGCGACCCGCCACAGCACATTTGAGGTCACTCCAACCCCCGTCACCTCAGATCACCCAAATGGAGTGACCACCAGAGTCACTCTTGGCTGCACAGGCATGGAGTTAGCCCCAGGCTCAGCAGCCAAACTCCAGGAATGGGAATATATACCCAAAGCCCTAACAAACTCCATCCCCTTGTCCAGCTCAGTACTGAAGACATTAAACAATCCTGGCTCCAGTATCCATTCCTGAGGGATGTCTCCACCCACCAGCAGCCAAGCAGACTTTTTACTGTTGATCACAAAATTTTGAGACTGGCAGATTTCACCCACCTTATTAAACTTCCATCTTTAAGTGTTCAGTGGAGGCTAAGACAGCTAAAAGCATGGAAGCAGGCAGCTGTGCCACCAAGAGGCTCCCAGCGTGGTTCGGTTCACCACTGCAGACGCAGAGTCTCAGCCTACAGCACAGACCCCAAATGCACACTGGGCCAGCCCTCCTTCTGCCTGCAGAGACCTCAGTGCTGGACCAAGGCGATGCCATTCCCCACTAGCACAGTAAGATGTGAGGCTGAGATGTTAAAAATAGTTTAGAGGACTCGTGTATGTGTTTTCTACTAATGAGACTGCCGTGCAAACCTCCTCCATGCACACAGGCTGGTGCCCGTACATGTACCAATTTTAAGGGAAGATAAACCAGACAAAAAGGTTTTCTCGTCAAGCCAGATGAAAGGAAACAGTCCACCAAGCAAGCCGGGGTCAGAAGGCACAAGGACGGATTTAAAGATGACAAACGTGTTTCAAATCCCTCCACCGCCTGTAGGGGCTGGGTTTGCTCCCTCGGAGGCGGGCAGGCCAGCTCGCTGCCTCTGCCGGGGCTGAAGCCCCACCTAGAGCATCGCCGCGCTACTGCGCCCGCCCGCCGGGACAGCCGGTCCATCGCCTGCGAGGAAGCAGGTGAAGGAACTGAACGCAAACCGTTCTGCACCGCAGCCCTGCGCTTCCGCTGCCAGGCCGGCGGCAGCGGCACTGCCGTGAGCTGAAACTCAGACTTGGCACACAAAAAGTTAACGTTGAGCCAATATTTGCGGATGATAAATGTAATCGCTTGGGTAACCACAGGCAGCGTTAGCTAGCAAGTGTCATCAAGCAAACTAATAGAAACGCTGATACGGGGTACTAATAACAGGATTGACAGATTACAGATTTATTAACGTCAGTCAACACGGTTTCCCAGGAACTCAGACTGCCAGACAAATTCGATACTATTTTAATGAGATTAAGCATTAGACTGATAATGAAGATTGTGGCTGAAATAGTGTCTTCACCAGATATTTGACATAATCTTGCATTAAAAAATAACTTTGAACAAAATCAATGTAACACATTAAATGATAATTTTTAAAACTGGTTAACAACTCCATCATAAAAATAGATTGTAGTTGGAATGCTTTCATTCCAAGGGATTGTATATTTTGTGAGCTTATAGAAGGATCTGTTCTGGCACGAATTTTTTCAATACGTTTATCAATGGCCTTGATGAAAACATAGCATTACTGCACATAAAGTGTGCATGTACAACATACAAATTGCTAATGTGGAAAACAACAAAGGCAACAGTTCTATTACACAGACTGACTGATCATTTGTTGAGATTAAAAAATGTGCAGTTTTGTTAGTGCAGATGTGAACCCAAACGCAAACTCACATACCTAAGAACCAAAAACATCATCAGAGTTCTAGATCTGGGGCCAAGTTCTAAAATGCAGTAGGACATGAAGAAAGAACCGCATCAGAAGAACAGGAGCTGGTCAGCAGCAGTTAGGTGCTAATGCCGCAGTGAAAAATCCTACTCAAAACATTGCATACGTGAGAAGTCAAATGATGAAGTATCTTATTAGGACCAGTGTCATCAGCCCCAGTGCTCCTTGCACATTAATAAGCATTCTGGTGTTGCAGAATCACAGAATGGCTGAGGTTGCAGGGACCTCTGGAGATCGTCCAACGCCCGCCTGCTCAAGCAGGCTCAGACAGAGCAGGTTGTCCAGGAGCATGTCCACTCAGGTTCTGAGTACCTCCAAGGACAGAATTTCCATAACCTCCCTGGGCAAACTTCTTGTCTTTGATCACCTGTACAGTAAAAAGTGTTTTCTTATGTTTAAACAGATATTCCTGTATTTCAGAGCATGCTCATTGCTTCTTGTCCTGTCTCTGGGCACCAAGAGTCTAGTTCCTTTTGCTTTACCGCCCCCATGAGGAGCATTGATGAGGCCCCTTTGAGCCTTCTCTAGGCTGAACAGTCCCAGCTTGCTCAGCCTCTCCTCATATGTCAGATTCCTCAACCCCTTCATCACCTTCACGGCCCTTCACTGGACCCAGTCCAGTATGTCCATGTGTCTTTTGTACTGGGGAGCCCAAACTGGTCCCAGAATGCCCAGTGTTCCCCACCAGTGCTGAGCAGAGGGGAAGAGTCACCTCCCACCAGCTCACAGCCGTCCCCCTCCTGCAGCCACCACCTGCCTTTGCCTTAAGGATGCATTGCTGGGTAATGTTAATGCTCATTCATGATGCACAATGATGCACCCTTAGTTATGTGTTATGCTCAAGCAGTTGGTACCTAATTATCTCCTGGCCCAGGTACCCAGCTATCCTTGACACACAGAGGCTAGTCCAGACTGGAAATCACCTTGGAGCTAGGATCCAGTTAAAACCATGAGGTTAGCAAATTTCAGCATTCTGCTTTTGAGAACTACCCCAGGTTGCTTCGGCACAATTATTTCACCAAGCAACAGGTAGTCGCAGTCAACCAGGCCTTACAGGTTGTTCTTACAGTGTAATGAAGACACAACCCACCAGTTGCATCAAACATTTCTATGTTAATTTAGTGCAATACAATTCCCCCTTCCCCAGAAGAGCAGCTTCAGTCACCAGTGATGATCAGTTTGACTGAAAATACCAGATTTACTCTGGAGTAGCTGAGATACAGCCACTCACCTCCTGCAGGCTCTTGTAAGAGCAGTCACCTGCAGGAGCAGGGCACAGCAGGCAGCTGGGGGCACTCATGGCTTAAAACTCCCACGTCTATTCCTCTCAGTTCATCCGGGTAAAAACACTCCCTTTCACTGTTAAAGATGTGCACTTTCTTGCTCGGAACTAGCTCCAACTTCTAGCCACTAAAGTTCATTGCACCTTTTTATTGCTAAACTAGAAGGCATCTACCATAAGGAACAACAGAACTCACTATCAATCAATCTCTCAAACTTTTTTTGTATTGAATCTTCTCTTGCATTGTCTCTTCCTGTAACATCGAGTCATATGGACTGCCAGTGATTCTTGGAATATGTTTGTGAAGCCTTTTGAGTTTTTCAACACCTTTCTTCAAGTATGGACACCACAACTGCCTACCTTATTACAGCTGACAGGTTTCTCTTGTGGCACAGAAAGATGTGATGCCACTTCCCTCTCCAAACTGGTACTTCCTGGTAGTAGCCATGGAATGAACTGGACTAAACCCCAACAATCAATACCTGCAATAAACTTTTTTGTTACTTGAACTAAAATGAATTTAAAGCTCCAGTGACAAACTGACCCCTTCTCCATTTCTAGGACTGCAGTAAACTCGTGAGCCCAAAAGGAGTGGGACAGAAACAAGCAGAATCTGCTCTGTGGTACAGATGAAACTTGCAGTCCCAGTTCCAATGCTTTCTTGAAGAAGCATCCCCACCACCACCTTCTCCATTCTTCTAGTGGGTAGCTCACCATGTTTCAGGTGGAGCATCCAGCAGGGAGGCAGTTCGTGTCACTGTGCTGGGCTACCAGAAGGCTCCCCATGTGGTGACCAGAAATAGATCAAGCAAGTAAGAGTAAAGCCTACTTCACCGCTCTGTTTGGATGGGCATCTCTCCCTTTTTTTTTGATGATACGGGTTGTTCAGAGGACTAGCCCCTCAAGCCTCACATTAGCCTTTGTAAACATCCCTCACGCAGTCCTTTGATCTGTCTGAGCAGGCTCAGGATTTTTCTTTAACTATCTGAAATATCCCTCAGCCGTTCGCTCACCTGCAGCCCAGCACTGGCTCAGTCACTGTCCTTGCTTTTCTGCCGACTATATAGCGATTGATCTCATTATTTACTAAGTCTTAAGAGAGGATTGACAGTTTCAGTTATAAAAACAGGAAGGGGAAAATATCCAGAAAGCAGTCTTCATCAATCAAAGCATCCTTGAAGCACAGTATGGAGGCACAACATGAATAATAGAATAGTCTAGCTTTTTTAACTCCAAAAAAAAAAAGTTAAACTACTGCAAATCCTGAGAAGATGAAAAGGATGTTGGTTTAACGTTACTTAATTTCAATCAAGAGAATTCCAGTAAGCTGATGCATACATTTCAAGAGTTTATACACCTCAAGCTGTAAAAGGCTCAGATTTACCCTAAACAGGCTTTCGACAAATGAAGGCAATAAAGTTAAGAACGCTTGCTGTCCTGATCAGTGGTGCCCAAGCTTCCCAGGGCACGTGTTCTGCTCAGAGGCTTCTCAGCCTTCCCAGTGTCAGGCAGCTTGGGAAATGTCTCATGGAGACATAACTTCAGTCTACCTCTGCTTGCCTTGGGAGACGCATCCATAAATCTCAGAACCCAAGTTTCAACTCCCTCCTCTGAGTAAGCACGAATCCCCACCTCCTCTTTGCCCAAAGTCTGTGATGTGTAACTGTGGGCTGAGATGCTGGCACTTCTCCCCCCTCACTGGAAGTGTTCCATCCATTTTGCATTAAAAAAAACCCAACAAATTTGATGACACGATCAGGTGCCTAGAAGCAGTGTGTGAGTTGTGTAGTGTTAGGTCTCTTTCTGAGTCTAACACTAATAATCAAGATGTGTTTGTATTTTGAATGAAGATTTTTTTAAGGGGAAGATTTTTCCTCATCCCTATACAACGCTTGTATACCTTGTATACAAGGCATACTTGTATATGCTTTCAAAGCAGTCGCATTCAACACTGAAGCCAAATTTATTTTGATACAACATCCATTCTCTTCACTGGTTTCAAAGATACACCTGACCTTATTTCTCTACAGCATAATTTATATCACTAAACTCTACAGAGACAGAACAACATTCATTTGCCATCTGAGCAATGGAAATGAATTTTAAAGCCAGAAGAGATGGATGTGCAGAAGTAACACACATTGCTTTTGATTAAAGAATATGTCAAAATTATTTGGTCACTGCATTTCGTTTTTGTTAAAGACTAATCCACATATTGTGAATATGAATTTGTAGATTATGCAAAAGCAGCAGAAACAAGTCCACAGATACCATGATTGTCCTTCAAAAAGTGGTTTTCTGGAAAAGCCTTACTAAAGCCTTCCAAGAACAAATGCAGTATTTAACATAAAACTGCCAGATCCTGGACAATATGCATGAAATTTTCCTTCCAGAAGCATATGTCTTCTGGAGAAAGATGTCCTTAACTGGAATGTCTCCTTCAAATAATATTTTTTTCTAATCAAACATTCAATACTTGTTTCCTCAGGATCTTCTCCACCTTCCCAGGCTTTACTGGACATTTTTGGTATTGAAATTGCTGATAAAATACGCCATAATCAGTAATAACCCTGTTTTAATTTGGGGCCTTGTTAAAATACACCCATATCCACAGCCTGAGCAGTTAAAGCTTCATATTCTAGTAACGGAGTATCTTCTTTTATTATGCGGAAGTGTTAATTCATCACATTGTTAATTATATTCCTGTGATTCACCAGCAACCACTGGTGTTATTCACCTAGTCTTTCTCCACTGGGCAGCTGTGAGTTCAAAATCCAAGCAGGTGTACTAACACAACGAATTTGGACAAATTCATGAAATCTCTGAAATCAACTAGTGGTGTGAAGTATACGTGTTTCTTTCATTGCACTGTATTTTCCCCTTAAGCGTTCCACAGCCTTGGAAAATTGTATTGTTAAAAGCAGCCCCCCAGGAACAATGCCCTGCGTGCTTCTTTCATACATCTCCAAGTTCAGCTGAGTTCACAGGAGCCCATTCTCCGTTGCCTGTCAGAGACACAAAAGGGGCGTCAGTAACACCACAGCAGTTCCAACGCCACTGCAGTCAGAGAATGCTCAAGCAAATCCCCTTGAGGGAGCTGCAACTAGCCATAGTATGAGAAGTGACACCAATAGACATTCTTTCAAAGAATTCTGACACTAAATTGTAAAGGTGAGCTGTCACTTTTCAGCAGAGGACTCAGGAGCACTTGTGAAAAGAAACAGTGAAAAGATTTCAGGTCACTTCAGAGTCCAGGGCATGGGAGACAAGCTTAGAAAGTGATCTTGGGCTTCTCATTTCTCAAGGTAGGTGAGTAAGAAAAGCAGTAAGAAATGCAGTAAGAAAAGCAGCCAGCTGCCAACAAAACCACGGCTTATTTTGACAAATGCATTAAAAAGTACAAGGAGACCATGAATATTTATAGCATCAAAATAGACTGGGATTTAATTTTATTTGCATTAGAATTTAAGATATTTTTATATGATTGCAAAAAATTGAGAGCAGATGGAAGTATGTGCTCATACACAATGTATCTTGTATGCAGGAGAATATTCCAACATATGTTAACGAAAAAACCTTCCGCTGGGCCGTAACTACATTCATGCTCATACTCTAACACAGAGATCTTAGTCACATTGTAGGCCACCTTCAGAGCAGTGGAGGGAGGGGACAAATATCTAGCTCGCCACTGAAAACAGCAGCCTGAACTGACTCTCTTGACTACCCAGATCTGCAGAACTGCTCTGAGCCAAAATCTCTTTAGTATAAATTCCTGGACACTGAACAGAGCTTTTCTGCAGGTGAGGATGCAAGATACTACCTCTGGTGTACACGTATAAATGTTCACGCATCCGTTCCCGCATGCAAGGCAGCATCACATAGCCTGTCCAGAGGGAAAGCATCAGAAAGTGCGAAGGCTGAAGGAGCCACAAGGGATCTTCTTTGGTATTTCATACACAATCTGCTGGCTTCAACCAGCCTTTGATCCTTTGCAGAGATTGAGTGTCTAAGTCTGAACCTCACAGTGAAGTTTCACATCATGGTGTACTCATGGTTAAAGCCAGCAGTATGTTAGCTCCCTCACTTATATCACCATGCGTTCTTTAAGTCCCCACTTCTTCAAGAAGTTATGGTGTTGAAAGCAGTATCATGAAGATTTTCGCTTTCTAAATTTGAACACCATCTTTGTTCTGGCAATTCAGGGAATGTTTTATCCATCACATTAGATACAGTTATTGTAATAGTTCCCGTCCTGCATGCCACAGACATTGCTACGGCGCAGTGGAAATCAATCGCATTTTTCCTACGCACCAGGGATTTCCCATCGATATTTTGTATAACAATTACATGAACATGGGTTCCATGCATCTGAATAAGCCCAAGGGCTTTATCCTGTTGGTAGCTCTGGGAGTACCAAACCACATGACACTACGACCTGCTTTAGCTATTGAAGGTTTCCCTGCTCCTTCTGAAGCGGCGCTCCCCTCAGTTAAGCTCTGAGGCTATGGCCCTTCCTTTCGAGCCTTCTACTTCCCTCTTCAGCATTTGAACGAAATATTCTCTCTCAACAACCTTCCCACCCAAGCAAGCAGTTAAGACATCAGAGTCACTCTTACACAGACAGTAGAGAACTGCAGAACAGTATTTCTTGCTCAGGTGATTCATGTATTTGTGCCTGTCCAAGGGAATCTGAAATACCACACCATTTATCTGCACTGTATTGACTGTTATGTGGAGGACAACACCTGAAATACATTAATCATAGGTTTTAGATTAACACACTTCCATCAATTAATCTGCACGATATGCGCTCTGGAGAGAGCAGCTGATGGAGAAGTCTGACAAGATGTCATTTGTTCTGAACAAGAGGCCTGTATTCAGTACAATTCAATACCTGTATGCAACACCTGTATTAAACATGCATACTGCATAAATTCAACAGCTGTATCACCTATACTCAGTAACTAACGATTAGTTAGTTGCTAACCAAGTCCCAAACGCTTTGTCATGACAATTAGTCTACAAATTATCAACACCAAAAAAAGTCTCTTCCACATTTTGTAAAGCTTTCTCCTGTTGGTTTTGTTGTTTCAGGTTTGGGTTTTTAATAGCTTTTTCTGCTTATAATTTTCCTAGCTACAGTGGGCACGGAGATGGATTACGAATCCCTTTCATCCTATTTACAGCAGCAGCAGCATTTCAGATTCCAGCCTGGCCTGCTGCCAGATACAAGCAATCCATTTCCTCCAGTTGCAAGCAATAAAATTATTCCATCTTTGTCATTCTGCATTTCCCTGCATCTTTTTGAAGGACCTCAATGATTCTCTGCCAGTGTTGCTGTGATGAATTATATGCTTTAGCTGTTCAGCACAAGGGTGAGCGATACAAAGCCACAGAAGGATGAAATAAAAATATTATCCACATGAGTTTATATTGTTTGGTTTGGGTATTTTTAAAACCAATTTCACAATAGTAATGCAAATAACAAAAATATTAGGTGCAATTAGAGAGACAATCAAAAATTCACAGACTGGTTGTTGGGGTTTTTGCATGCTTCATGCCTATTTTCTGGGATTTTAGGATCAAAAAATTAAAAGCTCATTAAGCCTGTGTTGTGGGGTAAGCCCAGACGGTAGCTCCCGTGTCAGGTCTATGCCCCCCAGGTGCTTTCCTGCTTCTGAGATACCTGTTTCTGCCTCCTCTTCTTTTACAGGAGTTTAAGCTGACATGTTTATGACTGCATTCTAGCCTACTCAGTACATTACATTTTCAAGAGCTCTGATTAAGCGTATTCAAAGTTCTTGTGCACAATGCCAGTTCTGAGAATGTCTCAGTTCTGACTTTCATAACCATTATTTTTTTTTCCACTGAAATGAATACCATTTTTCCTAGAACTTAGATTCTGGGGAGATGGCAATCTTTTTAATTTCAAGTGCATTAAAACTGTACCTTCTCACCTATTTCCTTGTATTTTATTGTGAAGGCGGTGAGGGTTTTTTTTCCTGCAAAACATTACCTTTGTTAACAGAACTGATAGCTTGTGCTGTTTCCTCCCATTCTTTTATCTTCATTGAGCGGTCACTCAGTGTTAATTTTGAACACTCAGAACTGTGGAGAGATGATTCCATCCACTGCAAATCTGTTTCCCTCTCAAGAACGTCCCATGTATGCCTGCCAGTGCAGGAAGGTTGTAACTTTCGGATGAAAGGTTCTCTGCTTTACCCTACTCCACCCAAATTCTTATGTCACTTTCATCAGTAAGTTAAGTGAGGCAAACAAGACCTGCTGTTTGTCCATTTTCCCCTTCCTCTCTCCAGAAAGAAAATAGCAGTGACTTTGAATAACAAAATCCAAGGCTTGGAAACCCTCTTACTTCTTCGTAGAATAAAACACAACAGCCTTGTTAATTTGGACCTGCCCTTGGACTCAAGCTTATTTGCTAGCTGCAGGCAGTACTTTTATCCTTTTGTCAGTATAATCCATTTTGCTTTTAGTTCTGGGGTATTTTATAATCTGACACCGTTCCTCTTTTTCTTTTTTTTCTTTCTTTTCTCTTGGCTTCGGGTAGTTTTGCTTTTAAATTACATCACACACAGAGTGCATATAGATAGATGGATAGATACACATAAAACCTGTCATACATTGGTTATTCATCTATCTCCCCATCCTATTTAAAGAGTATTTTTTTCCCCTTTTGTTCTCACCCCTGTCAGTCATTATTCTGTCCCAAAGCCTCATTCCCACACCCCAGATGATAGTAAGTGCCCCAGGCCATCCAAGGTTTCCCTCGACCCCATTCCTCAGAGGAGTTACAAGAGGGGCAGCTCATTACCACGTGGTGGGTGCTAGCAGAGGCAGACTGCTGCCTTCACCCCTGGGCATCTCCTGGATCATAGAATCATAGAATCAACTAGGTTGGAAAAGACCTTTATCAAGCCCAGCCAGGACTGCCAAGACCACCACTAAACCATATCACTGAGGGCCTCATCTACATGGTTTTTGAACACTTCCAGGGACAGTGATTCTACCCCTTCCCTGGGCAGCCTGTTCCAGTGCCTGATCACCCTCTCTGTGCAGAAATTTTTCCTAATATCCAACCTAAACCTGCCCTGGCGCACCTTGAGGCTATTTCCTCTTGTCCTGTCATTTGTTACTTGGGAGAAGAGACCGACCCCCCCCCTCACTACAACCTCCTTTCAGGTAGTTGTAGAGACTGATAAGGTCCCGCCTGAGCCTTCTCTTCTCCAGACTAAACACCCCCAGTTCCCTCAACCGTTCCTCATCACACTTGTGCTCCAGACCCTTCACCAACTCTGCTGCCTTTCTCTGGACCCGCTCCAGCACCTCAATGTCTCTCTTGCAGTGAAGGGCCCAGAACTGAACGCAGGATTCCAGGTGCGGCCTGACCAGTGCCAAGTACGGGCGATGATCACTGCCCTGGCCCTGCTGGCTACGATTCTGCACTTGACGCCTGCTCCGATCACACACACCCGCCCAGAAGCCGCCAGGGCACCGCCTCGCACCCTGCCGGCCCGGCCGGGGCGGGGCGGGGCGGGGCGGGGCGGGGCGGGGCGGGAGCTCTGGCTCCCCACACGGCCCGGCCCGGCTCCCGGCGCCGCCGGAGCATCACGGGAACGATGCACCTCCTCTTCACGTCCCCCCAGCAGCGTCTCAACCAATCAGCAGCCGGCATGTAGCCTATCACCAATGGGCTGTGGTTGTCCCTCGGCCGCCGCCTACGCTCTACCAATCAGCCGCCGCGCGCCGTGGCGGGTAGCCAATGGCGGATGAGGAGGTCCCGCCTCCTCCTCCGCGCCGTTGCTGGGGCAGCCGCTGTCAATAGCCCCCGCGCGCCGCGGCGGCCCCTTTAAGCGTAGCGTGGCAACGGCCACCGAGTCCGCAGGGCAGGTACCGGCAGCGGCGCGGCGCGGCCCGGCAGGGGGGCCGCGGGCGGGGGGGGTTGTCCTGGGGCTGGGGGAGCGGGTCCGGGCCTGGGCTTGGCCTTCCGGGGGGACGCGGTACTCGATCCCGACGTGCCCTGAGGGCCGGGTCCAGCGGCTCGGCCCCGGGGCTGGCGGCTGCGCCCCCGGGCACCCAGCGGCGGGGTTCGGGCGTGGAGGAGAGGTGTTGGCCCAGCACCGGCGGGTGTCAGGCAGCAGGCTTTCCGAAAAGCGGTGTGTGCGGGGCCGCAAGTGGTCAGTGCCTTCCTCAGAAGTCGTTTGTTGTAGGGTTAAGTGATTGCACTTAAAATGTACTCTCACATGCAGTTAGTTGTTTTAAAAAGCGTTAATTAAAAATAACGTTTGATCTGTACTTTAAGAGCTTCTCGCCAGTGAAGGAGAATCACTCGCTCACACGGTGGGAGCTGGAGAGCGGCTTTTGGGAGCGGCTGAGTTGAACTACGTAAGTCCACACACAGCAGAGGCACAGGTGGGAATGTGAATGGGGGCACGGGCCTCCTTGGTGGAGGGTTTAGAAACATCATCTCTCCTCCTGGCTGCAGGACTGCCTGCATGTTACCTGTTTGGACTACCGGTTCCTCATCTCTGAGCTGGGGCTTACAGCAACCTTTTCATTTTGAGATCTGTTGATGAAAGTAACTCTGAAGTATTACTGTCAGATACGTTTAACATTGGCTTTTAAAACCAGAGAGCATTTTAATTCACCAAAAGCTGTTAAACCTAGAAGAAATGAATATAGTTAAGTCAGCAGGTGCAGAAAGCTTCCCTAATAAATACTTGCTACTCAGTAAAGCCTCATCAGTGAGTATGTTTTGATGTGATACAAGTAAATCTCTTTTCTGGAAAAACTCTGGTATTTGGATGTGAAAAATATGGGTGGAGGGAGAGGAGGAATGCAAAGTTATAGTTAGGTTAAAGTTATTCTTTGCTCTTTAATAAGTTCAGCACTTTAATAATTTGGATTGATGCTGTTGTATTTGTCTGAAGCTGCCTCTCTCTTGTGCTGTGCCTCTCTCAGAATAGGTGGAAAAACTGATTGAACCGTTAGAGGTCAGCATTTGTACTCGGAAATGTCACGTGGTGACCAGTAAAGGCATTTAGCTTCCTCTGATATCAGAAGGGTCTTAAGATTGAAAAGGGCTTGAAAAGTTTCATAAGTCTTGTATTGCAGAACTAAGCTCTGGGTGTCCTGTGAGGGAACTGGGTAATTTTCCTTTCTCTCTATTGCTTAATACCTGTAATCCAGTAGTTCAATTTCTGCCTATGTGAGTTACTTAGGAGTGATAGGGGGACAGTATTCTGTCACCACTGGTAGTGGTTTGTGTTCTCTGTTTTGTCTGTCACATCCTTTGCAGTGACCTAGAGCTTGACTGTTTTTTTGTGATAATGACCATGTTTTCAATACCAGATATGTAAGTAATAGCAATAGATAGAAGCAAAAGAATGTGAAATTCTGGAAACAAAACTATTTCTGAAGTTTGTGCAAGTCCCGGATTTACTTCGGCCGTTCTATACTGATGCATTAGGCTTCCAAAAGCATGTGTGGAGTATTTGAGAGGAGGGGCTTGGGGTTTTGGTGGTGGTGGAGCTTAGTAGACCCACTGCTAACCCACAATGTTTGACTCCTCAGCAGCTTATTAAATGTACCAGGGGAAAATAGGTATCTTTGTGGATCTTACTCACACAAGTTGAACTTCAACTTCCTTTGTAATCAGCTCATATTAGTTGGTAACAATTGAAAAGTTAATGAACCAAAGTGTTTCTTAATTAGCCAGTCCTTAGGCTAAGTGAAGTAAAACTCAAGTACCCAAGTGATTCGTTTGTTCTCAAGATAAACTGTGCATTCTTTATGTTAATCAAATTACATAATAAACGGGTGGAAAACTGAACTTGGCAAGACTTGGCAGGCGAAGGTTTCTTGTTTTGTATGGAAAATATGATACTATTACCAAGTTCTAAAACTGAAAACCGTTTGAAGATTCAGAAAATGGTTTTGGCCATTCCTCAAGGGAGTTTTTACTGGTTCACCTTTTTCAATTTGTTTTCAATCCATTGCTTTTCAAAGTACTTGCAGAACGCATCAAAAATTACTGTTCATTGATGTTGCTGTATGTCAAAATGATGCTTAGCAAAATAGTCTCAAAAGCAGGAAATATCCAGTTCTTACAATTTGTCTGTTTTAAATACACTGAATTATGAAAAGCATTCTTCGAAAAGATTATTGCCTCTTCAGCGAGCACTTGCGGGACTATAAAATAACTGATCAGCTCTAAGACAGTAAGTGAAAGTGAGTGTTCTTGTTTTATATATATAATTAGGAATCTTGATGATTGAACTTTAGGCATTTATGTTTTCCCTAAAGGCAGTCACATTTGTTTTCATTCAAATTTCTTTTCTTTTCAAGAAAAAGTCTTCATAATGATTTCTTTCTGTGCTGTGTCCTGAAGGCAGACAAAATCTGGGTGCATCTTGGCTACATCTACCCTGTTGAAGATATCTGTCCCATAGAGTAATCTCTGCCTCCACAGAGGGCTAGGTTGACGCCTCTAGATGTGGTGGTGCCTCTAACACTGACGTGCCCACTCCAGGAGTCCAGGACTCCTCTGGATGCCACATGTGGCCCTGGGGCAGCCTTGCATGCGAGTAACAGATGAGGTTGCTTGAATTCCTGCCACTTTGTTTTGTTCAGCATGTTGTTATGAGCAAAACAGGGAATACATTTCAGATGCAGAGCCAGTAATTGTTATTTTAATTAAAATCTGAACTGTCTAATCAAAGACTTAGTATTAGTTCAGATACTAACACAGTTCAAGCTGTATACAATTTCAGTGGTAAAGACACAAACTCTAGTACTAAACCTGGTGTTACGTTCACCCACCCACTTTCCCTCTGGGACTTGACTTGCTTCGATTGGGATGGCAACACCTTTACAGCCAGTCATCAACGTCCCAAATCCTTCCAAGGCAAGAAGAGGATGGTGATGGTTTCTTCTTTCTTGCCGTGGGTCCATTTGGGATCATTTTTATATGCTTATTAACACGCTGTGCACCTTGCTTTTTATGCTGTTCTATTCTGGTTTAGTTTACTCATTGACTCATGGTTCCACATTACATCTGAATTTACTACATGTGGTGTGTTTTACATATGTCGAGTACTTGTTCTCTGTTCTATGTGTCTATAAAGCTGGTTTTACCTAGCTGCCAAGACTGCATCCATTGAATGCTCCATCCCTGGCGGTGTTCAAGGCCAGGTTGGACAGAGCCTTGGGCGACATAGTTTGGTGCGAGGTGTCCCTGCCCATGGCAGGGGGTTGGAACTAGATGATCTTAAGGTCCTTTCCAACCCTTACTATTCTATGATTCTATGACCAGCACAGGTGAGATGTTACGGCTTAGGGGCCCAGTATTGTCCTGCGTGTTTGCTTTCCCACCCCTCCAGTCACCCCATGCCTGTACCCCTCTATGCTGCAGTTTTGCAAGAGTTGTAGATAGTTTGCACAGAATAACTACTTGTTATTAATGTCTGTTATAAATGTAGCATTAGATGCTAGAGAATTAAATATATTAGTTTATATTTTAGTTTGTATTTTTTGCATTCCCTGAGAGGGTCCTGTGGAGACGCAGCTGAAGCAGTCTTTGCCAGTGCACTCTCTAGAGAACAGGTTATTTCCAAAACTCTGCCTGTATTTCAGTTGGGCTTGTTGTGCTCTTCAGGGAGCAAAATAATACACATTCTGCACATATGTTTGTGAAGCCAGGACTTAGGTTGGAGCTGTTTGGGCATAGAGTTGCACCCCAGTACATTCTGATGTTCTTACATGATCTAAGCTTTGTGTTCAAGAACATGTCTGAGGGTCTTCATTACGCTTACAGACAAACAAGATAATACAGTTATGGTTAGGTGCATACTTAAGAAATACATTTAACAACTGCATTATTTTAGAAGAAAAACAGTTGTTACCTATCATTTGAATGTTCACGATAACTGATAACCTTTACATGTTTAGCAATCTGTAGGACAAGTGATCTCAGTCGTGGCTTGTGTTCTTTCTGGGCTTTGCAGTGTGATTTTAGTTTTCATCAGAATCCTTTCTGACATAAATTTTAGGCATTTATTTGCACCACTTTTTGAAAATATTTAGGTGCTTAAAACCCATTATTTTTGAAAGTTACTCCCTAAGTAAAGAAAAAACACTCTTTTCCACATAATTCAGTATTAATTTCCCAGCAGCTTCCCAGTTTAGAAACCTGTTGGGATATTTATTCCTCTAATTCCTTCTGTATAGATTATGAGGGCAAATGGATTCCAGTCACTGGAGACAGAGTTCTGCTAACAGTGAACTGGGCCAGAAAGCTTGAATTCGTAATGAAAACTGTCTTGGCGGCTGACATTTCTGATCTGCTTGGCTATGCAATTCTGCATGCACAGACAGTAGAACAGGAGGCTGAGAAGCATGCTAAGTTTATTTTATTGGGAAATAATGCAGTGAAAATTTTACAGCTCATTTACAGGTATGTGATATGCCCTGCAGTGTAGAGGAGTTTTGACTGAAAGCTGCTCAATTTTTTGTGTGTAGTTTGCTTTACCATTTAGAAATGGGCTAGGAGCTTATGTCATTCAACAGGCAGAATTACTGGGCTCTGATGCAAGTCCAATTTATTCATCCATTAGAGGCTCGATGTTTTGAAGTTGGACTGAAGGGAGATAGATGTTGAAATAAGCTTGAGCACTGTGAAGAGTGGCGAGAGAGACAAAAGACATAAAAAACCCTAATAAAAAAGACAGATATAAAAAACCTCAAAGGCTGCATTTGCATTTTCCTATAAAGTGCATGACACCAATGTGTGCACTCCTGGCAGTTCCTGAAGGCATGAAACACTAGATGTTGTAGCGTACAAGAGAGTTTTCCAGGGCAAAGACTGTGATTAGCAGTTAGGGACAGAATGTCCTCCAGATACATGGGACAACTGATTTTCAAACCCATTATTTGACATCATTGGAGTGGCAGAAATTGAGCTATGGAAGATTTAGTAAAATTCTACAAATACCGCAATTCTAGTAACGTGAATAAGTTGTTAATGCTTTTGGTTAAAAAGTTTTAAAATGTGTTTAATTTGGTTTCTTGAGTAGCATCAAACTTTCACTTGTCTTCTGTTTTGACTTCCAAATGCTGCTTTTCCCCTCTCTATAACCTGGGGGTAATTTCTTATTCTAGATTTAGCTGAGTTAATTTTCTGATTTCTCCTTCGGGGATGGAGTGCCTCAAACCTCTGAGTGTAATACTAGTGGTATTCCTAGAGTGATGTCTGTCACATGTAATATAAATAATAAGGCTAACATAGCCCAGCATGTGGCATAAGGCTATAGGAGCCTTGAGTAATTTTGCAGTTTTTTACCTTTCTTAACTAAACAGCAAAATAATTCTCACTTTTCTGTCTCTCTCTCTAAATTGTTTCAGAAAAATGCATTCGGAATGATAACTACTGCTTGCTGAACCAAACTGCAAAGATTTCATGCTTTGGAGATGAAGATGATAAACCCAAGGAGATAATCCAGCTGCTACCATTGTACAACTGAAAGATCCTTTGTGTCAAAATGAGCAGTCTTTGAGAAAATTCTGGAAAACCATTAAATCTGAGAAATGGGAGAAAGACTAAGGAGCCCAGATTCTGAACACGACAGGAAATCAGATGGAGATAAAAATAGTGACTCCTATTATTCAGATGAAGGTAGTACATCTCATTCATCTGGCCAGTCACCAACACTAACATCTACAAGCCAGGAAAAAAGAGATCACAAAACACAAACTTCAAACAGCCTTGTGCACTACCAAGGTGGGTAGAGAGCAGAAATTGCTGCTTTGTAACTGCCTCAAAGAGTTAATTATCTTTGAAAGCTGAAAGAAAAGTGGGAAACCAGCATCAGGAGAATGTACAAATAAGGTTCATGTGAATTATGCTACAGATGGCAGGTAAACTGCAACTGCTCTGTCGAAAACTGGAATTAACCTGTTCCTGCATAAGGAGGATTTTTGGTGATTTTCAGAATGATTCATGTATTTCTTAACAAGAAGCCATGGCTCTTATGCTAGCCTTTTGTTGAATCATGCTGATGCACTCTTTTTGTCTTTGACAAAAAGCTTGAGGCCAAGGACCCAGGACATGTCCTTAATCTGCGGTCTCTAAAAGAGAGACGATTGTTAAAAGTTCTCTGACAAAATACCCTAAAGATGCAACTCCCTTGCAGAAGTCTAGTTGACTAAGCTTTACAGTGTAATACTGTGTACTTTCAACAAATAAACAAAGACCACCAATGGGGTAAGAGAGAGAAAATGTGTTTCTGAAAGTTAGGTTCATGTGGAAATTCAAAAGTGTTTCCTTGAGGGTGAAATATCTCTGATTTGAGATGAAATAGCTCCACTTTGAGCTCCCTGACACACACCTCACCTACATAAGGTGCTTTCTTGATTGAGAATGTGGGGAAGTGAACATCCCTACAAAAAGAGAGAGAATGGTTATAGAGATCCTGGGCTGAAGTAGGGATGTGAAGCCTTTCTGCTGCACTTTGACTGCTTGTTCTAAATAACCGCACACATTTTCTGGTGAAGTCAGAGCATATCTTGCCTTGCTTGAGCAAGTGCTCTATTTTATTCATAAGTGCTTGATACTATCTGAATCATTTGGTCAGCTTTATGATCTAGAGTGTACCAGAAGGTCAGACCTTAAATCCTGAATTTGCCCAGGGAGCGTAACTCTTCAGATCCTTGATAGTGTTGGTGTCCTGGTGCAGTTGGTGTTTTGCCGACCTTCTCTACATTCAGAAGCAGCATCTTCCCCATAGCAGGCGTGGGTCAGCTGTCTGGGAAACAAAACCTGCAGCTTTACTGTGCTGTTTAATTTGAAGGGGGCAAGTGAATGGCTAGTTCTTTGATTGCATAGCCAGAATTGAACACAATTATTACATGAAAGTATTGTGAGTAGCATGTTGTTCTTGAAAGACACTATTCACCAATTTAACTAAATTGGTCAAAAGTGCAAACTCAGTATGGGAATTTCCTGTCTGTTCTGTCCTAAGTGTGGATAAATTCTTGAATGGGCTGGAAGTCTAGGGTTAATGGGAATTCCCTTAGTTGGTGATAGGAGTCACATCATTTCTGCAGTGCATGTATTAGATAATCTTTTCACACCTGAATGTGACAGGAGTGTTCTTTGTAAAGGAGAAAAAAACCCCAAAACCCAAACCAAACAACAGCCTAGAACCAAAATAAACCAACCTTCTTTTGTCTGACCAAGCTGTGGAAAAAATGAGCATCAAGCAGAAACTGAATGAGTATTTGTGTAAAATGTTTAGAGGGAATTATAAGAATATATTTAAAGCTGTTATTTTTGCTGTAAAGTATTCTCTGTAGAACAGAAACTGTTCTATTCTGTTGGTGAAACTATTTGGTGAGCACCAAAGGAGAGGAAGAATTTGCTTCATACACACCGTCTACATAGAGGTAACAGCACTATTGCTATATTTCACCTTTCAAGCCTAAATTATAAGCTGCAGCTGCTGCTGTGCGGTTCTGCTAAACGCTGATGTACCTTAAGGAATTATGTGCTCTCTATATATTCAGTTGTTTTAAAAGGTATTGTGGGTGGATTATAGGCTTCATTCTTTGAGTGTGGCTTGAGAGGCAAATAAGATAAAAACAAAATGTTTAGCTTTTGTCTATGGGGATAATGATAATAATAATATCAAATAGGAATGCAAGTGATACATACTAGCAGTCAAGTAAGGATACCGTGTGGAAAATAACGTGTGATACAAGAATAAATTATTCAGGGGAGAACTGAATTTTCATGGGATTTATAATTTTGCTTTGGAGGCTTTCTGCATTGAGCCTTGGAAATCTGCTGTTTTGTCTGTAAGCATGGCAGCTGGATTTGAAAATACTACTGCATTTGTCTGAGAGAATTACATCTTGCATAAGACATAACTAGCTAACGCTCAGCTAATTGGTGCCATTTTAAAAGCATTTGATAATATTGTATGCAGAAGAATATAGTATTTCTAAACATTTTAATAAACAATATCAAATATTAACAAAATACAACTGTTATTTCTGATACAATTTGCAGATGATTACTTTACAATGGTCTTGTATTGATGGCTGCAAATATTATCTCTTCTAGTAGACCACAGACATAAATACCAATTTTTTTTGTCTATCAAAAGGGGCATAAGTGTATCGTATATGTGCCTTTCATTGGCTGGTTTGAAAGCTGCAATCTCCGTTAAGTATTGTAAAATTGTTTCAGGCAGAGCTTTGTTCCGAGCAGGATGTCTGAATAGACAAACTGCATTGTCTTAGCGTAAACATGCTTTTTATTTTTCCTCTCTTAGCCACAAAGAAATTGGATCCCAAATATGCACCAAGCAAAAGAGGGACACGGTGGGGTTTCCGTTCTCAGAGCTTCACAAGGGATTCTCCTGCAAAAGATATAGATCTTGTTACAAAAAGAGTTCTTTCTGCTAGGCTGCTGAAAATCAACGAGCTCCGAAATGAACTGACTGAACTCCACATCAAACTAGATGAGCTGCAGAAAGAAAACAGGGCACTGAAGAGGCTTCAGCACAGGCAGGAGAAAGCCTTGAATAAGTTTGAAGATACAGAAAACGAAATCTCTCAGCTTCTTGCTCGGCACAACAATGAGATTAGAATATTAAGGGAGCGTCTACGGAAATCTCAAGAGAGAGAACGTGCAACCGAAAGACGGCTGAAAGATTCGGAAGATGAACTGTACAGAACAAAAACTGCCTTGCAGAAGCTGAAAAAGCTGTCTGCAGATAAGCACCTTGCTGAAAGAGATGACCTGGCAAAGAAACTAGCCTGTGCAGAGAGCAGGCTAGAGGACAGTGAAAAAAGAATTAAGGTGAGCTGAGTTTGGTTTTGTAAGAAATTCTGGAACGGGTGTTTCTTACCATCATGAGCTTCATGAATTGTGTTTTTTCACAGTTGTGGAGCAAATAGAAAATCATTCTTTTTGGTTTTTTTACACATAAGTGGCATCAAGTAAATTTCCAAGGTAACGATATAATTACATACCTGGTAGTTGTGCATTCAGATTGCTGTTTACAAATTAAGCATATTTTGTCAATGTGTACTGTGGGCTTGTGCTTTTAAGTGTTTTTATAACTAGTAGTAACATTTCAGAAATGCACGTAGCTGTAAGAAAACTCTATACAGTCTAACTTTTCTTCTTGGAGGGGAAGCATTTGTTAAAAAAATTCTGGATATTTAGGGAACTGTACACTAAAATTCTAAAAAACCTATAGATATTCTTTTTCAGTTTGGTGAACTGCATTCCTGTGGTGTTTGATTGTCCAGTACTCTGCACATCTGAGAGCTGAGCTGAACAAGATTCAGCAATTTTTTTGTACCAAAAGGAGCTTCAGAACATTTTCTGTGTATCCCTCCTGAGAATTTTGTGCAATATATTTAAATTTTGTTCAGCAAAAATGTTTACATGTTTGTAAACATGTCTAAACATGTCTACACTGTAAATGTGTAAAAAATCATCTTGTTTAAAAATAATTGTGTTAGCACTATGAAACTGTTGGTAGTTGTATACAATACTTTTTTTAGGTGAAATTATGTTGGTCATTAAAATGGTGTTGCACTTTGGTGTCTAGTAATTAAACCTAAATCATATTACAGAGATAACTGATCTGGAAATCCAAAGGATTAAGCTGGAAACTAAGCTTTCATAAAATAAATCCCAAAATACCAAGATATAAACTGCTGACTTACCCAAATCATCTCACCCCATAGTGTCACCATCTGGCATCTGTAGTTTTATGATCAGGTATTTCAGCATTTGTAGGACTGGATAATGTTAAAATTAATCATGCTCTAAAAAGTAAGGGATTTTCTTCTACATTTTTTTCCTTCTATCATCACCACAGGTTCACTTAAAACAGCTATCGCAAGATGAGGGTATGTAAATGAAATCACAATCACAGATTTGTTCCTGGTAGAAAGGTTAAAAATTATTTATCTTCTTCCTTCTAACCCTGCCCTTTCAGGGAGGTGTTCTTTTTTCTTCACCATCAGTTTGAGATTTGTCTTAGAGATCTGGAGGTCCACTGTGCCAAGAGCCTTGCAGAAAGTAGTGTATGTTCCCATTATGTCCTCAAATCACCTCTCAGTGCTCCAGAAGGATGAGCTGCAGCATCTGAAGGTGCTTTGTCTGCCTCCTCAAAGTTGGGATTAAGGATTTAAATGTATTCAGTGTTACAGTAATGCTGGAGCCAATAGCAGGATCCAAGACACTAGTTTACTGTAATTTTATTGAAGTGATATAAAATTACTCTTTTAAAGTACTTCAATTACTAAAAAAAAAAATACTATTTTGTTTTAATTGAAGGATCTGGAAAAAAATCTTGAATTAAGTGGTAGCAGTTTTCAGCGAGAGTTACAATCAAAGAAAAAAAAGATCTATGAGGCTCAAGAAATAAACAGAGTTCTCCAAGAAGAGCTTCAACAACTAAATCAGAAGCTGAAGGTAAAACGTGAAGCAATACAAGTTGCTAACCATGTTCTGGCATTTTATCTTTGGAAGAATCTGCGATCGGGTTTGAATAGTTTACCAGTGACTGCACTCTCTGATGTGTACTTAATTATATCCCACATGTGAGTTCTTTTCCTGCTTTAAATTGAAATGTTCTGTGCTCTGACCCTACAGTCTCTACATTAATCATTATTGTTAGCACTAGTTAAGAAAAACAAGATCAAGCACGTGGCCAAGCATTGAGATTAAACCACAAGATCTACTGGAAAAATAGGTTTTGAAGGCTTGAGTTTAAACCTGCAAGCATATACAGTACCTTATGTTACTAATGTACTTGCATTACAGTAGGTTTGTGTAAAGATTTATTTAATGTATTTGTGTCTTGCTAAATTTGTGCAAAGGCTTATTTGCATCCCCCCTATCCTGTTGTTGCCCAAATTCTGAATTTAAGGACTGCAAATGTTATGTTCTACATAGTCAGTTATTTTCATTAAAAAACAAGACAAGCAACATTGCTAGCATTTATTTAACTCTACAATACTGAAAATTCAGGTATGCAATCTATATGTACATTGTCTCATGTCTATGGAAGCATTGGCATTTAGTTTTATTTTCACTGCAGATATGCTGCTTTTTTTCTTTTTTTTTTTTTTTTTACCACCCCCAAATATTTTGCTTTTGCAAATTATATTTTTGCAAATATAATGACTTTTCTGGGGGAAAAGTTCTATCTGCTTGCTTATAGCATAAGCCAAGTCAGGAATGTGCTTGTTCTTCTTAAAAGATTGGATGTAACCTTGCTCTGTTTCTATTTGCAACATGTGTTTTTAATTTAATTTACAGCTTGGCTAATAACTTGTAAATGAAATGTCAGTAACTCATTGTTGCACCTACCTCTTTCATGCACAGGAAAAAGAAAGAGAACTTGAAGCAAAAAATATATATGCTAATCGTATGTTGAAGCCATCACCAAGAAAAGACATGGATATTGTACAGAGAAAGAGAGGTAACTTCTATAAAGCAAATAAAGGCAGAAAAATTAATAGCAACACTTTTAAATTAGTCTGCTAAGTTCTGTCATTCATGCCATTCAGTGCTTGACCCTACCACTGCTTGTTGAAGAATGTTTACTTTTTTGCACTGCTTTCAACACAGCACTGGTTTGAAAAAAGGGCACATTGTTTGTTTGATTCTTTGGTAACTGAAGCAGAACTAAAACCCAGAACTTCATCAAACAGCATTCTTAATACCTTCCATAGCAGATACTCCTTGGGTGAAGGAGGAGGAGGAGGGGAGATTGTTTAGTAAACTCTCTAATAGATCATAGATAATGTCTACACAACAATAATTCTAGAGGCTTTAAAAGTATGTAACTTCACTGCTATGAATATTTTTGGAGTTTGATTATTTTTTACTAATTCAAATTTACTGTCTGTCAGATGAGCATCCTTTTCTCAAGGAGTACATATGTCCCACAACATAATCTAAAAGTATCAGTGTGGTGATTTCTTCTGGTGTGTCAAGGCAGCCTCGACCCTTATGCTGCTCACATAAATATGTGTGTGTGTATATGTGTGTCTGTGTGTGTACTTAGACTATTTTTCACTGGATCAGTAGAATCTGCTTGTCAGAAGAAGCAGGAATTTATGGGACTGGTTTAAATATTTAATGCCAGCATTTCAAACAGTTTGTCTGCTGCTCATTTTATGATGGATACTCTACTATTATTCCATTTTAGGTTCAAGGGTTTTTTTAAATGTCATTCCACAGAGGTAAGTGTATGTGTTTTAAAGATGTGAGGAATTGAATTTTAATGTTACAAGTTTGCTTCTCTACGTGTAGCTTCTGTGACAAGCAGTAAAAGGAGCGAGATATTTTCTGGGGATTTTTTAAGAGGTATAAAGTATACTGTAATGCTACTGTAAAGCTACTTTATAAGTAGCTTTAAGGTGTTTTTATTATTTTTTCAGGCTAAGTTATGCATGCGATTTTTTGAAATTAGTTTTTACAGATGCTGAAAACAGCTATGTGCAACTTGTCAATATTTTCCACTTCCATTGGCTCCAATACATTACATTCTTATATGTGTGCTGCAAATCATTACAAAGGAGAAATAGGTGTATAGTGGCACAAACGATTTAATCAGTTTGTATTTTCTACAGCCAACAACCAAAATATTAAGAAGGGAGTACAGCTCACAAAAGGTGTACAGACCAGTGGATACTTCTCACCAGTAGAATTACTTCCGGAATCAGAACTTGTCCGTGGTGGCACAGTAAACAAGAAAGAAGGGATTCTTCCTAAAATAGTGAGTTCCGTTAGAATTTGAGACTTGCTCCGGATAACTCCCCCATCAGACTGAATGTTTAATCCAGAGCTTGTATTTTAGAAAACATGTGTAAATATACAAATGTAAATATATAGACAATATGATCTAGAAAGCATTCCGCTCTTTAAGAGAAGCTCTACCCTTCCAAAAATGTCATACTCCGTTTTTGTGACAGTTCATCATAATCCATGTCTTGCTGGTAACCATTAGCACTCAATTTGTTTCTTTTTCTGCCACTGTTATTTCTTTGAAGTTTTTAAAACTTCATTTTGGTTTTCCCTCCTTTTCTTCATTTCTAATACTTGTTTGAGCAATCTGTTGTAACAATGCTGTTACGACAGCCTTGTCTCTCTCTTTGCTTTGGTCTTAATTATGGCTTCTTTTGCTTTCCAGATTTATTTCACAATGCATAAATCTAACACTTCCTCTTATTGTCATAGTGCTGGTATTTCTTCTGTCGTTCTTCCAGTTTTGTGAATATGGTTGGATTCTTTTTGTTGTTGTTTTTTATTTCCCTTTTTATTATAAAATAGTACCATTAGAAGTATTGCTAATACTTCTGTGACCTCAGGCTAAAATCAAAGAGATTTGTAAGGTATTACAATTCAGAATGACACAGATTCTGTTACAAATTCTACAAATTCTGATTGCATAAGGCTAGGACTATTTGTCAGAAATAATGGTCTGATGATGGTCTTGACTGGCTTCCTGGTGGGACTGAAGTTTTTTCACGGCCGTTTCATTCATGTGTTCTCTCTTCCAAAATCCTTTCTCTAAGTATGGATGTAGTTTAATGTATGTGTTCTTCCAGCATATAGTTTGGTGTGTGAGTTACACAACCACACAATTGGTACAAGTGCAGCTCATGGAGTCCAACTACATGTCATCTTGCAAACCTCTCTAGTTCATGTGTGGCTGTTGCTTTAACGTATATTAGATCTGGGTTGCTTGTGCTTTCATCAGTTTTCTAAGTCAAGTATTTTAAATACTTGGCCACCATCTCTTTATGAAGCTTTTTCTTTTTTAATATAATAATTATAATCTTGTACTTGAAGGGAAAAAGTTGTTTTGGCTGATAGCCATGTTTTCTTTGTTCATTAAGTAGGAACTGTTTCTCAAATTTCTTAGAAGTGTATTTTAATCTAGAAGCTTATTTTGCTCTAAAATAGGCACAAGCTGCATAGTTAGTATCCAAATATTGGATCATGCTGGCTTTCTCTAGTGGATTTTACTGCTGACATTAATGTCTTTTCTGCAGGTTCCTTCCATTTAAATGTGTATATATTTTAGCTAGCTGAATTTTTCATCCAAGATTAAAACTTTCTCTTTCACTGTTTGTTAACTAATGCTCCATAACTTCAAGTACCACCGTGAAACTGTCTGAATCTACAACCCACTCACTTGAGTATAAAGATTAGATCGTGGAAATGGAGGTTTCTAATTGCTTGCTTGTTAAAAGAATAAGGTGGTGGGGTCTGGCCTTCTATTAAAGCCTGCGAAAGAGAAAACTTCTAAAGAGAACTATACTAACACAGTGATAATTTTGCTTTATGACATTGGAGCTGCAAGTTTCCTGAAAATTGGAATACAGGATAGAGTTGATTATCTATTCCTTTTGTTTCAGGTGCATAAAGCTGTGCTAGCAGTAGTAAGATTATATGGTCAAACCCCTGGTTGTCAAAGCTGGTTTGTCTTGGATGACTTGCTTGTTTTTATGTTTAGCAGTAAGAATGTGATTTTAGAATGACATGGAAGTTCATATGATTTTGCTTGTTTATTTATTTTATTGATTGTTTTTCCCCATCAGTTTCAGTTTTGCATTCATTTCTTTCAGGAAAAAGAAACTGAAGACAGAGGATGGAAGGAGCAAGCAGACCTCAACAAACAAGTCCAAGACAGGGAAACGGAAGAGAAACTGAAGTGTTTTCAGGAAATACAGGTTTTAGAGGAGAGGATTCAAAACCTTCATGATGGTAAGGAAACAGGCAGCTGAAGGCTGGAAGATACACCATAGAATACTAATCAAGTAAGGCTGCTAGTTTCTTGTGAGAAGAGAAATGATTTTGCAGAGCTCACTACAGTGGAAAATTATTTTCAGTTACATTATGCAAAGAGAATCAGAAAGAAATACGGGATGTAGAATAATGTGTGCCCTGTATTGAGCTGCAATTAAGTATGCAGCAGCAAAAAATGCTGTCCACAAAAAAGTATTGAAGCCTGAGAGATTTTGCTTCACAAAACAAGGGTGACATGGCAGGTAAATGCTGATTTTATCTCTGACTTGCTAGATGTAATGGAGGTAGGCAGTAGATTTTTACTATAGCAGAACAAATCTGCTTTCCTTAATACAGCCTGTTTTTTCAGTACATGTCTCCTTCACTTGTATCATTTGCAATTTTAGTTTCTCTTTGCACTTGTGGTTAAGTGAATCATTTAGTGTGACTATTTGAGAAATGTCTGTTATTATATTTTAATATTGCTTTTTTTTTCATTTGGTTTTCACAACATCTTAATGACTTACATTTATAAGTCTCTTAATCTAAAGTATTTTAGGTGGACTGCACCCTGTCATGTTAAAATACTCTTTCATTGGTTATAATTAATGAACAGTAACACTTACTCTAGATGACAAGGAAGAATTACAAAAATCTATAGCTGTTTTCAGAGATAAATTCTGTGAAAAATCCTCTACCTCCAGTGGCATCAGTGCACAACTTCCATATGCTATTGAAAAAATGGACATATTTAATATATTAACTGAACTGATGCTGTTACTTCTCTAAGCTTGATCTGAAGTACAATAGAAAACATGGAACTTTGTGAAAACCATCAGTCAGAAATATGAATAAAGCATCCAAAGGGGAATGCCTGTGTGGTGAAGAGACCAAATAGTCATATCCAACTTTTGGCCAAACACACGCCTGTTGTCGTGATAGAAAAATATTTTGAAGAGAGAAGTATTCGAGAAGCTTTGCTTTTTTTGTACACATAAGTATACGTAGGTTCTATCTAGAAGTTTATTACTGGTTTGCACCTTTGTCCCTTTATAGCTGTGCAAACTGACACTTGGTATTTGCACAGGCACACACTGAATTCACGTGGTGATGCACAGAACACTCATGTAAAGTTGTTTTCTGATTGCAGCAGGTGCAATATAGTTTAAATCATTCACTCCTTGAAGGTGGTAAGGACTCATCTATGACTTTGTGGCCTGAAAGCTTCACTAGAGTAGTTCTCATTGTGGGGAAAACCCCCCAAACATAGATCCCAGCACTTTGTCAGTGGTGCTGACAAAGGAAAATAAAGTGCTGTGCAAGTCAGAACTATTACAATCAGTGATGTTGATTTTCATTTTCATTCAAACCCAGGAAATGAGAAGGCAACTGGCAGAAATTAAATTCCTCTGAAAATGCGAAAATGTGGATAATGTTCTAATCCCTTTGTTAGATGACAGTAACCTTTTATATCTTAGCAGAGAACCTGGTTTGAATTTAGCTGTAATTTTTGAAGAATTTATTTTTGCTGTAGGAAAACCACATTATGTGTAGAAGAGCACATTCAAAGCTCAATGGCTTTTGCTTGCATTATTTTCAAAATAATCTTTTGAAGGCATTTTAAAGCTAAAACGTTTTCAATAATGTTTAAACATTTCCTGCAGAGTGGGAAAAGGAAGAATATGACAAAATGAAAAAAGAAAGCAGCTTTTTATTGGATAAAGAAGAGAAAACAAAGATGGAGACAGAAATCCAAGAACCTGAAGTCGAGAGAGAGAGCACTGAAATGCTGGAAGAGCGGCAGAAAAAAGAGTTCCTGCTTGCTAAAATGCAAGAAATTGATAGAGAAACTCAAAATGTAACAAACATGAAACCTGTTTCTGCAGCACCACTCATAAATACAGCAAGAAAATCTGATTTCCTGGAGAAAAAAGAAAAAACTAATCAATTCTTTGGGATTCCTGGGAAGGTTACGAATGGATTTCCTGTAGATAACAGCCAGGATGATGCCACAAGAGCAGAAGGGCAGAAACAACAAAATCCAAGGACCGTAGATTTAAGTAGTGAGTTAACATTTGGTAGTTACGTACCTTCCTTTGGGAAAGGATCAGGGAGGCCGAGCTGGCTTACTCAAAAAAGCGTCAACTTAGAAGAAAAAGTTAAGGAAAATGCAGATTTCAATAGTAAGAAAGAAAAGTCCAACTTAATGGAACAACTCTTTGGAAGCAGTGCCAGTAGCAATGTTCTTTCTAAAGGTAACGATACACCATTTGACATAGATTGGGACTCTAGTAATACTCTTCTTGCTGATAAAAAAAGTAAAGTCACAGTAAAACAAGACAATGAGCTTTTCGGTGAAGGAAGAAACCTACACAGACACCGTTTGCAACACACTACAAGAAAGCCAGGAGTTCAGACCCTTGGTTCTTTAGAAGATGAAATCGAAGACATAATCTTACAGTGATGATATTTTTATATGTTTCATATGTAAATACTGTAAAAATATTTTCATGTAATATTTATTAGGTACAGATTTTAAACATTTCAGATCTATTGTGAAGCCTTGTGAAGGAATAATTTACATAAATGGGTATATATAGAGAGGAAAGATGCACTTTGATAGAACAGCCTAACCTATATGCAGGAAATTTCTTCTAAAATATAATGTCCAAATACGGACCATGGAGATGTAGCAGTGACTCTTTTGACAGAAAAACAGGGAAGGTGTCCTGAGGGACTTTAATAGATGAGGCAGGCACTGGCTGGCCGCTTCAGTCATCCAAGAAGTGGACGCCCCAACACCCTTGCCCCAGCTTGGGGTCCAGACTGGCTATCACTTGCCTTGTGGCACTGTCTGCTTGTGCAGCTGTGGCTCAGGTTCCCAGAGGCTCGGTGGCACAGACCTGGTAGGGGTGCCACAGGAAGGGAAGGACTTGCAAAGGCTCATGCTTAGTTGGGCCCTTTGCTCTCTTTTGCATCCCTCCTGCTCCCTCTCACTGTTGTGCACTTGCTCTCTTCCCCTCTCACCCCCACACCCTTTCCCCTTGCTCAGTCTCACCCTCTGTCTCATGCCATCGCCGTCTTAAATTTTTGAGACTCACTGATGGTGTAATGGTATGTTAAGGAGAAGGGTACTTCTCACAAGGGAGCATTAGTATCTGTTGCAGAATGAGTTGACTAAGAAAGGCAGCAAGTTTTTATGTGGCAGCCCTGGCGTTTGCAGCAGCCACTAGATGGGCATCTCTGGCTAGCCAGCATAAGAAGTGTTGGGGGTTTTAAGTGTAGGCTGCTCACAGGACACTGCTTTTCCTTTGGAGCACTTCTCAGATATTTTCTTTCTCAGGCATTTGGAGAGCCTTTTAACTGTGTCAGGAGAAGGCATATGTGTAACAGCAGTGTCGCAAGATGGATAGAAGAGAGGTACCTAGCACAAAGGCTCAGGTAGAAAGAGAATGTTCTACACAGCAATCATGTTTTCTCAGAACATCAACAGAAACACGATTAACTCAGGAACAGCTGATCTCTCTTCTGCATAGGTTTTCTGTAGACCTTACTACTAAATTTGTCTAACTCTCCTCATATATTCAGATTATATTTATTATATAATGTCATTTTTGTAATTTCTGAATTTTCTATGTAAAATTCCAATCATTACTAAGTCATTTTTTAACAAAATGGTTTTATTAAATGAATTGAGTAAAATTTGTGTGTGTTTATCATCTTTACCACAAATTTCTAGCCTTTATATCATGTTATTGATTATGGGGGGGAGGAGTTGGTAGCAACATGTTATTGGTATTTATATGATTGGTATATTAGTTGGTAGCTAGCAATGATATTCACTGGATGGTGCCATGTACACAAATTAAGAAGGCAGGCAGTGAAGGGTTTAGCAGAGGCATTCCAGAATATAAGCTGAAGGTCATTCCTTCCTAGAACACAGATTTTGCAATGCCTCTGATACACTCCCTATGAGCCTGATTCAAAACATACTAAAACACAGAGAATTATTCTCATAATTTCAAGATGCTTTGAGTCAAGATTTCTCTGCACACAATGGCTCTTCTGAAAAGAAAGGCTGCTGTCTGCATCATGCAATAACTTTGTTTGCTCCCCCATTCAGAAAGAAAATTAGTGACAGATGCAGACCCAGACTGTTCTCACTAGACGCAACTCGTGTCCACTTGCTTGCGTAACAGTCACAGTTACTATATTATATGATATTATTACAGAATTACAGGTGATTTTACAGAATTTAGCTGGTTCATTTTGCTTGCAGATGGTCAGAATGTCAGGACAATGGTGACCAGCAACAGTGACTTTAACTGTCTGTTCCTCTTCCACAATGACTTCTGTGGGGAATACTGTGGTGTGAGAGGTAGAAGGCTGCAGGTAAACACTGTGGTTGTTTGTGAGTGCCCGGTTAGTTGTCTTAACTTTTTTGTCCTACTTGTGGGTGGCTGCTGCCCTTGTAGAAGGCAGCACTTTAATCCTGGAGATACTGCTGGGCAGGTTGTTTATTTTAATTCCCTGTGGTTGAGGATTCTAAGGCATGAAACAATGGTGTAGCTGCTGCGGTTATTTAGGATCATGTAGCATATGGAGGGTTGGGTTTTGTTTCTTTGCAAGCCAACCCATTAACATCTGGCAAGTTCTAACTATGGTGCTGAACTGACGTGCCCTGCTGTTTCAATTACAAATGTATAGTTTCTAATCTGTTCCATATTATCAGCCCCTTCTTACGTTCACAAATGTTCACATCCTGTTACCAGACTCTTGCTGAAGCAAATGCTGCGGTGACTTGCACAAATAAAAAGGTATATCTGCATTGGGAAGGTGAAAATAAATTCATCTGCTGGGAACAGTATCACAGGTACAGCTTCTCTCTTCCCCTCGTTGCTGTCTATCCATACAGCTTATTTTCTTTTGCTTGCTGCACTTTTTAGTTTTGGAGTTACTTGTATGCAAATACCATTACAGTTAAACCATATAAAGGCAGCTCTTTGAGAGGGAATCTGCTGTTTTGGGGAAGAGGGGGAACCTTTGAGTCCTAACATAGAATCACAGAATGGTTTGGGTTGGAAGGGAGCTTAAAGCTCTTCCAGTTCCAACCCCCTGTCATGGGCTGGGACACCTTCCACTAGACCGGATTGCTCAAAGTCCTGTCCAACCTGGCCTTGAACAGCTGCCACAGCTTCTGTGGGCAGCCTGTTCCAGCGCCTTACCACCCTCAGAAGGAAGAACTTCCTAATAGCTAATCTGAATCTCCCCTCTGTCAGTTTAAAGCCATTCCCCCTTGTCCTATCACTACATGCCCTTGTAAAAGGTTCCTCTCCAGCTTTCTTGTAGGCCCCCCTGTAAGCAGTGTTTCGGCTTTTGAGGAACAGTTTTGTACTGACTGGAAGCAACTTTTGCAGGGTCTTCAAAGGGTCTATGGACCTTATGGTATCCCCTGTAGTCCTCTTGACCCCACGTCACAACTGCTGTCTCCAGATAGCCTGCACCTTGCTTTTTGTGGTGTTTAATAGCTCTTGACTGCCTGCAAAGGAATCCATCTTTTGCAGTAAAAAAGTGAGTCACAAATGCTTTGATGATGATTTGATGTTTGTGTCCAGCTGTAGGTTCTTTTTGTTGGGTGTTCAGATCATATGGCTGTTACATCTGTTGTGTTTTGCCTTCCTTCTGAACCACCAAAGGCGGTGGGAAAAATTCCTCCATTCCAGCAAGAAAAGATCATTAAAGTTTGATTCCCAGATATTCCACTGTGTTAGTGGAATATCTGGGGAGATGATTGTTACTGCCCTGGGAAAACTCGTCTTCCAGTTCTGACCCCCAGGTCATCAGCATGTGAGGAGCATCTGAGGAAGGTGGTCAGGTGTCAGGGCTCACCTGGCAGACAAAACAGGAAGTTTTAAGAATAAAGATGTTTCTCTTTAGAGGGGAGATGAGCAGTGCAGGGTGGTAGATCTTCTGTAATCTAGGAGAAGAGATGTAAGCTGTGGGAGGAGAACTTGAGATGCCCTTCACGACTCTGAACAGAAGCCTGAGGAACAATACAGTGGTAAGAACTGGGAAGTGCTTTAATGTATTGAATATTTTTCTCAGATCTCTGGTATCTTTGGACTAGTTAAAGGGTAAAAAAAAAAAAAAAGTGTTTTTTCAGGACCGTAATAAATCCTGTGTTTCTGATTTTGCTCTGCATGCCTGAAGAGGTGAGTTGCAAATCCATAATGCTTCCAAAATGGAGATGCTTTTGGATGTGCTTAGGCTGCTTAGTAGCCTCACGTTTGTTGCTAGTCCTAAGGTCTAATCCAGCTAGCCCAGAGCCTGTTTGCGCTGTCAGGAAAGGCAAAAGAATATCTGATCTGGCAGACAGGAATAGGAATTTGTTCAGGGGCAGATGGCTACAAGAGCACCATCAGGGCTTTTGCTGATGCTTGTCCTCCAGAGAGCGCTTCGGGTGAGCCTTTGCTGTTCAAGAAAACAGTGATAAATTCTGCATAGTGCTCTAATGCAGAGAGCAGCAAAAATGGGCACGGCAGAAGTGAGCATCTTCAGGAGAATCGTGCTGCCAGTTGCAGGAGGGGAGGGTTTGTTCCCTGAGTTGCATGGCTTCTCTGAGCCTCACCTACTCTTGTTCCGAGATGACAACCTTAAGCACAAGAGATGCCCCGGGTGACACTGCTCATTTATAACAGTCCCTTTTGTTGGATCGAATCTAATGTGGCTCCTGTTCCGAATTATCTCTTTGATTAGCTGCAAAGTTTTGATGTCTGCGGGAGGAGAACAATTGCATCAGTGTGCACTGTCAGGCGGGACTGTGGCTGCTGCTGGGGAGTTGCTAGGATACCTCTCTGAAAGGTACGATTCACTTGATTAACCACCAACCCAGTTTGCATGAGAAACATTTCTTCTATCTTTGTTTTGGGCTGGCATCAACTGTGCATCAGATGTGCATGTGTGTTTAGAGCAAGCTACAAGGTTGATTGCCAATGTGTTCCTTCCTTCCCTGCTTTTGGCATGCAAAAAAATCCCTGTGCTCCATCACAAGGAATCCACAGCAGTTACAGTAGTAATTCCAGTAATCTGCAAAATTAGCATTGCTTCCAGGGGGGAACATGAGCCATAGAGAACCATTTGGGAAGGGAAGGTTTGACTTTGGATATGCATTTTAGGCATACAACTAAGGCTTAACTTTGTATCTGTGAAGATGCAAGGGAAATTTTCCTCTTCTATGTACTATTTTCTTTCCCTGCCCTGCACGGGGGGTTGGGCTAGATGACCCGTCAACGTCCCAGCCAAAGCTATTCTATGATTCTGTCATCATCCCACTGGTATCAATGCTCCCTTCCAGCAGAAATCCTTTGCAGAAAGCTCCTTCATGCTACTTGCACAAAGTTGCCTCAGACACCTCCTGTGTGTCCATCTGTTCTTGAACATGACAGCATTGTATTCAGCACTCAAATCCTAACTCAACTATCTCTCCACAATAGCTGCTTCGGGCATGCTCATCCTTCCAATACCCTTTTTCCTCCATCTTCCTGTTTCCTCAAACATTTGGTTCAAACTTTGTCTTCAGGACCTTTTGCTGTCATTTCTGTGAATCTCCCCTTGTCCCTCAACCCTCTTTCTTCTCTTTCCCTCTGACTTTCATAACTCCTCTTGCTGCTTCCACCTGTGTCTTCCCTCTTGATGGACCATCATTCAATCATTCTGTCTGGAATGCTGGCTTTGGAAGTGCCCATTGTATCTTTTAGGAGCTGCCCATGGTTTTCATATCTGTCCTGCCCCACCTCTGTGAGTCATTAGGATTTCCTCAGTGTCCTTTCTCACCTTCTCTGAGCTGCCAAGGCCTCCAGCCTATTCTTTATCTTCCCACCTTCTCCCTTCAATAGCTCAAGTCTTTGTTTAACCTGGGGATAGGTCACCCCTTCTATTCCAAGTAACCCAAAAAGCTACACATTGCTGTGCTAGGATCTTGATGACCTGATGACCTGGGTGCCTCTTACAGCCGTTCTGCTGATCCTCCTGCTGCTCCTGCATCCCGGATCTTCCCAGTCATTCACCCTTTTTACCAGCTGTTTTGTTTCCACTGCTGTTTTCTACGCTGTGATACATCAGGAGTCTACGGGATTCGGGCTATGTATGTGCTGCTGCGTTTTGCAAAGCTTCTAATGAGCTGTTAGCTTCACAGTTTGCTGCTTAATAATTCTCATGGTAGCAAGGATGGATAACCCAGGTGCTGTAATTCACTAGAGATCAGTTAATTACTAGTACTCAGCATGAAGAAATTGTGTTTGGATTGGCAAAGGGCACAAACTGAGCTCCCATACCTGACCTTCCCCTTGCTGTAAAGCTAAATCTGGCTCTAAATTCTCAGTTGAAACATGCACAAAGCTAAGCCTTAAACTGTCTCTGTGAACCAAGCACCCGAGCCCTGGGGAATGATTTTTATTTAACTAGCAAGCATTTGTTTTACTGTATGCAGTTTTCCTTGTCTCGTAACCCATCATATAGAATAACAGCAACAGCACTTGGGTTTCAGAGGCATTTTTGACTTGGCATACTCTCTAAACCTATTCGCCTCACGCCAGCAATGTGGAAACCCTGAGGAAATGAGAGGGACAAAAGGCATTCTTTGAGTCACACTGGTCTGTGGTGGAAGTTAGACTAGAAATTTCCCCTTTCTCACTTGTTATAAGGCACCACATGCATTTTTCTGTGTGTATAGGCATCCTCTATCCAAATCTCAGGTATTCTAATGGAAAAGGCATTCAACCAGCCTCCAGTCCTGGAATGAGGTGCAGTGTGTAATTTCTTCTATTGAAGAAATGCTTAAATCTAGGATGAAAATGTTCCCAAGAATATTCTAATGTCTTCTAAAAACACAGTGTCTCTGACTGTTTGTTTGTTTCTAGTGAATATACTCCATATGCTGGCACGTGGATGTAACTTTTGTTAGCAAAGGATGTAACTGCTTTAACTGATAAATCATAGCATCCTCATGATACTGTACCTGCAATCCAGAGGAAAAAAAAAGCACAGTTAAAGCATGAGCAACATGTACAGCATTCACTAGAAATATTTAATTCTAAGCAATATTAATATTTTCGTGTTCTTCTCTATTATAAATTACAGTCTGAGATCTAGATCCTCCAAAACCTGATCAAATAAATCCTCATTTTAATGAGTGGCAATCACAAAGCCTGAGAATAATTGTCCTGACTTTCTGAGCAGAAAGCATTGCAGTGCCTGTTGAATTCAATGCAAGATTAATCTTGCTGGGCAGCAGGCTGATGTCCTGAAATACTGTACGCCCATGTATAAGATCTGCACATCAGTCCATTGGAGATCAATGGCTCTTTTCCTGATTTGGCCAAATGATGTTCTTTGGTGCCGTCAGCCATAGCTCAACTGGAAGTTTGGAAGAAAGTATGTGTTATTGTTCAAGGTACTTCGTATTTCTTGAAAGCGAGTAAGTGAATCACAGAATAATTGCAGACTCCTTGTTGGCTCAGGTTGAGACAAAACACTGCTTACAGAGCTCTAGTTCCTCTCTGGTGCTTGTTTGTTCACACACTTCATTCCTGAGCAGCTCTTGTAATTACCCTGTACAAACCTGCTGCTGTTTTGTGTTATTTAGCTTAGGATAAAGCTTTATGAAATATATCATGGCCTAATTTCACTTGTGCAGGCTGTCCTGCTAGTTTGACGTAGCTTCCTTTTCTGAGCCACGATCTGAGGTCTTGCTCCCAGCGACATTTGCAGATGTTTTGGGACAAGGATGCCTTCTTACCCTAGACAATAAACGTAAGAAAATGCCTGAACTTTGCCCAGGCTGTCTTTCCCAGATTCAGAAGGGATAGTAAGGACTCTGTATTCTGTCAGCTTATTGATTACTTAAATTACTGCTCAGAAATAGTTCGTGGGTTATTCAGTGGCAGTGTGGGCAGTGGGTACAACAGCTGTCAAGAGCTCCTGTGTATCACAGAGTTTCCTTTAGAGGGCACCATTGACTTCCATGAACTCTCTACTAGCTGTTAATGAGGCTTGTTACCCACAGGTGGACATCCGAGGTCCATTTTTTCGCTCTGAATGTTTGTGGTGCTGTGGGCTTGTGCACATTATCTCCGGATGCAAATATCTGACATAAAATGCGCCTTGCAACGGATTTCTCAGGTCTTGGCTTTGACGATTTTTCTAGTCACCAAGCAAAATGCTGGAAGGAACATACACTCCAAGATGCTGAACTGTGTCTTCTAACAGAGGGTTTAAGAGGACTGGAAAGCTCAGCTTCAAGCCATAAAGGCCAGCATACAGGTGAGCCTTCACTTCCACTGTGTGGTCTCAGAGATGCAGGTTTTCTCATCCTGTGTGACAAGCCACTGGCTCTACAGATATACTGGATTCTCCTTCTCTAAGGCTTTACCTGTTTTCCACAGAAGCGATGGTTCTGCAGCCAGATGTATCACTCCATTTCTCTCTCACTTTCTGTTCTTGTATGTTGTGGCCAAACTGGACAGGATGCAGCTGTGTGGTCATCTTGCTTGATAAAGTGATGCCAAAAGGATGCAGCTTTAAGAGGCCGATGGGTGACATGCGAAAGTTGCTTTTAGATTTCTTAGTCTATTTTTCTGCTTCTTACTTTTTAATGAAGAGGCACAGAGATCAGGGAAGTATAGAGAGTGCCTACCATGGTCTCCCAGCTTGAGGCAATGCGTGGTTCAAGGGAAGTCCACAGTAATGTAAGCAGGATAATCGTGTAAATAAATGTCTGCTCCACAACAGAAAATAAGCTTAGTTTTAGAACTGAACCCTCAAAAGGATGTATCTCATTTGTCCAGATAATTATTGTAATTTCGTGGAAATGAAGGAACATCCAACAAAACAGTCATTCAGCTGCTTACCTTCTCTCTCACTCCTTATTATGATTGCTTATACACTCTTCTGTGCAATTGCATCAACATGGTCCTGATAATGTGGGTTTATATTTTATACTTACACAGTTAATTAACCACAGAGCTGGAGTCGGCCCATCTCTTAACACTGCAGATGACTGGGGACCGTTCAGTGCATTTGCAGCCTCTCCGCCAAATCTTTGATCGTGCTCATAAAGTTGGCTTCTTTATTGGAATAAAAGGTACCTATAGCCTACAGCAGGAGCAGGCTGATGGCACAGCCAGAGTGAGTGGACTGGGTTGAAGGAAGAAGAAAAGCCCAGATGAAGGTGGAAAAGCCATTCTGTGATGGCTTGCAAAGGGTTTTTGCAAGCACCATGAAGCACTTGTAGGGCAGTAGCAATAGCTGGAAGGCAGCCCAGCAGATGTCCTTAGGAATCTCCCTGTGAATCTCACCAACCCATCGCTTCCACCCCTGCCACAGGTGGTTTTCATTACACCCAGCAGATTAAACCTCCTGGATGGACCTGATATTCGGGAAACTCAAAATAAACTTATCTTGTGTTACTGGGACCCACTGTTGTGCCCTGATCCCCAAAAGCTTTGCAACCTCACTCTTGCATCTAGAAATCTCTTCTAGAATGTTATAAAATGTATTTTTTTATTATTATTATTATTTAAATTAGTTAAATTAGCAGAACCAAGTTGGAAAAAACTTGGTTCTACCAAACTTCTAGTTTATTTGGGTAGTCCTCTGTGGCAGGCATGTTTACATCTCTGTGATCCTAAACCTCAGGGAATTGCATTTCATTTCAGGACTCCTGAGGCTCTGCAAATCCTATGAGATTTTTAGGTTTGATTTTAAAAAAAACAAGGTGTTGCTTTCCTATGGTTGTGGAGAAAGCCTTGAAAGATACAAGCTAGAGTCCTCAAAGAAATAGAACTATAAAGTATGTTTAAGAAATAGAAAGTGAATTTAACAAACAAAAATGCATGATAACATAATGAGTTCCACATGCATATTTCACCTTGTACTTTCTTTTAAAAATATCTTCATTTTCTTGACAGACAGGAGGCAACAATTCATGATTTTGGATTTGCTCAGGAAAACACTTCTTCAAGTCTGCATTAAGATGACCATGAGTTCAGGCTGGTTTGTGCTGTTAAGGCTGTATTCTTCCTAAATAACACAAGAATTACCCAATTCAATTCAATCCAATTAAATAAGCGTATATTATCAGTATCTCAGCCTTACCGGAGGAGAACGAGTACACAGAACTGCCTCTTCCAGAGCTGCTGAGGGCGTCTGGCTCCCGGGTAACTTAGGGTAGGCTGAGCCACCCAGTACCTGAGCCACCCAATACCCGCATGGCCCAGTTCCAGACTTGGAGCGCTGTGCTTTAATCTCAGTTCATATGGGAGCCAGTGGGGCCAGTGACAACCTCTCTGTAACCACAAGTTCTTTGCTCCTCCCCCTTCCAAAAGGTAAGAACAGTGATGTGTCTCAGAGGGATATTAGTTAGCTTACAAGTATTTGTAACTCTTTCTGAGATCTTTCTGTCATAGTTCAAGAGTCTGAGACACAGGATCACAGAATCACAGAATGGTTTGGGCTGGAAGGGACCTTAAAGATCATCCAGTTCCAACCCCCCCACCATGGACAGGGACACCTTCCACTAGACCAGCTTGCTGAAAGCCCCATCCAGCCTGGCCTTGAACACTGCCAGGGATGGGGCAGCCACAGCCTCAGAGCTGAGATCATTCCAGTGAAGTACAACCTGAATTTGAAGGAATCCGTTACCTATCAATCTAAGACGTTTTCATCTGCTCTGTTTCCAAACTATCTGTAAAACACTTCACTCTTAAACCAAGTTCAGGAGCACACAGGCACCTCATCTGCAGGGAAAGCAGGGGACAGTAGGTCCTGAAACACCTGTGAGGCCGCAAGTGTGGAGCACCTCTGAGTGTGATGAGCCTGTCAGGCTGCAGCAATGTGCAGCACTGCACCTAAGTAAGAGAGGCTTTCTCCACAAGGTGTGTGCTCCTGATCCTCCTCTTTCTAAGACCAGTTACTGTCAATGCTGCCACCGGGCGGTCTGCAGCCATTGATGAAAAATTACGAAATTGTTTCTCTGTCACTATGTTCATAATGGGTTCTGCTTGAATTTTGAACTAGACTTACCTGTCCAAAACACAGCCAGCTTCCTCCCCAGAAAGTCCAAATTCAGCTATATTTTCTTTATTTAAATGGAGACTGTAGTTAATACAGCTATAGAGTTGCATCTTATATCAAAGACTATTTACTCCTTGTACTCTGACTGCTGTCCCACAGCTGCTGTGTTGGTCAGAAGCTGTCAGTGAAGAGACAGCAGTCAGTTGATGAGACTATTCTGCATGGGGAAAGACAAGTGTCTTGGGTGGAGGAGGGGTACCACAGAAGTTATAATACAATCAGTGACACAATGGGTGGTGACAGTATTATCAGAACTGAGACAATGATATTAGAACAACATATTTAAATCAAATGAAAGGAAGTGTTGGGGTTTTTTTGTGCACTGCTTGATTAAATTCTGGAAATGTTGCTAAAGGATGTTGGATAAGCCAGAGGTATAAATGTATTTCTAGCAGGACTAAATATATCCAAGGAGGATTGATCCATGCAAGTTATCAGATAGATCCTCAGATGCAAAATGTTTGGCATGAGGCACCATAGGAAAGATCATAGCATGGTCACAGAGCTCATCCTGATCATCGTAGCCTTTTCTGGAGGGTCTGGACAGTGATCAAGGACAGCTACTGCTCTCAATCACTGCTGTCACTGTGGTACTTGGTTTCAGCTCATGTTAGCACTTGTAACGGGGCTGGGCTCAGCACCAGGGCTTGCTGGGGTTTCTGCTTGCCTGTAGTTTGTGAGGAGCCACTGGTGTGATTTTTTTTTTTTTCATATAATGTAAAATCATCTAATTTCTGCAAACTGAAGTTGACTTCTCATTTTCCTCTACACTACCAGTAACATCCTGTGTGCCTGATACACAGCTTCTTCCTCTCCCTGTTTCCAGTGGTACACCATCCAAACCCCCTCTTGGCCCAAACCACCAGCTTTCCCATCGGTTGTAAAAGTGATGGTCAAGAGACTGGTTGCAGCCACCCTGTTACTGCAGTTACTCCAAAAGATTTAGCTATTGCCTGAAAGGAAACATTGGACAATATGCTGCACACTGTTCAGGGTGTTAATCTTCCTTCAGATACTGTTGTACTCTTAGTGTGACTTCTGACTTTTATAAAAGAAAATAAATGGCTGGTTGCTATGACTGTAGCTTCAAGTCCATCGCTTTAAGTAGTGCCAGCGTCACATCTTTTTTGTATCTTTTCAAGCCTTCCATTTCTTTCTCTCTCATGTTAGACATTCTCCAGTTTACCTTCATTCTGACACTGTGCCCCACTGCAGCCATGCAAAACCTCAGAGCACTCCAGCTTCCTAAACCTCTTTTCCCCCATTTTCCAAAGTTCATCTTTTTATTGCATTTTATGACCTTCATATAACTTTCATACAACGGTCAGATGCACTCACTCCTAGCCCCTGGCCTCTATTTCACTGTAACAGCCAAAAAGCAGAAAGGATCTCTTCATCATGAAACCCAGTCCTGCACTCAGACAAGAAAACATGTCATATAATCCTTGACTTAGGCTGATTTAGCTCAGTCTTAATGTAAGTTGGCTTTTGTGCCCCCTGCTTCCTTCTACAAAGCTGTTCTCACTGCTTTGGTGACAAGAAAGCCTCTGATTTTCAAAATTACCCTGATAGTACTTTTCTGGTTCTTCACTGGCTCTGAGGTATTATTTCTGAAAGGAGCTACCATTGCTTTGCTTTGTGATGCTGAACAAGTCAGGCTCCCCTTAGCTCCTCTGGAAACATAGACTCTGTAGCCCCTTTACTGTCCTTATACCTTCCACGTTTGTATGGAGCCCTCTCCTTAGAAGCCTGTCAGGCAGATGTAAATTGGTGCAGGTGTCTGCTAGAATCAGTATTGAGCTGAAATTGATACACAGATGTGAGCAGCTTCAAAGCTTAAGGGAGCTAGAACCAAGGCGTATGATCTGTGCCTCATCTCCATCTCTTAATAATTAATTATTATTTATTATTGATTATAGTAGTTTGCTCAAAACACTAATGAAAATGTGGCTGCAGCTCCAAAAAGCTGATAGCTTGATTAGGAGCTACATTAAAATTACATGATTCAAATATAATCAAATTTGTTATCCAGTGTATTGCTGATAACTGATAGGATGTATAGATTACACATTCAACATACAGCCACAACCCCTGGTGTTTTTCAGCTTTCCCAGGCTAACTGCCTTTCACACCTAGCTAACATGAGGACAAAGGGCTGATATGATGAGGGACAACTTCCCACTGTTTCTGTTGAGGCCAGAAATGTTGTTTTTCAGGTAACTAGAGTTAGAGAGCTCATAGAAGCCCTTGCTCTTAGTCAGTGTACCATCATTTATGCGTTTAAAGATTGTATTAATCATTTAAGCCACAGAAGCTTCATGATTAGCTCACCATCTACTGTGACTCCTCAACTTCTTTTCCTTGGGGTGTAATCTCTGCTTGGTAAGCATAAATGTTCTTTTTCCAAGTAAGTAACTATGTGGCTTCACTGTAAATGAATTCTGTTTGCTTGTTTGCACTCAGTTTATTGCATCTGCTGGAGGGAAGACCAGTCCTTTTTATTATTTAACAATCCTCACATTTTTGCTTTATGTGCAAAATTTACCAGCAGTATTATCATGGAATCAAAGAATGGTTTGGATTGGAAGGGACCTTAAAGATCATTTAGTTCCAACCCCCTGCCATGGGCAGGGACACCTTCCACAACGCCCAATCCAGCCTGGCCCTGAACACTGCTAAGGATGGGGCAGCCACAACTTCCCTGGGCAACCTGTGCCAGTGTCTCGCCATCCTCATAGTGAAGAATTTCTTCCTTACGTCTAACCTAAGTCTCCCTTCTGTCAGTTTAAAGCCATTCTCCCTTGTCCTGTCACTACATGCCCTTGGAAAAAGTCCCTCTCCAGATTTCTTGTCAGCCTCTTTAGGTAGTTGAAGGCTGCTCTAAGGGGTTGGGCCTTCTCCAGGCTGAAGAAGCCCAACTCTCTCAGCCTGTCTCCATAAGAGAGGTGCTCCAGCCCTCTGGATATCTTTATGGCCATCCTCTGGTCTCACTCGAGCAGTTCCACATCGCTCTTGTGTTGAGGCCCCCAGAGCCAAACACAGTACCCCAGGTGGGGTCTCACAAGAGCAGAGTAGAGGGGCAGGATCACCTTCCTTGAGCTGCTGCTCACGCTCCTTTGGATGCAGTCCAGGATACAACTGGCTTTCCATTTCACTGATAAAAGGTAATTAATATGAAGAGACATGGCAACACACTAAAAAAGGAGTTTCCTTAGTGAGGATTCCCTAGGTATGCTTATGTTTGAGATCAGTCAGTTAACTGGTTTTATCATCTACCATTTTTGTGATGATTCAGCAGAAATATATTCTATAATAATTAAAATTTCATGTATATACATATATTTCATATATTTGATTTGCATTCATGTATTTATCAACCAAATCTGTGACATGACCAAAACAGTACTGAGTTGCTTTGGAAATAATTTGTTTTTCTTATTTTCTTACTGGTATTGATTGTACATCTCTCCTTCCATTTGTTTAAAAATGAAATCCCATATCTGCTCTTTTGTTATATTTACTAGAACTGATACCAGGTTGCCAGAAGAATGGTTAATTTCATAATCCCTTTAATGCCTTTTACATTCTTGTATGTAGCTATGTTTATTTTCTTCCTGCTTCTCTCACTAAATGCACTTTTAAATGCCAAAAAATGTATGTCAAAAGATAGCTGCCGTTGGCACCCACCAGCCAGTTTGTGACAGGATGAGACCACCAAGGTGTATCTCTATAATCAGACAAAGAAACGTGAGTGAAGCCTCCAGAACAGACAGAGCAATATGTATTTGTATACTGACTCCCTCTATTTCCAGGGGGCATCCTTTAGTGGCGAGAGAATTCATTTCCTTTGTTTCTCTTCATCTTGTGGACACAATCACTGCTGCTGTGCTTTTACGCTGATGCTTCTCCACCTTGACATACTCTTCTCTCTTCATTAATTTTGGTGACTGCTGCTCTCGTTTCTGTTTTTGGCGTCCTTTGTTGCTATTTATGGAGTAGGAAGGTCAGTTTGCCCTTTTGAGACTTTGTAAATCCTGGCAAGACCCCATTTGTTTATCTGAGAAAACAGTTGGGATCTCATTGCTTTTCTCATCAACCTATAGTGAAGTTTCCCTTCCACATATAAATGCCTCAGACACCTGATAAGACTGGAGCTAGAGATGGGTAAGAAACTGTTTCCCCTTGCTGCAAAATTATTTGAGATTTCAAATGCTCTGCTATCATGTTGTGGGACTTAGGTCTTAGGTAGCAGTTACCACCTGGAATGTGCTCTGCTGGTGGACCCAGTCTGTAAGGACAAGGACAAACCAGCACACTTCCAGATCTACTGGAAAAAGAGAGAGTCACATACTGGAGTCAGGCACAAATACCTGTAAGCTGATTTAGCACCTGCAATAACCAAATGAGACAACTGCCATTGCAGAACAAATACTTCCTTCCACAGAGAGGTACCCTCCCTGTTTTAACCCAGCTTCCAGACCTATTCCTTCCTGCTTCTCCTTCTGTTTCTCAAAAACCTTAACATGATTTTCAGGCCATCCTTGTCACCCACTTCTCCTTCTGGGATGCTCCAATGGAGCTCCACGCTTGCTTCTTTTCTCTCATGTGTAGCTGCTGGCTGACCCCATATATAGCAAATTATCTCTAGGCAGGTGATAGAGCTGATTTAACTTCTGGACCTCTCTCCTCTGTTCAATCCAGGCCCATCTTGCTGGCATGTCTTCAATAATTATCAGATCCAGAGTGACTAGTGCAGATCTCAGCCAAGCCTCTCCCAGGCTCCTTTCTTTGTGGGGGAAGATTGTGCTGGCCATGCCATGCTGCAGGCATTCAGGCCCCTAGGACTAGGATATGCTTCAAGTCATGCCTCTCATCTTCCGAATCCTCCTGTAACTTGCATAAATACAGATGCAGGCACGTCAAACATAATATGTATCAAATATGTTTATTTGTGGCATAACTCTTCTAGGAGATGCAGTTTCGCTCTCCACCACTTACCCGGAGCTCCTGCCCAGGCCCACACAGATCTCTGCAGCATCCTTTTCTCTGGCCTCAAATTAGCTGTGCCCTAGCATCGGTACTTGGAGGGTGACTTTTGCATTAATCCTAGCATCTCTTTGCCTCCTAGCATCTGCTTCAGACCATGATGGGCCAGTAGTATCCTTTTGTCCCAGGAAAGCCATTTGATGCGAACAGAAGGGCTCTTAGACCCTCAATGGCAAAGCCAGGAGGGAAGTCACAAGCAGATACCAAATGTGACTGCCATTTCTTTCTGAGTCCATTACATACAACAAGATATCTCAGCATTTTCTTACCACTTACAAAAAGTCTTAGTGCCAGTCCTGTGCAAGGAAGTGGTGATGGCACGGACCAGGCAGGGTTGGGAGGTGCTCACTGCTCTTGAGGAGTGGGGAGGCTGTGGGGGGCCGGGCAGAGGAGCACCAGGGGGTTGATGCTGCTGTGAATAATGGGAGTTCCTCAGCCTGAGGATTTCCTCCAGGGTCAGCTGAGTGAGGATGGCTGCTTGGACAGCACTGATTTCCAACAGATGTTTTCAAGGGCAGTTTGAATACTTACTGGATAACACAATTGACTGGTCAGATAGCATTGCCTGGGTTTTGGAAAGGTGAAAACGCAAATTCAGGCTCTTAAGCTAAGCAATGCCGCTAACAAGGAAGTAATGGCCTTTTCGTTCTGGCTTTGTGCATCATGCAATGAGGTCTTGATCCACGACTACAACTCCTAAGCTATAAAGTAATGCAAATAATTAATAATAATAATGAGTTGGGTTTCATTACGTGTCTTGCACTGCAGAAAATCCCCTGTGAGCAGTTACTGCCTGTGAGAATATTTAATGTCTGGCTGCAATTTGAAAATGTAGTGCAAGTGACAGCGTAATAAACCAAAGAACTTCATCAACTTCCAATTGAAATTAATGAGAACGGAACTACTGCATTGTGCATAAAAGAAGAGACTTCTTCCCCAGCCTTACAAGCAGTTGACTCCAGGAGTGACATGGCTCAGTTTGAATTATCTTCTTTTTCTACCTCAAACACCGTTTTTATTGCAGAAAACCCATCTTATTTCAGACAGACAGCAAAAATCACATGGAGTAAAAAGCTAGACTTTTCTCTCAACTCCTGCAGAAGTGTTTTGCCTACATATGTATCAGATCTGTAAAAAATTATGGCTATCTGTATTTTGGAAGACTAGGAACTGAAAATACACTCCTTACCTACAAGACCAGTTTCTACTACACTACTTCAGAAATTCATGCGTAGACCAAATTTTAATGAAAAAAAGAGCCTGTTATTTCAAGGTCATTTCATACCTCTGTGGCAGAGGTATGAAGGTTAGAAGCGGCGTCATGCAAAAGCACAGTGCACTGAGGCATGTCAATATGTTTGTCAAAATGGCTGTGGAAGCGCCTTTCCCATCCCCTGGCAGCAGAAATTAATAACAGAGGTGGCTGGTACTGGTCATTGCATTTTATTACCATGCCATAACACGGGCAAATATGATTCTCCATGCTGACATTTGGCACCATTTCACAGTACCATTTCACAGACCCCTAACAACTGCAGTGGGGCACGGCCCAAGCCGCTCAGCTCAAGGTAACTGAAGTATTCCTTGTCTTCAAAATTACATGTAATATGTACTTTTCCAATAGCTTTCTTGCTGTAAACCCTGCTAAAACTAGAATTAATCTCTTTATTTTTTTCTTTACTAGTTTGCACAGCTCTGCAGAGCTTTAAGAATGTCTGACTTGCTGTAAGCTTTAGCACAGCCATTTACATCATTCCACACTACTATACTGCAGCTGTTTGTGTTACATCTTGTGGGTCACTTGTGAAGAGAAGAGTTGTTATGATGTACTGGACTTGCCGACAGCACGCACAAATCAGAAGAACTGTACTTGGAGGCATATCATTAAATTTCAACAAACAGCTTTACTGGCGAAGTCATTCTTCCTATGAGATCACTAAAGCTGCCATTGCCCATAAACTATTTAAAAGACCTGAATAAAGCGATGCTTAAAATTTTCAGTCGATAAGACTTAATGTTGTGTTTTGTTGTTCCTTTGTTTCTTATTCTCCTACTTAATAGGATATTTTTTCTCAGTGCCAAAAAAATTTCTGCTCATGGACACCTACTTTCAGGATTGTTGGAGAAATAGAATATTTAAATACTAGCTCTGTCTGATACGTACAGAGAGACCTAAAGATCTCTGAGGTTTTTGATGGCTGCAACATAAATGGATGGTTAGCTTGTGACAAAAGCATGCCACATGAGCTGAGTTCAGGTGAGTGTCAGTCTTTACCTCAGATACTGTTGTTTTATTTCTTTTCATACCAGTTATGTGTACTACTTCTAAAAATAATTCTTTTTCATATACTATCAGCCTGCACCCTGGGTCCAATTCAAAGACCATCAAGTCAATGAAGATTATTCTAAGCGAAGATAAAAAAGCTTCTCTAGAAATAGGACAGAGCTTGTGATATTTTATTCTATTTTACTTTATCCAAATGCAAAGACATAAAAACTACAACTTCTGTAAATTTTCCGAAAATGTGATTAGTCTTCACCTTCCAGAGACTTAGAAAGCAGTGCCCAGAGTCCACATATGCTTCTCCAAAATGTTTACCCTCTTGGAACTAGAAACACCATGTCAAAATCCCATCTTCCGTAATGGAATTTATTATTTCTTGGCGGAGAAGGATGCTTCCTCCAGCAGTATTATGCACTAACAAGGCATGAATCAATCTACATTTTAATCATAGCGGAGCCAATACCATCAATTGGTGAAAGTGCTTTTACTTTACCTGAACTCACAGTCACTGGACTCTTCCCAGCAGATTTGCCTTTACGGCAACACTTACTTTTACCATGACATCCCTTGAGTGCTCAGCCTCCATAAAAATAAATAAATTCTTCCCAAACTGTGCTAAATTCATTACCAATGAATCTTCCTTCACTACATGAAATTCTAAAAAGATGGTTTATTTTAAGCTTTTAACAGACTGTTGTAGTTAATCGTGTATATCAGGCAAGAGGCTTGGTTGCTAAGAAAATCCTTGGCATGTTTCCATGGGATTTGTGTGTTATTGACAGAAAAAGCACCAAATGATAGGAAATGCATCTGTTAGTTTGAATAGTTAAACAAAAAAGAGAATAGAACAGTTTTCTGACCAACTTCGGAGTTAATGCAAGCTTAGACCAAAAATAACATAGATCTGTCAGTTTATAGATACTTGTCTTTAGAGATCTGATTTAAAAAAAATTACACCCCATTTCTATGTGGCTAGAACATATGGTTGTCAGTGGCTGCCCTTACACTGCTGCACAGAGGTTCCTGGGATGAGCTCAAAGCTAAAATATGTTATTTGCAGAAACACCCTGTGTGCTTGTTTCTTCCACAAGAAATCTCAGTTGAGTTTACATTTAATGTTCTGTACTGTGCAGTTGTCTGCCATGTGATCAGACAGAGCTTTTTCCATAGTTTCTCCAGCTGTCCCCATTGCCATGGTCCAGAAGAGGGAGAGAAAAGATGGCCTGAGACAGGGAGAGAAGACAAAAGTTGGACCTCCTTTAAAACTCCTTGATATTGCTTGCCTCAAAAACAGACACAGCAGTAGACACCCAGGGCTTTAGCTGAATTAAGTCTGCCTGGAGGAACAGATGCCTAGTACTGGGTCACATCCTGGAGCTCAAAATGTGGCCAGGGAAGTTCTGCCAGGTACAAGGTGGGCACAGCCAGTGGCAGAAACAGCCAGGATTCCAGCATGGACATACAGCTCTGCACAGGCCAGGGTTTAAAGACTGGCTGATTGTGAAATCCATACTTAGTCCACTTTGAAACGTCTATATTTTATATTTAAATAGAGACTGGAGTCACCTGGCAATCAAGAAAAAAAGCAATGGGATTAGATACTATTGATACGTTCCCAGAAACTGTAATTTTAGTTGCTCTGTATTTAGACCTTGGCTATGCTCCATAATCAGTACATGACCTGATAACTTACGATTTTGGAGAATGAATGAGTCCCATAGGTCTCCAGGCCAAATAAAACAGTGGATGTATTGTGGGAGGATATATTATTTAGCAAGATAGCAAAGTTCAATAAAGTAGTGTGGTGGCCAAGGAGCCTATTCAGAGAATAGTTTCCAGGCACACTGAGAACGTGGATCTATAGTGCAAGGTTCAGAAAATCCTGTGGAAAGTGAATTATTCAATGAGATGATAGTTTTATTTTGAATACTTCAATTCATGTTGGGTTTAGGTATCATTTTGTTATGTCTGCACAAGGAAAATCAACCCTACAGCTGAAGCCTACATCCACGTATGGCATATGTGTTGCTCGGTAATTGCCTCCTACAGTGTTTATTTTCCTGGTGAGACAAATCTTGATTTTTGGTTTTCTCATTTAAACACTTCTTTCTTATTTCAATTTAAATACAGGAGGATTTTATAGGCTGAGGAACAGGTTCATGCTTCTGATTACTGTTGAGATAATTAAGCAGCAAAACATTATTGGACAATGAGGGAATCTTATTGGAGGTAAGAAAATTGAGAATGTCAGACTCTCTGATATAATTCAATAACAGCACTGGAGAGAATTATTCATCTGCTGGGAGATAAGTAGTCAGGCTTTTTCTGTTTTCATTCTGCTTCTATTATTTTACTCACTCCGTGACTTTAGGCAAGTCCTCCTAACTTCTTGGTTCCTCAGGCTTCCCTTTCTGCAAAACAACAAATCAAGCTGCCTTGCTGGAATGCTGCAGGAATGGATGTAGTGCTTTATAAATACGTAACAAGCTCTGTTTTTCGCTAAGAGGCAGAATGGATGAATATATATATATTTAATATTTGCCAATGTTCTTGGTATTTTTTCAAGACTTGGCAAAAAGAAAATAAACTTAAAAGCTACTATGACATATCTCACTGCGTGTCAGAGGTTTGTATCAAATATGCGATTCAAGAGTCTCTGAGTCTGCTTTTACAGGAGCACTGAGGCAAGGCAGTTTAGCAATTTGTTTAGCCTGCGTATCCCTAGAAAGAAATCAGATACACATTTTTTAAAGCATCTTCATTTACTTCTGAGAAGAATATCTATCCGCAGTACTTGATGCAGAAAATGTTTTGTGCCTGCATAACATATGCACAGAGCATATGTTTTAATTTTAGTTCAGTACAATATTTCAAATTTAAACAAATTAGCCCAAGGCATAAAGAACTATCATACTTTTTCTTTTTTTTCTCGGTTTTTAACACATGCCAGATTGTAGAGAAGCATTACTAATGAAAAAGGCAATCATATACCTGAGCGTTTTTTATTTACTCCTCCTTAAGGACACAATATACCTCTTTTTTTTTAATTTAGATTTTCATGTAGTGAAAAAAAAAAAACCACTGGTAATGATCTTACGTTGTTATTTCTTCACATATTTTTGTAATCATTGTTTTAAGGGCTTTTTGAGTTGAAGGTGCCATTCAAGCTTTGTTATTCAGAACTATTCCTCTTAAACTCGTCTACTTTCCATGTTTTGTAACCAGGGAATATGGACACCATGGCCCTGTACTACTTCTAAGATAGCTGCTAAAGATAACTAGGAAAAGCAAGTCAGGTTTAAATTTACTGTTCAGGAGTCCACATTTTTAATCCTGTGAAATGGTATCTATTATGTATATTGAACATGTACTCCAGTAAGCCCTCCTTCTCCCACGGAAGGCTTAGCTTAATATGGGATGCTGTTTCTCCAGTTATAAACATTCTATGGCAGTGCAACCACCAAAGGTGATTGCATCACTTGTTATATAAAATTTCAAACTTCATTCACAGTTCAAAGCCTCCTGACAATCCTCGCACTGAGGGGAAATTCAATAGCTAATATTATTGCATGTTATTTGATACTCAGCTTTTGCAAACAATTGTGTAAGTCATTTGAATAGAAACAATGAACAGACTGCTTAAATGACCATTGCTAGAAGAACATTAAAGAGGAGCCCAGATTTAACACCCATATGAAGCAATACCTCTAAGCCTCCTTCCAAAATTTCTTTGGATGTTCCTCCCTCTGTCCACAAGGACTCTTTCATCACCAGCAGGGCTGCCTACAGGGCCCTCATGCCTTAAATCTTCTATTTACCTGACCTGCTCCTGGGAACCTTCCTCAGTCTGTCTGAAGGGCAGGTATCTGGGATGGCTTGAGCAGAATTAATTTAAGTCTTTGCCAACTTGGCTTTTGCTGTCAGGAATGGCTTATTAGCAGCTCAGATGGGAGGCTGAGGAAGATGAAAAGGGCTGGTGCAAAAAGGTAGAGAAAGGGAGAGAAAGGGAGGTGTGTGTATTGAGGGGTCATGCAAAGGGGAATGAGGGTGGGAGAAGCTAGCTAGGGAGTGAAACCTCTGTGGTTGGCTCAACTGGAACAGGAGGCAGATGTGTCCATGGTGAGGTAGCTCAGAAAGGCATCCAAAGCATGAACTTGGTGAAACTTGCTTTCAGGCACTTAAGTTGTCACATTCAGTGTGGCACCAGGTAGCACTAACGTACAGGAGATGATGAGTACAGCATGTATGGCTGTAATCCCACCCTTTCCCTCGTTTCCATGCCTCAAGCAGAGATGCATGCACCCCTTCCTTACTCTGTGCAGGCAGACTCCTACACCCCTTTCACTCAAAGAACATGTCTCTTCCTTTATCATCCAAAGAGAAGGCCATGGGACTCACCTTTTACAACAGTAAGAAACCTAAACCAAGCACTGGTTCCAGCTGTCTCTCCAGCCTGAGAGAATTTAAACTTCAATCACTCCTCTCAGGAGCTTCCAGCCCTGTATGGATAAAGAAATATTTGATGTACCATTTTCTGGAAATCTTCTATTTCCTTATAGCAGCACCTGAGTACCCTCCTGTGTGGTTTATGTTTCTGTAGTGAGCACAGTGGGGTTCTGTAGGGAGCCCAGTCATGTCAGCATGCCTTCAGTATGTGTTGACAATGCCCGCCAGACAAAGCCCCTGTCAGGGACAAACACTGCCTCTTCCCTGGATGGTCTTGTAGTTGGGCCCACACCAAGCTGCTGAGCTTTGTTTGAAGTAGGGCTGCTGTCAATATAAACAGGAGTGTATTTTAGGCATATAAGGAACTGAAAAGCATTAAAGGATTGAAACGTTCTTAGGATTAGACAGAGCAGATTCAGATCCTAAATTCTATATGAATCTTGTTTTAATTTCACCTTTTTTTAAATTTGTTTGGTTTTGAGTTCTGGTCCTAAAAGTTTTGCCTGCCATCATATAAAGATGCTGCGATGGAGCAAATAAGTGGAATTCTGTGTCCAACTCTCAGACTAATTGACTACCTAATTTGTGTTTCAGAACAAGTGCAAGTCCTCATTTTTTTATTGAAAGATGCATCACTGCTGCAAAATAAACTTTTCATATGGGCTCCCATAGACCTACTCTCAATTTATGACACTATATTAGAAGCTGAGTCAAGCTAATATTGTTCATCGGATATGAATAGAACAAATTTTAAGTGCTCTGTGGAAGCACTTTTCCATTTTGAATTTTATATGAAAACCAACAGTCTACTTCTACTTTTTCCAGTGGAGATGAGAGGATAATCTACTGCAACTATGGGAGGTCAAAAGCAGCCTGTGTTCTAAACAGTTATTTCTTAACATGGTAGTTAGTCACTTTCTCATGTCTCTGTTTCTTGGTTATAGTTAATCTTCAAAAGAAGAATGCTTTAAAATTTAAATTAACTATAAAATCTATAAAAATATAAGGTTAAGCATCCCAAACCAGGCACTTTGCAATTACATTTATTACTGCACACTGACTGAACAAGATACTGCATTAGATACAGAAGGACAATTGACATCAAACAGGCACTCTACATAAAATGCAACAATATGTATTGGCGAAGAAAGGCATTTGGGGGGGCATTTGATTAACGTACTTTTAATTGGACTTTCCTGCCTCATTGGTTTTATTCTCTCAATTTAGCTCAAGCTGCTCAAATACATAAATAGCCAAAGCACCTACTATAATTAACAAAACACACTGTTTGCAAATTACCAGATTTGTCAGATTGTGCATAAACAAATAGTATATTATGCAAATATTGTTGAATTACAGAAATATAAACAGGCAAAGAAAGTCTAATATTCACTAAAAAAACTCTCACAAAACCTGAAACCCCCTCGTTGAAAGCTATTTGGGACACTTGATCTTTTTAGTTGTCTATTATTTCATTAAAAATTTGTAGGATGTTCTGTCAGTGCCATTCAATTTTGAGTGTACTAATTTAAGTGTACTAAGTTATGTCCCTCATGTGATGCTCCCATGTCATATAAAGAATACGTGAGACCATATTTGTATCACGAAATTTAAGCAACAAAACTGAAAAGCAAATATATATTGAATGAAGAATGCCTACAGCAAAGAAACCCAACACAAAATGTTGGCTTCTACTGCTACTTATAACTTTTAAAAGATTCTAGGATTTTTAAGAATCCCATGGTATGCACTATAAATCTAGGATGTAATTCAAAAGAATACTTAAAGTGCGCAATTGCTCATGAAACAGATTAAACATTTAACAACTGAGAAAACCATGTAGGTAATTTGGATTTGATACTTACATTCTCAGCAAATGTGAATGACATCTGGCAATAAAGCACATGGACAGAAATTCCATAGTCAGAGTATAAGCTGAGTGAACAATTTGTTGCATGAATATTTGGAGGAAAAAGAGCAGACTGAAAAATGTGCATCTTCCATGTTTGAGTAGTCAAGTCACAGGATTTAAAAATCAGTTAGTATAATGTTTAATATCTTTTTAGAGTTTTTGCACTTTAAATACTTTTTAGTCACCATATTAAACCCTCCCCAAGAGCTCTTCCTCAGTAAATCCTCTTTAATTTGCATTTTAGACTATGTACATTTCTACCCTGGGAGCACCACCTACTGTTGAACATCTACATGTACAGTGTGTGGGGGAACTTCTACCAGGTTGATAGTCCTTTCCAAATTTAGATTAGAAGAATACACAGCTTTTCCTTTAAAACAAACATGGAAAGTTAGAGACAGATTCTGCAAGTCACCTGCATATTATAAGTGCCAAGAGGGAAAGATGTGATTCTTTTCCTCCCACAAATTAGGTAAATATTTGATCCAGGAAGACTCAAATATTGGATTTATTACTTTTTTACTACTCTCTATCCCTTCTTCACTACACTTTGCCACAGAGACGTGTCAAATTATTATTTGCTTTTTCTTTATAGTGCTTTTCCATTTCACCTCACAAATTCAGTCAAATAGGCTTGAATAATTGTTAAAATGAATACAGTTTCCCTCATTAAGCACTCACAAATCATTTTACAAACATTATTCTGGTGCTTTCATGTTCTTTACTTCACAGTTACACAAAGCTAACAGTAGCCAAGATGTTTCCCATTTTCTCATTGAGAAAGGGGATTTTTTGAGCTGATACTTAAACTGCAATGCTGGTATTTCTGGGGGATGCTTAGGTGACTTGCAGGCTGACTGGGCACCGGGTGCTCATTATTGCCCCAAAACAAAAGGTTCTGTAACACACATGCTTAGATAAAAAGTGAATTGTAGAAGGGGAGGAATTTAAATTGAATCTCCCTACCTGCGTTGCTGGGGAAAACAGTAGTAAAGCGAAGTAAATGTCCATTACAAGGTAATAGCTGGAGTATGCTCCACCACTGCTATTTCTATGCTGAATATGTAAAACAGCTGTCAGTCAGGAAATTCCTTTGGGAAAACTGCTCTTCCTTCTTTCCAAATTAATTATATTAAATGTGGTGAATTACATTAAGGAACGGGAGCATGGAGGAATGGTTGTAGTAAGTTTATTTCCATGCTACCAGAAAGTTTCAATGAGCTGTTTTCATGGAGGTGCACAGTGTAACTGAATTTCCCATACTATTTTCTTCTCCAGCTGGGATAAATATGGTAAAGACTTGGAGTTTTTATTTTAAATGTATGCAGCGTTACTTTATTTTCAAGAAAAAATCCTCACCTGCTTCCTTCTCATGAGCTGAAAGGATACATAATCCTGAATGATTGCCTGTAATATGCTTTCAATACACATAACAGCACTGATGTTCCTCAGATTGTATTTATAACCTCTTCAGACTCAGATTTTTTCAATAGCATTGCCTCTGTACACCTAAGATACATGTTCCTCAATGGTCCAACATCCTTTAAGCTGAGCACAGAACTATAAACTCATATTAAGTATTTACAAAATATTTAAAAACCTAAATGCTGCTGCATGGTCTGTTATCTCCACATCCAGCTATCTCCTTAGCAAGAAAAAAAGAAAAAAGAAAAGCTTTTCTTTAGTATTCCCTGTCCTCTTCAGTTCCATGTCTTGTGTCCAAGGAAGATGGTATAGGCTAGTTTTACTTGTGTATGCCTCCAAAATTTTCTGATTCTGAAGGCCTTCTGAAAAACAAATCATTCTGCTTGCTGAGATTTGGGGGTTTTTTTCAGTGTACATGTGTGTTTTGGATTCAGATTGCCATAGCTATTTCCTGTTACAAACAATCACTTTGATCACTAAACCTTCTAATTAATTTACTCATTGCTTCACTTTGTGGTACAAGCAGTTCAGTATGCTGAAGAACTCTGATTGTATATATATTTTTAAGTCAGCCATTACTTTTCTGATCTCTGAATGGCAGAGGGCTGGATCTAAAGTCACCATTGAAATGTATGTCACAGTAGTTATTTAACATTTACCAATATCATTGTAGCATAGTCTCTACATGAAGGTGAATTAACTCAGTCAAGTTAATGAGTAAAATTTCATGATGTTTATCACTATATGTATGTTAAGGTTTGCCATTTCACTGGTCAGTCATTCCAAGCTATGGATGTCCTAAAGTTATGGCATTAATCTTACATTATGAATTTTTATTCTAAAGTTGATGAATATTCAGGAGAAAGGAACAGAATTAAATATTTCAAATATCCTCCCAGTGCATTTGCAACTGTCTGAAATGAGGCTGTTCCTGCTAAAAGTGTTTTAAAAGCATCCTAACACTAACAGTTTTCTTGACAACCCTGAACAAGCTCTATAAATATTTCCTTGTAAGAGATCTCCAGTTTCTCCACACATAGGTCCACCCAGCAAGCACAGGCAACTATTACTACTGTGTTCAATGTAGTGATTCAGTGTTCATAAAAATCAGAAGTAGTGGAGAGAGTGGATGAAAATCCACCTCCACTGAAGATAATATACTGACTTCAGTGAGACAGGATTTCACTCAAAGCATAAGAAAGATGGTTTCTTACTATATGGTCTATGCATCTATAATACCTGAGGAAAAGCAATACTCTAACCATAGAGCTAATTTGTGTCATCAGAACTATTTAAAGAAAACTGCTGTTTCAGTTAATGAATTGTAATAACTATACCCAGCTGTTAAAATTGCTTAAGATGCACCAAAACCAAACTCAAAAAGCATCTGTGATGAGAGATTAATCATTTCATGGCACCTAATTGGGATGTAGCCAATTAGAACAATAAACAAAATCACACAGATTTTCACATCCTATCAACAATTCATCTTTCACAATATATAGCTTTGATTATAACCAACATTTGTTTCACTGAATTCTGTCTAAATGTTCTTCTCTCAGCTTCTCAACTCAAAACTCCCTTAATGCATTTCTAAAAACGTTCTAATTTACCTGTTTCTGCTGCTGAACTCACTCAAACCCTTGAAAATAATTTGCAGTGTATTAGCTTCTGTAACACATTATCTTTGCCCTTCATGTCATGTGGCAGGTGCTTGTGGTACAAAGTATATTAATTTCAATATTGTAAGATCTTGTGGTCTGAAGGATCATAGACAGCTCTAGGGAACACAGACAACCACTTCAAACCATTTGAACAAGTATTGCCATTTTACCTTGACCAGGAAGAAAGCTTAATCAACTTCCATGCCAGATAGTCTGATCACCATTCACACTCAAAAGGATTTGTGGTCTCTTAGTACGACTAAAATTCTGGTTATCAGACAGGATTCATTTTATTCATTTTTAGCTCTTTAAAAGGAAGGGGCTTAGTCTAATCCAGTTTCTAGATTTCACCTTCTCTCAGTGAACAGAGACGGGCTCCTCCGGAATGTGTTTCATCCTGTCTGTCCTAGAATAGAAGTTTATCCTAGAATAGAAGTTCCTCCAGAAAGAGTCCAGTGCTGATGAGGCTGCTAAGGGTACATGAGAACCACCCCACAGGGAGTGAGCAGAAGAAAGCACATTATAGAAAAGCTGTTTCTGCAGAAGCGAAATCAAGAAATGAAGAAAGGGAGATTAAGCAGGGCAGCAATGCTACTCGAGCTGTCTCACCAGCTTGCACCACAGTGCTATGGCTGGCCACAGTCAGGCTTCATAGTCATCTCTGCAACTCAAATCCATCACTTCTTTTCAAAACCACTGCCCAACAGGACAGATTCCCCCATTCTCAAATGTTGCCCACATTTTTTTTCCCCACGGATGTACAGTTTCCCTAAGACTGTCCTGAAGTGCATGTCCAACTAACTTGAAGAGCAATCTGTGCTGCTGTCTGCCTTAGTCTCTTTGTTACTTACTTTGTTACTTTCACACCTTCTTGTGTGATCTTCAAACATCATTAGCATCAGAATTTTGTTGCAAGTCTGGGCCCTGCAGCTGAACCCATTAGCACCTGTAAAAAGCCCCAGGTCACTGGTGATTCCAAATGTACAACTACATTTGGACACTGTTGGTTAAATAGTTTATCATTCTTTTATTACGTATCATGTACATATCAGTACACTTTAGATGTGTATAGTTTCTCAGTCAAAGGGTTGTGACATACCAGCTTATGTGGTTGTTTATTTATTCTGTTACCTCTATAGATTAAACATGAAAGCTCATTTAAAAAAACCCAAAACAACAATACACTAGGATTCAACCTATTTTCAGTAAAACCCTGTTAGCTCTTATCAATTATATTTTCCTCTTTTAATTCTTAACGAATCAAGTCCTGTATCAGTCATTCCTTTAATTTGACCAGGATTGATATCAGGCTGTCAGAACTATAATTAGCTGGGTCATCCTGTTTGGCTTTAATGTAAAAACTGGTCACACTCTTCTAAACTTCATATAACTAGATTATGTTCATTCTCTTCAATTAAAAAAAATCACTAGCTATGTGATTACTTGCTGTAAATCAGAATTGTTTCAAAGCAATTTTACAAAGCGAAGCTGTGTAGCATTAAAGTATCACAATAACTCAGGTTTACTTCTGGCCCACAGAAGCATTCAGGAAGGATGTTCTCCATGCTTAGACTGACAAGGATTTGGATGTAGCTTCACTTCACTGCCTTTGTAAACACAATCATTCGTGGCTGTTTGTGTGGCTCTTAAGGCAACCCCATGAAGTACAGACTTGTCTCCTCAGTCTAATGGGAGTAGGGCTAGTCCCCACAGGCACATTTCCAAACTGCAATCCAGCTGCTGCCACAGCTATGCTTGGCTGCTGAGCAAAAATCAGAAGTTATCTCAGACTCCTGGTCTTGGAACACACAATGCTTATAATATTACAGAATCATAGAATTATTTAGGTTGGAAAAGACTCTTAAGAGCAAGTCCAACTGTTAACCTAATACTGTCAAGTCCACCACTAAACCACTAAACCCTAACTGCCACATCTACAAGTCTTTTAAATACCTCCAGGGATGGTGACTCCACCACTTCCCTGGGCAGCCTGTTCCAATGCTTGACAAGACTAACCCTTTCAGTGAAGAAATTTTTATTTCTTCACTGAAGAAATAATATCCAGTCTAAACCCCCTCTGGTGCAACTTGAGGCTGTTTTCTCTTGTCCTGTTACTTCTTACTTGGGAAAAGAGACAGGCATGCACCTTGCTACAACCTCCCTTCAGGTAGTTGTAGAAAATGACAAGGTCTCCCCTGAGCCTCGAGGGGAGACTTCTCCATGCTAAAAAACCTCAGGTCTCTCAGCCACTTCTCACAGGACTTGTGCTCTAGACCCTTCTTTGGACCCGCTCCAACACCTCAATGTCTCTCTTGTAGCGAGGGGCCCAGAACTGAACACAATATTCGCGGTGTGACCTCACCAGTGTCAAGTACAGGGGGATGATCACTGCCCTGGTCCTGCTGGCTGATAGAGGCCAGGATGCTGTTGGCCTTCTTGGCCACCTGGGCACAAGCTGGCTCATGCTCAGCGACTGTCAATCAGCACCGCAGATCCTTTTCCACCTAGCAGCTTTCCAGCCACTCTTCCCCAAGCCTGTAGCATTGCATGGGGTTGGTGTGGCCCAAGTGCAGGACTCAGCACTGAGCCTTGTTGAATCTCAACAATAAGGTGTAAGATGTATTCTGAAAAACTGTATCTCATACTAGTACTTTGTAAGTGTGGGACATGACTTTCAGGTTCCTCCATTGCTACTGTCCTTCTAGGTATGAACACAAGAAATGGATCGCAGCAGTGGTTCACCTAGCCCTGTGCTGCAGTCACTGACTACAGCAGTAGGAGAGGCCGTTTAGAGAGCGTACAGGAGCCTTGCCACCTTCTGAGTTCATTTCCTCACACATCACCATAAGCCACACTCATTGTATCACAGGGTATATCCCTGCTCATTTTCTTTATTATCTGTTTATCAACCCATTGGCCATGAATTTGTCCATCCCCTTTTGAAGCTGCTGATACAATCTGCCCCCACAACCCCCCGTGGCAACGCTTTATGGAAGTTCACTATCCACTGAATAAAAATGTACTTTCTTACATGTGTTTTAAAACACTCTATCGTTCATTTCAGTGAATTTCCCTAGTTCCAGTATTGCAGGTTTTGGTGAATAACAGTTCAGTTTCACTTCCATCTACATTTTTTTAAACCCCCTTCTCTTTTTCCTCTCCAGACTGAAGAGTCCTGCATTTTTGAAGTATGTGTAGCCTCTAGAAATGGAAGAACGGAAGGTTTTAAGCCTGTCAATCTCTGTTTTATCCGGTTTCCCACTCCAGAATGGCCATCCTTTCCTCTCATCCAAGTGTGATGGCAATACAGATAGCACCATGCTACTGGAGGGGAGTGGGAGGCAGGGATTGATAAAGACGTTTGACTTTGCCTGTAGTTGTTGAACAGCCCTGTTGTTGACAAGGCTCTTGCATGTATCCCAAGCTCTGTACCTAAGCCCTGCAAACAGTTATCCCCACAAGACTGCTATCCTCACAGGATTTGTGAAAAAGCAGTTCATTAAACACATCATGTTGACATACGTATGAGTGAGAGGCTCAGTGCACTCTTTCTCCATCCACACTCAGACTGCCGGGGCTGGAAGCTTCTCATGATGGTGCTGGTGTAAAGCAGTTTCTTCAAGGATGACACTGAACGCTAGTGAGGCTCCTCAGTAATAGATCATCTTTTGAAAGTCCGTCGGTTGAAGATGGATGTGACTCTTTGTCTTTACAATTTTTTAAACTGTTAGCGCTTAACACTGTCTAACATGCGCTTAGTAATATATATTTGGCCAATTTTCTGCTTGCCAGTCTGGAAAATCAGCACAGAGTCATCTTTCAGTATTGAGCTTGGTACACAGCTAACGTTAAGGGAAAACACAGGACTGTTAACAAAGAGCATGAGCTGACATTATTTCCCTCAAGCTTCATTCAGCAGGATTGCCCTGTCAAGTGGAGCACATTATTCCCAAAAGCACTTTTTGAAAATGAGTGGGTGAACATCCTCTATCATTCTGTAATACTTGTTAAATATCATAGAATCATAGAATCATAAGGGTTGGAAAGGACCTTAAGATCATCTAGTTCCAACCCCCCTGCCATGGGCAGGGACACCTTGCCCTAAACCATGTGGCTCAAGGCTCTGTCCAACCTGGCCTTGAACACCGCCAGGGATGGAGCATCCACAACCTCCCTGGGCAACCCATTCCAGTGCTTCACCACCCTCACTGTAAAGAACTTCTTCCTTATATCTAATCTAAACTTCCTCTGTTTAAGTTTGAACCCATTACCCCTTGTCCTACCACTACAGTCCCTAAGGAAGAGTCCCTCCCCAGCATCCTTGTAGACCCCCTTCAGATACTGGAAGGCTGCTATGAGGTCACCACGCAGCCTTCTCTTCTCCAGGCTGAACAGCCCCAACTCTCTCAGCCTGTCTTCATATGGGAGGTGCTCCAGCCCTCTTATCATCCTCGTGGCCCTCCTCTGGACTCGCTCCAACAGCTCCATGTCCTTTTTATGTTGAGGACACCAGAACTGTATGCTGCTAGGAGGGATGTAGAGCATTGAGGGTCTAGCTAGAGGACTGACACTCCTGACCCAAGAACAACACTTACAATTACAAAAATTACAATTCTTAGTAAGTTCTTTGGAAAATAAATGAAGAACAGTTTAAGTGGGTGAAAAGCTGGACAGAGCCTGGCCCAAGTGTACAGCTGAAACATATGCACATGGAAAACAGAGGACAGAGTCCTCTCCGAGCAAAATAATCTGCCTGTATTTGTCGGTGGATCTGTAGTACATCATTTGCAAAAGCAAATATTTCCTTAATGGTTTCCTTAATTATTCTAATTAATGAGGGTCTAGAAGGTTGCTTCTTCAGTCATTGGTGAACTCAAATGCTGTGTTTCTATTCCTGCCTTGTCTTCAGGAATCCTGTAAGACAAGAGGTCAAATATGCAAAACAGTGATGAGAAAGTGGCCAGTGACTGGAACTTGGAGGAAAATAATTAATAAAAGAATTATCATGATTTAAAATGTAGGTACAGTGCTGGAAAAAAGCACTTCTCCCAAGGAAAGAGGGAAAATGGTTTACTGTCTTATTGCCTGGCATGATTAGTTTTGTCGTGGATTTCTTCCTTTTTTTGCTGATCCTAGTGACAAGAGAACATACATTTGATAGAGCCTTTTCATTCAGTATATATTGAGCTGTAACCTCACATTTTGAAAACAGCAGAGAACACTGTATTACTAGGCCATCTAATACCAAATGATGAGCAAACAATTCAGGAATAAATTGAAGTCCCACTGAACCCAAATAGCTGCTTAAGCTGAACTGGCTATGAAAGTATAATTATGTTTGGGGAGTTCATCTTGCCTTTCAGAATAACTCTAAATATTTATTTCACAAATCTGTTCATATGTTGTTGGGGTTTTTTTAACTTTCCTAAGTCAATTAATGCAACATCACATGAGAGTACGTGCAGCATCACAGTGCCATAACACTGGAGATGCAAGTTCATGTTTCTTTTGTTAATGCAGCTCTAGAAAGGATACTCTGACATGTTATAGACTACTAGGGCATCATTGCTTTGCAATGAAATCCTAGTTGTCTGAATCAGTTAGGTGACATCGAGGATTTGCAGCTAATTGCAAATCAATACAAAAGTGGAAGAGAATAGTGGAAGAAGTAGCTTGTTAGAGGGAGAACTTTGAGTCAGATTTTCAAATACTGGGCTTCTCTGTGTAATTAATCTTTCTCTTCCCAATACAAAGCAGGTATCTGCTGTAAAATAATACTATCCATTTTTTCTTTAGAAAAAAAAAGTTATCATGGTGGGAGTCAAAAGAAGCATGAAAGTCATTAAAAGATGCTAACAAGGTGGTTCAATGGCCTTTATTCAGAACATGCCAGCAGAATTCTTTTTGCTTGAAAAGAGAGTGCTCTGAGTCCCTAAAAATTATAGACTTTAACTGTACAATCTGATCCAATTAACAGCGTTATATGCATGAAAAATGCTCCCGAAATCCATGCTGCTGACAGGGGTCCATTACACTGATCACCTTAGAGAACCTGCCCACTGAGATTCATTTCTAGTTGATTAGCTTAAGTATGGAAGAGAAACATGATTATATCTGCACTCAGCCCAAACACATCAGCAGTGCTGATGCTGTTAGTTCAAAAAGAAGTTATTTGTAAACAAAAGTCTCTATGATCTGATCACTAATGTCAAGAGAACACAGTAAGCATAGCTGTAATTTTAGAGCAGGCAACAGCGCTCTACAGCTCACTAGCTGAATTATTTTCCTTTTAATGTCAAACCGAATGTGCTGTTAAAGGATGTTCAACACACAGTAACACCGAGCATCACATTAACTCTTTGCTTAGCAAAGGCTGAGCTTCCCAAGAAAGGAGGATAGCAATAGCCAAGAGCTAGAAATCTATCCCAGTGAACTCTTTCTGTCTGTGTCTCTCCACTTCAGCAAGAGCGTTTGAATTTTAATTTCTTGGTCTCCATTTTACATACTTTCTGACTACAGAAATAAGGCAGGAAATATATTTTTCTCCTTATAGTCTAATGATGGGCTCACATGGTTCATTCTGGACCTCAGATATAATACATGGTCTTAGAGAACCACATCAGTTTTCATTTTTCTCTTTTCCTTTCATAATTTCCAGTAAAAATATAAAGTGATCCTAGGAATGAACAGAATAAACCACTTCATTTCTGCAGAAGGACAGGAGGAAACACTCAGCAATCTTTTCTCCTCTTCTCAGGTTTATGTGTACAGCATTGCCAAAGCTGGAGACTTTCTGTGAGGCATCAGCTTCTAGAACTGAACTGAGATGTTGCAGGTGTTCTTTTTTTTGTAATGTACATTTCTTATACTCATATTTGCACAGAGACGTCTTGAAAGCAAGATCTGAATGCATGCAGCAGTCTTAAAGCCATACATTTTTTAAATTTATCTCTGAATGACACAAATTGGGAGACCTTTATGTGTATTTTATTAGAATTAATTGCAGCTAAAATACATGATTCTTGTTCCAAATAATGTTTTCACAAATGTTCCCTAAATCTTCAGACCTCTCCTGTCCACAGGGGTGAGGTCACCGCGAACAAGAGCTGGTTAAGACAGTATCGGAAAATTTCGCCCTAGCCAAAAATGCTAAAACTGACCTACAAAAATCAAAACAGAGGAGAGAAGGGGCATCCTGTACCTTCAAACTCAACATGGAACACATGATACATGAGGACAGGCTGAGAGATGTGGGGCTGCTAAGTCTGAAAAGAAGGCTTAGGGGACTACCAGAGGTTTAAAGAAAGGATAGAATCAAAGTAGTCAGAAATGAGAGACAATAAGCACAAAATGCTACTAAGAAATTCTGGCTGCATATAAGAAGAAAATAAAACAAATCACAGAAGAATGGCCAAGCACTGGACTAGGTTGCCCAGAGTGACTGTGGAATTTCAGTCCCTGGAGATACTCTAAATTCAACTCAACAAAACCCCATGCAACCTAATCTAACTTTGAATTTAGGTCTGCCTTTGAGAAGGAGGTTGAACAAAGTGACCTTCAGAGATTATTTCCAACCCGAATTATTCTACAGTTCTGTTTGTCTCAATTCTCATTTTGCTAAGCTACCCGAGCCAAACTTTTTTGTCTTCTCTCTTAAAACAGGAGCACCTTAAACTCTTTTTTATTCAAAGGGGTAGATTATCATCTTTTTCTGTGTCAATCAAGAATCTATAATGAATGGGGTGTAACTCATGTAAATGTCTGCAAGAAGTATATTATCCTATTTACAGGTTGATATAAAATAGAAGCTCAGTAGATGGAGACACTTCACACTGAAATGTACACACAGAGTCATGACAGAGGAAGATGTTTTTGTCCTGTGCAAAGTCAAGGTCAGCCAAGTACAGATGACACCTGCTCTGGCAGTGTGACATTTCCACTCATGAAAAAGTGAGTCCATTCCTAAATTAACAGGAAAAAAAAAAATCTCTAGAATAAATAAGTGCAAGTAATTTTTTAGGTATGATGGCTGAATCTGAATGGATCCCTGGAAACCTCTAAAGAAACAGTATTGGCTGTAGCAGTTAGGATGTTATACTAGGAAGTGGTTTCCACTGTGGAACACAGTATCTGAGAAGCGCAGACAAGAAGACAGAATCAGTGAAGAGATGGGTACATCTATGCTGGTAAATAAGAGGACTGGGACCAATGCTCAACCCTGAGGCCAGATGACATGGATTTGCAAAGGTCGCCACTGCTTAGGGCTAGTCCCCTCTACAGAAATCAACCATGTCCACTCTACAGAGTACTTGCATTGGGTGTTTTCTGTATGCTATGTATTGCCTCCAAGATCCTAGGATGTAATTATTATCTTGTGTCCTTTTTTTTTTTAAATCACAAAGTCATAGGATCATAGAATCGTTTGGGTTGGAAGGGTTGGAAAAGAACATTAAGCTCATCTAGTTCCAACCCCCCTGCCATGGGCAGGGACACCTTCCACTAGAACAAGTTGCTTTACTGTTCCAGTGCATTACCACTCTCACAGTAAAGAACTTCTCCCCTCCCCATATCTAATCTAAATCTTTTTTCACTTTAAAGCTATTCCCTGTTGTCCTGTCACTACACGCCTTTCTAAAAAGTCCCTCTCCAGCTTTCTTATACCCTTTAGGACTGCTCCAAGGTCTCCCCACAGCCTTCTCTTCTCCAGGCTGAACAACCCCAACTCTTTCAGCCTGTCTTCATAGGAGAGGTGTTCCAGACCTCTGATCATCTTCGTGGCCTCCTCTGGACTCACTCCAACAGATCCACATCCCCTTCTGTTGAGGTCCCAGAGCTGAACGCAGTACTCCAGGTGGAGTCTCACAAAAGCGGAGTAGAGGGGGCCTCCGGGTCTTTTTGCCTGACTTCCTCTTTGCTGGGGTGCATCACTCCTGAGCTTGGAAGAGATGATCCTTTAATATGAACCAGCTTTCTTGGGCCCCTCTTCCCTCCACTGGTTTATCTCGTGGTACTCTACCAAGCAGATCCAGGATTCATCCACTGGTTTGGTGGCCAGTAGCAGATCCTCACTATAAAGTCACCTGTCCCTGCCCTCCCTTTAATCCTGACCCATAAGCTCCCAGTTGGCTCCTCATCCATCCCCAGGCAGAACTCCATGAACTCCAGCTGATCCCCAACATAGAGGGTGATACCCCTCCTCATCTCCCCTGCCTGCCCTTCCTAAAGAGCCTATATCTTTCCATTCAAACACTTCAGTCATAGGAGCCATGCCATGTCCCTGTGATGCCAAGAAGATCCTAGCCCTACTTGCCGGAGTGGCTGGAATTCCTTTGTGCTGCTCTTCAGCTGCTCCCCTGCTGACCTGTGATCCCCCTCCAGGCTCTGGCATCTGTTGCTGGTATTGGCATTAAACTGGTAGGAGTGGGATGGATGGAGGTTCCCCTCCCCTGGCAACTTTAGGTTAAAGCCCTCTTCACCAGTTTGGCAATAAATTGCTAAATTGGAATTTTATCAGCTGTCCAGCTTTCCTAGAATAGCCAAAGGAAAAAAGAGTGTATCCCCATGGTAGCTGCAATAGCTGTTTTGAGAGTTTGCATCACAAAGATGGAAAGGAATTAAGGTGTTCCAGTGAGAGCCAGAAAACCTGCCTAGACTGTAGTAAAGTAGTAGATGCTGGTCCTGAATGTCCACAAGCAGTTTTTTTCTGCAGGCATCCTTCCAGATGAACTTCAGACCGAGTGGTGCAGAGCATCCACACTGTCCAAAATGAAACCTCCTCAAGCACAGACTGCTCATGTGCACAGTGCACAGCACTTAACTTGGGTCTCCATGGGGACAGTGCAGGGACCCTGTGGGTCTAAAATGTAATAATAACTCTGTCTGTGTATGTTTGTGTATGTGGTGGGATGAGGTTTTAGTTCAAAGTGAATGTAAGGACTGTGCTGGATGGAGCCCACCCAAGTGCAGTTTTTATAGCATGATGGTGAAAGCATTTATTGCTTATTCTGGGGCCTGGCATCAGCCCAGTGGAGTTTAAGGGTGTCTTAAGCCTTCTGAGCTAGTGTTGGAGGAATGTAAAGGCCCAAGGAAGCAAAATCTGGCAACTAGAAATCATCTCTGTCTGCAAGGAACAAACCCTGGGACAAATGATCACCAGAACTGCTCCAGAGAATGGTGGTCCATCCAAAAGAATTCAGGGACAGCTTTGTGTATGGTACTGACACTTCCTGACATGTCCTGGAATCGCATTTGCCTTTTTCAGTGTCGTATCATCTAGGCACCACATAGTTCTCCTGTGGTCATCTGATGACAACCTATGTAACAGCAGAGACTCCTGTTCTTTGTTCCTAAGTCTACTGCTTTGTACTTGGCATTGTTTAATGCCACTCCATCCTCAAACTCTTCCCCAATTCCCTTTAATATCCTCTGATTCTGTTTTATACCCTTGATATTCAAATCCTTTTCTATGTTAATGTCGCCTCTCAATGTTGCATCAACAGATTTAATTAGGATATGCACATTTTCCCATGACAACATATACTACATGAAAATATTAAATTAGAGATCAAGACAGACCAAAACTGCTCCTGAAGGAATTTTGCTACATACTTCCCTCTAGGATTATGACTCTGTTTTCAGCACAACTCCTGTCATCTGTGTTCTAGCTATCCTCTTTTCAGTTCTTATATATATCCTCTTCTTCATAAACTGATGATTCTCTGTGTGGAACAGAGTGAGTAAGCAACATCCAAATTGATTAAAGCTGTTGTATTTCAAGGGAAAGATAAGACAAAGAAAATATTTTTGTCTGAAAAAAAATTGTGTTGTTATCATAAAATCTACTTTTGGTGAACACGAAACAGATTTTGTTCCATTTATCCCAGACATACTGGCAAAAAAGCAAGTTAGCTCAGCTTTACTACGTAAGAGCCCCCTTCCTCTTTTCTGGTTCTCTTTTTGTTTATACAGCTAAAATGAAATTTTACTACTGCTTTTACATGATCTAATTCATCTTAACTTTCAGCAATTTTTGATTTAGTGCTATACTTTTTGCCCTCCAGGGAACTGTTCAGTCTCTTTTTGTATTTCAGTAAGGGTGTCTACTTATTTCTAATATTGTTTTGAGGTGGTTAATTGTACAGTTTATCCTGAACCTTTTCAAACCAGTTTTGGGAGAAAAATTACATACTATTTTTTGCAGGTTTGCCTTCAGAATAATCCCGTTCAAGCATTTCCTTCCCAAAGCACTTCAGTCCAGCCTGCTTCACTATATAGTTTTCCCAGCTTATCAAAGTTTGCCCATTTAAGATTGCCATTGTAGGTACAGATCACTTTTGTTAATCCTTCCATTTCATCACCATTCTTCACCAAACAACAAAGAGCTCCTTGGTGAATTCTCTTAGTCTAAAATATTACAAGCTCTGTTAGTTTTGGCTGTGGTTTATGTGTCCAGATGAATGAGTTTGAACGAAGTTGTTTTACCCGAGGCATCTCACTTGCATTTGTTTGGAGAGAAGATGAATGAAGTGCCCCTGGCTTGTATAAACACCTGAGTGTTTTAAAATATAAGGTCCTGTGGAGGGTGTCATGTAAATGTCTATGTCTGAGATAGTCACTGCAGGTTCCTCTTAGAGTCCCTGAAGAGAAGCAGACATTTTAAGGTTGCAAATCAGAAATGAATAATTCTAGTCCTTCCAGAGACTAATTTTGGGTAGGGAGGCTAGACAGTACAGGTGTAGGCATCTACACTGCAGATAACTACTGTTAAAGGAGACGACTCAAACTACTGGTGTGCTTTAAGTAGTTGTTTGTGAAACAAACTACTGCACCCATTTCAGTGCTAATGAGGTTGTGGATTCTCTCTGCTACCTATTACCACTGCTGGAGACAGAATACTGGGTGACTGGGACATTTGATATGATACAGTTTGGCATGGTCTTATTGCAGACATTTTTCAAGATAATTATGCTACTTAGATTTTAGTTCACTGATAATTAATAGTAGCGAGATTCACTTGCTAGATAACAATTAGTATTATCCCTCAATAGTCGTGTACATATTAAGTACAAAAGACAATGCTTGCTCAAAATGAAGTGCTGGTCTGAATATCTGCCTTAAATTATATATTAGGTTTTGTACAGGATATAATAGTTTCTGGAGACCCCTACATTAGGTAGTACATATAAGCTGGTGTATGTTCATACAAGGTTATCTACTAAAGATAATTACTCCGTTGTCACACACCGCGAAAACGATGTGCTAATAAACATACACATATTTGTGTAGAACTGTATGGTTCACTTAAATTTGCATGGCTATAAAAAAAGGCACACAATTGCTTTTTGCTCTGAGTCATCCTGATCAGCCTTGCTTTCCTGTATTCTCAGTTAAGCAGTCAATAAAGATCAGAAATTTAGCACGTCTTCCTTCAAGCCAGGAATGGCTTTTCCTCAGTCCATACAAAAATTTACTACTGGAGATATTATTCTAACAGCAAATCATGCAATTAGGTATTTGGTTTTGTTTGGTTATTGAAGTGTAGCCCAACATACCTTTTCTGTAAATGTATGTCCTGGTTTGTTACTATATTAATCAGATATGTGAAGTAATAAATGATTTCTAAAGAAATATGTAAACTTTGACTGTAAGGCTAAGGAGAGCAGAGCAAAGTGCACTGATTATTATATAATAATGAAAAACCTTGACATCTAGACCACTTTATGATACTATTATATCTTCAGGCTGACACATAAAAGAACAATAATACTGATATTAAGCAGTATAAAAATATCTAGTACTACTGACATTTTGACATAAGAAAGCTTAAGTTGATATACAGGTACTCAGTGTCAAAAGATTACCTGATTTCCACAAGCTCAGCTGAGGTGATAGTCTGGGGAGGTGGAAGTGAATTTCCCCTAGAAGGTGGTGTGCAGTGATAGAAGGAAAGCATACTACTTCCATTTCAGGAATAGGAATTTCTGCATCAGAAAAGTTGCTCATGGACTGTTGAACTGGAAAGTCATGGCATTTTCCAGGTAATCACATTTCATCAGTTTAAGGCCTTCTTGTCCTTCAGCAATATTCATGACAGTATTTAGGTTGTAATATTTGCAGAGAGTGCTTATTTTAAAATACTTATTGATTTTTTATTTTTTTTTTTCATGAAAACTGTGTCTGGGTTTTTCCACAATATTACAAGCTCCGCTATTCTCTGGAATTCCCTTGTGATGGGCAATTCTTCACATCTTTTCTACTTATTGATCAGACAGCAAACTTCAAAAACAGTTAGGTAGTAAACAATGGATAGCAAGTACTATTAGGGAAAAAATAGACTTTCTTTTTGTAAACACACAGCTACATCAGTGAGGAATAATCTAATGATTGTGGTGAGCATTTACAATCCATTACATAAAAAAAGACAGTTGGGGTACAAGCACAGTTGTACAAGGCAGTTCTTTCTTTGGAATTTGAAGTTCATAAATATCCCTTTCTGTAGCTTCTGGTGTCAAAGTGGCACAGACTTGAATATTACATGGGACGGATGTAGTCAAAACAGATTAGGTTTTATAATTGGTTATATCAAAAAAAGAGACTAGCCTGAATTACCTGGCATTAACAAACAAAACTCAGAAGGTATTTAACATGCACATGCAGCAATTCCATTACAGACATTACATGGTATTTGCCAGTAAGTGATCTTTGAACATTAGCAGCTAGGGAACTCAACAATCAGATGCATTAAATTCAGCTGTCAAGTAATATAGTGACTCACAAGAACTTAGAATGAATTTAGGAGGAAAATACCCCAAGTAATGCCAGTTCAGTACATGTATCAGAAAGAGCAGACTCCTGCCCATTGTGGCTATGATCTCAAGAACTAATCTGAAAAACAAGTTAGAGTACTTTACAAAGCTCCTGGTTAAGAACACAGGAGGCTGAGAGGAAAAAAAAAATATATCTATTATTTTAGTATATTTTTTTTCCTCTTTCTTTTGTTTTCCTTTGGCTTACGAGATAGCAAAAGTGACCTGAGCACCCTGTCAATCACCTTGAAATTTAACTAAACCAAACTTAGCACAGTCAGTTCATGCTGTACTACCACGTAGCATTATGCATACTCGCATATTCGTCTGCGTGTTACTCCTCCAACCACTCTTCAAAGAGCAACTAACACAAATAGGTGCTGGATGGCGGGAAAAAAGTAGCATCCCAGAGTCTTCATAAAGAATATATTAATTCCAGGGTCTTCATACAGAATGTACACAGAATATATTCGACCTGCTTCTTCTCAATTCTGTCACACCGGATCTAGCAACAGCATGTCTGCGGATTGCAACCTAGGCTCTCTCTTAGATATTGCATGTGAAGCTATCCTAGGACATAGTTGGCTCACGCTATTTTAATTTATCTCATTCTGCTAGTTCAGGAGAGCTTTACTGAAGCAGACTCATGTGGATTTACCCCTCATGTCTGAGGATAGAAAATAATAATGGAATTCGTAATTAGAAAAATGCCAGTTTCATTACTTCTAACCTCCATATTACAGTTCCAGATAAAAGAACAACTGCTCCATACTCCTAGATGAAAAACCATTTAGGTCAAGGCTCGGCAAGGAGCCTTGGACAAACCTGATATATCTATTTAAAGCCATGATAGGGAAGAGCAATTTATCAACATCAGTAAATCCTGATGAATGCCAAGACACACAAGCCTCCTAAATCAAATAAGGACTTCGACTAGGTTTTGTCTAATAATTGCTTGCTGAAAGCTGAATGTGAGGTAGGACATAATTAATTGGATTCTCCCTCCTCATAGCATAGCATAGCTCTAGTGTGCAGGCTGTGAAGGTTTAGGATGTCAAGCAAGAAAAGGAAATTAACTTGCAGAAGATACAGGAACAGAATTCTCGCCTTCTCCAGCAGGTAAGATCATATGGAACTTGGTGGGTTTTTGACTGACCTTTCCAAGCCCCCAAACCTGTTTTGAAAAAGAGGAGCTCTTCACTCCATCTGCTATCCCTGACTGTCACATTTAGCCCAAATACTGTGGAATTTCTGTATATACTTGGCAGATACAAGAAATCTGTATTTGGTTTAGGTACTTAACAATACTTAATTTCACCATAACAAGGTACTGATCTAGAGCTGAAAGGGTTACAGCACTATTTGGGGCTTGTTAAACAAATTAATGTAATATTTTGGCTTGTGAAACAAATCAAGGCTTGCTCTGCCAGGGAACAAATGTGATTTTGCATGACCGTGGATTTATGTAATGTTGGGCACGTCATTTACACTTTCTTTCTCTTTTCCCTCTGTTCTCCCCCTTTTTTTTTTTTTTTTTAATGAGAATACCAGTGCTTGTCTGACTGCAATGAATTTATGGAATACATACAAAGTTTGTGACTGTGCTGTAACGGTGGAACTATGTAAGTAACCTTCAACTAGAACGGTGACACTAATATTCCTCCCACATTTCACCAAGGTATGGAGCATGTGGATGAACCTGCAGGACCTGTGGCATCCGTCAAGTAGCAGGCATAAGTGCAGAGGCAGAGCCATAGTTACCTAGCTTTCTGATGTTTCCTCCAGACATACGTAATACAAGAAAACAAAATGCTAGGGTCTGCATGTGATCTGTTTGGGTTTTTCCACTGGGATATAAATATCAATAAAAACACACACATATACATACAGTAAGAAACCACAGAAATAGGCAAGCTTCCTTTCCTTTACAGTTTCTCCTGTGCAGGGGGAAATGGGATCCTGAGAAACTCAATTTCTTTTAATTTGCCAGAAGACAGCTTTCCCTGTGAAACAAGTTTTCAAGCTATCAGGCAGACCAGCTCTAATATTCACCCATCAGTAATCTCCTGCAAGGATTACACATTTTAAAAAGAGAAAGGGATGTGATGATCCTTTTACTTTTCAGCATTTTCCATAGTTGTTCTGTTAAAAAGTACTGCTTCTTTGAGACACGGTCTTTGTGCAAGTATGTAGGTGACTGAGACAGTTGATGCTTTTCAAAACCTAGTGGTAAACACCCCCAAGTCTCAGAAATCCTAAATCCCAGGCATCAAGGCAATGATAGCCAAGATGCCGCTAATTTATCTTTGCTATCTAAAATGCAGGGCTTCCTGTTGTAAAATTGTTAGCTTCACTGTTGTAAGAGATCATCCTGGGGAGGAGTGGGGGAAACCAGGACAGAGGAGAAGCATAGGCAATACAGTCTAACCTTAATGAACGTTGAATTTCCACTGACTTGTGCCAGCAGGCTGCTCGTGCCAGAAAAATGGCAGATGATGTACAACATAACTAGTGTCTAGCTAGTGGAAGAAAAGACAGATTTAAAGAAAATTTAGGGAAAGGGTAACCTGATTCTTATCGTATAGTTGAGAAAGCCCCATGGAACCTGGATCTTGTAGCCACACAAGTCACTCAAAATTCGTATGTCAACAGCTGCCACAGCTAACAACAAAGAAGGGCTGCTATTGACGTTTCCAGAGCCAGAGCCTCTGCTGTGAGCTGTGGGGCACTGACATCCTTCCACAGTGGATTTAGTGCAACTTATGATGAGTTTGTCCCCCCTGAACAGGGAACTCCCCAACAAGTGTTCGGAGCTCAGCATAGTGGTTTCCCCCCCATGATCTATATCACCCTTTTCTGGGTTCAGTCAACTGTAGTAGGCAAAAATGAACACATCTTAGGTTGAGTAAAACCTCGTTGAAATGTGTGAATGTAACAATTGCTCTTTGTTCATGTCCATTGTAAGGAAGTGCGGAAGGGGCCTCATACCAAAACACAGCCACTTGTTACCAATCTAAGCAACTGTGTGCCCTGTGAGATCTCACTCAGAAATTCGAACTATCTGGGTGGAGGGCTTAGACAGGTGGAGTTTCTGTGAGTGCTCCTGGGGATGTGTGCGGGTGGGACAGAAAGAGAAAAAAAGGGAGGGAAAGAGAAAGGGAGGGAGAAGAAGCAGGAAAAGAACAGAGGATATGTTTACTTTTTTTTTTGCAAGCAGATGTGAGCTTGCTTTGGTTGTGCTCCAAGTAGGCACAACTTGTGCCCACGCTATCAGCAAAGGCTTAGTAGCTCAGGCTTACTAACCATGGCTACACTGTTTAAGGTTTGGAGCTGACTCAGGCCCATCCAGAGTAAAGGCTCACAACTGTGCTGTTAAAACCGGAAGAGACCACAAAAACAATTCCAGCCACAGGCAGAATAAGCAAGTTGTGTTTCCTCAGAAAAGCATATAGGTCTTAGGCTTGTAGCAGGGCACTGTCCATAAAAGTCTAAATTAATATTAGTACTGAGCCATGGGAATTCATCTTGCATTTCCTGTGCTCCAACCCAGTAATTTAGCACTGGGGCCACATATACTTTCTGGCAAAACTTCTACTCTTGATTTTGAAACCGGAGGACGCTCTTCAGTTACCTACTCCATAAGTGAGCTGATCCTCATTGCTATTAAAAGTTTTGCTGACTTCGGCTTTCAGCTGTGAGATTGCATTTGTCTCATTTTTCTGTTCTCTTCCATCTCACCCATATTGTGTGACATTGGCTACATCCAGCTGATACATATCAAATCAAATACTGATATGCACATAAAAAATAAAAAAAAAAAGAGATCAATGATTTCAGACCCCAAACCTGGAGAAGAGATGTCTAAGTCCAAAATGACAATCTGAAAACAACTGCTTATTGTGAAAATACCACTACAAATATCTCAGCTTTCTTCTGAAGGTGTATGTGAAGCATCTCAGCACCTATCTCACACCTGAACCAGCAGAGGCAGCAAAACCATGTTCCTTTATCTCCGTGAGAAGAAAGAGGGAATGTAGTCAGGAACTCTTGTTGGCTTTAGAGAAACATCTGGGACCTGTGCTCTGCTTTGACAACTTCTGCGTTTTATAAGAAACAGTCAGTGAAGAAAATTCATGAACAGTTCTTGGAGCAAAACCTAAAAAACTAGGTCTTTCTGCTCCTGGGTAAAGGCCCTAAGGCTGAGAAGCCCAGGATCCTTCAGCCCCTCTTTTACACTGGGTGGAACTCAAAGACTTTTTATTCCTCTAGTGCTGATAAATTATTGGCAGTTGTAGCTCCAACAGGCTGCAGATGTCCAGAAATCCTTGCCAAACGACCACTGATCTCAAGTTTGTAGATCTGTTCCTATTCTTAAAAAGACATTGCTGCCACATGGCCTGAGGAGAGGAGAGATCCCTCTTATAATATTGAATGCTTTGGTCCCAGAGCAGAGCTGGAATTACCATCAGCATTCAGGCATAGACAAGCCAAAACCTTAGAGCATGCTGACTGAACAACGCATTCTTGGTGCTACCTTCCTCTGGCCACACACAGTGCAGGAACCTGAGCTGACTCTATACAGGAATTTCATAAATCCTGCATGAGATCAAAGGGATTGCAACTTGCAGTGCTCTGATGTTCACTTGAGTGCAAGCTCCCAAGATACTGATTTCTCAGCTATGGTGGTTGTATTGCATTTATCCTGAGGATACGTATCATTTCAAGGGCAACCACTCCTTGGTTGCCCTTGTCTCGGTATGTCCTATGAATGTGTCAACTCTATACTGCAGCAATCTTCTCCAAGGACAAAAGGATAATAATTCTGTATGTTGCATTTTGAAATTTTGAGCCTAAATAATTCAATGAGAGGTTTGGAGTGTTTTTTTCCCTTAGTTTCAATAAAGATAGGATTTTATTGGCTGAGTCCCACAGCATGATGGTCAAACCTGGCAATGCTTTTAGTCAGTGGTGGAGAGCATGTCGATATTACATAGTGAAGGGTGTTACAGAGGGCTACCAGTTATGACTGAAAGCTGGTTACTTCACGCTGAAGCATGAAATACATGCTGTATGTTACAGCATTGCTCAGACACACTGATTTTACAGCACAGGCGTTACATCTGCATTACAAGGTAACAGTAATTCTAACATTTTTTTTTCCCCCATAATTTAGCTGCATACATAGTTTTAGATAAGGTATTTAAAGGGAAACAAAGAAACAGATGAACAGCAGATGTATGAAGCTGTGAGGTGGGATTGAGGCTGTGACCCCATTCATTTCCTCTCTAAGGACCAAGACTAACTTGGAGTGAAGAAGCCAGAGAAACGTTAAATCAACAATGTAATTTTTTAACGTGTGTCTTACTCTAAATGTAAAATATAACGTCATATGCAACATATGTTACAATAATATATTACGATACCTATGAGGTAATGTATATTGGCTTATATTTTCTATTACATGTTATATTCCATGCCTATTTATACATTTTGTATATGTGTGTGTATATATAAGTATAATATACAATAGAGTTTACTTCTTAATTTCAGGAAAGATTGAAGATAAATGGCACTCAGTATAGCACCCTCTCCCCTTAAAAGACACGTCTGTATGTCTTTGGCATATTGAGATACTGTGGCAAAACACTGGGGCCCTTTAACTTTAAGGAGTATGATGTAGAAGTGCTTTCAGAGTATATTAGCACAGTGATTTCTTTCAGCAGCTTTGATTTCTTCTCACAGGAGTTAAGAAGAAATTCACTTAATCAGTACACCTAGGCTCAGCTTACCAACTTCTTTAATACTTAATGTCTTTATTGGAGATAGTATTGTGAATCCTCAAAAAACAATCATTGCAACTTCTGCTGGCAATTAGGATGAAGAAAATTAAACCCAGGAGACACGCTAGCTTACATACATACAAAGCTGATCCCCACCGGGATGATAGCCTCACCTACTCCAGTATGCCAGAAACGTCTCTTAAGGCTTCACATCATCACCATGCTAGGGAAAAAAAATAAAAATGAAGTGGCAGTATGTTTGATACATGTTGTAGACCTCTGAAGTAAAGGCCATATCAGGTACACAGCCTCAGCTATGGATACCTGTTTGTCAAACAAAAATAAAGAAACAAAGAGATCTTAGTCAACTCCAGCTAACGCTCTTCTCCCTAAAGTTCTCCACTGTTTAAATTCCAAATGCCTAAATTAGCAACTACGGGACCTCTTCAGCTCCCCACTGGAAACACTTGTTACTGTATTTGCTGACTTACACTGTTCACCCAGCCGTACAGGTTCCCCTACGATGACAATGCATGAAATAGCTAATAGTTCATCATTTGGGGATTAGAAGCAGCAAATGAATTTTCAGGAAGGCTGGTTTCTTTTTAGTTCAGTTTGTGATAAGGCATTTACAGAGTTAGTCATACAGGCTTGTGAACATTTTAAGTATAATACGTATTTTCAAATGTTTTTTGTCTCTGCAGTTGACAGGGAGAGGATTTGTAGAAGCATTCTTCTTTGGCCTAACTTCACTTCTACCAAAGACAATGGCTTCATCGTTTTCTGTGGCAGCAGAGAGCTGACAGGAAATCTTTGGGAAATCTCACCAATGATATCTCCTCAGCTTGCAGAGGATGCATGTCATGGTGCTTGGTTTATTTTTGTTTGGTTTTACCTATTTTAGGGTGTTAGGAGCCAACTTGTAGCATAAATGGGTGGACTACTTTTATTCACACATCTGTTTTTACTAGAGGGGGTAATTGTAAGGTTAATTCAGGGGAGGAAAATAAAAAGGATTTGCATGTAATGAAAATAAAAAGAATGGTGCAAGTATGCTGTAAAGAAAAAGTTTTTTAAGTATAGCCGTATCTAAGACACCAACATTTTTATAAGGATATGTGAATAGAATATACCATGCCTGCATGCACATACATGTTCTGTTGTGGGTTTTTTCTTTAATAGTGACAAAACTTCACAAACAAATGCTTTTTCAGTGCAATAACCACATACTGTTTACTGTACAAAACCAAGCATTCTTCCAACAACAGCTCTATCATGCATTCCTGAACTTTAAGCATTCTTTGAGCGTTAATGCCTCTAAATCTCCTAAGTGGTTAGGTCTAATTATGAACAAAACCTGTTTATCGATGATGATTCTACAGCAGCACTCTGGAAACATTTTTTTTGAAGAAGTCTTTAGAAGCTGTAATTTATAAAGTTCATAAAATGATATGCTATCTTTATTTCCTGAGTTTTATTAACTGTTCCTCGTGCCTTTGTTGACTGCTACGACTAGACTTTGATGTATCAACAAATGTAAGTTATGACTTTCTGGCTGGTTAACATGTTTACTTACTGGTTATATGTTTACTCACTACATTATCTAGCAGTTGATTTAGGATTTCCTATTTAAATTACACTGGCTATTTAAAGGCTGTATTTGACAAGGTTTCCACTGCATTGTCTTTTTCTTCCTGTCAGCTCAATCAATTATTTATTGACATATTTATCATGAAATATACACAAAAAAGGGACAAGCACAGTTAGCCCAGGAAAACATGTGCAACGAAGATGGAAAGACTTAATTAACATAGATTTACACTACTTTCTTGCTACAAAATAGCTAATAAACTAACCTCTACATCCCTAGTGCAAATTTACATAAGACTGATGCATATTTAGCATCTAACAGCAGACTTCTATCCAGCAGTGGATGTAGCATTAGTGTAAAGGAGAGTCAAGAGCAATCTCATTGCTGTATTCTCAGGAATTCTGTGCCAGACCACTGCAGCTACAATGTGTGTTCTCTTGCATGCTTGCTACCTTTCCAGTTTGAGGCAGATGAATTGATTGCAGAGAAACTCCAAGCAACGATCGAAAAGAGTTAGTAATAGGGGAGGCAGAGGAGATGCCTGTTTTGTTTAGCTGGTCCAGAATTTCAACAGAACATGAAGAGCATTGGCTTGAGCTGTTTAAAGTACCATTAAATGACAAGCTCAGAAATATTATTGTTGCTGTGTTGTAGTGGCACTTTGTCATTAGTCAAGATGGACTCTTTACATTGTCAACTAAGATGAGCTTTATACAGTGTCTACACCAAAAATACCCTACCTTTTACTGAAGGAAATAAATGTACACTCAGCACATTTAGAGAATTTTTTAAACAACTTTATTTTAGCTGATCCAGTTAGGCCCTTTATAATATTCCCCGCACTTAAATTCTTACTGATTATTGACAGCAGGGCTTAATGCCGTGGTACAGAAATAAGTGAGTAGGTTTTGGGGATTGGGCTTTTATTTTTTTTTTCATTGTATGTTAACAAAAGACCTATTGCTTACCTAAACTTGCCCTAAAATTAAACTCAATTTTAAAGCTTAAAAGAAACCCTTCTCTATTTTTGTCAATCAGCTATAGTATTTCAGAGAAGAGGGATAGTGATGGAAATGCTACTCTATACGATCAAAAAACATTAATCTAGATTTATGAATCTCCTCCCAATATTTATGAGGTTTTGCAATTTCAAAGGGTGATTCAGAACCTTAGCAGGATGAAGTACCTCTTATAGCTGCCCAACTCTTTCCATCAATTAAAGAGAATGCTCAGGTCAGCCGGGTTTCTGTGTTCAGCCAGCCAGTTTTGGCTGTAGCTAGGCTGAGTGAAGACACTTGGGGCACCCCCTGTTGCTCACCACCACCCCCACCATAGGTTTCCACCTCCCAGGTTCTGCCAGTGTAACTTGTCTGATTGCTCCCCAACCTGTGTTGAAATGAGCCAGGCCCACTCACTTTCATTGACAGGTCTTTGCAGGTCCAATTTGGTTTGCCCAAACTAAAATAGAGATTGACAGACTGAAAGACTGGGCCAGTAGAATTGAGGGCAGCACCTTTCAGAGGATTTTTGTGGTCAAAGGGGTGGAGAAGTCCCTTGACCTGCAAAGCTGCAACTGAAATGGGGCATCACTGCAGTCAGACAGGCTGTTCTAGCAGCAGCTAAACGAAGTCTGTTATCCCCAGCTACACATTACTGCCCTGCCTCATTAATCGAAGGTAGCATTTGCCCAAACCCTGCACTGTATCTATGAGTGCTTTCAGACTCAGGGCTTTTAAAAGGTTTGTTTAATTAAATACCTCTAAATACTTGTGCTTCTAACCCAACCACCTTGACAAGTAGTGAGCTGGGCTGTGGCCACATAGGTTGCTATATTGACAGACTTGAGAGGAGGCTCGGGCTTCAGCTGGTTTGGTGGGAGGTGGAGCAACATGTAAAATCTTTGTTAAACCCTTCTGAAGAGGAGTCAGCTCTATGTTTGCTGGCTTGATCTATACCACAATGTGGAAAGCACTTTGGGGTGCTTCTCTTTTCACGTTTATTAGCTACTTAATTCTAGAAGGGCTTAGACATGCTAGCAACAAATGTGGAAAGAAGTGTATTCAAGGTAAGTCTCCTGCATTCAGAAAACAAATATTAAACCTCACACCGGAAGTATGAATGTATGCTTATAGGTAGGTGTTTGTGGCTGCTTTTAGAAAGGACTGGCATAGAATTAAAGATGGAGTTCTGAAAACAGGGCTACTGAGAGTAGAATGACTCAGGAGAAGGCTTAAGATGATAGAATCACTCCTCTGGAGTTCTTGGCTACCCAAGATCAGAAAGATTCTTCCCCAGCTGTGCATATTAACTCAAGATTTACCACTTTTAATACTACTTTATTTCAAGAGGTAATATGTTTCTTGGTCCAGCTTTTGTATGCAAGATTAGAAGGTAAGAAGCTGACAAGGAAGAAAAAAATACTGTAAGGATATTGTCAGTTGTGGCAATTCAGTGTCTGTTAGCACTTAGAAGGCATCACGGTTGAAGGTGTTGCAGAACCTGAGACAGATGAAGGCCTTTGCTCTTGCTCCAGCAAGTCAGGCAAAACAAAGAGCTTGTATAAGTTGCCTCATGGATTTATATGATAGAGTGAGAAAGCTAAAATGGCAGGTGGTTGCCTTACTTTGACAATGGGCTGGATAACAATGTAGTGCTTCTCATTTAACATCGATATGCAATTGTCTCTCTGGGGTGAATGTTTCTACTATGCTACTACACCAGGGCTTTATGGACTTGGTAGTCATGGAACCCTGAGTCTCCTCAGCTTTTTTTCTTCCTGCAGTCTTTATTTTATTTTTTTTTTAACTAAGTCACAGTGAATATCTAACTGATAAGACTTTTCTCATAGCAATCTCTGCTATCTGAGAAGAATCATTTTCCTTGCTCAACAAGCCCTCAAGAATTACCTTCTTAAAGGCTTATTTATTTATTTGTTCTTGATTCTGTGGAACCAAAGCGGTTCCAGAAAATTCCAAAGAAGCTTCAAAATAGACTTGCTTTGCTTTAGTTGCATAGTTTAAAAACTCAAAAGATTGGGGTGCTACCATTGATGGATACAGGTTCTTCAGGATGGACAGGCAAGGATGGCAAAGAGTGAGAGTTACCCTTTATGTGAGAGAGTGGCAGGAATGCATAGAGCTCTGCCTGGAGACAGCTGAGAGCTCCTGGGTGGGGTTAAAGGGCAGACCAATGTGGTTGCCATTGGGGTGGATGTCTGCTACAGGCTGCCTGATCAGGAGGAAATAGATAAGGCCTTCTTCAAACAACTGGAAGAAGCCTTACATTGGCAGGGCCAGGTCCTCCTGGCAGACTTGAACCACCCCAGTATCTGCTGGAGGGGTAACACAGCAGGGTGCAAATAATCCAGGAGGCTTCTGGAATGCGTCTATAACAGCTTCCTGGCACAGGCCATTGGGGAGCTGACAACAACAGGTGCTCAGCTGGATCTGACGGTTCCTGTACTGGTTCTGGCTGGGAGGAGCTCCTTTCTTCATAGGCGCTCATATGGTGCTGTGTTTTAGATTTGTGACCAAAACAATGTTGATAGTGCACCAACATTTTAGCTATTACTTAAGAGTGTTTGTAAAGAATCAAGGCCTTCTCTGTTTCTTACTCTGCCTCCTTCCTCTCCCTTGTGAATAGACTGGGAGGGGACAGAGCCAGGCAGATGACCCAAGCTAACCAAAGAGCTGTTCCATGCCATATAACATCATGCTCAGCAATAAAAAGCAAGAGGAGGAGGCTTAGGGAGGTTAGCTATCTTTTGTTTGGGAACTGACTAGGCATCAACTTGCCCGTGGTGATTGCCTTGCATCACTTGTTTTCTTTCTCTCTTCTTCCATCTCTGTTTTGCTTACTAAACAATTTGCATCTCGACCCACAAGCTTCATGCTTTTACTCTTCCTTTCCTTTCCTCCCATCCCACTGGGGTTGAGCTGGGAGTGTTTGAGCAGCTGTGTGGTGGTTAGCTGCCTACTGGGGTTAACCCACAACATGATCAAACAACGAAGAATTGCTTGGGGTTGTGAAGGTCAAGGGCAGTCTTGGCTGCAGTGACCATGAGGTGATGGAGCTCAGGATCCTGTGAGGAGGGAACAAGGCAAAAAGCAGGATCACAACCTAGGACTTCAGAAGAGCAGACTTGACCTGTCTGGGGGCTTGCTTGGAAGAATCCTGTGTGATATGGTCTGGGAGAGAGAGCATGGGTCCAGGGAAGCTGGCTGTTTTTAAGGATCATGTCTTCCAGACTGAAGAATGGACTATCCTGATGTGCATGCAGGCAAGCAAAAGTGGCAGAAGAGCTCCTGACAAAACTGAAGCACAAAAAAGAAGTATGTGGGAGGTGGACAAAGACAAATGACATGGGAGAAATAAGAGCCTCTTGCTGAAAGTTCAGCAATGGGGTTAGAAAAGCTAAAGACAGTCTGGGGTTGAATCTGTCAGGGGACATGAAAAGCAACAAGAATGGTTTCTTCAGGTATATCAGCAGCAAAGGGAAGACTAAAGCAGGAAAATGTAGTCCTGCTAATGAATAGGGCAGAACTGGTGACCGAGGACGTGGAAAAGGATGAGATGCATGTCTGTCATTTTTGCCCCAGTCTTTAGTGTCAAGACTTGTCTGAAGGAATCCCAAGTCCTTGAGACCAGAGGGAAAGTGTGGAGTGAGGAAGGCTTGCTCTTGGTGGAGGAGGACCAGGCTAGGGAATATTTAAATGAACTGGCCATACACAAATCCATGAGACCTGATGGGAGACACCAGCTAGTGCTGAAGGCAATGACTGATGTCACTGTGGGGCCATTCTTGATTATCTTCGAAAGGGCCATGACAACCAGGAGAGGTTCCAGAAGACTAGAAAAAAGCAAATGTCATTCCTGTCTTCAAGAAGGAGGAATTACAGGCTGGTCAGCCTTGCCTTGATCCATCAGAACATGATGGACAAAATAATCCTTGAAATGTCTCCAAATGTATTAAGGACAAGAAAGCGATTGGGAGGGAATCATTCCTGTCCCACCTGGTAGTCTTCCATGATAACTGGTGGGGAAAGTGGTGGATGTTATTTATCCTGATTTGAGCAAGGCTTTCGATGCTCTCCCATGACAGCCTTATTGACAAACTGATGACGTATAAGCTAGGTAAGTGAATGTCTTGTGATGGAATGAAAACTGGCTGAACTGCCCAGCCAAAGCCTGGCAATATGTGATTACATGGATGTTGATTAGTGGCCTGAAGTCTTTCTGGAGGCTAGTCCCTACTGATGTACCGCAGGGGTTGAAACTGGAACAACTGATGTTTAACATCTTCATTTATGACTTAGATGATGTAACAGTGTTCTTTCAGGAGGTTTGCAGAAGATACAAAACTGGGATCAGCAGCTGATACACCAGCTGGGTGCACTGCCCCCTCTGAAAGTTGACCTTGACAGCTGAAGAAATAAGTAGACAAATTTTACAAAGAGAAATACCAAGCCCTGCCCCTGGGGAGGAATAACTCCCCAGTAGATGCTGGGGCTGATGGACTGGAAAGCAGCTTGGCAGAAAAGTCCCTGGAGTCTCGCTGTTGAACGAGTCAGACACAAGCAGCATTGTGTCATTGTGGCCAACAGTGTTCAGGGCTGCATTAGGAAGAGTGACAACAGCTCAACAGAGGCAATTTCTCTAAGCAGCCCTGATGAGCCATATCTGGAATACCATGTCCAGTTCTAGGCTACGCAGTACAGGAGACATGGACATACCAGAGTCCAGCAAAGGCTGTGAAATAATGAAAGGATTGGAGCATCTGATGTATAAGGTGAGGCTGAGAGAGCTGAGATTGCTCAGTCTGGAGAAGAGAAGGCTCAGGGGGATCTTATCCACGTGTACAAATATCTGATGGGAGGGAGTAAAGAAGCTGAACTACGGGTCTTTTCCGTGATATGCAGTGGCAGGGCAAGAGGCAATGGGCACAAACTGAACTATGTGAAATTCCATCTAAATGTAGGAAAACACTGTGAGAGTGGTCAGACACTGGAATAGGTTGCCCATGGAAGTTGTGGAGTCACCATCCTTGAAGATATCTGTCCTGGGCTTAAACCACAATATCAAAAACCCAACTGGGTGCAGCTCTAAGCAACCTGCTGTAGCTGACCCTGCTTGTGAGTAGAGGATTAGACTAGATGATCTGCAGAGGTTCCTTCCCACTTCAATCATTCTGTGATTCTGTGACCTTAAATGTTAACAATTCATAGACCGGTCATAGCATGGAAGTGCCCAAAATAGTCCAAGTTTTCTGGGGTATACGGTGTCAGCCAAATTCTGCTCCAAACTTCATTGTTGTAGTTCTTGTTGACTTCTATGGAAACAGCGTATACCAGCTGCTCTATTTCTGCAAATAATCAGCAGAAATTTATGGCAAATATTGAGAATTATTAGATTTCCAAATTCAGCTGTCTTTCTAATATGCATGTGAACTGACTGCACTTTTATTGATTAGGACAGTAGAAAAGCTGGCATTGCTGTTTTGTAGTAGCTAGTTACTAAATGTCTCTGTTTTCCACTACTCTGCACAGTGTTCATGCAGAGCACTACTGAATGGAAGTTCAGGAGGTTTAAAGTGTGGTTGTAGTGGTTCAAGGTGGTAGAGATATCTCTGAAACAAGGGCAGATTGAGCTTCCCAATGGCAGAGCTGAGAACTCTGACATGCTCCAAAAGCTTGATAACTCAGAAGCTGTCATGATAGTGGTGTGGTGAATGTGGAGTGTTTGAACTTTTTTCTAATCCAGAAATAAACCATAAGGCTGTTCTGAAACTATTTTAAATGGTTTATGGGAGCCCCTTCATACCAGTTGAACTCCTTGACAGTTTTCTTTTCAAAGGTAACTGTCATAGATTATTTTTGCTTACAATTCTGAAGTGCCAGAAATTTCTAAACAGCACCAGATGATTAATAATGAAAATAAAATAATTACCAGACTTCATAGTGCCTGTGTTTGAAAGAGTAGAACTAACTAGAAGCGTGTTGGTTGCTTAGTTTATGTAGCTATAACCCCTTACTGCCACCATTTTGAATTATTGGCCTACAGCCACATATTCATTTATAAGGAACTGATCGCAATAATGTCTCTCTTGACAGTTCCCAGGCTATCTATCTGGGTGGCTCCATATTACAATCATCATCTCTTGGACATGAAATGTGATGTAGGGCTACATTACTTTGATCTGGGTACTTCCTGAATGCTGTTATAGAAAACTGTGACTCTTACAGTTGCATCCCCTATTTAGTTATAAATAGAAACAGTTGTGAAGTTAAAACAATCTGTAAACTAATTTCTATGACAACCAAAAATATGGCCAAAATATGGCTTTTCTACCATAGCCTACATCTGTGGTATAGAATAAGGGAGTGAAGAAAGAAACCAACTGGACTGTTCTACAGAGCAGCAGCTATCCTGAGTGATTTCATCCTGAGGTGCAATATTTCCACTAAACCTGAGTTTGGTTCAATGGGGGGTAGCGGTGGGAGCATGTGTAAAATAACTTCCCAGCTGTACCAGTTCTTTCTTTTACTATCTTGCTGCTAAAATTTTGCTTTTCCTTCGCAGTAGCTCATTAGTTTCAGCTAATTATAAATTAAATGTCAAGAGGATTGCTTTTCCCCTTCCTACAAAGCCAAAATACTACTTCAAATGTACTGGACTTTCTCTCTGCCTGTTCCCAGGATTCTGCTGCTCTGATAGAACTGTCATCATCTTCTAGCTGAAAGTTCAAAGAAACTGGACTGACTGTGGAAAGAAGGTGAGGACAGTTTTAGAATTGAACTTATGCATAAGCAGGAAAAGAACTGGAGAGTTGGCATAGGGTGCCCAGGGTGATCATGGATCTGTTTTTGGATAAATTCCCAACTTGAGGAGGCCCTCAGCTACCTGCTCTAACTGAGCAGAAGGTTGTATTTGGTGACCTCCTGAGGTCAACCTGAATTATCCTGTGAGTCTTAAAGTTGAGGAACAAGATGAAAGAGGAATATAATAGAATGAGAAGGTAGCCATAGAGCTAATCAGAACTTCTACTATGTGTGTCATCCCTCCCCAGCCTATTTTGGTTTGGAATTAGATGTGAGCTTAATCCAACTTTTTGGTGGTTTAGGAAGAAATCGCTACAGCTGTGTGTAGCTCTCCTGAATGGTATTCATCTGTATTAATGGAGGCCCAGCTCTGGTTTCTCTTTCTGAATGGACAGCTCACAGTGAAGCTGTAGAGGTTGCTCCCACCATCCATAAATGATTAAGGACATGTGGGGAAAAATGCTGAAGAAAAGGTGAAAAAAAGAAATAGAAGGAAAGGTTAAGCCATAGCATAATTCCGACTTGTTTCCTTCCTATGTTAATCAATATTGAGGCATGACACTGAGTGAGGCAGGACTAAATCTTTGATTAGCACAGGCATCTGCTGAAGTGCATGTTTGTCAGTCTTCCTGTGTGAAACTGTAACACTTTGTACAAATCACTTAAATGTATGGAAGTAGCATATGAACAAGTGGGTGTGACTCCCGAGTTTGGGGTTTTACACGCTTAACTGGGAGCAAACCCGGCTGAGTTCCTGCCCTCGTGAATTATTAGTACAAATTAATTCATATAAGTTCAACAAAGCTGTTGAAATAGTACGAACAGAAGAATGTAAGATCTCCTACTCCAGAGATGCTGTAGTTTGTTGTCAAAATAATGTTACTGGAGAACAAGAGGTATAAGTTCAAATACCCCCAGGTAAAGATGAAAATCAGGCCCAAGGCTGCCAAATCCTTGTGTGCATCCTAACCACTTAGCTCTTGGCTAAAAGGCAGGTGGCCAACCCCTTGGCAAACCTCCGTTTTCAGTTCTGCTGCTTCTGCAGGTGCTCAAGAGGAATCATTTGGTTTCAAGCTGATAACAAGTCAATCACTTTAAAATCTTAGTAAGAAAAGTAAATAACACAGCAAAAAAAAACTACAACAAAACCAAAACCACCACGGTATTTGCTAGCATTTGAACTTCACTGAAGAATTGATTACACCACCTTGTAATGGAGTGTTGCTCTCAGCACCACTGTTTTGCCTTGCCAGTGATTTAACCAGGTGTGTGAAGAGGATACTTGGAATAAACCCCAGCATCCTTACATTTGAAGGACTGGAGGGTGATTGGATTTGCACAGCAAAATAATTCCACACACACCTTCCTCCCCCATCGGTTTAAGAAGGGAGAACGGTCACGATGGGGAAAGAATGCCGCGGATTTCAGACGAGGAGGAGAAAATGAAGGGAAATTTAAGCGGGTTGAGATCATTCACCTGTACAACGAGCACTGTAGCCTTTTTGAGCAGACGCCGCTCGCCGCACGCAACTTGCCTGATGCGCCCAGACCTCTCTAGTTCGCCGCCCCATCCGTTACCGAAGGAGCCCGGCGCGGCGGGACGCGGGCGATCTCCGCCCGCGCGCCGCCAGCCCTGCCGCTGCCGCCCGCTCCCCTCAGGGCCCGGGGCCGGCCCCAACCGTCCACGCGCGCGCCCGGCCTCTGACCCGCGCGGGCTGCCCCTGATTAGCCCGCTCCCGCCGGAGAGGGGGGCGCGACGCGGTTGGGGAGCCAATCAGGAGCCGGGGCTGCCCGGCTCTGCCCGCCCCGTCGGCGAGGCGGGCGCTGGCGGTGGGGGCTGCCGGGGCGCCGGGGGCGGCGGGGCGGCGCGGCGGGCACCGGGCGCGGGCACAGCTGTGGGCACCAGCGACGCCGGTGTCGCCGCCGCCGCCGCTGCTGCTGCCGCCACTGCCACCGGGCGGATCCACGCTTCTGCCGGAGCTTCTTTCGTCGCTTTACTTTCGCGGCCCGGAGCAGGGACATTATGCCGAAGAGAAAGGTAAGGCGCCCCGGGCGTGTGATGGGTCCTGCCTCTCTGTGTCTCCCTCGGGCAGGGCCGGTGGGTGAGCGGCGCGCTGGGGGGCCGGGGGCGCCCGCCGCTTTGCCGCCGCCGTGCTGTGCCGTAGCTCGCGGATTGCTCCCTCGACCGGGTATTTTGCTGCCTGTTGCAAGCCCCCTCCACCCCTCCCCGCACCGCCGCCCCCTGTTTACTTTCCCGGTGCGGCGCGGGGCGGTGTCGCTCCCGTCCCCGGGGGGTGAAGACGCGATCACAACTCCAGCCCCCCCCCTCCTCTCCCTCCGCCACCGGGGAGAAGCGCTGCAGCAGCTGCGGCTTCGCCCCTGGCCCCCGGCGGGAGGAGTTTCCTGCTCGCAAACTCCGCGGCGGGGGGAGCGGCGGGCAGGGGGCAGCCCCCACCCAGGGCGGCTGGATCCCGCGGCCGCCAGCTCCCGCCGTGCCCGGGTGATGGCTCCGAGGGTAAAAGGGAGGAGGGGAGAGGCAAGCCATGTTTAAAACAAACTACACCCTTCTCCTCGCCTCCCGCGGCAGACCCGTATGTACCAACTCCGGCGCCCAACCGGGCAGGGCCCCCGGGGGCGGGGAGGCGCCTCCCGAGGGGGCGCGCACGGCCCCCGCCGCCCCCCGCCGGGCCGGGACCCCAACGGCGAGGGCGAGGGGCCATGGCCGGTGTTCCCCCAGCGCCGTCCGTTTTCTGCTCTGCGGGCACCTCAGGGCGGGCAGCCTCCTCGGGAGGGAGCTGCCGGCGGGGGCCGGTTGTGAGACCGAAGGGAGAGGAGAAACTTAGGCGGCGGCCCTTCAGCAGCCGGGCTCGCTGTGCTGGTTTGTGGTGGCTCTTCTGTCCCTGTCTTCGTGCGCGGCGTCCTGGCCGCGGGCAGCGGTGGCGGTGCTGGCAGAAGGCAGGCTGAGGGCGGGCGGCGGCAGCTGGCCCCCTCCCCGGCGAGCGGCGGAGGGGCGAGCGCCCGGCCCCGCGGTGGGCGCCCGCGGGAGGCCCCGCTGGAGGTGATCCTCGTCGGGAACTCGCCGCCGGCCTTCTGCAGGCGCCGGGTGAGGGCAGCCAGGGGCTTGGCACTGGTACACGCAGTGCCAAAAAATCATAGCTGCGGTCCTTTAATTGTAACTAGGTCAACCAAAGCAAAGCAGTTTGTGTTTTGGGGGATTTCCCACATGTCACCTGTGACCTCCTAATACACCGTATCTGGGCGGTTTAATAAAGTTATAGGTTGATGATGGCTTCCAGGTAGCTCCGTGTTCAGCTGTTGTTCTTTCCTCATTCTTTATGAGAGGTGTCAACGAGTCAAATTGTCGAATACACTACTGAATTATTTAATTCATAATTAAGAACGTGATTCCAGTCCTGAAGATGGATACAGCTGTGGGGCTGACTGCCTTTACTGGGACAATTGGGTTTGGAGTTACGGAATGTTTTTCCTCTTGCTCTTCTGTCATTGCACCCTCATGTAGGCCTCATGTAGTGTTCCTGGTGTTCTAGCACCATTGCTCGTCATCACGAACAAGTTGAAAATTAGCATGTGCCCATAGGACTCTCCACAACTTTTGAAACTTTCTACCCTGTTTCCTTTGCCCTTCTGCATTCTTACGCTATGGATAACGTTTCAGGCTGGCCTACCTAAGAGGGGGTAAAATTAAAGTCACTCTTGTAGGGTTTTTATGGTCCGTTGTGAAATGTTTACCGAGAGAAACTATCTTTGGGTAGGAAGTCCACAAGAACATGTCTTCTTTCTAGAAAGATTATAAAAAAGTAATAAAAATATTGCATATGGGATCAGAGTAATGGAAGTGAATTTTAATGGCACAGTCAATATTAATTTCCTTAGCGTTGTACAGGTAAACGCTTAAATTTTAAGATTATACATGAAGTATGGGTTCTGGGTAGTGTTGTTTCCAGGAAAAGTGTATTATTAATGGCTTTGCTTTTTGAGAAAAAGTGGAATTGCCCCAAGTATTCTACCGTAGTCAATTTTTATTCCAGAATAACATCCACAGGGTGAGAAGATAGTCATGCAGCGGTAGCTGAATGATTACACCAGTCAGCTCCCACATGGAGACAAAACCATCACATGCAGCGTCTAGTCAATTCTTCTATTAAAATTTCTAACTTATAAAAAGCCTCCTAACACTGAAGGTTTTATAAGGAAATAAACATCAAAAACCAAAATGAGAAATTTTGACAGTTATGGGGGTAAATAAATAAATCATATTCCAGAAAGAGCACAAATCCACCTGTACCTGTTTTTGTGGATGCCTTGGTTATCTAAACTGGCTGGTCCTTTCTGTTTGATTTTTTTTTTCCTGTCTGATTTTTCTTCTTTTTCATCTCTATGCAACCAAAGTCAGTTGCTGAGTCCCTGGCCTTGTATTTGTTACGAATATTATGGACAAAAAAATATAGGGCTGTCTCCCCATCTTTAGAGGGCTCTGGCCTAAGGTATTGGGATGTTGTTACTCATTGCTTGAGTGTTGTGGGGAAAAGGAAAAACTTCACGTGTGTTGAGATGGTGTTAAATACTGTGCTAAAACAAAAAGGGGTTGAACTCGGGACTACCGTCAGATTACTGCGTCCTTTATCTGTTGTAATAACATGTTGTGGTGTGAATGCGGCCTTTCACAAGGAGAATGGCATGACAGTGTGGGATAAACCAGAATGTTTGTTGTGGTATTGGTAGCAACGAACACCTTGAAATGGATTGAAGTGTTTGTTTTGTTGCTTGCTGGAGTTAACTCTTGGATCGTGTTGGAAAACTCCTTGACCTTGAAACAGCCCCAACAAAAATGTCTCACTGTCAGCCACAAAAGGATGAAGAACCATTCTATACCTGATGATGAGGAGGATCATGGTATGGTCACAGACACCCGTGTGCATGAGCATACATATATCAACTTTAATGTGATTGTCATCAAGGTGAATGGTACTTAGCCCTTTAAGTAGAATGTGCACCATCTCTGAAGGTCATTAACAGATTGAGTGGTGATTTGTCCAGTACTGGATGGGGAGCCTGTCAGTTAGTTGGGGTTGCACTCCAGAATGACTCAACTTATTCTTTAATCTGACTTTGTGAAACACAACCTACACCTGACACATTGTTCTGAAAACACTTGGAGTTGAATCGGATGTGAGGACTAAATGTAACTTTTTCTTCTTAATTTTTTTTTTTTAATGTCTTTGAATGTTGCTGTTGTTTCAGAGCAAATAAAAAATATGGTTTAATTAGCCATTGCAGTAGGCTATTAGACACTTCCTTGTAGTCAGGAATGTTAGTTTCTTCAGTACAGTTGATGCTGTGAAAATGTAATGGAGAACATCTGTGGCAGGTTCCTGTTCTGTTATGCAAATTCATTTTCTTTAAAGTCTGAGAGACTAGTTGGTTATATTTACTACAGAAAAACAAACCCTTTTAATATTTTGTTTGGAATGCTGATTCTGTAGTGGAAGTTAGAAGGTGCCATATTCCAGAGTTGTTCTACCATAGTGCATTTAGTTACATGATCACATGCTAGTTTTTTTCATGGGACTCTTACCTGGTTGGCAAAACAACTAGTAAGGTATTTAATCAATGTGTTTTCTAATCCTTGGGGTTAAACACACATCCTTACATGTACAAACCTAGAGCTCTTAAATTCTACTTTTCCTTTTTTTTCTGGACCTAAACTCAATTCTGTTTGTGAAATTCTTCTGCATGTTTGAGTTGCATTTCTGAAGTGTTATGAATACTCAAAGAGAAATGTTGTTCCTCATCCACTGATGGAGGAGTAAAAAATCTGGACAGGCATCTTAAGCTGAGAATCCAAGATGAAGGGACCATTCCAACAACTTGGCCGTTTACTTCTGTGCCCCGTTTCCCTATAAAGCACCTTCTGCACTCAAGTGGTGCATCTGTTGTTGTTACTTCTCCAAATGTGCTGTCTTGCTTTGTGGTGTGTACACAGAAACAGAGGAACTTGCAATAATGACCAGTTCTCTAAAATTTTGTTGGAGCAACTTGTATGTGATCAAACACCAATTAACTAATGAAGCTGAGGGTCCTACAGATGACAGCTCTGTTTGCTGTGGCCCTGAATGTCTGCTGTTGCTCTTTGGTCCGTAGAATGAGGTGTAGATCTTGTGCAAAGAGTAGCAGGTGAGTTTGTGTTCATAGTGCAGGAGTATGAAGTACACTGAAGTGCTGTTCAGCTCCACTGCACGTCCCTTTCCGTGTTTTGATACTTTAGCTGTGTATCAGTCCATGTCAGTTCAATGTACCACGTGTAACATAGCGGTTATCTTCATTTTGAAGTTCCTGCTTGGCAGGAGAGCAGCTCCAGTGATGATGTGGGGACACGCACCTTCCCGACAACTTGTTTCATTACTGGGGTTGGAAGCTCCTAATCTGTGTCAGAGGCACACTTCAGTTTTGCCTAGAACACAACTAACTGCGCACACTGGTAGCAGTGGGACATAGAAATAGGAGAGGTTCTGTATTTTATTTCATGGTCTGGAGGTGATTACTAGAGTAAAAGGGCTCAGTACAAGATCCAGATGTGTTGGCTGCTGCCCTCTCCCCACTCCCATTCTGTCCCGCTTCTCTTTCTAGCCTTTTGCTTCAACTCCTCCCATGTTTCATGCTAACTGCTTCCTCCTTTCTCCCTGTGCGACATGAGGACTAAGAGCAGAAGTCAGAGCTCTGAAAGGGTAGATCTTTTTGCACTTTTCCTATTAGAGCAATCCTAGACCATTCAGTTGCTGCTGGAAAATAGGGTAGGCTGCAGCAGCAACAAACCTTCTTTGCACCTGCATCGCTGAGATACCGCTGACTTTGACGGACTCCTGCCTAACTTGCCAGCAGAGTCCTCAGGTAGGCTTCTACCTTCAACATCCTTTGCAGGGACAGGTAAAATGATTGCTTTGTGAAGATGCACTTAACATTCAAGCACAGCGAACAGAGGAGGTGCCAGAGCATCTTAAAAGATTGCAGGAGTCTTCTGCTACAAGGGAAAAGGATGTTTTGTTACTTACCGATTTGAGAAATTGTACCACTTGTACTGAATTTGTAACTATTGAGAATTTTAAACCTTGACATATTTAAAGCAATTGCAAACTGCTTAGTTGACCTACACCAAGTATCTGTTGAGACCAGACTGACGCAAAGAATCTACATTTTTCATAGAAAAATTAAGTAGAGAAGATCACAGATTTTTACCTGTGCATGGTATGCTTGGATGTAATACAGTGTAAGCAGTGCTGAGTGGCACAAAGGAAAATCATGCTTGGGAAATGTTGCTATGCCATGTTGCATTAAACAGTATTTACAGAGCTGTTAAATTACATGCAGAAATATTTGTCCATGTTTTATGTTAAAGATAGACTTCAGCTTAGAGATAATGATATGATTTTAGCTATGACTATTTTTTAGAGTTATGAAGATTAAAAGCTCATTGACCAAGGATTTATAGATCTAAAATGTTTCTGATCATTTTATACGAGTCTGTAAAAAATTTGACCCATTCATTAGCAATTGATGACAGTGTATGTAAATTTTCTTCTTAGACCACACTGAAATACAATTAGACTTCATGAATGGGCAACCCTCAGTAAATTGCCAATTAAAAATCATCCTTAGTGGTTCTTGGGCACATTAAAGCGTGATAGCTGTTGAGGTGCAGCCAGTACTACAATCTACTTTGTAAGTCATCACCTCTGAGTTCAGAACTGAGTAGGTAATCTTTATATATACAATAGTTCAACACTCCAAGGGTGGTAATATTATTTTGTATTCTAGAGTATCAGTATTGTTAAGTTTAAAAAATAAAGGAAGTCCTGTGTGTAAATGGGATGTAGCAGGTATAAGCTATTTAGTTTAAGGCTGCTTTTCTTCTGTCTTACTTGAAAAACTTCTCTTTCTGTGCTGTTTTATACCCAAGTAATAGCTGTGTATAGGCCTGGTATGGTCCAAGATGTATCATTGTTTGAGAGAAAATATATGAAGTTGAATTTTGCTGGACATGATTGCTACATTGTATTTTACGTAGAGAGTAAGTAAACCAGATCCAGAAATTCTTGGAAATTAGCACTTCGTAGGATCATAATGGCCACCATCTATTTTCTGTTCTTTAACTGCACTCTATCCCAGCCAAAACCAGCACACACAATGTTTTATCCCATGGTCCGGTAGCCAAAAAGGTGTTTTTATGTGCTGGGCTTACATTTTAGGCCATGATCCTGTTAATGGTTGTTTACTTAACAAGTTTGGACATGCTTTTGATTATTGTTTTCTTTTTTTAAATCCTGGATAATTTTACTGTTCCAATTTAGACATGTTGCACAGTGGCACAATGAATGTGTGGTATCCTGTTAGAAGGGAGTAGGGCTGGGAATGGGCAACTGGCTGTATGCAGAAGTAAGATGCTCTTATACCAATTTTATTGTTGGCAAAATTGGCAGTGTGAGACTCACGGTTTGGACAGTAGTTAAACAGATATTTCAAGCTGTCATGTACAGGCCGAAAGAAGCAATTCCAGATACTCATTCCTGTTCTTACTCTGATTTAGCCTGTGGGAGATTGTGTGTGTTTGAGGTAGTTTTTGGCCAGATATGTCTGCTGATCTAGTTTCCCATATCTTGGCACAAAGACTTAAGCTGGCTTATGGGCAGGAATGATTAGGTGGGGAAGGGCAGAACTCTTCTTAGCAGCAGTCAGGCATTCATCAGCCTTAGCCAGACTTTTTTGATTGTCCCTAACTTAGGGAGAGGTGAATTAGAATAATCAGAACAACTCAGTGGTCAGTCAGATTATGTCCTTGCACTATTGGGGAGGGAAGAGTCGTTGGGCTTGTGTTTTGTTTTGTTTTTTTTTTCCCCTTCGGTGTCTTTGGAAATTACCAATTTTCAATTAATTACACCTGCAACTTGAAGGTACAGCTCCTGTCTTCCTGCAGTAAACAGTGGGTGTACTTAGTAACAGTGAAAGCTGCAAATACAAAATTCTGTGTTCCCTGAGAATGTTGGGATTGGTCTGTACAAAACAAAAAATTGTGCATGTTCTCATCAACATGGGCTTTGTTGGGACTGTTGGGTGGGTTTGCTTTTGCCACCTAGCTTTCTCTGTTGTCCTAATGCTACCTGAGTTAGTAGTACTAGTAGACAGTGCTTCCATAGTTTGCAGTCAACTGTCTAATGACATTTTTACCTCTGCATTGACATTTATTCCTCTCAAGCAAAGTTGAGGAGAGGTGTTGGTGCTCTGTTTGTAGTATGAAAACATCCTTCATCTCTGCTGCACCATTTTTTCCTTATCCCACCTGCACCCTCCTGGAGACGTTTTCTCTTCTCTTCTCTGGAAACTGTTTTTTGGTTGTCTAGGAAGCTGTCTATTCTGGCTGTTGTAGTAGAGCAATGCTGCTTTTAACCCCAGCTGGAATTATTACCGGGATGTAAGGTCGGTGTATCTAAGGCATTGTACCAGTTGTGCCTTTGGTACTTACCTCGTAGTCATGGACCTGCTATCATCATCTCAGAGGTTTGATGTCCTATAGCACCAGTTAGTTGAAACAACAAAAAGGTTCTTCTCTAGATGATTGTGGTTTTATCACAGTTATGTCCTCTAGGAGGGGAGGAATTGTACACCTTTTTTCAGTCATTCAGAATATGATGTTCTTTGTCAGAGGTGGCCATTCTCCGGAATTGGTTGTTACTGAAAGTGGTTGCCTAATCTCTATCTTTAAGTAGACATTTTTCTTTATTACTATTTTTTTCAGATGTACTTTGTGCTAGCTTTGCTTTGCAGATCCGATCCGTACAATTTAAATGCGGATTTTGGAACCTCATCTTTAAGGTTTTAAAAACTGCCTGTGTATGTTGACTTAGATGAGTTAATCAGCTTTGAAAGGTCAGAGAAATGATGTTATTAGGGATTGGATTTCATCCATCGTATTCTTTGAATCTGCATTTTTTATTTTATGGTGGCAGTAAAATGATTAAGCAAATATTGGGACAGTAATTTACTTACTACCAAGCTGAATTCTTACGTTTGGTGTTAGGGGAAACCGAACAATTTCAAATGCACTGTGCTCACTGCTGCCATGGCTGATCTGTATTTTTCAAAATACAGCTGATTACTTCACTGGCTGTAAAAGGAACTGTCTAATTTTAAATTACAATGGTGGGTTGGTTTTTTTTAAATCAGAGCCTCTAGAAACTGCTCGTACTACTTCACCCTGCTATAGGTAGAAGATGTCACATTCAAAAATCTGACTACAGGGAAGACAAACTTGGAAGGAGAAATAAAAGCCAAACCATTTGTGAGACTTACAAAATATCCCAACAAATATAAACGCATTTAAAATTATATTGGTCAATCTTTGACCTCTTTTCAGTGGGAATAGCAAAACCTCAATCTACAGTGAAGGAATTTCCTCTTCTGGAAAAGCATTTATTCTGTCTCGTTTTGGATATCTAAAAGTACCCCAGGCCTGACTTGTTTTCTGTCTTGTCTGGAAGAGCATAAAGCTCACAGAAGCTACCTGTTAAGAATTAAGGAATATAATAAAATGCATTTCCTAAACGTAAGGATTTTGCTTATAACCAGGCTGTTTGTATTTTTGTTTTCTTACATATTCTTTGAAAATGCAGTGCATATCAACCAGTCACTCTGTTTGGCTTGAATCTCTTAGCACGAATGGAGACTTTGATCAGGAAACGTCTTCCTTGATTTTTTTCCCCCCTAATTGCATATTAATACCAGGGGATATTAATGGTCTTCTTTATGTTTAAGATTTTAAGTTCCACTTGTCTTTTCAGAGGTTTATGATCTTGACATTCTCCCCCAAAGAATTAGAAAATTAAATATTCTACTCTTAATAGATGTAAGATGGAGGGATTTAAATCTAAAAATGACATATTGTATAATACTTCATTGTAATAGTTCTCAACAAAAAAGATTAATATTATATACTCGAAGAATAAATATTTAAGCAGGATTTTTTGTTTGGGTTTTTTTTTTTTTTTTTGGTGAAGAATAGATGTACATTTATATACACTTTTTTTTTTTTAATTTATTTTTTTGGAAGAGAGCAAGATAGGTATCACTTTGGGTGGGTATTTAAAAAATCCATCCACTAACCAGATTTATTATGTGCTTCACTGGTGGTTTTGGCAGAATTACTTGGGTTTTTTTTGTTTGGTGGCATGCATGTTTTTTTCTCTGTCCAGGATCAGGCTCTAGGTAGAAAAAAGAAATGAAGGGGTGTAGTAGGAAGAATACCTGATGTCCTAAAGCATTTATTACAGCAAATTAATTTTACTTGTAAAGTTTTTGGCTTGGCAGTGAGCACTGTTTTATCCGCTGAAAACAGATCAAAGAACTAGCCATAAACAAAGGTTAATGGTAAGATGCTGAAGGACCTAAATGTGGAAACAATGGTTAGAAGGGTGTTGTAGGAGTTGGCTGATGTTAAATTAGTCAGTATGTAGTCTTCATTAATCTAAACCCAGAAATAAACAGCATTTTAATTACATTTATGAACTGGCACAAAATTCAGAACTGCTCTGAAGACAAATAATTAGAAGATCTAGCATGCACAGGGAAACAATTCATTGTATTAAATTTAGACTAATGTGGAGTTCTACTCAAAGGGAAATGAGGGGAGAAAAGAAAATAGGAAAATAGTGCAGTAAACCTGAAAAAGGCTTAGGATTTGTTATGTGTTCTCTTCTTGCACTGTGGTTTTGTTGAAAGCTTTTATCGTATTTTGGTGACGAAAGTTGTTGGAGGAATGACCAAAGCATTACATCACGGAAATGGCAGCTAGAACAGTGAGCCAGAAAGTGTCTGCTGACAAATCCTGCTGCAGGCAGTGTATTGAGATGTGGCTGGAACAGAACAGCTTGCAAAGAAGGGAGGAGTATGCTCAAGGTTTAGGACAGTTAAGGCTTTCTGCCTTTCTAACTTGATAACCTGGTAGTTAGAATGAAATTGGCATCTGATTTTGCATTGGTTTTTTTTGTCTGGTTTTTTGTTGGTTTTTTTTGTAGTTCATGTGGGTATGAAACGACTAATTTCTGTCCCATCAGAGCCAGGGTGTTGAGTTTCAGCTGGTAATAAGATCCTTCAGAGAATGAGTGATCTATTTAATTTTATAAGCAACCTTCTGTACTGACTGTTATTTCTTGCATACTTGTATTCTCATTCTTCATGCTTTTTAATGTACTCCTTTATAATAATATAATCCATTCAGTTAAGCACAAACAAAATATTTATCCAGAAGCCAGTCACTGCAAGTTCAAATGTACCTTTGGATCTCTTGAACAGGGAGGTGCTTTCATTACTTTGTTATGGTACTCTCACTACATCCTGCTTATATTGCAGGGGTTTGATTAGAAAAATTAAAGCTTTTAGTTTCTTTTGGTGGTGCGTATCTGCCAGGTAAACCCAGCCTTAAGGTCAATTTAAAAAGGAAATTTGCCTGTGTATTCTATTAAATGCTTCCTTAAAACAGTTACCTAGTTTTCTGTTTTCAACTTAACAGTTCTGTAACGGTGTTGGCGTTGCAGATACTGCAGTGTTGTCCTGGTGTGTGGAAACACCAGTTCTTATGTTCACAGCTGGTGAAATGCAGGAACTGTGTATATAAACAAGCTTAATTTTGATATTACTTTGATTATTTTTTTAATGTTCTCTGTACTGTATTAATATTCCTTTGTTTTGTTCTGTCCTCTCAAATTAGTTTTTCTAGGTTGTCCTTAAAAAGGGGTGTGGAAAAAGCAAATAATAAAAAAAAAGCTGATTGCTGATAGACACAAGGAATCTGGCATGCAACCTTCCAGGTTAATCTTGTGGTATAAAAGTTATGCAGCTCTGACAGATCTTACAAAGCTTAGCTACAGCTTAATTTACAATCTTATTTCTAAAATGTAGTGCTAATTGAGTTATGACACAATGTGTGGTCATCTGAACCTAAAACTTGCTATTAGTTTAAATGCAAAAAGCATATGTAGAGTTAACCAGTCAGCTGCTTTCCTTCTGTGTACCTCTGTGATTGGAGAAGAAAAAATAAATCACCATAATCTGTGTCCTTATTTGTTTTTTTTATCTGTCTTGCCTCTTGTAGGTATCCATGCAATATAAAGCACAGTGGGCCTATGGGGACTACTTTATGGGTATAGTACAGGCATATGGTGGAGTATGGCTGAAGAATTACTGAGGTTGGAGAACTGCCCTTGTCAAGCAATTCAGTGCTTGCACTGGTCTTTGATTTTGCCGCACAAAACTTGCGGTTTATATAGTCCTGCTCCTGACTAGTTTACAGTGTGAGGCACAGTATCCAGGGTGTGTTTTAATGTGAGTGGAGTGTCATGTAAAATACAGTGAGCCACAGCATTACACCAGGGAACACGTGGCAAGGGCATGGGTTACTTGGTATGTTTGCTTGCTTTGAAACCAGAGATCCTTCAGGAGTTTGTCACCAGGACAAAAGATGGGAAGAGTTAGGGACAAGGACTTTAAGGTTTTGGTGGTATCTACATAAAAGTCCTGTGACTTCCAAATACTAGTGCAGACAGTCGCTGCTTGTGGCATGCCAAGTTCTTTGGGAACTACGCTTGGCACAAATCCGTTGGTGTACGAATATCTCTGGTCCCTAGAGAGAGGAGAAAATACTGCAGAAACTAGCATGAAGATCCACATCAGCTGGGATTCACTGGGATGTCTAAGCAGGATTGCAGACAGGAAAATAAGTTGCTCTTCCTCTTTTAACAAATATACTCTAGCCATATCTGACACAGATATTTTTTTGGTGTGTCTGTTGGCTTAAAGAGTCCCAGGCTGCTTGCAACTGCCCCATGCCACTGTTATACTGGCTCAATTGTTTGTGCAGCTGTGTGGTAAAATGGTTCTGCTGGAATGGGAAAGACTATATATTTATAATTTGTATATATAGTTATAAATTTGTTTAAGCAGCAGGCTATTTTTCAGCGGGATCAATTACTTTATTCATGACATGGCCTCCCACACAGCTCTGCCATCATACTGGGGAGCCAAGGCCCTGGGAGGATGAGCACAGCCTCCGAATGCCAGGACTTGTAGTGATTGCAGAGAAGAGGAAGCAGGTCTGAAATGGAAATGAGAGCACGTCAGAACCCCTGGCTGCTTATTCACACCTCTGAGATTATTACTCTGCATGTCCCTCCACGGAGAAAGTTATGTGGCCTTCAGAATTGCTTTTGGATTTTCTAACTTGGGAGGGAATGCTGGGCCAATTAGCTAACTCAATTGAAGTATGTTGTGTAACGTATCATAGTAGTATACAGTGGTTGTGGTTGCATTAAGAGTATTTTAATATAATTTTTCCCCCTGTGGTTAGCCTCACGAACAGTTTTTAAAATCTGTTGTCAAGCAATTACATTGGCATCTCAAATCAGGCTGCCCTGTCCATCATGTAGGAGACTTGGTTTTTTATTAGTTCTAAAGAGAATGGGGTAAATTAGTGCGTGTCAACTGTGCAGTATTGCAGGGTGAAAGTTTGCTCCTGGGCAATTACTGCAGGGCTGTTGGCATGTAGCAGTGCCATCTTGTGATGATTTAGCCCTGTTTCAAAGCTCCTGAAAGGGAAGCAGGTTAAAATAGCCTGATTGTGGACTGTCAGCTTCATTTAGTTTCTGGTGAGTTTTTTAGCCTGGCTTCCAAAGGAAATGGATCATGCCATCTTTCTGTCCCTACCCCTGAAAATCTTGAGGCTCTTGGCCACTGTGAAGAAAAGATTATAAAATTGGAGAAACCTTCCTTATAAATAGGTGCTCAGGTCAGAGAAGATGTTATTTGAGTTCCGTCCCAGGGAAACAGTGCAATGCAAGTTTATTAGACTTGAGAAAATTCATGTAAGAGAAACAAGTGTTATAAATTCATGGGCTACAGAAAAGCTATATCCAGAGCCTGTACTGTATCATGAGCTGAAGAGGGAAGTTGTAGGAAACAAGACTTCCTTACTGACAGTGATCATGGAACTACTTGGTCTTGTTTTCCTTACGGCTTTTGATGCTCCCAGCATCACACCGTCAAGCTGTAGCGACTCTTCAGTAACCAAACTGAAAGGCTTTTAGGAACGCAAACCTGAAACGATCCTGTAGGTGGCTGGTGAGGCTGCAGTAGCATAGGGAACAGCCGGGCTCCATTTTGGATGCCTGACTCTGTTGCTATTCTGAGTTGCGCAGTGCTGCTTAACTGCCTGCTGTTTTCTAGCTACTTCGATGATTTTTAAACCAGCTGCTGTCGTGGCATGCTTCCTTTCTGTCAGGAGAGCGTACAGTAACAAAGCCATGTTCTATTCACTGGTGGGGGGTGTCTTTCTCTAAGTATGTTAGAGCCCAGTGCCAGGAGAAGGCAGTGGTCAACTGCTGCGAACTAGCTGAGGGTTTTTTTCTGCTTCAATCCATCTCTGTAGAACAGACATTCCCTATCAAGAGCTGTGGGGGAGGTTCGGGTTAGGGTTGCAATGGGAAGGCAAGGGGAAAGACAGCTAGCCTGCTCCTTTACTGATTGAAAAACAAAACAGCAAGCAAAGCGCCTTCTCTGCTGCCTGCTAAATGCCTTTTTGAAACACATGCCGTTACTGTAGTTCTCCTCTAACTGCTGCTGCTCGCTGTTTTTCCATGAATCGTTTGCTCCTGGGTGAAAACCCAGTCATTTGCAAAACGTGAAGTAATACATCTTGAGTCGTGTAAAAAACAAACAAAAACCCCCAACCAAACAAAAAACCCCAACAAACAAACCTAAAAAACAACACCCCACTAACCTGATTTTACACACACATACCCGTGTTTAACTAACATTTCTCTAGTACCTCTGAAAACACCAGCATTGGAATAGTAGGGTTGATACTTTGTTCTTGTGAAGAAACATGTTTGTCCCTAGCTTTCTTGTCAGTGTCCTGGTGTTTTACTGATTTTTGCTGTTCTGATGGAGGAGATGAGATGAGGGAAAGATACCATTAAAGCTTTCAGCTGAGTGAACCTGAGGCGCAAATTGAGTAAATGAGGTAAAAAAATCACTCATTTCAGTAATGCTGTGCTTTTTTGGTTCATCACATCTCATTACTAGTTAAATTCATGTTTGGGAAGAAACGTGTTAAATTTCTCAGAGATTTCAAAAGCCCTGTAGAACAAACTTCAGATTTCCAGTTCATACTGTTGTGCTGCCAACTGCTGATGAGATGGAGTTCCCACTGGAACCTGCGGATGCTTTAGTTAATTGGCAAGAGGGACCACTGAGGGATGCTCTGTGATACGATATGTATGTACCTGGTGATCATCAGTCCTTGTGTTCTTGCTTGGAAAATCTAGACTGGCTTTGGTACAATGTTTCTTGTAAATACTAATGTAAATTTGCCAGGCTTCTTCACGTTGCTGAAATGTATGGAAGGAAGAATCTTCACCATAATCTTTGTTTTGCTGTTGCATGGATGCTTTTAATTCTGTAATAAAACCACTGACTTAATTTTTTTTTTCAGTCTCCAGAGGGTGCTGAAGGCAAGGATGCAGCAAAAGTAACTAAACAAGAGGCAAGTATTCTTTATTTTATTATTTTATTTCTTTTAAATGCATTTTGGCATGTAATCGTTTAAGTGGAGATCTGCAGTCTTGCTCTAGTGAGGTGTTTTCAGTGGGAATAATGACAGTAAACCACATTTGTAGCTTGTCTGGCATAAATTACTTTTGGTGTACTGAGGATTCATACGGGTTATTAATGCGTAAAATAAAATAAAGAAACACTTAGGGCTTTGATAGACAAACTCTGCTGGATCCTGTGGCAACAGTGTAAGGTGTTACTGCCTGGAACTGTTGCTCTGTCTCTGGCGGGTTGGCAGAAGAGGGTTAATGCGCACACCTAGGCCAGTCTGCTTCAAAACTATTCTTAGCTTAAGTGACTGATGGAAGGGTGTCTTGAATTAAGATACCAGGCTCCAAACTGGAGCAGCTGACACATTTGTGTGTTTTCTTTGTCTGAATTTGTTTTAAGGGCACAGTAACTTCTGTCACAGAAGGCAAGGAGACAGCTGGTGATACCTTGACCTCTAAAGTAAAGTTTAGCACTTTGTCACAGCCCGTAATATGAATTTAAAAAACAGGTAGAGAATTATGAGGATTCGTTTTCTTAGGTTGTTATGTTTTGTGGCAGATGAAGTTAAATCAGGACCTTGGAAACAACAGGTGAATATTCAAATGAATTAACGATTAATTACTCTTCTTCTAAATCTTTGAGCATATTTGTACAGGAAAAAGTAGCCTAGTAAAGTTTTACACTTTCTGAATTGAGAAGTTGGTTGTCGCTCAGACTGGCAGAGAAAGATGGTACAGTGGAAATGTCAAAATATTTCAAACAACAGTAAAGTTTTCAATAAGCTCCAGGAAAAAAACAGAGGAAAAAAGAGGTCTGAGAGGAATAAATTTTGATACCTCAGTATCTTCCTATAGAATTTTCTAGAAGACAAATCGGTTTCTTTTTCATGAAGTCTGAAAAGGCTGACTAAATCATAGTAAAAATATAATCTCCTTTGCTCTGAATGAATGTTTTTCTCTGCTCAACTTTAAATATTATTTCTTCAAGAGCCAGGAAAGTATAAGTTCCTTCTCATAAAAATTTGAGATGTGATTGCTAGCATAAGAAGGAACACCAAGAATCTTACAGAAATACACAGGCTCTCTGGAGAGGGCCTGCTGACTCTGAAATACCAGAGCTCTAAGAGTAGTTTTCAGTCAAGGTGAGATGCCACCAGCGGAGGGGGGGAAGCCCTACAACAAATTAAGATAGTCTCAGTAGATACACCTGTAGCTCTTAGTGTGTGAATGAGGAAAATAGATGTAGGATTAGATTAGATTAGATTAGAAACTGTGGGAGCTCTTGGAATAGGTAGAATTTAAGCAGAAAGGGTGCCTTCAGGCTGGACAAAACCAGACCTATGTGGATGGCACTGAGGAGATTTCTGTATTATTTTAAACTAAACATTTGAGGGGAGACCAGCATGTTCTTGAGAGCACATAGAGTGAAGTCAGAGCTCCCTATTGTCACAGAGAGCAGAGGCAAGCACAGAAACCATGGAAGTTTGCATCTGAAAAGGTAAAGAGCAGCCTTGAGAAATATAGCCATGTTAAATTCACATCTGTGAAAACAGGCAGTCAAGCCAAAATACAAAAGCTGCAAATCTAAATCTGGGCAATTCGGAATGTCTGGCTTTAAATGAGGACATTGATAAAATGGGTAACTCAGAAATTTGTGGGGACACTGTGACACCAAGGCACAAATTACACAGGGTTGAGCGCTAAGTTGCGTTAGTGGTAGAATGGCTTTCTATTATGTCTTTAATACTTCTCTAGATTAACTGTATTAATAACTACAGCAGAATCCTTTATGGATTGCCAAGCAATGTATAAATGGGAAGTATACAGTGTAGAAATTGTGCCAGGTGTCATCTGACCACAATAATTAAAGTGGCAGTGGGATGTTAAGGGAGATCAGAGAGGCTCCAAGGACGTTGTTAATGGACATTCTGGTTCCATTTCAGACATTTGGTAAAAGGCATAGGGTGGCATTACAAAGACAAAAAAGTTAAAACTGTACGTGCTTGCTTTCTGGAGGAACAAATCAAAGGACCGGTAAAAAGATAATCAGCTCTATGTGGTCATGTGTAGTATGTAGGAGCTAGTTAAAAAGACAGTTGTCAGAGAACTATTCTGTAATTGTGACCGTAATAGATTCAGGTTCATCATCCTTGCAGGAATGTAAGTCCAGATAAACTCTGCTGTGGTCAGATGTGATACCAAGAAAGGGATTAAAAAAAAAATAAAATAAAGGTAGAGTCTATTCAAAGGAGAAGCTAAAAAGTTTAATGGTTTCATCAGGTGCCAGAGAGGCTTTGTTGGTATGCCATGCTAGAGGCTTGCAGAAATGCATATAGTTTCAAAAGCCCCCACTACCCTTCTGCCTCCCCCGCCCCAAAAACCAACTGAACAGAAAACCCCAGAATGACTTAACAGCAAAATAAGGGAAATATATTGGTTTTGAAAGGTGTTTTGTGTTGATGGAAATTAATGAGGAAAGGAGCAAACCTTACAGCAAGGTGCATGTGAAGCTGAAAAACAGTAAAGAAACTCCTGCTATGAAGAATTCTTAGAGAGGTTCTCACAGTGGAGCTGTTTCTCATGGGTGTAGAGTCTGGAGGGCGTTCTTTAATGGAGTGTGAGCGAGAACTAGACAGTATTCCCCAGCAATTGCCAAACTGCTTGCATTGGCCTCAGTACCAGAGTCACTGAAGGTGATGAGATGCTCCCAGAACTTTACATAAGGGATTCTGGAAAATAAAGCCTGGATTCTAACTTGCAAAAGTAGAGGGTGGTTTGGGGTTTGTTTGCTTGCTTGTTTGTTTTGGAGGTTTTCGTGGGGTTTCTTTGGGGGGAGAGGGGTTGGGGGAGTTGACAGAGATTTTGCAGAGAAGTCATGCTTCAGGCAGTTGAGTTCTTTGAAGAAGTCAACAGGTCTGAGGATGACAGCATAGTTTACTTGCATGAAAGAACACTTTTTGATAAGGCTCCCCAAGCAGGTTCTTAAAGAAGCTAAACTAGCATGGATTAAATGGAGGATCTTCCTAGGAATTGGTAACAAATACACATATGAGAAAAGAGTAGAGAAGAAGTAGTTAATTTTCATAATGGAGGAGACTTATCAGTGGAGTATTGGAAGGATTTGTTTTTGGGCTTGTGCTGCTGAATATATTCATTAGTGATGCAGGAGAAGAGGGACTAGGGCAAACTACAGTGTTTCCTGAAGTTTACAGTTAATTATCAGGGTAGTCAGAAATGAGAGACTGAGAAGGCTGTTACATCACTGATAACTAGGTGATAAAATATCAATAGAAATTGAATATGGAGAAATGCAAATTAATACACGGGGGGAGTGACGGTCACCAAATTGGCTGTTCATCAGAGGAGAGATTGTGAAATCAGTGAATAGTTACTAGAAAACATTGGTCCTTCTAAACAAAAGGTAACTAGAATATAGGGAAAAATACTAGAGGACGGAGTGTGAGACATCAGTGTATCACAGGATTAATTTGTTGTGCGCCCAGATGTGGGATTAGTAAATGTTCTCCTGACTCTTCCTTATAAGGGCCATGATAGAATTAAAAGGATACTAACTGTAGTGGGACAGAGGATTCAGAGCAGGTTGGGGGAGGGAAAGGGAGAGGACCCAAAACAAACAAAAGCAAACAAAAACCACCAAAACCCCAAACTGAAACTGACAGAAAAAACTCCCAAACAAAAAAGCCCAAAGAAAACAAAGCACCCAGATTTTCTAGGATTCTTGACTGTCTTGACTTTCCGTATAACAGAGGCATGATAAATCATCAGTAACACAGAGAGAGGCAGTTAGGGAATTATTACTCATGAAACCTGAAAACAAGAGGAACCTCGTAAGAGGTGAGAAGTTTAAAGGAAAGACAACAGAAGGGGAAGGTTTTCCTTTTTCTTTTCCGCACAGTGCATAATCCTATTAATGGAACTCACTGCCACAGGATGTTCTGGAAACTGAAAGTATAAATGGGTTCACTAGGTTATTAGACAAATTTATAGAGAAAATGGCCCTCAGGGACTATTAAGCACATGATGTGGATATAATACCCAGGTTGGAAAGTTCACAGCTTTAGATTGCCAGAAGCTGGCGCAGTAGGAAAGTGCACAGCATTGTTCTGTCTGCTCCATTTCCTAGCCTCTTTCCATAGATGTTTGCTAGTGGGCCAGTGTCAAACTGACCATTGGGTTAGCTGCTAGTTTCTGGGTTAGTACAGTTGCTTCAAGGGAGACAAAAGCACATTAAAATGTGACCTTTGCTGACCTGACTGTACTTCCCTCCTTAGATAACCCAAAACACTTACTCTGAATGAGAATTAAAATCATTTAGCCGTTGTGCATTTTCAAAGAACTGGGGGTTTATGCTGCCGTTCTTATGGCAATACAAGCCACCTGTGAAACCAGTCATGGAATAGGAACAGTTTGGGAATGTGGGAGAGAACTAAAATTTATCTAGAACAATACATTATCCTGTAAAACAAATAGATGTTAACAAAATATTCTAGTGCCCAAATGCACTGGAACCAGTGAAGAAAACAGATTCGTAAAAGAAGATACCTTGAGCTGCGAGTTCTTTGATTACCTGACCAAGTGAAATGTTTTATTTAACCTGCTGTAAAACAATGCCAGGCCTCAGCATTATTTTACAGCATAAATATTTGATAACTGAAAATATCTTCATGTGGTTTTTGACAAGACTTCTATTTTACTGAATGCAGATCTGAACTATTCACCACTGCTTTCCACTAAGAATACTTAAGTGGGTCCAATGAATACAAATTCCTGTGTCCTTCAGATATTAACAGCAGCTTTTTCCTGTTGCAAGATATGTGGAGCCATGTTTTTTTCAGCTCAACTTAAATGCTTAGTATGTAATTAAGAATATCTTTTTGATTCACCTTTTAAGCTGTGTTACATTGGATATTTGTCCTGGTTGAGTTGTCCCTTTATTTTGGCAGGATTTTTGGCGCAGACCAAACTTTAACTGTTTGATAACCATGCTCTGTAACTGGATCATGGGTTCATCTGTTTTAATGAATACAGAAATACTGTGAACAATCTAATGAGCTTACAACTATTTTGAAGACTTAACTTCAGTAATAAATTTATGACAAAGAACAGATAAATAAAATTTGATAAGGAAGTGTGTTGAAGTGATAAAGAATGGTGGAGGAAATCAGAATATCTGACTTTTTTATTTCCTTTTGAGAATTGTTTAAATAGAAGAAATAATTTCTCTCTCTCGTCCTGCATCTGTCTTTGTGCACCTGGACTCTCAGATCGAGTGTGTGGAAGGACTTAGCTTCATGTTTTGAAATTTTAGCACTCTGATATCCTCTAGGGAAGGATGTTAACTTTATTCTGTTGGTAATCAGATGGCGTTTTTGCCCACTATTACAAGTGGCATCTGCTACGTTATAGAAACATCATTCTGAGTATTTATGAGAAAGGTTCAGTGTCCTGTGTGCAGGTAGCCAAGCTTGCTGTGTTTGTCAACCTTTCATGGAGCAGCAAGGGACTTGGAAAATGGGGGAGGTATTAAACCATATGGAGATTTAGACGTTATAATTCCTGAACAGCTTTTACTGCTGATTTTCACCTCACTTTCTCTCCTTAAAATTTTGTTCAAGATGAGGAAAAATTGAATTGTGTTTGTCAATAGAGATGTGTTTTGGTAGGGGCGTATTTTATGCTGTCACCATGAAATGACTGGTATTATGTTGCTTTGGATACTGTTTGCTGTAAGCCTATAAAAATGTTTTCTCCCCCGTTTTTTTTTCTTTTTCTGTAGCCCACAAGACGATCAGCAAGATTGTCAGCTGTAAGTATGTATAACACCTCCTGGTATATACTTTTCTAGGCACATATGGTTTCTCAGACCAAACAGGTTTGTTGTATTTTGCTTGATTCACTTTTTCTACTTGCTGAGGGATATTAAAGACCTCTAGAGCTGAAGTTACCTGTGCTTTCTTGGTTTCAGGTTTTCAGGTTTCAGTTTGTTCTGACAGAAGATGTATTCCCCCACCTCACCGTAACACTGTTACGTGTGGTATCGACCTCGTATTGTTTTGCAGGCTGATGTTAGTTGTGGAAAAGCAACTACTTCTCTGGGAAGGAGAAGGAGCAGTCCTTCAAGGACCATTTCATGCCACTACTAGTATTTGGTTTTAGTTCCTCTTCTCTGTTAGAACATACCTGATTTCATTTTTTTAATAGTAACTGCTTATCTCCATGTTTACTCTTAGAATGACCCCAAATTGCTTTGCTACATGAGTGAGCTAATGAGAACGGGTGTGTACAGCAATGAGGTGCATTTGTGCGTTAAGGTTTCTCAGTCTTTTTCTAGCTGCATAGTAATGAGCAGGAAGCCAGGGAAGGTGTGTGGTGGGGGAAGCTGGGGTGTGGAGGTGGTTAGCTGGCTTCTGATAATATGTCTAACACGTCGTGCAACTAAAAATGTTTTATAGAAACCTGCTCCGCCAAAACCTGAACCCAAACCAAGGAAAACCACGAAGGTAAATACTTTTCTTTTCAGATGCCATCATTGTAGCCAATAGTAAACAAGTGTGCTCCTCCTTTGCATTGCAAACAGTTCAGTTCACAGCGTTTTTGTGAGACATTGGCTCCCCTGCCCTCCCCGCAGCTCCCTGCTCCCCCCTCCCCAGAAAAAAAACCAAATTAGATCATTCTTTTCTTTCTGTTCCACCCCTTCCTGGCCTCATTACTGGCCCGAACAAAATGTCTCGCCTGTTTGATATGCAGACCATGCTGGTTTGTAGTGAATTCTGTAGTTTAAGAAGAACCTTTACCTTTCCTACACCTTTCCTGGAATGTACAGGTTTGGTTGAGTAAGCTCTGAGACCTAGCAATTTCTACAGTAGGATTTGGGATTACTCAGTGCCATCCTGTTGCCTTGTCTTGAGGGGCAGTACTTCATTTCACAGTGAGAAACTCTTATCTGTTCTTGAAGCCTGGCCGTTGCTGAGAATGCACAATTATAATTAAAGGTGAAATTAAATGTGTTTAAATTCAATGGTTTGTTTTTTCTAGGCCAGTTACAGTCAAATTAAAATCTTATTAGTGTGAAATACCTTTTCAGGATTTCTGCATACAAATCATGTACTTCACAAACTGTAGATTTATTTGTGCCCAAGGGGAATGTTAAATAAGAGCAATTGCTTTGTCAAAAAAAAAAAAAGCTGGAAACCAAACCTAACGCTCCTCACACTTACATTTCTTGAATCCTTTTATTGGTATTTCAGTTGGACAAGTATCAGGATACAAAGTCTGTGTGTGAAAGTAGAACTCTGTGACTTCAAGCACTTTATGATTTATGAAATGAAATTACCCATAAAGTCTTGCTGAGTCCATCTTGCTCCCTCTTAAAAAGAATATTAACAAAGAAGGGAATATGGGTGCTTCTGTAGCTTCATGTATGCACTGTGAAATGAGCTTGGTGTTAAGGAGTCAGCCTAAGCTGCATTCGAAGCTCAGTTCAGGTGACTCAAATCCTTTATGATATTATTCTTAGTAGCTTTTTCATACAGTAATCTGTTGGGGGCTTTTTTCCCAAACTCTAACTGAATTTAAGGAGTAAATTTTGAGGAGTATATTCATCTCAGTCTCCTAAACAGAAAACAGCAAGTGTGTACTTTGAACCTGCTCCTAAACAACTGGACCTGGTATTGTTTTGAGATAATTTTTAGTGTTAAAAGTTTGCAAATTATGGGTTTTCTGAGTTAAGTCCTTAGGTTGTTGTTTTGTAGGTGAAGAGTTAGGGCTCTCACCACCAATAAACTTCCTGGTTAAGCATCATAGCTGCTCTGTAACTTTGAAGCTGAAGGGTGAAAGGAGTCATCCAGGCTGCTCTGGGACTAGCATTACTGGCACTCCCTCCTCGCTGCCCCACTCCTGTACGGGGATCACTGCGGAGAGGTGGTTAATGAAAGGCGGCTGGCCTTAATATAGAATCATAGAATCATAGAATAGTTAGGGTTGGAAAGGACCTGAAGATCATCTAGTTCCAACCCCCCTGCCATGGGCAGGGACACCTTGCCCTAAACCACGTGGTTCAAGGCTCTGTCCAACCTGGCCTTGAACACCGCCAGGGATGGAGCACCCACAACCTCCCTGGGCAACCCATTCCAGTGCTTCACCACCCTCACTGTAAAGAACTTCTTCCTTATATCTAATCTAAACTTCACCTGTTTAAGTTTGAACCCATTACCCCTTGTCCTACCACTCCAGTCCCTAAGGAAGAGTCCCTCCCCAGCATCCTTGTAGACCCCCTTCAGATACTGGAAGGCTGCTATGAGGTCACCACGCAGCCTTCTCTTCTCCAGGCTGAGCAGCCCCAACTCTCTCAGCCTGTCTTCATACGGGAGGTGCTCCAGCCCTCTTATATCCCTGTTCACAGCTACTGTTGCCATTTTGCATGGAGAACTTGGAGCAAATGATCACATGGAAGATCTCTACAATGTTTATCAGAGCTACTTTAAATACTAATGTAAAATACTCAATTAAATAACATTTGTATCCCGTGGCACTTAAAATTCTTAACATATGTCTCTACTAGCTTTAGATCACAAATATAAATATGTACATAGAGCAAGGATGAAAAAAAAAACCCAGACTTGAACATATGAATTCTTTTAAGAGCAGATCTCCAAATGAAACTGTAGCTGTTAAAATAGCCTCTTTTGATAAATTCTCCGCTTTGTGTTGCTGCAGATGGAATTGTATCAGTGTTTGCCTCCCTAGTGTGTTGGTTGGTTCTTTCACTGACATGGAATGAACATCACAGATGTTATCAAGCTAACAAAAGAACAGCCAACAAAAATGCTTAATTTTTTTAAATCTAATTTAATATTTCATGCTAATCGAAAATGCAGTGCTGTTACACCAAGCGCGTTGTTTGTGCTTGGCTGAATAAGCTCTCAATATACTGTAATTGGATTTGTTCGTACAGATATATTTGTATATACTTCCCTATAATAGAATCATAGAATCATAGAATAGTAAGGGTTGGAAAGGACCTGAAGATCATCTAGTTCCAACCCCCCTGCCATGGGCAGGGACACCTTGCCCTAAACCACGTGGTTCAAGGCTCTGTCCAACCTGACCTTGAACACCGCCAGGGATGGAGCATTCACAACCTCCCTGGGCAACCCATTCCAGTGCTTCACCACCCTCACTGTAAAGAACTTCTTCCTTATATCTAATCTAAACTTCTCCTGTTTAAGTTTGAACCCATTACCCCTTGTCCTACCACTACAGTCCCTAAGGAAGAGTCCCTCCCCAGCATCCTTATAGGCCCCCTTCAGATACTGGAAGGCTGCTCTGAGGTCACCACGCAGCCTTCTCTTCTCCAGGCTGAACAGCCCCAACTCTCTCAGCCTGTCTTCATACGGGAGGTGCTCCAGCCCTCTTATCATCCTCGTGGCCCTCCTCTGGACTCGCTCCAACAGCTCCATGTCCTTTTTATGTTGAGGACACCAGAACTGTACGCAGTACTCCAAGTGAGGTCTCACAAGAGCAGAGTAGAGGGGCAGGATCACCAAAATAGTCTGAGGAGTTTTTGTATCCCAATAAAGAAGCAGACACCAGCATTTTCTAGAAATTTTGGAAGTCTCTATATAACTTTTGTGGATATACATTTTCCAGGTAGTCTTTAGCTGGTTTTCTGTTTCAGTCCAGCACATGCAGCTTGCCAAGATTTGCTATTTAGTTCATATGAAGGTTTTTTTCCTAAAGACGTAGGGTGCTGGCTACTCATACAATGTCTATGCCCATGTTTTTAATCTCCTATCAGAAGGAACCTGGAACAAAGGCCAACAAAGGTGCTAAAGGGAAGAAGGATGAAAAGCAAGAAGCTGCAAAGGAAGGTACTACACCATCTGAAAATGGTGAAAATAAAGCTGAAGAGGTACTTTCTACACATACCTCCTGCTGATTGAATCAGTGTTTTTTAATGATTCAGCCTTTCAGACATTGATAGCATGTTCATAATGTTTCTTTTTATTGCCCATAATGTTATTGCAGATTCGCATCTCTCGCTCAACTGTTAGTGTTTGAACATCCAGAGGTGCCCTACCCAGCACACTGTCAGTAAAAGGGCAGATTGAAACAGTGAAAGTTGAGGGTACGGTAGAGCATTCAGCATGTGTGCAGTGCATAGAAACAGATAGTAGTGTGGTGCTTTTCAGTATGAACAATGGAAGCTGGCAGGTAAGGCTTGTATTGCTTTTGAAAAGGTGGGACCAATAATTCGAGAAGAGTGTGTGAATGTACCTGTTCCGGGTGTGTAAATGTGAGGTGGACATAGGTTTGAAACTGAGATGTTGCAAGTAAGAAACGGAAGGACCAAGGGTAGTTTGGGTATTTAGGCGTGCGATGGGCAATTCACTGTAGTAATTCGGTTCTTTCTTTCTTCTCCACAGGCTCAGAAAACTGAATCTGTAGGTGACAAGAATGAATGAAATATCATGAAAATTTTGGGTTGATTTTATGTACCTCTTGGACAACTTTTAAAAGATATTTTTATCAAGTATTTTGTAAATGCTAATTTTTTTAGGACTATGATAGTTGACATATTAAACTGTATATGAACATTTCCTTCTCATAACAGTGCTTTTAGAAATTCTCATTGTTGCCAAGTAATATAAATATCAACTTAATATTGCAAGGTATGTGTAAAATTGGATCAGCATTCCATACACTTGCTTTAAGAAATTAAGTCTTGTGCATATGGTGATGTTTTTACTGTGCGTATTTGAATTTTTCATGCAGTTTTTCTAGAGCAATAATCAGTGGTGCTTTTGTACTTAGGGTTTATGTGATTTTAATGAAACATGGATAGATGTGGCCACCTGCTGACTATCTTGGGTTCTTTTAATGGATTAAAATAAAAGGTCTCCTTGCCTGCAAAACTACAGCCTCCTAATGTTTTCTCTACATCTGAGGAATGCCTTACTCTTATTTTCAGCTGTTACGAGGAAGACTAAATGATTTAGCAACAGTTGTTTTGCATGCAGTCTGTTTGCTTTTATGCTGATGTCTGAGATGAGAAATACCCACACAGGAGTAGCAGGCTGGGATTTTCAGTGGCCCACAACTTAAGGGACTTAGAGATACATTCTTCATAGATACATTCTTCAGATACACTGTCACAGGGTGAGTAGAATTGCCATACTCTATCAGGATATTGTGTCTGGAATGAGCCATCAATACAGAATGAATTGCTTGATTGATAGCGACATACAGTAACTTAAAAGTAGCTTTGTTTCTCCCCCACTCTCTCTTCATTAACTTGCATTGTATTCTGTGGAAACCTTTCTTTCGGTCTGCAGCCTCAAATTTAATATAAATAGCAATTGCTGTTCTGCTTCAGCTGAGGACAGTTGTTAATACATTGAAATCGCTGTTAAACAGCGCTATATATTTGGTACCTAGTAGAAACGGAGCAATGAAAGTTATTTTTGAGGTGATTGTGGTTATATGGTAGATTAGCTAATGATTTTTCAGTGTCCATGTTTCAACTCTGCAGCTCATTCTAAGCGCGTATTATAATTTTTCTCCTTCTCTCTTCTCTAGGGGCCCTGGTATTTCTATTGTTACTTCTGGGATGGGAGGGGTGAGAGAAAAGATGTTCCTCAGTAGCACTGATCTGTATTGCTCAAGTGTTGGCCGTCATGTCTGAGGATACTTTTTGCTTGTTAAAGTCAATAAATAAATGACTGTTGCCTGACCTAGTGTTCTATTTATTCTTTGGGAAAAAGTTTCCAGTTGCCTTCTTAAATTAAACCAGGAGAGAAGCCAAGCCTCTCTATGCTTAAAAATGGAGGATTCATTACTAAAACTCCATATGCTAACTAGAATAGTAGTTAAGACCTGCATTGAGATAAGCACCACTTCTGCTCTTGCGATAGGCTTGCTACAGCCAAATAAGGGGAGGCTGTTCTCTGCGTCATGAATTAATTAGTTTGGAAGAAAATTTAAACTAATTCTCTATATTTGCTAATGTAACAAAACTTGTAGCCTAATGGAGGAAAGTAGCCTTTGTAGGAAAGCCCATGTTGCTGCTCAGTGATACATAGTTGGCAGTCCTGTGCAGTACTTCTCATTTGCTTTCTGATGGACCCTGTTGAAAGCCAGTTAATTTAGACACTGTGGTCACAGGAAGTTGAAATGTCTGAACTGGTTCACAGAATCATCAAAGCACTATTTCTGAGCATTTGTCAATTTATGGGTTTATCATTCCTGTGAGGAGGGGTTTTGTATACTCTCATCATTTTGTGTGGATAGCTGAGAGATTAGTGGCCTAATCCTATCTAGACAGTTGGAGTCCTTGAAATGACCCTTTTAACTTAACTTAGGCATGAGCATCACAAGGCACTGACATTTCTCTGGACAGGCTTATTTTAGAAGAGCTCCTTCTACTGAATGCTTAAAAGATGGACAGAAGTGGAGTCCTTAAACTAATCACACAGTATCCTAATCTAGTCATTTTGGCATAAAATTCTTCTGTCGGCTTGACCAGATTAGGAGATTCAGAGTTCTGTCAGAAGCATTTAACAACAGAAGAAACACTTGAGTGAAGTTTAATGAAACAAACTATCCTGCTGATCCATGTAATGTTTCTGGTTTTTCAGAAGCGCTTTGTAAATGTGATGCTTTCCTGTCTTTTTCCTCTATGTGCAAGTTTTCAGAGAAGCTTTTAAGCACTGTGTTAAAGTTCAGACCTTTTTTACAATGAGAATGGTCGCACGTTCAGGCGTATGTAACTGGAGTCCTCATGGGCAGCAGGTGATCCTGCAGAGCACCTTCAGGAAGTATGTAAGTATTTCAGTTGTGAAGTGGCACTTGGAAGTGCCAGGTGCTGTATCTCAGCCGTGAAGAAACTTGCTTCATCAGTGACGTTTAGTGACTGGCTGCTTCACACATGAACACAAGGTTTGGAGTGATCCCTGTGAGTGGTGTGTTCCAAGAGTGGTATGTCCATGTAACAGATGGGTTGTTTAAGGTACATTAACAAGAAATTGGGAAGGATGAACTGTTCTGAAATCTAAAGACGGGCAGGTACATCAGAAACAAAACCTAATGAATGGTTAAAAATAAAAGTCACTTGAGGAGTCACAGCTCCGCCTTCCCTTAGCTTTATATAATTTCTCTCAGTTGTTACTTTCTGCTGCTTCCCTACCCTTAACTGACGTTGGGCTAATTGTGTGTGTCAGCGCAAGGTTGCACTTGGTATTTTGTCTCTTCAGGTGGCAAAGGCAGCTTTTTCCAAATGGAGACCTGTGCGGATGAGATGCAGGTACTTAAGGGGAATGCTAATGGGAGATTAATCCTTATGCTAAAACAGCAGTGAAAGTTCAGTTGTTTCACTACATTTTGCTCAACTCTTGAAAGTTTGAGTGTTATTTGGTCTGTTCATAACTGCAAAAACAAAAAGTGGAGAAATTGAGAAGGAATAGCAAGTAAATAAAGATCCGTTATTAGACTAAATAACGTACATAATGTGAGTTAAATTTCTAGTGGAATAGGAAAAGCTTTGGTAGTGGTTTTTTTGTATGTTCAGTTCTGTGATTGCTTTTTTAAAATGTAATTTTAGAAGGGGAAAACAAGATCACTTAAATGTTCGAGGGAGAGAGCATGGTTTAAAATCAAAGCAGTTCTACAATCCTAAGGTATACATTATGATGCCAAGCTTCCACAGCCCCAATGTTGATTAGATTTCTACTGAAATTACAGCAAATTTATACAACCCTAAAGAGATTATACAACTGAGGAACCAGTGGCCATCCTGTGTTCTCTGAAGGTAAGCTGTCATCAGATGATAAAGGGCAAAATAAGCTGAAATGTGAAGGAGTCAGTCTGTCCTGAATAAATTGCTTTTGACCTGGCTGCCTTACCAGACCTGTCTTTTCACATGTATCACTGTACCTGGAGTAGCGCTGGGCAGCTGAGCACTGCCAGATTTAAAGCCACAATGTAGCCCACTGTGTCAATTTATATTAATTAAGTCAGTAAGCTGCTACATTTGAATCAAAGCACAAAAAGATAGAGGAGACTGCCTGTAGACAAGTCCAGTGGCAAGAACTGTGTCATCCTCCTAGCTAAAGGTTTGTTATCATCCTTTTATTTGTAGGAAAACTTGAAGAACGCTTCTGCTGCTGGTTAAATTGCCACATATGTAGCGATCAGGAGGTGCACTAGAATGTTCAGTGCTGTTATTTTTTTGTAAAGGCAAGAATTTTCTACTGCTGTTCTCTGTAATAAGCGTGCTTTTTGCTTTATTCAGAAACCCTGAACTTAACTGTAAAGGTGTTATTTGGCTAACTATAGCCAAGTTGCCTTGCCAGATTGCCACCAATTGCCTTCTCTAATGTCCAATTCTGCGTTTATAATAAATCAGAACGAAATAATCACAGCTTTCACATAGAAAATGGACAAGGTGAGAAGTAAACCGTTTTGTTACATTATTCCCTTTGTGATGAACCACACAAGGAGTTCTATGGTTCTGTGATATGTAACAAACCAAGACTTAAAAGTATTTGACTAGTATGGCAAAATACTTCCTTCTAAGCACCATTAAAATGGTTATAAATTGAGTTCTGGTAAGAAGGGACTTAACCAACACTACATTCCAAACTCGTCAATTGATACTAATTTGTCTCATTTTTTTCCTCCAAATGTGAATGGGAAAGTGTATTTCCATACCTGGTAAGATAAGGCTAAAGCTGGTAATACAAATTCATGCTCAAAAAAGAAACCTGAGTGACTGAGGCCATTTTGCTTCATTTCTGTGCTGCATTTAAGTTACAGCAGTATAACTTGTAAGAATTGTTTTATCGCTGTTTTGATTCTCATTAAGAAACAAATTTCAGACTTGGGGCCTGTAAAAACTGGAATTGTATTGAGTGATTTCAGGTATTAAGCTGTCTGATATGAATCTTCTAATAATGAACAATTTAATGGAAAGCAATATAATTTCAGGTGACAATACAGCAAGTGGAAGTACTGATCTTGTCAAAGTCCTCGGCCTATTTCTAAAATGAATATAAAATGTCACTGTAGTTCCTCACAAAATAGAGGTTGTAGAACAAGAACTTCTGCCTTGTCTTGGGACTAAACTGGAAGGCCATTCTAAGCTTTCTTTGTAAGAATCAGAATAAAATATCACAATCATAGAATTGTTTGGGTTGGAAGGGACCCTAAAGATCATACAGTTCCAACCCCGCTGCTATGGGCAGGGGCACCTTCCACTAGATCAGGCTGCTCAAAGCCCTGTCCAACCTGGCCTTGAACACTGCCAGGGATGGGGCAGCCACAGCTTCTCTGGGCAACCAGAGAAGTGCCAGTGCCTCACCACCTTCACAGGGAAGAATTTCTTCCTTATATCTAATCTAAATCTCCCCTCTGTCAGTTTAAAGCCATTCCCCCTCATCTTAGCCCTACATGCCCCTGTAAAAAGTCCTTCTTCTGCATTCTTGTAGGCCCCCTTTATGTACTGGAGGCTGCTCTAAGGTCTCCCCTGAGCCTTCTCTTCTCCAGGCTGAACAAGCCCAACTCTCTCAGCCTGTCTTCATAGCAGAGGTGCTCCAGCCCTCTGATCATCTTCATGACCCTCCTCTGGACTTGCTCCAACAGCTCCATGTCCTTTTTATGTTGAGGCCCTAAGCTGAACAGTACTCCAGGTGGGATCTCAGCAGAGTGGAGCAGAGGGGCAGGATCACCTCCCTTGCCCTGTTGGCCACACTCCTTTGAATGCAGCCCAGCATATGGCTGGCTTTCTGGGCTGCGAGTGCACACTGCCAGATCATGTTGAGCTTTTCATCAACCAACACTTCCAGGTGTCATAAGGATCTGATTTCTTAAAACAACATCAGAAATAATGAGGATTTTTATCTGTGTCAGGAATATTCAGTAAGAAAGTGAAGATGTGAGCTCTTTAACATGAAGGGATTCATAACCTGTGGAGATTAAAAAATTGGTGTGTGTATGTATGTCAGTTGCATCAAGAATAACAAGAGAAACAGCAAAGTTCTTTGCATGTGTAAGGAAGCCTTGACTATCACTAGATTTATCCCCCCCCCCCCCCCGGTCTTAAATCAACAATCCAGTTACTGAGGGTACTGCTTGTGGTGGTGTTCCCTCTGGCATACACTTCTGGTAAATCTTGTAAGGTTAGGGTTTTTTCCTAGTTCCTTGAGGGCATTTTTGCATTTAAGTATCATTTGTGTGTCAGTGCCAAATTTCCACCAGTAGCGTAACTACTGGTGGTGGTGGTGAACTTCTGAAATCTTTCGGGAAGTTTTGCCTGCTTCACCTGCCAGGGGAACGAGGTATGTGACAGTTTAAACTATAAGGTCATTCTGAGAGACAGCATCCAGAACCTGTTTATTGAAGTGACCACATCATCTTACACAGATTTACAAATGTATTGTACTCAATTTGGAGAATTTGTGAGTCTCCAGCCAAGCATGGCATTGATGATGAGAGGGTTCAGTGAGCTCTGACTCTATTCCAAAGGCAGCAGGAGAGCATCCTTCATGATGCGAATGAAAGTCCACATCAACATTTCAGCTCATTTTAAAATAAGGGCTGAAGATAAAAATTCTGATGCCCCTTTTTTTTTGGCATGGAGGTGATCACATGTCTGTGGCATCAACATGTTACTGGGGGTGGTGAGATGCTGGAACACCTTGCCTGGAGAAGCTGTGGCTGCCCCATCCTTGGCAGTGATCAAGGCCAGGTTGGATGGGCCTTAGAGCAGCCTGGTCTAGTGGAAGGTGTCCCTGCCTGTGGCAGGAGATTGGAACTGGATGAGCTTTAAGGTCCTTTTGTGAGAGACTGAACTATTCCACTGTCCATTGTCTCAAAGATTGGTATGACAAGCTGAGATGGGATTTCACCATTGTCTCAGAGATGGGTGGGATGAGTAGAGATAAGACTCCATTGCCTGGGAGAAGGGTGTGAGGAACTGAAATGGGACTCCACTGGTCCATTGCCTGAGAGATGGGTGGGAAGAGCTGAGATAAGACTCTTTTGTCCATTATCTCAAGGATTGGTGTGAGGAATTGCTGCCCATTATCCCAAGAATTGCTGCAGACACTTGCAGTTGAAGAGCTGGCTGCAAGACCAGCAGTACCAACTGGTCTAGCAGGAACGTGTAATATGTGACATTAGGAACAGAGGTAAGCCCCCCAACTCATTATAAAAGGGGGAAAAGGCAACCAGCAGGGAGGACAACTCCAGAAGGACACCTCCACAGGGACACCCACCTCTGACCACTACGGGCTCTTGGGGACACTCTGCTCCGATACTGACTATGGACCCTGGAGGACTCCTGACACCTCCAACGATGATGACTACAGACTCCTGGGACACCAATGGATCCACGGTGGTGACTATCTCTCTCTGCACCCCGACTTCTTGCTTCATTTCTATCTTTTTTCCAATCTGTCCTATAGCTATAGCCTTTTTTAAAAGAATTTCCTTTTTTATAATAATTGTCTTTTTGTAATAAACCAACTGATCAGTTACGGTACTTGACCTCGTTTGTGTCTTAATTTCACTCTTGGGATCACGTACGAAATAGGTCCGACACTGGGGTTTTCTCCAGTCGGACCCTGACACCTTTCCAACCCAAAACATTCTATGGTTCCATGAAATGTACTATCTACATCAGTGGCAATAGATACCAGCCTTTGGGATGAGGCTAAAGATGATTGCAAATTAAGATAGAGCGCCAGGGGAAGGCCTCATGAACTGGGCACCTCTACTGCTACTTCGAGACTTCTTTACAGAGTGGCCATGCACCTGATGGGGGTTGCTTGGCCTCAGCAGCCAGAGGTGAGCTTTGGGCCATGAATTCATGTGTGTGTAGTGGTTGTTCGTCTAGGGGAAGGATGTGACTGCTGCAGGTTATTCTGATACCAAGCACCAGAGAAAGGGCACGCTTCCAGGAGGTTGTGTAAGGATAGATTTGGTTGTGGCTTTTTTGGCAGCTGGTTCTGTTAAATGACCACAGTGAGTCAGAAAGCTGGCAATAATTATTCAAAGATAGTGGATGTGGATAATGATAACAGGAATTAATTACAAGAGGCAGTTAGCTCTCTGGTAGTAGACATGCTGTTAGGTAGCATATGAAGCATTTTAAACGTTGAGTTGTAAGAGCCAGTTCCAGCAGCAGTTGAACATATGTTGGTAACCTAAAGGCCAGATAAAAATTAAATTGTATTTCCGAGTAGATGTCACCCTCAGTGATGAAACTGCAAGGGGGATCAATGCCACACAGGCTTCAAGTAACTGATGTTAGAACACTTCTTTTGGCTCTGTCAAGCCGCTGTCACGTTCACACTTCCATGATCACAGGGGTGTCTTAAAAGATCCAGCATTTCAAAACTAAGTTAAGTGAAAACAGCAGTAACACTTCTCATCTGATGAATGCTCCAGTATTAATGTCGGGTTCTCCTTTCATGGAGGGTGGTGCTTTAGGTCTCTAGATCCTAAAACATGTGAAGTAGTATGTGGAAAGCAGCCTGCAGCACAAATACTGCATTCTTACAAAATTGAATGACTGATTCGGTTTATCACTGATAACAATAGCCTTGTTCTGTGCCAACAAGCATGGGAGATACTGACTGTCCCCTTTATTTCATGAAGCAATTGGACAAAGCTTTTGGCATCATATATCTCTTTACAACAGTGCATCTGTCACGTTTAGCAGATTGACACCTTTTATGCTGTTCTTGGACCGTGAATAAAGGGCTCTGGTTTATATTACTTTTTTAAAAACTGGGTGTTCCACCTTCCCCCCCCAACAGTCCTATTGTTACCAGGTAAGAACAAAACAGCAAGTGCTGTATTCCCAAATCCCAGTTAAGGATTTTTTTCGGTGCTTTTCATGCACTAAACCTTCCTGTTCCTAGTAAGGTCTGACAGTGTCTTTGATCACCTCGCATTTCCTCAATATCCCTCAAGCACTTTTAAATAGATACATTGCAAACAACTGCAACCAGCTCTTGACTACCTCTAACTATAGGTAGTTACGAGTTCAGACACTGTAAGTGTTTGAGACATGCTGTGAATCAACCTGACAGCTGTTAAATTATGTTTACCTCCATTTACTGTTACATTGTTTTCTTTCAACTTCTCTGTGGCTTTATACTTTGTATTTTCCAGGATAGTTTAATAACTTTAAAATCAACTCTTCCTTCAGTGATCTTCAGTGGGGCTTTGAAAAGCTTTTATGATCATTTTAAGCATCCCAGAGTTTTCTCATTACTTGCTGGACAGAATGAAGAATCAAATAATCAGAAGCTGAGCAAAAAATGGACTAAGATGCACTAGGGTTTGTTGGAAACTAGCTAGGATTTATCTTGGCCTCTAGAACTTCCTGACCAAGGACATCTGTGTTGGACATATTCCATATACTACACCTCACTAAAAAGATGTGATTTTTTAGGAGTAAAGCACAATGGCAGTCTGTGGTTTGGTTTGTTGCAAAGGCAGTGATTGTGTTGGCAATTAATAGGTGCCAGGGCACAGAGCTGGAGCCTTGAGGCCGCTGCTTTCACTGTTCAACTCAGCCAGCAGAGACCCAGCGTTCCCCCAGGCAAGCCTGGGCATGGGTCAGGGGTTAGCTCAGCCCCAGCAGAGGATGCAGACGCAGCTACCCCGTTTTGGTGCTTAAAAGAGTTTAATGATATGGATACAGCCACTGGCATGAGGCAGCTGGCCTCAGAAACAGAGCGGGCACTAGTACTCTTCAGTCTACTGATTTGGGTAAAATTCAGAATTGAGGAATACAGCAACAAGTACTCTGCGTACTGGAATTCAGAATGTTGTTGCCTGTAAATACACCATGACCTGCCCTTCTACACTACTGGAAGCATCCAACAGGGAATGAACTGAGAGGCACACACACCACCCCAGAGGGAGGAGAAAAATCCAAGGGCACTGGCTGCTGCAAAATCTCAAATTGAAAATCAGGGCTGGAGCATATGGGAACAACACGTTTACACTTAATCTGGTGGAATCTTCAATGCACTGAGAGTGGTAGACTATAAATCAAAATAAGTCAATTTCATCACCAACACCCACCAATTTTTAAATGGCTTTCCTATGGCACAGGTCACTTTGGCAGGTTCATCTGCTACTTTCTCACTTTCTCTCTAAACTCCTTGTTCATCCCTTAAAAACAGCAAAACCAAAACTAGAAAAACCCGACAACTAGCAGGCTCTGCAGGGAATATTTTTATAATTTATTAGGCAAATCTTTTCTGTTTGCACAAAACATATTTTTCAGAATGCTCTGAAACTTAACTATGTCTTGAAATCTAAGCTTTAATTTGAGAAATAAAGATTAAGTTCTGATGAAAATGTGATTAGCAGGATGCATGTGATCCTTTCATTCCTCTTGCAGCTCAACAGTTCCCCCCCCCGCCTTATTCTTCTCAAACCCTATGATTTTTATGAACTGTATTAGACTATAGGGGAGAAATCATGTTTTCTGGTTTTATTTCTCAAATTGTGGGAATTTGTTATTTTACTTTCTTGCTCAGGTCTAGGACAAAGTAAACTCTGAAAACCTCAGCTTTGATTTCTCACATATAAAACTTAAAACATGGCTCAGCTGCTTCTTAAGTACAAAAATACCCTGCACGCAAGCACAAAGAATCTCAGTGATTTTAGATAAGGACTTTGGAGGGTCCCAACTCCTCAAATGCTGACATGCAGGTCTGGCATGACTTGTATTTTAACTAGGTGATTCAAAATTTAGTTGGATTTAGGTGGAAAGGTCAATGAACCCTACACAGTCATTTCTCTTTTAAAGCACTTTCAAACATGTATACAAAAAACCCTCCTGATAACGTGGACTAAATAAATGTAGCTTTATTATAACCAGAATAACCAACTCTAAAATTAGCACTAAGTTAAAAATAAATACCTGTGTATTCCTTTAAAAGCTCAATCTAGTCTTTGTAAGATACCGTGTTTCTTTACATTAGTTGATTTTTAGTGTTATTCAGTGCTTTATAAGGACCTGCCAAGAGGCAATTAGTAGTAGTCAAACTTGATGCTGAAAGATCAAGTTCAATTCCTTTTTTATTTGATCTTGGAAGTCTGAGCTTTAATAAAATGTACACGTGTGGAAACTAGCAGTGTGCTAATACTCCAGAGCTTGTTGCAAGAACACTTATCAATGAGAAGGTGACCCAATGCTGGGTGAGAATCTGTATAGCAGTCTAACTAAAATAACCTTCACATTATTTTACCACTCATAATGCAGACACTTAATTCTCCAATAGTAAAAGTTTCTGGGCATCAAGAACGTTTCCAAGCACGCTCAAAGCTGCCTGTTCTGAATAGCTCACAATCCACAAATCTGCTTATCTTGCTTGCACGGTCCCAACCAAGTGGCGGTTGTGCCTTTCATCTATCAACTTTCTAGTTTTCATCTACTCTGATGCACAGGGGGATCCAACTTCAGCTCAAATTCTTCTACAGGGAAGGGAAACCCGTATTTTGTATACCTCTGAAGAGAATGAGCTAGCCATCTGGGTAAATACCCTAGAAAAACGGTTCTTCTTAGTCTCTGTTAAATAAGCTGCTCCACTCCGCATGGGAAAATTACACATTAGTTGAGTTGGAGTGATCACAGTCTTTTAATCTTGCAGTAGGTCCTCACCTGGGAAAAGGGAGGCACATGTGCCAATCTCCATCTTACATTAGTAGTAAGTTAAAAAGAAGGAAGCTAACAAAAAACATAACCAGCAGCACATATATGCAAGGGTCATTTCTGATCTAATCACACTTCTTGTCTGCGGTACTCTAAAATACGTAAAATCAAGAGGTTGATTCAATGATTTTAAATCAGCGGTTACCTTACACAGTTTAGATCTCAATTAGTACATCATGCCTACCTGGCACACCAAAATTCTTCTACAGATTCTCTGGGGAAACTGAAAAATACAAAATAATCCTTTCAAGGCACCAAGTAGATGCTACAGAGGAATACAAAATATTGAGAAATCTGGATCAGCAACCCAGTATTTTCTCAGAAGACTGAACAATAAATGGAGATCAGAATCGCAGTGATGTGTATTTCATGGATGATTGACAAATCACATATGCCGCACAAAGTAGGCACTGTCAGCCAAATGGTTCAATGCTAACAGCACTAAAATCTTTCCTGTAAGTGCAAATATTGGTACTACTCTCACTACATCATTGCTATTTTGGGGAAAGCAGATATTCCAACTACACAGACATAAAAATACTTCGCAGCTCTAAATGAAATCAAACAACAGTAGAAGGGAACACTTGGGGAAAACTAAGGGTTGTCTTAAAGCTAGCAACAAGGCTATGTTGGATCAGACTAATGATCTTTCTAATTACGTATCTGTACTATCACGGGATTCTTACCTATAGAAGTGGCAGTTCTTCTGGAAACTGCTAAAATTCTTGCGTTAGTGGTTTTGGAGGAAAAAGTAAGGCTGGGATGGCTGTATTCTGTGATGGGGAAAAAAGTAATTTTTAATTTGAAATTGTTCAACTACTTCAGTTCTTGAACTATGTCCCGGAGTTGAAGAAGATCCTGGTTTATCTTCTGTGAAACAGAGAAATTTTGCATGCCATACTTAAATACTACGTCTGCCAAATATTTTATTCCATTTCCCTTGCTCTTTAATCCTATTCCTAGAGTATGTTTTTCTTGTTCCTAACTATTTTCCTCCTATATCTCTGAACTCTAGTTCTTTGGAGATACGGTGAATGACTCAACACAGTATTCCAACAGAAGGTGTATCATTATTCTGTTTGACTGGTTTAATTTTAAGAGTTCTAGAAAAAAATTACCATATTCTCAATGTTGAATCTGTAATAAATAGAAAGGTGTTTTTAATTTATTTACTACCAGCTGTCAAATATAGCTTTTTTTCTTACACTGGTTTAGGAGCCTGGAAGGAACATGACTGACTTGTATTATTTCTTCCAATAGATTATTTTGAATGTAATATCACAAATTTTTGCCTACATGGTTCTGCTCATCTCTTCTCTGGGTAGATCTCTCTGATATTTCTTATGGCCTCCTCTGGTTTTATCTAAATTGCACAATGAGTAAACACTGAAATATTCTTCCTTCAGTCTTTCCTGTAATTACACATTAACAAGTATATTAGACTATATCTCTGATAACAGTAATGACAGAATGGCTCAAGTTATTACATAGACGTAAATCTTTAATAGCCCACTGCATTAGCTTCAGTGAAATTCCAAGTTTATACCAAAGCTACTGATAACCAGCTCCGTTCTGAAAAGTCAGATAAATAAACCCTCATCTATATTTTGAAAAGTTGCATAGATTTCTAACCAGCTACTATTGTAACTAAAAACCATCAAATCCAAACCCCAAATCACAAATGGCCCTCAAACTGGGTTAAGCAGAAATCCAAAGAAACTTTAGAGAAACATTAAGATAAATAGCCACTGAAGGACACCATTAAATTGTTTCTTATGAAACTTTATCATTTATCAATATAAATAACATCTGTCACATAAGACTTAAAGTAAGTCTTCTCAGACTTAGAACTCTAATATGAAACCAGTAAAACACATCAATGGTACACCTCATTTTGAGAATCTTCTGCTCCACAGAGTTTGCTTTAGCATACTGGAATACCTTACCAGAAAGTGCAGTAACAGCAAGCATTTTCAAAAGCAATAACCTAAGAAAATAATTACCAATATACAAAGCACCATAGTAAACATTCTTTTTTTCTGCTCCTATTTTTGTCATGGAGCAGCCCTCCTCCAAAATTAATTTTTTTAAAGCTCTGCTTAAAAAAACCCCCACATAATCCTTAGAATTCTCAGAAAACTTTGGCCATCAAATGGATGTGAAACTGAACATGGCAAACATCCAAGATTCTCTGCGAAGAAAGGCCCAATAGCAAACAATTAAGCACAGCAGTTCAATCATTTTCTCAAAGTTCCCTGGATAATGAGGGAATGTATTCAGCACAGAAAGTTGTACTGTCAAACTGATGCAGTAAGTTTAATCGAAGGTCTTTCATGAAATACAGGAGCACAAATTCAATTGCTTTAAAACAAAACAAAGCAAACCCCAAACAAAACCCCACCATAAACCAGTAGAATTCCTTTATTCAGTAGGAATTACGAAGGGCTAATTTTTAGTTTCTCTTTGTAAGGGAAGTTTTTTGTACTGAAAGATATAATAGTGAAACTGAAAGAGCACCACGGCTGGTGTGATTCAAGTTTATTTGGGTAACAACATCCTAAAGAGATTTTTAGGGTTATTGGATGAATTTCGACTAGACTCATTTACTGCTCAAAATATAAATGACATCTAGATCTACTTTCAGATGCTCAATAGTAGATTTGTGGTTTATTATTTATTTTTACACAAAAATAAATTATGTCTTCCTAAGTGACTTGATTTTGCTTTACTCTTCTACCTGCACATGAGGAGGACACCTAGAAACCTGCCTGTCAGAAACTAATCTTTGCATGTGCTTTTAAAAGATGTTTAATTTGTCAGTGCAGATGGTGGTTTGGGTAACACAGATACCTAACTCTACACTGCTTTTCACCAACAAGGAGAAGCAAGGTAAAGAAGTGTTTTGGTTGGAGTGGGAAGGCATCCAGAATCTATGGTAATGGGTGCACTGAAAAAGGAAAGAAAGGTAAAGAGCAGAAGAATACAGTTTGCTATTTAGTATCTGATATGGGCAGAATACACAGTGGCTAAGCACTCTGTAAGGAACTCCACAGTTGAAAATTCAGGTTACCACTGCAAGGTGCAGAAAGGATATATTCTTGGCATGAACCACGAACAAGTGAGTATCCGAAAGAATTTTGCTGTAAAGATGCTTTGTTAAACTGTAGGCTAAAAGAATTTTGATGTGAAGACAGTTAAATTGTAGGTTATTGTTTAAGACATTGTTTAAGACTACAGGATGAGTTTACTCAGTGGTATTTTATTTTGGCATATTTGGTTCTTTCTGCAGATGTTTAATGTATGTGACAATAATAAAAAAAGTTGGCTGGCCTCCTAAGTTCCATCACTCACTTCTTGCCCTTGTGAGATTATTGGTTGGTTTCAAGTGTAAGAATTAACAGTCACAAAAAGGGAAGCAACTGGTAGCGATAATTCTCATCTGAGGTGAAAAAAACCCACCAAAACCCCCCAAACAAACCACCAACGAAACTTGAGGAAAGCTTAGTCATTGCTTTATGTTGCTCTCAAGCAACCATTTCCCCCTCCACCCCCCACCAATATCATGCTTCAGATATTTAGCTACATTGTTCAGCTTGAGAATTTACAAACCCTAAATACTTTCCTTTGTCTATAAAGAGCAAATCTCACAAGAAACAAAGTATTTCCTTCTTGAGAACTGCTACCATTAAGTTTCAAGTAGCACACTTGCTGGTTGCAAGCTATTAAACCGTACAAACTGATATAAACAATTACGAGGGGAAGAAATGTCAGTTAAAAAAAATCCCCAAACTATCGAGGTACACAAAAATCAAGAAGAAACCAAAGATACTACATCAAAAGTAACCAGTAATTCAAGAGAATCCAAATACTTGGATACTTACAGTGCTTATAGCACTTTCTGGGAAAGGGGGAGGAGAAGAAAAAAAACATATAAGGCCAAGGTAGGGGAAAAAAAAACCCCAAGCCAACAAACAACCCTTGGGATGTGTCCATAACTGACTGTAAATTTTATGTATCAATCAGCTTTATGTACAGCAGAACAGAGTAAACTTTACTCTTGATTTTTTGTAAAATTATTTTAGTGAACACATGAATATTCACATTTAGAAGTCACAAAGTAACAGGACACGACATTGGCAAAAAGAATATGTAAAACTATCAGATGTTAAACCAATTAAATTTTTAGATTAAAATTATATGAGATTTTCTTTTGAACTCAAACAATTTTTATAGCTGAAAAAAGGAAAATAATTCCATTACTACTATAACTTTTTTTTTTCCTCTAATGCAGACCTTTCGGAGTAGAAATACCTCCTAAAAAATACTAGATCTCACTGACAAAGCAGAACTGATGTAGCTTTACTTAACGATAAAGGCAGGTGACAAGATCACATAAAAGAAAAGGAATTATTTGAAAGCAAAACAAGCGAGGTAGTAAAAATTGAGAGATTAGGATATTTTTCTCCACTTGCGTACATAACAAATATCCTCAATTTGACTGCAACAGGGCACAAGAAAAAAAAAAAAAAAATCAACAAACTTAAACTTTTAAAACATCTCCAAAAAAATAATGGAATATTTGTTACTGCTGCAGGAATTCTTAAACTCATTCTAACACACGCTACCAAACAATAATAATCCTGCATCTTCTCCCGTGGCCTGTGTGATTTCCACATTAAGCCACAAATAAACAAAACCCCCCATCAGGTTTCACCTGTCAGGAGAGGCAGAATGTATGTTTGCAAAACCTGTTTGTTGAATATTATTTTAGTACTGCAGTGCTTGAGTTCAGGTCAGGGACTGGGGTTCCATTTTGCTCAGCGCTTTACAATAGTTAAATAAAAGACACAATCCTTATTTTACAGTCAAAACACCAGCAACATTTTGATACTGTGGGCTGTATTTTAAACTGCATCAGGAAAAGTTGTGAGTTGCCAAAAGAAGAGAGAAGTTCAGTATATTCAGGACAGTTTTCCTCTACTTTCAGACTCTTTTAACTATTATAATTTCTCTGTTCTTCAGTTTCTAGTTTTAGTGATGCCATACAGAAGTATATTTTATGTAAACATCGAGGGAAAATAAAATGTTAATCGCATTATTCATGTGGCCCTTTGTTGTGAGAACCACCTACGAGAGATACTACAATACATATTTTACATCGCTAATAAAAGACAAGTCACTTAATGTTTTAAATCTTTATTAAATGGTAAATATGATTTCATTGCCACTTCAATTATGTGACGTGTGGATTTAAAATAAAGCTGGAACACGGAGCAGTTATTGTTAGAAAAACTGGGAAAAGGGAGACACACATACATTTGTAAATATATAAAGTGAGCCTCACTACAGATAAAGTGATCAAATCCAGAACGCACGAGTTTACATCTTAAAAAAACCCCCTATCCTACAAAATACATTTACCCTGATGATTAGCCCACATGCTAGATTACAATTTTAATAATTTTTAGGACATTCTATAACAGTATGTCAAAATGCATAGCGACTCGGCATCTGCTACATGAATCTGATTTCTATCACTTTCTGTAACACGACTTCATGGAAATATCTGACATTTCAGCCTCCCTTCTCTAACCTTCCACGGATATGTTTGTCCAATAAAGCCGAAGTGTGGCCGCAGCAGCTTTCTCACCGTGCCCAGCACAAAGCTCAAGCAAGAGGCTCGTACACCAAACTCAGAGGCTTGGAAACGTACATGTAAAAATGTTCAACTCAGCCTCCCCTCAGCTGCACAGAAACACGGCTGAAATCGAATTTTGTTAAAAGTTATACAGTCGTGAGCTTCAGGGTCTTACACACAAAGCGTTCTTTGTCTAATTCCTCCATAATTTCAAACACACTTTCGGCTTTGCCTCACGAGTTACATTAGTTAATAAACGGGGCAAAATAAATACTAAAAAATGACAGCTTCCCCTGTTTACACCGATTCCTGCTACATTCACTCTTATTGTCCACAAGCGCGTTTGTTCTGGCAAGGCCCAAACTCGACCTTAGAAAGCACAGATGCATTGCAAGCCATAAAGTAATTATGCTCCTTTATACCCCTTCCTCATCGGTTACGGATTTTTTTTAAAGGTAGTTATCAGTGGTAACGATAATTACCTTTAAACAAAGCAAAAATTACTTGCTTTGTTTTTATTTCCTTTTCCTTTATGACTGCAAGCAGCAAATAAACAGTTCTAGCACGAATCAGAGCGTTTATTCGGTATCGTCAAGCTACCAAACATTAAATAAATCAATGGTTTAATCTCTAATCAGGCTCTGTACAATGTTGCAGCCTTTCAGGAACCTTCGGTTACGTTATTGATCCGCTAGTGAATTACCTCCAGTTCAGCCATAGGTTGCAGGCATCACCATCCCTCGCTTGTCCTCGCGTTGACAACACTCCTCTTGCCATCGCTCCTAGAAGCCACAAGATTCGTCAGTCCGGCGTGTCTGATGTGGTTGGCGGCAAGAACAATGAATAAAACGGTTATTAGCTGTTCGGGTTTGGGTTTTTTTTTAAGGAAAGTTCTGAAAGGGAGCACCCTGAGAGCTCGTCACTCTCCGTGGCCGAGACCCGGCCCCAGGCAGCGCTGCCGCCTGACAAACAACGCAAAAAACCCGCGTTTCGGGTTGTTTGGGGCTTGCTGGGGCTCCCACTCCCCCCAACCCCAAAGCAGGAACCCGGCCCAGGGCACGATGTTGCAAGAACGAGACCCAACAACGCGTGACACCGGCACTTACGCGCAGATGCCAAACCCGCCGCGCCCCGAGGCCCCGCCGGGCGCTGAGGGAGCCCGGGGCCGCCGGAGCCCCGCGCCCGGGAGGAGCCTGGCTACGGGGGCTGGGGGAGCCGCGGCGGGCGGCGGAGGGGGGCAGGGCCAGGCTTCCTCAGCCCGCCTCCCCAGCGGGGCCGCGCTCCCCGGGGGCATTTTGGCTCCGTTCGCTTCCCCTTTCTGCGACACCGCAACTCGGTAACTTCCAGCCCCGCCGCCACCGCCACCGCGAATCGCCGCTGCCCCTCCTCCCCGTGCGTCGTATCCCTCCGCGCTCCGGCCGCCCGCACCTCGCAGAGAAAGCGCCTTTCAGCCGCCAGCCAGCCGCCTTCCCGCCCGCCCCGCCTCTGCCGCTCCGACATCTTCTGCCTCAGCCCGCCCGCTAATAAACACGTAGCGCTCGCCCTCGCCCCTTCTCCCCTCAGCCGGGCAGCGCCGGGGACCGCCGCGGCGGCGGCGGCAGGGCGGGAGAGGGGGCAAGAGAACGCGGGTTTCCCCCCACCCCCCCCCTTCCCCGCCTGGCCGCCGCCGGGCTCCGGGGACTGAGGGGCGCAGGGAGCGGGGGGAGGAGGGGCGGCGCGCTCGGCGCGGAGCGAGGGGCCGGGAGGGCTGAGGCGGGGGGCGCGGAGGAGGAGGAGGAGGAGGGGACTCTTTCTCCGTGCGGAGGAATCGCGCTCGCTCGCGCTGGCTGGCGGCGGCGGCGGCGGCGGCGGCGGCGGCAGCGGCAGCAGCAGCGGCGGCGGCGTTGGCGGCGGGTCGGTGTGAGTTGTTTCCTCCTCCTGCCCGTGGGTTGAATGGTGGAGCCGACACTCTTCCTGGTGAACGAACAGTGACAGCTACCGGGCGGGCGGGCGCGTTTCGCTGGGACCCGACGCTGCCGCGGGAGCGCGGCCCGAGCCTCCCTCCCCCCCTTTCCCCCCCCTCCCCTCCCCGGTTTTCGCCTCGCCATGTCCGGGGACGGCGGCAGCAGGCACACGGCGGAGCTGCGAGCGGGTGAGTGAGTGCCGCGGGAGCCGCCGTGCGGGGCGGCGGGAGCCGGAGAGGGGCGGCGGGGAGGGGGGAAGAAAGAAAAGCCCGCGGGGAAGGGGCGAGCTGCAGCCTTCACCGCCTCTCCTCTCCCCGCAGAGCTCTACTTCCTCATCGCTCGCTTTTTGGAGGACGGACCCTGCCAGCAAGCGGCTCAGGTAGGGATGGAGGGATGGAGAGGGAGGGATGGAGGGAGGGAGGGATGGATGGCGCCGCCGGGCCTGGCGGGGAGGGGGCGGCCGGGCAGGGCGGCGGATCGGGCGCCGCTTTCTCCCTATTTCCTTCTTTTTAAAAGCCGCCCCCGTTTTCTCAACACATCCCCTCATCCCTTTTGTTGCTGCAGGTCCTGATCCGAGAAGTGGCGGAGAAAGAGGTAAGCGGCGCCGCGCACCCGGCGCTCGCCCCGCCTGCGGCCTCCCTCCCCCTTCCCTCGCTCTCTCCCGCTTCCCCCGCCCCATCCCGGGGCGCTGCCGCTGCCGGGGGGCTGCTCGAGGGAGGGGAGCCGCTCACGGGGCGTCTTCTCTGCCCTCCCCTAGCTGCTGCCCAAGCGGACCGACTGGACGGGCAAGGAGCATCCCCGCAGCTACGAGAACCTGGTAAGCGGCCGGCGCGGCGGGCAAAGTTGGGTGGTTTTTCTTTTCCCCTCACTCTCCCTGAGCAGCCCTATGAAAAAATTGAATTTCCCGCAAAAAAAAAAATTACAACTTAAAAAAAGAAAAAAAAGAAAAGAAAAAAAAAACTTGGGAGAATTTTTTTTTTTTTTTATTTTATTTTTTTGACATAACCTCGTCTTCGTCCCTCCCTGCCCCGGGGGCAGCCGCGGGGGTCCCGCCGGTGCCGCCTGCGCGGGGTAAATAACAACAAGCGCCCGAGCCCCGGCGCGGCCTCGCCGGCTGCAAACAGAGGTACGTCATGGACGCGGCGCGGGCGGGCGAGAGCGAGCGGCGCGGCGCGGGGCGGGGCCAGCGCCGGCAGCGGGCGGGCGGCCGGGGCCGCGCCGCCGGCAGGAGGGGGCGCTCTCCGCCGCTCCGCGCAGCGCCGCCCGCACGCACAATGCCTCCGCGCCGCCGGCGCTGCCGCGCACGGGCCCCGCGGTGGGCAGCGGGAGAGGCCGGGACCCGGGCCGCTGTGCTGAGCGAGGGCTTTATTCCTCTCGCCGTTTTGTTACGGGTTGGGATCGACACGGCGGGTTGGGAGTCGGGTCGGCTCGGGGTGTCCTTCCCGGTGCGGTGTGTGCCCCTGCGTTGTATCGGTTTGAAGTTTTTATACAGTGTATCCGGTGTGTAGGAATAACCGGTTCACAGATTCACATCACAAATGTGACTTACGTGGTGGTGTCGTCCGTTCCACACCTCCCCCTTTTGTTTTATTTTCTGCTAATTCCCAGTGTGTGCTTTTCATCTCGGGTGTACATTAGTGATTTAAAAGAAAGTACTGGCAGCATAAGTGGTATAGCTCTTGCTAGCTGAGAGGGGCCTGTGTATTTTTTCTTTTTTCTTTATTATACTGTGAACTGCAGTAGTTGGGAAAACAGCAATTAAGATGTCTGGATTGTGTCTGTTAGCAACTTGTTGCTAGTATTGTTTTTGTTACAGGTGCACTGTTGTGTAATTTAGTCTCTGGATTTCTGAATAAGATTTCAGAGGCAGATTGAGCCTTGCTTATTATAGGCATCAAAGCAAGGTGTCCCTTTGGGCTTTCTGATTGGTTGTGGCAGTTCCGAGCTCCAGTACTTCTGAGACTTAGGCCAGAGAACTTTCGAGCTCACACAAAAGGAGGCAGAGCAGTCTCCATCTGTAATGCGTCCAGTAAATACATATATAAAGGCACATATGTTATCTTAGTTATATTATTAATGTTACAGTACGAATCATAGGTAGTTATTACAGTTGGAACAGGTTTACTTACTGCATTAGTTTTCTCTGGAGCAAGAGGTGGATTCGCCCAGGCACTTTAATGCATGTGGTGCGGAAGAACTGATAGCAGCTGACTTGTTGAAAACAGATTTATACCAATAAATACCTATAGTTTTCAATTTTCCTGAAATGAAAGATCATCAAGAAATTCGACAGGGAGTTTCAGAGTGCTGATACTTTTGCATTATATATTGTGCTTTGTCTACCCACTTGTAAGACTGTGAGGCCATATTATTTATTTCAAACAATAGTCAGAAGTTGGTTGGTAAAACTTCCCATGATTCTCTTTTTTTCCAATAAACTGTGAAGAATTGCAGGTGTACTCTTAGTGTAGAATGGATTTGGGTTTCTTCTGTATAGTCAGAATATGAAAGGATGTGACAAAAGAGAAAGTGAGGAAAAAGGCATTTTGAAGGTTGAAGTAGGAAGACTTGATGAGAAATAAGTTCATTCAGACCCTTGTTTCCAAGAAACATGTATTGTTTGTTGGAATGTAGGTATTTAGTCAGAATAGATATGTAATGAGATAAGGTGTACTTCCTCAAAATTTGGACTCTATCCTGGGTACAGACATCAGGCAATGAGATGCTGACAAGAGCCTTTCTCTTTTCATAGTCTTCAGTTCCTAACAGTTTCCTTAGACTTCCAGATAAACATTTATATGCCCTTTTCCACTTTGTCCCTACCTATGTGTTGGGAGAAGGGGGGAAAGAAATTGGTTACTTTGTTCTTGATGCTTTTCTCCATCCTCTCTCTGCTCTTGCTTCAGTTGTCAAAGATATGTGAACTTTGTATTGCTTTACATTTTAGGCTTGTGAAAGCTGTCACGGAAGCGTGTTTGCAGTGTGGCAGTTACATTTCATACAAAAGAAATGTTTTTCACAATGTCTTGTTTCGTTAAACAAAAATTGCTTATTTTAAACCAAGGAATCTGTTAAGATAGGGGGTGATGATAAGCTCATCTGTTTCTCCATTTTTATTATTTTTTTTATTATTATTAAAATTTTTTTTCCAGCTTTAAGATGCTGCTGCTTCTTTCTGGAGACAGCATTTTTTGTCATGTTTTGGTACCGCTTCTCAGACTTGAAAGCCTTGAGCTTTCAGTAAACTTCATAGAAGGAGCTGAAGGGAGAAAAGCTAAGAAATAAAAATACCCGTAAATGTAGTGTTGGATGTCTGACGTGTGCTCTTGAAGGGAATAAAGGTTCTGTGTAACAGGGGTGGAATTTAATCCCAGGCTCTGTCTTGTTGCTTGCAAAATCATGCCTTTTATTATGCATCTATTAAGGTACATATATTTTAAAGTGATGATGTTGTTCCTGGTTTTGTTCTCGTTTTGAAAACATTTACTTAGGAATTCTTATTAGAGCTAAGTTTCTGCTATTAGACTAAAATTCACAGCCTTAGATACTTTATTTCTGTCACTTAATTTGTGCAAATAATGTTAAATTCCATGCAATTTACATCTTGTAAATTACTTCCATTTTTGTGTTTGGTCAGTGAAAGTAAATGTTTCATCATCTTATAAGCTAGCACCATGCTGTGCGTGCTTGTAATGCTACAGGAAAATAAATGTGTTCAGAAGTGCTATTATAATACAGTTTACATTCTGAAGTGATCTTTCTTGAATTCAGAAGTATACTATTTCCCTAGTATACTTTTCTATGGCCACCATTTGTGGTATATATAAACCATTTGAATCTCTCTTTGAGAGCACAGTTTCTCATTTCAGAGCGCCAGTCTCATTTTTGTGTTGTCAGTATTAAGATGTCTGTTTGTGTGATAACCAAACACTGTCTGAGAACTGAGTACACGGGTAGGTTAGTCTCAGTCTGGGTGTACCAAGGGTGGTGGGATTCTCCAGCAACAGATCTCAAGATGTTTTGTGTTCTCTTGCATTAGTTGAGACATATTAATGGTAAGCCAGCTGTTCTTCTCTTCTTTTTGAAAGACTGAGGATTTCTCATGATGGGGGGCAGAAATTGAGGAGTTTTAGGAGTTAGCAGCTCCCTTCAGGAGAGCAAGGCAGCCCTGCAAATTGTTTATAGATTGTGGTTAAAGATGTTGTTTAAGTGTTGTGTGGTTAGGCTTTAAAGCACCTTTGCTAGGGCCTTGACATATGCACGAGCTGTGGTGTGCATCATCGTTTGACTCCAGGGTAATTGTTTTTTCACATTGCAGTTTCGGTGTGCGTGTAGCTTGCTCTAATTGTACGCTGCAGATGAAAGCTGTGCATGTCTGCAGCATCCTTTGTGTGGGCAGGGGTGCTCATCCCAGCGCACGGTTAGTCAGATAAGGGAGCTGAACTGTCTGAAAAATGCACAGTACAAAAATCATTTTCAGATGGTTCAGCTCTCATCTTGCGTGCAGCAACCTGTATCCTACTAGCACATTGAGGGACGTGATAGGACTGCGCGTGGAGGGTTTTGGCAGTGTGTTGGGGTTGCTCCTTTTGGGAGCAGAGCGGACTTCAGATGGGTGAACATTTAGATTCGCAGCAACAATTTAGAGCTACCATAGAGGCTGGCTGGATTTTTTTGTTTGTTGTTTTTTTGGAGGATTTTTGGTGTGGGTTTTTTTGTTTGTTTTGTTTTTTTTAATTATTATGTTAAAGGTCTTCTAGGGTATAAGCATCATACTGTGTATGAGTTAACTTCTTCTTGTCCAAAATATTAATGTAACTGTCATTTTCACTGTTGAATTAGAATTTTATTCATGTTGGTGGTGGTTGAGGAGGGAGAAATAGGAAGGCGGTGTGATAGGCTTAGGAGGCAGCGTGCCTTGTTCTCAGGAACAGAACAGTTTATTACTATTTTGCTCACATTTGTCCTTTTCTCTTCCCCTGCCCACAATTATTAAATGTGATTCAAAGTGGAAATGTCAGAATGGCTATTTTCAGGCCATTCCGCTGTTTGTTCTTTTTGGTTATGCAAATGTATGTGAAGTTACAGCGTATCTGTGGCACTGGGACACTAAGTCCATTACACAAACAATGAAATACAGTGCCTGAAAGACTTTTACCAACATAGTAGAAGTCTTTTAGGCAGCATTGTGGTTACTGTTTAATAATTCTGTTTCTTAATGAGTAACCAGATAATAAGAGTTTTTTTTCTTCAGGAAATGTGCTGTAAAGGTATTCAAAGAAATGGGGTGCAAAAATAAAACTTGCATTGAATCAGAGAGCTGTGTCATCATCTAGTTTCTGTTATTAACAGTATTTTGGGGAGAGTCTATACAGTGCTTTGGAAGGTGTTCTGAAAGACTGGAGGTAAGAAAACCCGTGAAATCATTGCGATTCATAGCCGTGTTTTTGGTCTCATCGTCAGTGCTTCTGTTGGACATACATCAACTTAAATGATTTCCTTTTAGTTCTAAAAGACAAACATTTCTACGGATTATTGCCTTACCTGGGAAATTTAGGTGATGTTAGAGCCTGTCTGTTCAAACTATTACATTTTGATGAGGAGGAACTGTTCATTGCGCAAAATACCACACATATGTTCATTCCATGGATAATCGAGAGGATTAGCTAAGTGAACTGTTTTGTGCTACTTCTTTCAAACTGAAACTAAGGAACATTGATGAGAGATGGGATAAAGAGGTATATCAAGTTTCTAAGGTGTACCTTTTATTAAAAAAACAAACCAAGTAACAAAAACCCCACAAAACCCCCCAGATGAATGAGCTTAAGATAGGCAAATAGGTATAGGTAATCTAACAGTAATAGGCGTAGGTGAATGTCTTAGTTCATAAGGTTGAAAATGCTGCTCCTCTTCATACCTTCTCATGGTAAATATCAAGCTTGCCACAGTCTGTTTATGCTAATGTTTAAGTTTTTTATGTGCTCTGACCTCACATCTCTTTAAAGTGTTAAATAGTTGGGAAAACTAGTATGTTCTTGGGATGGCTGGTTTCATATAGGTCTGTTTCATAGAATCACAGAATGGTTTGAGTTGGAAGGGACCTTAAAGATCATCTAGTTCCAACCCCCCTGCCACGGGCAGGGACACCTTCCACTCGAGCAGGTTGCTCAAAGCCCCGTCCAGCCTGGCCTTGAACACTGCCAGGGATGGGGCAGCCACAGCTTCTCTGGGCAACCTGTGCCAGTGCCTCGTTGCCTTCGCAGTAAGGAATTGTTTCCTCATGTCTAATCTAAATCTACCCTGCTTCAGTTTAAAGCCATTTCCCCTTGTCCTGTCACTACATGCCCTTGTAAAAAGTCCTTCTTCTGCTTTCTTGTAGGCCCCCTTTAGGTATTGAAAAAGTGTTATTTCATTAGACAAAAAGTAATCAGGCATTAAAATAAGAGGCATTCCTATAGGAAATCATGGTGAAGTATCCATATACTTCTAGCTCAAAGATAATTAGAAAGTACATGAGAAATAAACATACTTTGGGGAAAACGGTTAATTCTCCAATTCTCCTCTCCCTGTTTGTTGTTCTGCCCCTCCAGCCCCCCAAAGGAAGAAAAAAAAAAGAGAATCCTTCAGGGAAAAGTAATTGCACTTCATTGCAATTCCTAATTTTAAAGTGATAAGGCACTTGCTGGTGGTACAGCGTACTTTATTAGATTGATGGTTTGATATAGTACAACAGTTACTGTAATTCAATTGGAGCTTGTTTTGGGTAATATGTTACATAGCAGAATAGTTAAAGCCACGATAGCTGCTGGTATTGGCAAGGTAGAGCTCTCGCATCTTGAAACGTAGGTAGCTGACTGACTCTGGATTTTGTTGTTAAATGTCCTTGTGTGGAAATGTGTTTTTCTGAAAGATATTTACAATCTGACTTGTAGTTAAGCATGTTAACTGTTAGCATGGGGAGGAGGGGAACCCCCAACAACAGTACATTGGAGAACGTTTCCGTATGCCTAGTGCTTAGAGCAGAATCCAGAATAGGGTCATATTTAAATTGATGCCTAAAACACTGGCAGTGAATAACTGCATTATGTATTACAAATTTAACTAAAGAGTCTAGATCAAATCATGATTCTGTTCATGCATTCACTGTGATTCTGATGCTGAATTATTCTGCAGAGTCATGCAGAATGAAAATACAAGCACTTAGGTCTGTTTCAAAGGTAATAAAGATTTGAACGTTTGTCCAAATAGCCGTGTAGCTGCATTTTGTGTATTCCCATGCTGTTTGTTTGGTATAAGTAAAGTTGGAGGTAGTAGGTAAAGGGTCAAGTTGAGGATAATGCTGCTGTTTATTTTCTAGAAAATATTGTTTGTGCTTAAGATCTGTAATTTTTTGTACTTGCTAACAGGGTTCTGATTTCTTATTAATGTTGAAGAAATGTTAACTTGTCCGTTTGAAAAGTCTGTGTGGAAAGTCTATTTGAACAAAACCAGAGCTCATTGTTATACTTAAAAAGCATATCTTCTGTGCATTTCTGTTGGAAGAAAGAGCAGAACTAAATGTTGCGGGTAGTCTAATAGGAGGAGGAAAGAAACCAGCCAGAGATTCAGGTAGGCAGGATTGGCAGAGAAAAAAAAAACCAACCCTGGTGCGGTTTGACATCACAGTTTTGGCATAAAATTTAAAAATTCCTGTTCGTAGAGTCCAGTTCTCGCTTTTCATTTAGAGCTGTGTGAATTTTAAATACTTATACATCTGTTAGGGTTTTTTTACCTTTTGCTTTTATTTTCTCCTCTTGGTATCAGAGATTGATATCGAGACAAATTTCCATCATTCTATTGCGTTGTCATAAGCTTTCCTGTTTCTGACAAAGCTTGTAAAGTGTCCTTTTAAAAAATAATTTTATATCTTTTGTCACTGAAATCTGACTTGAAAGTACTCTTGACAAGGATTGGTTTTCTTTGTTGTTAATTGTTCTAGGAGAAGGACTCAGGGTGGTAGGTGTATTTTACGTTGGTTCTAGCGTCTTTTTACGGTTTGTCAGTGCAAGAATTATCTCCTGATAGGTTGCACTTTAGAAAAATGTAAATAATTTTAGCTTTCAAGCCACTCTGTTGTTTAATGTATTAAATAAAAGACTTCCTTACCTTGTCCTTTCTTGAGTTGTTGCTGTAACACTGTGGTTTTTCTTTGTTTTGTTTTCCCTTTCTCAAAAGGGAGGAATCGGGATTAAGGTGAATTCCGGTTACGCGCTTTATTTGTGACTTTACTGTAACGCTGATAGTCACACATACAAATTGTCACCGGAACAGGCTTCCTAGAGAGGTGGTCCCAAGCCCATCAGTGTTGGAGGTATTTGGACAATGTGCTTAATACCATGCTTTAGGTTTTGGTCAGCCCTGAGGTAGTCAGGCAGTTGGCCTAGAAGATTGCTGTAGGTCTCTTTCAACTGGAAATATTCTATTAATATTTTTTAAAGAAAAATTTTTTTTTTTTTTTTTCTGATGGAGAAGAAAGTACTACACCTGGAGAAAACTTACTGAATAGCCTGGTTTTAATAAATATTCCAGTTCCACCATTTACTACTTTATAAAACGACAAAAAGGGAAAGAAAAATCAAACCCATAACAAAATAAGAGGGTTTTTCCGTAGCGGATTTTACAGCTTACATTTTTATTTTTAAAATAAAGTTGTATAAACTTTCTGGAACTGAGAATTGTTTAGATGGCCAGTGTCACTCTGTTTTGGTTTTTTTTAAGGGTACAGCTCACTTAGTATTGTTGAATCAGTTTGTTAATGAGTTGCTTGCAGATGCTGCTTAGTAGCAGTATTCAGACAAATGCTGTGCAGAAGCATCATAAAACTACTGCGTAATTTGGTATAAATAGCTGTTTTGACACAAATGGACTTACATGAGGAGAGACTATAGTGTGGGTGTAAAGTATGGATTAAGATCTTTAATAGGCATGATCAAGAGTAATGCAAATAGATCTCCCTTTCCAAAACGTTTCCTTTAAAAACTGCACGAGGAATTGAGCCTACCTCGTTTCTGCTAAAATAAAAAATGAACACATTGCTTATGACAAATCATGAGAAGTATGACTCAAGATGTCAGCTCGCTGTAGTTTCGGAATGTGTCAAAGCCGATTTGCTTCATTTACTTTAGATTTTGTGCATTTGTGAGGATGTGTAAAACGGAAGGTTCTTGAGCAGGATAAAATGACAACTGAATTGCATACGTAGTTCTAATACTTGTGGTGAAACAAAAAATTCAATAATTATTAGTCTTTGAGAGATAAGTTTAGGTTCTGCAGATGTGAAGTCTGTTTTCAGATAGAATTATGCAAAGGGCAGTATTTAAGTTTTTGTGCTCCTTTTGGTAGTAGAGGAGGGGAATAAAAGCTCAGGAAATTAATCAGGGCTGTTGGTGGCAGAAACATACGTAGCTTTGTCACCTGTTACGGCTATTCTAATATTTTAGGGCTCTCAAGCATGTATTTTGACTGTGATTCCTCCTGTAAGTAGGAAAAAACCTCAAGTTCTGTTTGCATCTTACTGATAAGAAAAATGAATCAGAATAGCAAGTTCTGAATTGAGTAGATAATTTTTTGACGCTCTTCTAACAGGGCCCCTGTCTAATGATGTTGAATTTAGCCATTTTGAAGAGCTGATCTGTACAATCAACTGTAACTTGATAAAAAAAAAATAATCCTTTTTTTAAGAAAAGGCTTTTTCTTTTTTTAAATGACTTACAAGATTCATGCAAGTTAACCTTTAGGGAGTCAAATTGCGGCAGCTTGCAAGGCCTTCTACAGATGTAACATAATTGCCAGAAGGGAAGCCCTGCTTTCCTAGAAGCAGCTAAACATTTGCCCGCCAATGGGAAGTAGTGAATGAATTCCTTGTTTTGCTTTGCTTGTCCTGCAGCTTTTGCTTTACCTGTTAAACTGTCTTTATCTCAACCCACGGGCTTTCTTTCTTTTACCCTTATGATTTTTCTCCCTCACTGCACTGAGGGGGAGTGAACAAGCGCCTGTGTGGGGCTGAGCTGCCGGTTGGGTTGAACCACAGCAGGAGCAAAAGAGAGAACTTCACCTCCTTCACTAGAAGGTTGTGTTGGTGGTGGTGGGAATTACTGGTGTAAGCAAGGCTTTTCCAGAGTCTCGTTTTCAGACATCAGCATTCTTTATGTTAACAAACTACTGGAGTACATGAAGCGATTGCAGTGTGTCAGCAAGATAGGAGCACATTTGTTGAGAATGAGGTAAATTCCTGTTAATTAGGTGTAACATAGAAGCATCATTCTGCCTAAAATGTCAGTCAAGGCCTTCTCTAGTTGCAGAGTAACAAAACATCACAAGCTTTTACTGCAGTGCCTTTTTTTCTTTTATTTCTTCCCTTGTTTCTGCAAAGTAAAACTGTGAAGACTTATTTCAGGCTGTGTGTGAAGGATAAAACTACTACACACTAAATCCTGTACAAGAACTGAAGAAAACTGAGTTTCTATCCTCCTTCCTAATTTTATTACTTTAAATATGCTTTGTTATTGTCTAAGCTGACAATAGCTTATGCATTTTAAAAATGCTATTTCTTAACCAAGAGCTATATATTAATAGGATTGTACTGTTGGCACGTTTGAAGCTTTTTTTCCCTTCCTATGTAAGATGGTCTTCTGATCTAGAATTATAGTAGTTCAAAAGAACGAACTGGTTTTGTCTGGTCAGTCATTAACACTCGTTCAACATTGCTATAATCAAGTGGCGAGAAGCTCTTTTGCTGATAACAGGAGCTTGTTTTGATACTGCGCCATTGAAAACGATGAGCAGTTGCCAAAACTAGTCATGTTTGTAGCCTAATAGAGGATCATGCATACCAATTTTAAAATTAAATTGCCTAAGCCAACATTTTCAGGATTAAAAAAAAAAAATCCAGTTGTGGAGCTACAGCAGAGTCTTGTAACTTCGATAGGTTGAGGGAGGGTGTTTTTGCATTGTCTTCTACAAAGCTGCGTTATTTATTTGGTGCATGTGGATCTTCCAAGAATTCTGTAAATACAACCGTAGAATGGTGTTGCTGTTCTTACAGTCTTTGTCTCATCTTTATCTTAGAGTAACTCATATTGACCAGATCACTATTTAAATATATTATTGACTATATACTTTATAATCACAATACAAAATGTAAGGGAGCTTATTAGTCTGTGACCAACTGTGCCTTAAAGTCAGAAAGTGGAAAATACCAACAGTTCTCTGTGCAAAGTGGCATGTGTTGAATAGAAGAAGTAATTAGGACCAGCTGGAATGAATTAGTTTACTTAAAGGTCGTTATTTGTTTTTATCCGTAATATACTATGATTTTCCTGCGAATTTGTGTAACAATTTGGAAAAAAAACCCCCAGTAAGTCTTCAAAAATACGGGGGTTTTTTAGCAAATGTTTTGTTTGCTCTTTCATATAATAGGTGAAATACTACAGACACTTGGCACCTGACCACTTGCTTCAAATATGCCATCGACTTGGACCGCTTCTAGAGCAAGAAATTCCCCAAAGTGTCCCTGGAGTGCAGACATTATTAGGAGCTGGCAGACAGTCTTTGCTTCGTACAAACAAAAGTATGAAAAATTTATGAGAATTTTGAGAGTTCTTGATATTTCATGCCTCTTCTGCATTTTTGCACGAAAAAACGCTTGCCTACATTTTGTTTGTGTATTTTTTCTAAAACAGGTTGCAAACATGTTGTGTGGAAGGGATCTGCTCTTGCTGCGCTACATTGTGGAAGGCCTCCAGAGTCCCCTGTAAATTATGGCAGTCCACCTAGTATAGGTAAGTCAGTTTTATTCTGGCATTACTATTACCTAACTCCCAGGTTGATTGATTATTGTGAGGATAAGAGCTAAGTAGTAGTGCTGTGTGTATTTGACCTTGTTTGTGTCATGTACCTTACATTTAGTATCCTTTTTATTAAGATGTGTTGTCATATTTGCCGGTTTGTATGTGGGGAAAAAAATGGGTATTGTAAATTAGTATACTAGTTCTGCTCTGAAGTTAATTTTGTCTTTGAAGTATCAAGTGAAATAAAATATATTTCAGCAGCGAATGCATACGAATAAAACTTCCTTAAAGATGTAGTAAAGCTGTCAGTAGATAAATAATTAGTAGTATATAACAACTTAAAACCAGGAGAATGTGGCCTGCACCTATTGCTGGGGAGAACGAGTGATGTAGACTGGTAATGGTTTTCTTTGGAAGGATTTGAGCGTCTTGTAGAAGTTATTCTTTCTGCTCTCTGGTCCATTGAGTAATTTTGTAGCCATGCTTTAGTTTGCTGTGCTGTATCATGAAGCATGCATGTGCTGTCTGTACAGCTGAAAAACTGAGAAGCTGCGGGCCAGAGGTATTCTTTTTTCCTTTCTTCGTTATTTTTAAGCTTTCATATGGTCACTAAAACACGTTTTAGTTTTCAACCTCTTAACAGGAAGATACATGGGGTTTTTTTAGTTGCTAGAAGAATTGAGTTGTGATATTTTAGGAAATTATCATCCTTTTTATTTTGTCATGGATAGGAAAATGTGCAAAATTACTTTTGTCTTTTCATCTTTTTCTGCTGATGTCCAGGGAAGGGGGAACGACTAAGACCAAATTACCAGTGTGGATTATACAAAAGCAGTAGTGGTTTATACCAAACCAGTAGTTACAGATAGATGTGCAACGTTGGATGAGAGTGGGCAGAGACTATCCAATTGATTGGCTTCTGATCAGGTGCAGCTGCTGCAAAGACAAAGGTTTCAGTCTTGGAAAAAGAGAGAAGGCTGAGTATATATTGGGGAACTAAGGAGTAACAGTGTGCAAATACATAGCTAGGTGCCTTTCGGAACAGAGGCATATTTAAAGTGGTAACTTGCCATTACATTTTTTTCAGTCTCTGAACTCATTTTGGAGGCTATTGGTAGCCTGTAGGTTTTCCATTAATTGGGACATATATATAAAAATACATAAAATATATGACTGAGCTTAATTTTTGCTGTTTATATTATTTCTAATGAACTCAAATCTCAAAATGCATACCATTGCACTTTACCCAGAGAATTATAGCTTAAAAACATGCGACAGCTGAGAAGCTTTGACTTGGTCAGATGTCAGAAGTATTTGGTTGTCTTAGTAGCTCTTTCATTTTAAAGCACAAGTTGCATGCTTTCAGTGGTATTTCTGTAGCTGCTTGGAATATAGGAAGAAAATGTGGTTTTGCTGAGTGTTTAGAACTAAGTTCAGAATCTCATCACCTAGTATGTGTATTGGTCAGAGGTGGTTCACTTAAATGCTCATGTAGCACCTGCATCCATTCAATGTGGTTTTGTTTAGAGCTGCTATTTTGGTATTCATGTAGAGAGTTGTTTCTGTGTTGTGCCCTAGATGTGGGGGAGAGAATGCTTGTTATTGAATAGAATAATTCCCCTCTTGAGTGGCTGTGCATTGGCCTGAGTATTGTAAACTTGGAAAATCTTGGGCTAGATTAGCAGCTATTTCTGCAAGGTGACTGGAGGCCTGCGCTTTCTAATAGCTAAGATTTCTGTAGTGGTTGCTTTACCCTAAGCTTTACTCCAACATTTTAAAATATGTTGGAGAAATCAGAATGGAAGAGGAGTGTTCTGCATTGTACTGTAGCTTTTTCCATGGTATATAGTTTTTAGAGGGAAAAAGACCAGTGTATGAAATCCGCGGTGGCTGGAGTTCAAAGCAGGTTTTAGAGCTGCTGTGGTAATAGAATTAAATGTTAAGAAAAATAATGTCCAGACTCTCTTTGGGGAAGAACAAATAAGGCTTTCTAAATAAATGTTATTGTTATTGAACCTTCTGCAGAACATTGAATATTTGCAAAATTGCAGTTATTTCAACATACCACTTTTTTCATGACCAATGATTTCCTTTTCCAAACATTGAGATAAGTGCTGGTAACTGAATGTTTTCAGCTGTGAAGTACATTTGGATTTTTTGGATGTCTGGTTCAGAGCTCTGTGTTAAAGCATTTGGTTTTGATTTGTCCTATCCTAGTCTGATCCTCTCAATGAAATCATGAACTCCAATGTCACTTCTTTTATAAATTGAACTATGAAATTTTGTTCTGTTTCCTTAAGTAATATCCTGTTTTCCCCATGGAAGGCTGTATTTTATGTGTTTGTCCAACAACAACAACAGAAAAAAAAGGAACCTATTATTCTTCAGGCTGTATGTATTTCAGGTGGAGAACCCGCTAGTGGCTGAGGAATAGCAAACATACTGAAGTCTTTGTCTTGGGCAGGAAAACTTAATTTACATTTCAGTGAACATACTGAAATACTCATTTGTTTCCTAGCCTGATGAATCCATGCAATTACGATGCTATTAGGATAGTCTTTAGAATCAAATTCTTGTGTATGTTGTGCCAGCAACCTTGTAGCTCGTTTATATGCAATTAAAATACATCTGTACAAATATGTACTTCTCCAGAAAACTACGGAATATCTGTAGAACATAATGAAGAGAAACAAAGCTTGAATATGGAATAATCTTTGTCCAGTTGCTATTACTTGTGCAACATCATCTGAAAAGTTGCTGAATTAAGAAAAAAAGAGCTATGTCATATGCTAAATCTTTTTTGGAAAAAAAAAAAAAATCATCTTTGGTGCAGAAAGAGAACACAAACTCTTCCAGTATTTTTCAGGAACTGCTGAAAAAGCACAGAACCAAAGCACAAAGCTTTGAGAGTTTCCAGCTCAAAGCTCTTGGGGAAGCTGGCCACTCAGGTGTGAAGACCTGCATGAGACTGGCTGTTCACCCCAGACATTGAAGAATGTTGTTCCTGACCATCAAAAACAGTATATCATGGTCTTGCTGAATAGTCCACCTCAAGAAAAATTCCGAGGCATTTTGTACTTTTCTCAGTTTCTTATTTAATAATGCTACTTTTTTGGCTGTAGAGAGAATGAGAGATTCTGAAAGTGGTGCAGATGTCTGTTTCTAGAAATATAGTAGATACTTTAGGCCTAAAAGCTAACCTAAGAGTACTTCATGTAACTTTGTTACTCTGTTAATGAAAGTAAAAAAACCCTAAAAGACCATCTTGTGTTAAAGGATCTGTGTGAAAGTGACATTTTGTTACACATTTATTCAAGTCTAAAGTAAATTATACTGAATTACTTTTGTTATGCAAGAAGAAATGAGCTATAGAAGTCTTACGGAATTTACACTTTGAGTAAAATATGAACTGAAAAAATATATTGTGAAAGCAAAGGGGCTTGCATTGAAGTCAGGGAACAGTTTGGAAATGTTTTCGATTGTATAACTTTCATTTGTTTTTACCTTACGCCTTTTGAAACACCTCAAATCCTGCCTCTCTGAATTAGAAGGATTGGCAGTTACTTTTATTGGGTGAATTAACACTATATATAAAGTTTTAGATGTGTAGAGAATTCTTATATTTTCATAAATGCTCCAGTGAAAAGTCGGTTACTTTTACTTCCATGAAATGCCCAGAGACAGGTTCTGGCTTGATCAAATTGCTAGCTTACCCACTTTCATTGGCTGACAATGATGTATAAGCCAAGAGAGCTGGAGTACTGCATACAGTTTAGAAGTTGAATAGAAAAATGGTAGGAAGGTAGAAGTCAATTTCAGCTGCTTTTTTTGAACTTGGACATGTTTACAGAAGGGGGGGAGGGAAACCCCAACAACCCAAAATTGAGTGTTTGATCCATTTAGTCTGGAGAGTGAAAGGAGTCCAGGTGACTGTTTATAGATAGATAGATATATGTATATGTATATATACATATGTATATGTTGTCAACAGCTCTGAGTGCTTTGGTATTCATTAGAGGCTTGGCTAGCCTCTCAGATTAAGGAAACTTGTTTCGATATGGATAAGAGTTGTAAGTGAAGTATATTCTTTAGGAGTCCTTCCAGGTTTCTTCTGAATTTGGTTCTGTTTTTGTGTGACTGGAAAAGGAATGCAGGTGGATTTTGTTCTTCAGAATAGAACTTTCATTAGTTAAATACAACTCCAGAAAGGAAGAAAATGAAAGAAAAGTTAGAGTGATTTTGTGTATGCTTTTTTAAAATGTGACATACACTTGGTACAAAATTAAATTTGCTTTATCACTAACTAGTGGATAAAGCAGAATACTGTCTCTCATCTTTAAGGTGTATTTCACACCCTGGACAAGATCATGTAAATAAGGTGATGGAATCGATCACTTTGATAAAACTGAAATAAGAAAGCCAAGAGGGGGCTTGAAATAAGAAAGCCAAAATCAGCACAGCTAATACTGCCATATCTTTCAGACCCCTAAATTTATTTTCCTTTTACAGATCACTGTTTTTCTCTGAGCTGCTTTTTCTGTTGTGGGTAGGGAGTGAGTTAGAGACATTCTAAAACTTTGAAGGCATTCAGTTGGTGCCTGTTGCATACCTTTTGAGTGGGAGAAAGGCTACTGTTTCATAAGTTTCCCTGAAGACTCCCACCACTTTATCTTCAGCAGCTTTATGTTTGATTTTTAGATAGATTGTTCTGAAGGAAACCAAACAAAGTCATCTTGACTGTTTGAGATGTGTGGGTTTCAGATTGAGGTTGTTGGCAGCAGTGAATTGTAACAGTCAAAGTGAGATTATAAAAAACAAAGTTCCATTTTATTAAGTTGTTTGAAGAGCCCACCTGTCCATTCACAGTTTAGGTTCCTAAGTGGCCCTTACAAAAAAGGAATTTAAACTCTTAGCTTTAAAGCTTAAGCTTAGAGCCTTGTTTCTCACCCTCCTTCCCCATTTTCTTTTCTTCTTTTACTCTTGATTATCATTGAAATGTTCATGATGGTCAGGGGAGCTTCCTGAGGACTGGAGGAGGACAAATGTCACTCCTGTCTTGAAGTAGGGCAAGATAGGGACTGCAGAACTAAAGGAGGGTCCTTCTTGCCTCAGTCCGTGGGCAAGTGGTGAAGAAAATACTCTGGAAGCCAGAATAGTAAGAACAGGGACGTGGCTGACTAGTTGACATTGATCTGTGAAGAAGTCATGCCTGACTAGCTTCATAGGCTTTTGAACGAGATGAGTACTTTGGAAGATGAGGGAACAGGAGCGAATGTTATTTATCCTGGCTTCAGCAAGACTGTCTAAACACGTTCCTATGACATTCTGACTGACCAGCTGGTAAGATACAGGCAGAAGTGCTGGGCCCCAAGGGTTGTGATCAACAGAATGAATTCCAGTGACTGGCATGAGGGCCTGTCACTCATGGTGTGCTCCAGGGGTTGATCCTGGTAGAGCCAGTATTGTTCAACATCTTCATTAATAACTTAGATGGTGAAACACCATGTTTTGCAGACATTGCAAAACTAGGAGTGATTGATGGATCAAATGGTCTGTGCTGCCATTCAGGGGGACCTCAACAGGCTGGAGAAATGAGTCAACAGGAATCTAATGAAGCTCCACAGAGAAGTGCAAAAGTCATGGGAGGAATAACCTCATTAATCAGCAGACACTGGAGGCCAACAGGCTGGAAAGCAGCTTTGCAGAAAACAGGCTGGCTGTCCTGGTATTGAGCATGTCAGATTTTGAGTCTGCAACGTGCCCTTGCCACACACAAACCAAGCAGCATTCTGGGCTGTTGGAGGCAGTGCACTGCCATTGGGTCAGGGGTGTTTCTTTCCCTCTGCTCAGCTCAGGTGAGATCACACCTAGAGTGTTGGGTCCAGCTCTTCAGAACAAGAGAGACATGGACAGACTGGAGCTAGTCTAACAACAGACTAGGAAGATGATGAAGGAATTGAGGTGTCTGTCATAACAAGGAGAAGCCAAGAGAGCTGGGGTTGTTCAGCCTAGAGAAGAGCAAGCATGGGGGGGAGTGCTGTCAGTGGGCATAAATACCTAAATGGGAGGGTGCGATGAAGATGGAGCCAGACTCTTCTCACTGGTGCCTCCTGACAGGACAGAGGCTTATATGAAGTCATTGGTTCTTTTATCCTAAAGAGTCTGCTTACAGTTTTGGTTTATTGACAGAACATCTCTTCAAATTAAACTTTTAGTTAAGCTTTTTTTCCCTTTTTGTAAGCTGTGGTTTCATTTGAAGGCATTGCTAGAAGCTGATTTCCAATAACCGTCTCCGTCTTACATTAAGAACAAGCAGAACATAACTTCTGAGTAGGTTATTGTGTAAGTTCACTTTATTACTGTGACAAACACCTTTCTTATTCTCTTTGTGCATATGTGTGTGTTTGGGTTTTTTGTTTGGTTGTTTTTTGGGGGGTACATGTTATTTTTTGTTGGTGTGGGGGTGGTTTTGGTTTTGGCTTTAACCATAGGATGATTTGTCAGAAACCAAAACTAGATTTATCTTGTGACTGAACTAATCCTGGTTTCCTGCTGTTCTAAAGTAGACTCTTGGCAAGGAAAAGCTTTGTCATAAAGCAAATGCAACTGCATCTTTTTCTTGTGAAAAGGGAGGGTGAAGAGCATATAGTAGAACCTTAAGGCAGTAGTGGCACATTGACTAAAAATGCCTCCTCTCCACAGCTAATGATCCTGCTCCCTCACACAACTTCTTGAACTGTGAAAACTTCCTTGAATCCTTGGGCTACACAGGCAGTTAACTGAAATGTTTCAGGGCTGTTCTTATGGCCTGAGGCCAGTGGGCTTGGCAGTTGTCCATACCACTAAGTGCTTTTGCTCCTTATAGAGTAGCTACAATCCAGTTTGCATATTTAATGTAGTTTGACCTGTGCTGACTCATGAACCAGTGTCTGGTTGGTCTGGGCCAAACCCAAGCAATGTAAGAGGTGTGTAGCTGTTCCACAGTTGATGCTAGGGAGTGAATGTTGTATCGCCTGCTTTATCACCATTCTATGGAGTGTAAAATGTATCGCCAATGCCATTCTGTGGTCTGGTACCGAGAGCTGTTTGAGTAATGTCTATGTATCCATTAATGTGAGAATTATACTCTGTTGCTTTGTCATTGCATGAGTAGCAGTTTAAAATTAGTAACACTGAGCTTCGTTTTCCTTGCTGAAGTTCTTGATGGAAGATTTCCATTTTGTTAAAACAATGTAGATTCCTGCTCCTGGACCTGCTTAACTTTAACAGTAAATCCCAAACTCTTTGAATAAGGTTCTGTTAATCAAAATCAGAATGTTCTGTAAGGTGTTGATAGATTTTTATGTAAATTTGTTTGGGTTTTTTTGTTTTGTTTAGCTATAGTGGGTAGCAATATTAATTATTGACTTGCAAGTGGTAGATAAATATTTGATTGTGTAGAAATAAAAAATCAGGTTGTCTTGGAGATTTGAATGTTTAATCATCTTCAGTTAGTAGCTGTGTGGAAGCTCTTAAGTTTACTCAACTCCTCTATGGAAGCCGCCTCAGTTCTCCTGAATTTCTCGTTGTAGGTGTGAAGTTTGAGCATTCAGAGTTGAAAGATGTATTGCAACTTTATGTTCTGCTTTGCAGTTTGGTAATTTTTTTGACCATCTGTGTCATAGGCTACTTTTGTATGTATTTTTTCCTTAACTAGGGCAAAATGTGAGAATTACTATAGTAACCTGTTCATATGGCAAGTGGTCCAATGTTGAAATAAGCTTTCCATCCTGGAGATGTATTTTAGCTTATGAACCCAATATAAATGCTGTTTCTTCTTTTTTTCTTTCCCCATTTGGTAGTGGACACCCTATTTTCAAGAAAACTAAATGGAAAATACAGACTTGAACGCCTTGTTCCAACTGCAGTCTATCAACATATGAAGATGCACAAACGAATTTTAGGCCACTTATCGTCTGTATACTGTGTAACTTTTGATCGGACTGGCAGGCGAATATTTACTGTAAGTACAAAGTCTTTACTTCTGCAGATTATTTAAGTACAGATAGCATTACCTAATTGTTTCCAAAACTTAGATACACTCTTGTTGTGTATCAGGAGTGGATATATGCTTTACTACTATTGCTGTCATATATGCTTTTTAATAACCATTAAAACTTAATAACCTATTAAAATAGTTTTGTCACACGTCTTGAGGCCAGATGATTTCTGACTGGACTACACAGATCAGCAAACTCATTTTTTTCAGTGGAAAGGAATTATCCTGTGTAGATTCTTTCCTCTAGACTCATTTTCTGTAGCAAAAACATAAGCAAAAGAATGGACCACCACTGCAGAATTTGATTAGGAAGTCAGGGAGGACAATCAATATGTAATTAAAGGTTGTTTTGACTTTCTTTGTAACTTTTGTTATATTTAAAGCATGAATATTAAGTTTAACAGTCTGGTAGTGCACTTAGATTTGGTACAGCATGTTGAAGGAAACTAGAAAGCCGAAAATTCACGTGGTGTGTTCTGACAAATGTTGGTTCATAAGGAATTGTCTCAATGAGATCCCAGGAACTTCTTTTTTTTGTACCAGTGTCTTCATAGTTTTAACTATTTGCTCTTTGTTGTTGTTAAATAAATATTGGAAGGATGTTTAAAATCAGTACTGAAATTGTGAAATTGCAAGTTTCCCAGGGAATGGGAATTATAAGAACAGGTAGGTGTCAGTGTAATTTGGATTTCTTGGTAAGTAGTCAATGTTAGTAGAACCAAAGAGCTCATACATACACACCTCGTGCCAGTCTGGGACGCTTTGGCTGCATTTATTACCTTCCCACAAACACTGGATGTAATTGATACCTTTGTGGATCCGGGAGTTTGACTCCGTCCTTTCTAACCTAATGGCAGATAATGCCAACAATGCAGGTGGAGGTATAGTTCAGTTCCACTTTATGTACTGCATTCTTGACCTCTCAAATTCTTTCAAGGCAGTTGTAAATATAATTGGCCCTTTTGCGCACACACATTTTGCTTTGTTTCATGGAGGGATGTGTGGTTGCAGAAATGGGACACTTGCAGTGTTTTTAACAGACCCGTTTGTTCACTTTTTACTTCAGGCATTGCAAACACTTATTGCATATTTCTTTAGCTTTCATCACTGAGCTCAACAGTCACAGGCATTAAATTCTTACGTCCTGTAGTTTGTGTGGTTAAGCTATCAGGAAAAGGGCTCTGTGCTGTAGGTTTATTTTATATGTGACATGGCAAAATGGATTAGAGATTTCCTGTGTAAAAGTCGGCTATGCTCACCCTGTTCGCCTTTAATCTAGGAAGCACAAACAGAATTTTTTATTTAAGTGCATATAACTCCTTGTTAAGGTCTTCAATTCTTCATTTTTCTAAAACTTACCTAAAATCTTTCTTCTTCCAGAGATACACTAACTTCTTCTTGGGTGCATCTGCAGTGATCACTCCTTGTTGCACATTCCCTTGTTTTCTGCAGTCTTATTTAAAAGTGATTAAAAAGAGAGAATTCTCTTGACTGTAAGAACAGTTTGTTTCCAAAAGAAAAGTAGAAGAACCTGAAATAAAATGGGGGGAGCAGTATTGCTTCTGCTGCAACCCCATAGCTTTGCTGTCAGTCCTTTGCTGACAGATATACTGGTGTCCTGGTGTGATTGCTTGAAAAAAGTCCCAGTTTAGATCATCATTACTTAAATCTAGTGTTTAAATAAAGTGTGTATAGAAATCAGTTGTGGCTGGTGACTATTCGTTTTGGAGAGTCTCAGACAGAACTTCTTACTTTGGTGTTCTGAGGTAGATCCAAGGGTTTTTGTGTAGATGTTTAAGTGGTTGTTGGCAAATGGAAAACCAATGGGTTGGATTCCATTTTACAGTAAAATCCAAGTTGCTGTAGCTGGCGTGATGTAGTCAGTGGACAGTCATGAACTGTCTTGTTGTAATTGCATCTTTGTAATGAAATGGTGCCAGTTCTTTTCAATCTAGACCACTGCAGTTTCTAAAGTCTCTAGCGTAATAAGGAGAAATAGGAATTTACAATAAAAAGTAAGCCAAACTTCATTCCAGACATGTCTGTTTCTGGCAAGTAGATTTGCATGCATCAACAGGGAATCGTTCTTGCTCTGCTTTTTCACTCTAAACCCTCCAGCATTCAGTGCGGCATTAGCTAGAGGAGAGGTTGGTTTAGATTTGTAATTGGTTCTAGAAGATGCATCATAACTGTTTCCTTTTCCTCCTGATCTCTGAGGATTGAAAGCCTCTAAATTCAAGTTCTGTTTATGTTCTGCTTCAAATTAAAAGGAAAATGAAGTGATCTCAGCACACTTTTGAGTCATACTCTTCTGGGAGATATTATGTTTGCTAGGAAGATGATGCTCTTAGTTTGCCTAAAGGCAGTGAAAACAGGACATTATTCAGTTTTCCTACTAGTTCGTAGGTCTACATTAGGTTTCTGTGACAAGGGGAGAGGGTAAGGGTACAGGGGTGGCTTCTGTGAGAGGTTAATAGAATCCTTTCATGTATCTGATGAAGCCAATGCCAGCTGGTTCCAGGACTGACCTGCTGCTGGCCAAGGCTGAGCCCAGCAGCAGTGGTGGTAGTGCCTCTGGGATAACATATTGAAGAAAGGGGGTGGCAAACCTGGGCAACAGCAGTTGGAAGAGAGGAATGAGAATATGTAAGAGAATCAACTCTGCAGACCCCAAAGTCAGTGCAGAAAGATGGGAGGAGGTGCTGCAGGCACCAGAGCAGAGATTCCCCTGCAGCCCATGGTACAGCCCATGCTGAGGCAGGCTGTGCCCCTTCAGCCCATGGAGATCCATGGTGGAGCAGATCTCTACCTGCAGCCCATGGAGGACCCCACACCAGAGCAGGGGGATGCCCAAAGGAGGCTGTGACCCTGTGGGAAGCCCGTGCTGGAGCAGACTCCTGGCAGGACCTGTGTCCCTGTGGCGAGAGGAGCCCACACTGGAGCAGGTTTGCTGCAGGACTTGTGATCCCATGGGGGACCCACACTGGATCACTTAATGAGGAACTGCAGTCTGTGGGAAGCACTTACGTTGGAGAAGTTTGTGGAGGACTGTCTCCCATGGGGGGATCCCCACGCTGGTTGTTCCTCCCAAGAAGGAGGAGTAGAAGAGACAACACGTGATGAACTGACTGCAGCCCCAGTTCCCCATGCCCCTGTGCTGCTGGGGAGAAGGTAGAGAAAATGACTAGTAAAGTCAAGCCCAGGAAGATGGGAAGGGTTGTGGGGAAGGCGTTTTTATAATTTGGTATGGTGTTTTTTTGATGTGATTGTTACGACAGGATCTCTCCCTGTCCTTATCTTGACCCATGAGCCTTTCATTATGTTTTCTTTCCCCTGTCCAGGTGAGGAAGGGGTGATAGAGCAGCTTTGGTGGGCACCAGGTGTCCCACCAGGGTCAACCCACCACAAACTCATGCAATGATTGTTTCTATTTGTATTCTGGTATGGTTTTCCCAAGCTATTTCTGAAGCTCAACCTTTTACACATTGGGTTTTTGTTGTGTTGTTTGTTTTTTTTTTTGTTTTTGTGAATATACAAAAATATTCTTAATACACAAACTACGTTGTCTTGGTAATTTCATTTTTTTTAATTAACTACAATTAAAGCATCTTTACTTGCAAAGACCCAGCTAAAAGACCTATCAGTCATCAGTGAAGAAAACCTAATTATTCCTGAGACTTTGTATTCTGCATCTCTTGAAAAGCATGACTTGCAGAACCCACACAGGGTAATAGAAACGAGCATTGTCTTCTCTGGTTCCTGAACTACTTTCTGACTGCGAAGGATGGCTATCTCCATTTTCCCCACCTTTACCTTCCTGTCTCCTCTGAGGTTACTCTTTCTAGGGAATAACAAACAGCGTTGTGTAATAGCCTGTGTAAGATTTCCAACCCAAGATTAATTTGAATGTTTCTTGGCAGTTTCACTTCAGCCCACAAGTGTGTGTAGTAGTAGGAAAGTGAACCAGTTTTACTCCATACCTTAGCAATGCTGTCATTAGCTCTCTTGGTGCTGAACTTGTTCTAGGATTCACTTTCAACAAATGCTTTTTAGTAGGCACATAATTCATAGCAGTTGTAGATATAACCTTGGAAACGTGAGCTGTGGTGTAAGCCAGTGCCTTTGCTAGTAGAGCTGTAGCAGTATTTTAAGAGCTGTGAATTGTCCCATTCAATTCGGATAGAATTCAAATAGATTTATGGGATTCTAATGTTGTTATCTTGCCAGGATGCTACAGAATTTACAATTTTATCTTTAGTCTTTTTTAGTTTTTCTTCTTTCTTTTTTTATTTTTTTTTTCCTTGCTGAGACTTGCTAATGGTCATTTAATTTTCCTCTGCAATGGATGCCGCATGCCTCTGTAGCTATACTATAGCCAGCTGGTAGGGAGCAGCCTCATTTTATGCTGATCTTCTTTCCTTGGTTTGCTGTTATTAAATAGACCTCTGAGGACCCTCCAGGTGGCATTATGTCCCAGAACTAGCTCTTCTTTTCTTGCTGACCCTTTTACATATTTAAGTTGTCTATGTGCAAGTTGCTGCCTGTCAGTTACATTCTGCAAGCAGCATTTTAGGGGTCTTATAATGCAAGGTTTTGATTATTGGTTGACTTTTTCTCTTTTTTTTTTTTTTTCTTTTTTTCCTGTGCTTTGAACAATCTGTTCATCTAATAAAATGACTGCAGGCCATAATCTTACTGTGAAGTCAGCGGCTTATTCGTAATATTGATCTGTACAACGTGAGAATTGCAGAAGCATGTTTGATGTAATATGTATAGTTCTGTCGATGGAGTATTTTTTTAGTTAATTTGTGCAGCCCCAAGAAAAACAGGACCAGTGGTTTGAGGTTTCTAGACTATGATGCAATTAGTGTTAATGGCTTGGTTCAGTTCTCATGCTTGTACTGCGTTGAGAAAGATAAATCCACATGTGAACTGTTTCCACCTTCTATAGTGTTTTGGAAGTTTGGGGTTCCACATTCCCTTCTGCTTTCAGGTCTGTTCTGAGCAGTGAAGCTGTTATTTGTCAGCATCAGTTTTATACATACATGCATGCATGCACACCCTTGTTGTCTTCTCTGCTTCTTGAGGTGTTTTGGTGGTGACTGTGCTTTTGAGAAGAATACACAAGCTTTTTCATGCTCTGAAGTCTTACATCTTGATAACAGTAGAACAGAATGAGGTGATACTATTATTCAGATAATCATTGCATCAAGTAGGTGGAGAGTTTCAACCTTTCTGAAGCTTTAGGTGCAGAAATGCAAATTGGAATCTAGAATACAGGAACAGTTGTGGAAAATTACTGAGTAACATGGGGGAAAAAATCCAAATCTGAGTGCTTTATAGAGTGCTTGTATGTTTGTTTTAAGGAAGCAAAGGGATTAAAACTGAATCTACTTAAAGCTTTATTAACAGACTTTAGAGAAAAAGGGCCCCATTTTTCCTCTAAACTGCTTATAAAGCTCTAAACATCGTTTGCTAGTTCCGCTGTAAACCTGTGTTAACTTGTTCATTGGAATTGATTTGGAAGTATGTGTTATTGAGCTCGTTTACCAGTCTTTTTCCTTTCTTTTTGCTTCTCTTTAGCTTCTTAGCAACTTACAAGTGAATAAATCAAGCTAAAAGTGAAATTAGCCTGTGTGTATATGGTTGTCAAAAGCATTCTGTGACTGAGCTAATCAGTTACGTTCGGTTTTGGGTTTGTTTGGTTTTTTTTTTAACAAATAACAGTGTGTGTCTCTTTTAAGGTATTCTATAGGAGTGAGATTAACAACTACATTTGAATGCAGTTCAACAACTGTCAATTCAAAATGTCCTTGAATCTTCCTTTTTTCTTGTAGAAGTTCTGGATAGGTGAGCATCTTTCTGGGAGGTCCCAAGTTCTACCTATTAATTAAGACCTGTTTCTGAAGGCAAGTAGCAATAAAGGTAGAATAAGGTGCATGGTAGGTTCATTTACTGAATCTTAGTTCAGTGGGTCTGAATCAAAAGAAAGTCAGTGATCTAGAAGGAAATGGTTATTTCAAGGGTTTGATAAAGATTTTGAGAGAGAAAGAGAACAAGTTAAGAGTACTGAGCACTTGGGTTTCATATTCATACAGTCTAACATGGTGGGGCAAAGGGCAAAGAGCAAAGACTGCAAGCACTTGTTACAGTTTGTGATGATACAGTTCGAAGAAGTTCTGATATTTCAGAAGGGCTTCTGAGGTTCATGCCAAGTAATTGGATTAATATATACTTAAGTTGCTGTGTTACTGTTAAAATGACTACCAGAGTTAGATGAAATTAAGAAAAAACACAGAATATGTATTGTACTTGCTACTAGACTGCTCTGATCCCTTTTTTCTTTTCTTTTCTTTTCTTTTTTTTTTTTTAATGGTAATGCCCTAAGGATATTGGAAAAATTGAAGATTAATGCTCAGAAAACAGTTGTGGCACTGTCCAAAATGGTGCTTGTTAGTAGGGTGCTCTAACGTGCTTGAGGCTTAGAACTTGTAGTGTAAAACAAAGGGGTTGGTTGATTATTGTGCAGTTTTGTCTATGGATTACTTATTTTCCTTGGATTGTATAACTGCATTAACAGAGATGGGTCCAGGAGAGCTGGCTGGTTTTTTTTAAGGATCATCTCTTCCAGACTGAAGAATGGTCCATCCTGATATGGAGGATGGCAAGCAAAGGTGGCAGGAGAGCCATGCAGATGAGCAAGGAGCTCCTGACAAAACTGAAACATAGAAAGGAGACATGCAAGAGGTGGAAGTAGGGACAGATGACATGGGAGAAATACAAAGCCTCTTGCTGAAAGCTCAGCAATGGGGTTAGGAAAGCTGAAGACAGCCTGGAGTTGCATCTGGCAGGGGACATGGAAAGCAACAAGAATGGTTTCTTCAGGTATATGAGCAGCAAAAGGGAAGACTAAAGCAGGAAAATGTAGTCCTGCTAATGAATAGGGCAGAACTGGTGACCGAGGACGTGGAAAAGGATGAGATGCATGTCTGTCATTTTTGCCCCAGTCTTTAGTGTCAAGACTTGTCTGAAGGAATCCCAAGTCCTTGAGACCAGAGGGAAAGTGTGGAGTGAGGAAGGCTTGCTCTTGGTGGAGGAGGACCAGGCTAGGGAATATCTAAATGAACTGGCCGTACACAAATCCATGTGTGCTCGTTTTGGCTGGGGTAGTGAATTTTTTTCACAGTAGCTAGTGTCGGGCTGTGTACTGTTGCTACACAGAGTCAGGGCCTTTTCTGCTCCTCATACCACCTTGCCAACGAGTAGTCTGGGGGTGCATAAGGACTTGGGAGGGGACACAGCCGGGACAGCTGACCCTGAGTGACCCAAGGGATATTCCAGATCATATGGTGGCATGCTCAGCATATAAAGCTGAGGGAAGAAGAAGGAAGGGGGGGACGCTTGGAGTTATAGTGTTTTTTTGACTTCCCAAGTAACCGTTGCACGTGATGGAGCCATGCTTTTCTGGCGATGGCTGAACGCCTGCCTGGCCGTGGGAAGCAGTGAATGAATTCCTTGTTTTGCTTGTGTGTGCGACTTTTGCTTTACCTGTTACACTGTCTTTATCTCAGTCCACAAGTTTTCTCACTTTTACTCTTCCAATTCTCTCCCTCCCATGGATGGGAGTGCGTGAGCGGGTGTGTGGTGCTTAATTACCAGCCAGGGTTAAACCATGACACCATGGGACCTGATGAGAGACACTGTTAAGTGCTGAGGGAACTGGCCGGTGACACTGTGAGGCCGTTCTTGATTACCTTTGAAAGGCCATGATAAGAGGTTCGTGAGGAGTGGAAGAGAGCAACTCTCACTCCTGTCTTCAAGAAGGGCGAGGAGGTTATTTCAGGGAACTACAGATCATTCATCTCAATCACCTAAGAAGCTGATGGAGCAAATCCTCCTGATAGCCATTACCAAACATAACAAGAAGGTGATCAGCATAGGTCTATGAAGAGGAAATTATTCCTGTCCAACTTGATAGCCTTATACGATTAAATGACTAAGTTGGATGAGGGATAGTAGTGGATGTTGTTTTTTCCTGACTGTACCAAGGCTGTCAGCGCTGTCTCCCATAGCATCCTTACTGACAAACTGATGAAGTACAGGCTAGAGAAGTACAGTGAGATTGAAAATAGCCTGAACTGCCAGGTTTGAAGGGTTGTGATTAGCAGCACGAAGTCCAGCTGGAGGCCAGTCATTAGGAGTGTACCACAGGGTTTGGTACTGAGGCCAATATGTTTTAACATTTCCTTTAAGGAGCTGGATGATGGGACAGAGGGTTCCCTCAGTAAGTGTGCAGAAGATGACAGAACAGAAATGGTTGACACATCATCCTGAGTGACCTGCTCTAGCTGACCATACTTGAGCAGGGGGTTGGACTAGATCATCTCCAGAAATCCCTTCCCACCTCAGTGATTCTGTCTGTCCATTGCTGTTCAAATCTAGAGTCCGTTTATTTTCCTTGGGCTGGCACTGTAGCAGCCTATCAGTTAGATAAAGCAAATGTGTACCACAATTTCAGTGTGGAAATTTTATGCGTAAGTAGAAATAGTATAGACTATACCTTTAAACTGTCTTGATTTCACATGTCTGGAGCCCCCCTGCAAGATATTCTGTGGGGTTAAAATGTCACCAATGCTCCAGAGTAGCCTTTTTGATGATGCTAAAGACCTGTAGAGAAGTAACCTGTAGAAAAATGTGCTCTCTCAATGTACCTAAACACAATCAGCTTGCTTTCTACTGTTTCAAAAACTGGGGCTATAGCTGTATCTCTTGATGTTAAGATATGTGTGTCTTGTCTGAATTGATACAAATAAGGAAGAGAGAAACTGCTGTGGATAACTTCCTGTGAGCCAGAAACAACTTCTGGTTCACTGAGCAAAAAGTAAGCCAGAGGAAGTTGCCTGGTTTGCAGTGTGTTGCTACATAGGACAATTGGGTATATAACTGTTAGGTTACTGCAGGTATCTTGTTCTTCTTCTCCCAAATAGTGGTTTTGAATCTGAACTAATGAGTAAAATTTAGCTGCTTTTTCAGGTAGAGAACTGACTTTTTTAAAATATAGTAATGATTAAAGTTAAGGAAATAAGGGGAAATCAATTGTCAGTTCATCAGCATTAATGTAAACAGGCTAGTCAGTATTTATTTAGAAAAGGGAAGAAAAAGCTTTCTAAATCCTTTTCTGCATTTCAGTAACTGCGGGATGTGTCTGGGTTCCTTCCTGAAAGCATTGCCTTGGAGTGTTTGCCTCTACTCCACATGTAGTAGCTGCATTGGTGAGAACTTGCCAAGCTGGGTGTTGGTGTTCTGGGACTGGGCTGCCCAGAACAGTAGCTAAATTGGGCTGTGGCAGTGTGGAATTTCCATAGTTCCATGAACGTAGTCTAAAAGAGTGTACTAAATAAGGAAAATATCTATAATTTACCTGTTTATAAAAGCTGTAATGTTGAAAATAGTAGGCTCTAAATATGAGACTTCTGGTTGTTTGATGCTTGCATTCACTGAATGCTTACCAGTCTTCTAAAAATTTGGCTGTTGGCCCCTGTACTTTGGATACCTTTTTGTTATAAAAGGTGGATGATAGTATTGCCTTGCCTTCTGGCATCTTTAAAGAATAAATCCTAGAGGATTTCTGTACATAGATGGAAGAGGAAAACTCAGGTGAAATATTACGATGGTGTCACATTGTAACTTGCTGTGGCACCTGTCTGTGTTCAGTAGCACATCAGTGGTCTACATGTTAAAACCCAACACCCAGCTTTTTATTGCTCCTGAACCTAAGCAAATGAGTGGAATGTTTACAACAATTCTCCGTCGGTGTCTCTGAGCAGTGTTCAAATGCCATGGCGTTGAGCAAGCTACAAAGACATTCAGACTTTCAGATGCAATGAGAAATGAAGGGCTGAGTTCTGAAATTCTTGCTAGAGCTGTGACTTTGTCGTATACAGGCAAGCAGTTGTTATAATGGTGTAGGAAGACCAGCAAAATACGAGTTAAGTATGAATAGGCAATGAAGCCTCTGAAGTTTGTTGACAAAGAGTGGGCATTTTGGTGTTTGTTAATGTGAATGTCAAAGCAGGTTTATAGTGCTTCAGTGTAATAATGGCATAACTCTTAAAGCAGGCTCTTTACCTCACTGTTACTTGGTAAGTATGCTACTAATACTGGTAGGGCATGAAGATCAAACTAGGAAGATAAGGTACATAAGTGGGTATAATGCGAACAGGCAGACACTGCACTGATTCGTAATTCATTTTCACATTTAATGTAAATTTTCATTTCAGTGTATTGCAGCAGCTTCTTCAGTTTGTGCTGGAGTTTTGCAAAAAGTGGCTTGCTGAAGAGCATAAATCCAGTTTGCTGCAGGATTTATGATCTGTATTATAAATGTATCATGCTTTGTATATACTATTGAAAATTAATGTAATCTCATGTTGTGTTTTGAATGCAGTGTGGAAAACCATTACAAGGGGGGGGAACGTTTATGTATGCCACTAGTTCTGTTTTCAGTTCATTGTGTTAGTTAACTGTAACATCAAAACCACTAATCGTATGGTTGAAATGATCTCTACCTTACTTCTAGGGATCAGATGATTGCCTTGTAAAAATCTGGGCAACAGATGATGGAAGATTGTTGGCTACCCTGAGAGGGCATGCAGCTGAAATATCTGATATGGCAGTGAACTATGAAAACACCATGATAGCTGCTGGAAGCTGTGATAAAATGATCAGAGTTTGGTGCCTTCGAACTTGTGCACCCTTAGCAGTTCTGCAGGGCCACAGTGCATCTATAACATCATTGCAGGTAGGTTTTTGCTTTGCAAGTTCACCTGAGCAATAAAATGCATCATTTGACTGAAAAAGGAACCACCCAAGAATGTTCTTTGTAAAAAAAAAAATGCATGCCTGGCAACAAAGCCATGAAGTGAGAAGGAATTTTCACGGTACACATTGCGAAATAACATGTGTCTATTGTCAAAATGCCTGACCCTTGAAAAATGCCAAGCATAATTCTTGTTCAAAAAAAGTTGAATGACACGTGGGCAGTTCTGTTTTGAAGTATAATTCCTTTGTAGGCTGTGATTCTGAGTGCAGGTACATTGAGTAAGAACCACAGTCACTGCTGAATACTTTGGTTTGTTTCTGTTTAGAGTTTCATGCTGTTGTACAACTTGAGTTGTGGGGAGGGAGAATCCAGAGTGCTTTGGCAAGTAACCCAGAAGGGTTATTCTGAAGGAAGAGAGTAGCTCTGAGCAGCATTGTGTTATTTTGGTGTTCATTATAATTTACTTTCCCTAAGTACATTTTGATACTTTTTGTGTTAGAAGTCAATGACTTGAGGAACTTCTTAGAACATCTGGAACAGATTAACAGAAGACCTTTTTTCTTCTCCCCTTCTCCCCCCAGTTCTCTCCACTGTGCAGTGGCTCAAAGAGATACTTATCTTCAACTGGGGCAGATGGAACAATATGCTTCTGGCTGTGGGATGCTGGCACCCTTAAAATAAAGTTAGTTGCTATTTTAATTGTTTCTATTTCTTTTTTTTTTTGTTTTTTTATTTGTAATCAAGAATAATGTACAAATGTTTGAGAAAAATGTGACTGAGACAAAACTTGTCACTGGCTGGGTCGCTGTGTGATGTAGCTATTGCTTGCTTATCTTTTAAGGACCAAGTTCATAATATAACATTTTGTGGAGTGAAGCATGTAACTTTTATAACTTTTTTTGCTGTAGCTCTGTCACTTTTAGTAAAAAAGTCTAATGAATTTTTTTTTTTTTTTTTTGTAATGCCAAAGTTGACACTTTTTGGTTCTGTTCTGATCTCAAGCCCAAATGAAATTGAAATTATGTTGATAAAATGATTGCAATTTAGAGTTGAAAATCCAGGGGGTTTAGGAGACTCTAATGTCTTAGTATAAGTAGGATGGGGTATTTTTGATGTTTGTTCTTTCCTTATCTGTATCACCTTTTCTTCGTTGCTCTTTTCAGTAGCATGGCAGGAGGCAGAATTCTTGGGCAGCTGTGTGTTGGTGGCTGAAGTTGAGCCTGAAGTTTCTGCTTTCAAAGTATAAAACATTTTTAATGTTGTCAGGACCCTCAAATAGAGATAGTTTTTGAAAATTACATTCTCCCGTGGCTTTCAAATGCTTTTTGCTCCTTCTTTTCCTTTATCACAAAACACCTGTAGCTTAAAATTGGAAATAGTTGTTTTGGTAATCATTAGCAATTTAGCTTTAGGGATGGGATGTGTTCTTACAAATGTATTCTCCTGGCAGGTAGGTTCCATTTTCTTGTAGTTCTGATAATTGCTGTTAGAATCACTTTTCCTGCAGTGCGCAAGGTTTATGCAGGGCTTGTAGGTATATTTGCCCAGGTACTTCTCTAGTTGTCTGGCCCTGAACTATTTTGACATTCTCTGGGCATCTTGGCTCTCTTGATACTGTAGATGAAGCTGCTTCTCAGGCTGTTAATCCTCTGTTGCCTGGTGCATGCTATAATCAAGTTAAGACTCTTTCTTACTGAGAGGAGGAGATGGCTTACATGCTTATTTTTAATGTGTGAAGGAGAGGAGTTGCCACCACATTATTTTTCTTAATGTCTCTTAAGTCTGAGCTCTTGTTGACAAGATGAAATCTTAATCTGCCTGATTTGTAAACCTTTGAGCCCACGTTTCTCTCACTTTTTTCCTTTTTTTCTCCTTTTCCTAAGTAAAGCTTGAGTCTATGGAATTGAATTTTGAAAGAAATGCTGTCATTGGAGAATAGCGGAATCCATGAGAGTTAAGTGGGTTATACTATGTGAGCTGGGAGGTGAATGTTTGGTTGAATCATGGGGTCACATGGGATTTATCTTGAGGTAAAACTTAGGGAGTGAGAAAGCTGGCATCAGTTATGGTAGGGGATTCTCAACTAATTCTTTTCCATGGTGATAATGGAGAATAAAAATTTGCAGTGAGATGCATTCAGAAAATATGAAAGGAATAAAGGATTTTTGAGTAATGCTTTCACATCTGAGTAGTCGCAGCAGATGTGATCGGGCAGTGGCACAGAGATTGTAGCTCAGCTGTCTTGTGCAGCACAGCAAGGAAGTGGTCTGGAAAACCAAGTAATGGCAGTGATTCATGTTGCTTAACCACAGAATGCAGAGCAAGTTTTGAGACTGGAAGTTGTGCCATCCTTACCTTCTGTTCTGGAAGTATTTTATGCATTGTGTTTGAGAAGACAGAGGAACCCTTTAAGCTTTGTTTCTTCAGCGTGGAAAAAAAGATGAACGCATGAAGATGAGACATGTACAGTCATGAGTGTCTTGAGGAAGGCATATAATGAGTAACTGCTTTTTGGCCCTCACTGTACTAGAGGATATCAAGTGAGGGTAGCCAATTCCAAATTGTAAGGAGATGGTTCTTTACGAAACACATAGTTACGAAACTCCTTGCCACAGAATATTAAGCATTATATGAAGATATTAAAAGGCATTACTCTGTGCTTTTTCTGCTCTTACACATTCAGTTTTGGCTACTTTGGAGGCAGGATGCTGGTCTTGAATCTTTGTTTGAACTTGGTAGAGCTGTTAAGTATTTGAAGTAATTGACATTTTTTGTTCCAACCTAAGTCTAAAAGAATCTATGATTATATGGTTAAGATTTGGTAAAAATATGGTAAAGTCTGACTAAGAAACAGATATGTCTTTTCGGACTGGAACAAAGCTGTATGTCACATACAATATCAAAACAGTTGGACACACAGTAAAGTCTTAATGAACAGTATACTAGTTCAGGGGACTTTGTTAGTTACGGGAAGTTTCACTTAAGGCTTTACTTACAGCTGAACTGTAAACTTTTCTAGCTGTGGTTGTCATGCTTATTCCAGTAAGCCAAAATAAGTGATACTGGGAAACTAAGAGTCCAGTGTAATTTTCCACAAGTAGGCTGCAGCGGATGGTCGGTGTGTCTCAGTAATGGATGTATGTTGTCATAACAGTCTTCAATGAAGTGATTGCACTTCCTTACACCTCTAGATTTGGATCTGTTTCCAGAACTGCAGCAACACGCAAACCATTCAGTAATGTGCTGGGGGAAAGCAAGTGCTAGCAATATAAGAGTATCAAGGAAAATAGAAATTCCAGTTATTTTTTTCAAAAGGCCATTTGTGAGGTTGTTTTTTGAAAAACGTGATGTGTAGGCTGTCTGGAAGAGAGAATAACTGGTGGGGTGGGAATTTTCTCCTTCCTTTCATCTATACAGTAAAAAAACCAGACTTGCTTCTGTTCAGTATCTCTAAAACAGAGGAAAGCTGGCAGAGAAAATAAGATCTCTTCCAACAATTATCAGGCTCTGAGCCTGCAGCCATGTATCATGATTGCAGTACCACTCCCACCCCAGGAAGCTTGGGAAATGGGAGCTTTCAAGCAAGACCAAAAAATCTGAGTTGTACAGGTGAAGAAGGGTGCGATCACATGCCTAAGTCAGAACTTGATTTCATGCTCCTCCTGAGCTTGACTGCAGCCTGCCCATCAAGAACACAATTGCTGTCGGCAATGAAAGTGTGTTACTGAATCATCCCATACTTTAAATGGGGACTGGTGGTGAAGTCTTGAAATTTCATCTGCTTAAAAGAAAAAAGATATATGTATATACCTATCCTCCACCCCCTGCTTTTTATACTCGGTACTACTTGAATCATCTGGCAGTAAGTTAAGATTATGAGCTGTTGGGCAGCCTCATGATGATCATGTGGTTGATTGTAGTTTCAAGATGATTGGCAGTGCCAGCAGTACTTTGCTGAACTTTTTCCATGAAATATGGGAGAGGCAGCGTTTGCATACGCTGCTGTCTTCTGAGTGCTCTCAATTTAAAAGTAACCAGGTTTGTTCTTAACTACGCTGAAAACTGTTTCAGTAGAAACCAGCTTTATGGTTAAGTCTACTGGATTAACTCCCTGTCTTTAAATGGAAATTGGACTTACTTCCTCCTGGGAAGGACTCCCTCTGAAGGGGGTCTTTCCCTGACAGCTTCTTCAGGAAGTGAGGAAATTAGAAATCGTTCTTTATTCCCCACTTGTAAAATAAGATCAAAATATTATAGAGCAATTATTTATCTCAACAGATCATGAAAAACTGGAAAACTCGCTGCCTTGAAAACTGTAGTATTTGCCATTAAAATGGATTTAGACATCTTTTAAGCTTTCTAGTGTCTAGTGCCCTATCCCAGTTCTGCCAGTTCTGTTTTCTGTTTGGTTTTATTTTAGCTGGTTGTTTTGTTTTGTTTGGTTTTTCATCTCTGCAAATGTTTATTTTGCTTCATTCTTAGATCTCAAAAATCCTTGTATTCAGCTTTGCCTGCAGCTCTGCTGCAGTATTAATAGTATCTCTGAAATTAGAGGCTTCCTATGTTGGTTTCCCAATTTTAGGATAACGTCGTTAATTGAGGCATGTTCAGTATCTAGGTCACACATATGGCCCAGACAGGAGATGCTTGGTGACAGAGCTCTGTTTTGATTATTTTTTTTTTTTTGCAAAAGGACAGATTACAGTAGATTTGGTGCTGTAGGATGAATCACAGACGTTGGCATGGCTAACCACAAAATTCTCATGTTGTTCAAAGGAGAACGATCAGCCTTGTTCACGTGCTTCCGTGACTAGTGTGGGTGCATGTTCTTCAGCATTATAGACCCACGTGTGTGCTCCTCTTCTTTCAGTGAAGAGATTTCTGACCAGGCAGTTACCATGTATGCTAGATGGTGATAGAAAACCCAAGAGTTGGATCCTGTGTCAGTTGACAGTAAGGAGAAGAGAGAGAGTCAGCCTTGAGTCATCAGAAAATGAATAATTTGCCTCAAGTTTAAGGGAGAATTATTACAACTGGTCAGTGCATCAAAGTTAAATTAGTTGCACTGCAAAATATTTGCGTATGTGTCTTCTCTGAGAAAGATAGTGAGTTTTCTTGTTATTCTTCTGCCACCTGTTTGGATCACAAGTTTCCATTATTAGTCTGTTACTGGCAGACCATATGAAGAAGGCAGCAGAGCAGTCTCACAAATTTGGGTAGAGGAGCTTACTGTACTGGTTTTTTTCGCCATAAGTTTAAAAAGAGATAAAAATGATAGGAAAAACACATGCTGATGATTTTGATGTTCCTGTTTCGGACAAGACATTGATTTCTTAGTTGTCATCAGTGTGATGTGATACTTCCCATCTGCTTTTCTTAATCAGAAGGCACTTGATGTTAAAGGGGCTGGTCGTACATGGGAATTCTGATGTGCTGAACCTTGGTTGTTATTTTGTGAGCAATGACGTCTTTTGGAGAGGTGGTATCACACAGGTGTTTTCTGGGAAGTCTTGCTTGTGATACTACATGTGCAGATTGAGGTTAGTCTGTAGAGCTGGTTTAGGTAACCATTCCTAATTTTGAGACATTTATATGGCTGAGTTTGTCCCTTAGTTGAGACCCATAGACTAGATGGCTTCTTTGTCTGCAACTCTAAGTGCAGGTTATTTTTTGACTGCAGCCCCTCTCATTTCTGGATTTGTGTTGAACTTAACGCAGGTCTCTCCAAGAGGAAAATGGCTGACCAGGGCTTTTCTGGACCTCTCTATCAAATGTTTGTGAAGGTATCTTAGTGCCTTCCAGCCACTTAATAGTTGGATTGAGAATGTTCGTAAAGCAAGACAATTAGCTTGGTTTCTGTATGTTGGAACAAATTATGCTTTTGTCCCCTTACCTTGCTTCCCAAAAATACTGATTGCGTGGCTCATGTTGAAAAACCAGTCTGCTCTATTGTAAAAGAACGCCATAATCTTTTGTCTCCTAATGCATACAGTAGCACACATTAGAGAGACATAGGTTGGAGAATTTAACTCAGTTATTAAAACTAGAACGTAAGTTCATACTTGCTCTATTTTACAGCTGTCCTAACTCCAAAGGCAGAGTTCACAAACCACAGTGGAAGAAAACAGCAGCCTATTTATCTATTTACACTTGCTCCAAATTATGTAAGCTGCATATTGAATTGTCTGATAGTTCTTCTTGTGTTAGAATCTCAGTTAAGAAGGGTTTCAACTGCTGTAGCAAAGATTTTTGTCTTGTTTCGTGTATCTTGTTGTGAAGTTTCCTTGTCATAAGTCTGCAGAGAATTACCTTAAAACTCCTGGAGGAAAGTTCACGGAAACAGCCTATACTGAATGGACAGTTTGGAGAAAGATTTCTTAACAGGTGTTAGTGGTGTTTATTGCTTTGTTTTATACATAGGCACCACTAAAGCTTAATGCTTACCACTTTCTTTGAGATAGCAATAGATGGTTAGCAGAGAAAGGTCTCTTATGCATCTGCCTTCAGCTGAAATAAATTATATAGACCATTTTGCTTTTAAAAGATAAAATTTTGGATAAGTTATGAATATGCATTCTTTTATGTTGAAACAAATCTTTAGTGATGACATTTGTGGGTGTAATGCTGCTGTTCGCTAGTAAGTTTATTCTTTGAGTGAAGATTGCAGATGGTATACTATGCAAGACCACCTACTGTTCTGAGGTTGCTGCAGTGCATGAGCAGAATTGAAGTAATGATTGAAGAACCAGATCTGATTTGTTTTGGTTTTATACACTCTTAAAGTGCTAAATCTGTTGAAGCTTTAGTTCTGCTTGAACATCAGGTTCTGAAATGTCTTAAAGAAAGCACAGGCCAATAGTGGGTACTGTTTGGAACAACAGCAACAGTTCCAATAGTGGGCACTATTTGGAACCAGCCCACAAAGAATACATGTCCTCTGAATAAACCTATGTAGTCTAATAATGTGAAAAATTTATTTAAATTTCTCTTGTATTTATTTAAATTTCTCTTGTATTCTGCTATAGAGTGGCAAGCCCTGTTTGTCTCTTGTGAAAGCAGTCATGTGCTGCAGGAGAAAACTAGGGTTCCAGTACACTTAGTGGTTTAAAGCGGGACATCATGGGCAACTGGCTCTAGTGCCTTCTGTTCTGCTTTGCTGGTGACTTAGGGGCAGTGTCTTGTATAGCAGGAGGGGAGAGGGGAATGGTATTTAAGTTGTGAGACAACTCTCCTTGATACATGGATTACTTAGTCCATCTGGATGTCTTAGTTTCCTAAAGATCAGATCATGAAGCATAGTCACACAAAATTGTTTATAGATGGGCAGCCATCTGTTCCTTCATATTTAATTTTATCCTTCTGTGCTTTATTTCTAAGATACTGACTGATTTTTTGAAGCCCTATTAGGAAATTATTTAACTTGTTTCTTTATTTGTAGTCCAAGGCCAACAAAGTTTACAGAACGCCCTCGTCCCGGAGTCCAAATGATCTGTTCCTCTTTTAGTGCTGGTAAAAGTCTGCTGTTTTTTTCTTTTTCTCCCTTATATCGATATAACAAGTCATTTGGAAAGTATAATGATGAAAGTATAATGCATTTGCTGTAGCATATTTCTTGTTAGTAAGATGTAGTTGAGCTAAAGTAGCTATTAAAAACCCAAATACTTAAAATAGAAATTCAGAATCTATGCATTAATGCTTGGTAATATGGCAATTCTTGGGAACAGTTAAATATGTAATATTGAAAGTAAGCCTCTTGTGACTGCCAGTCTTTTAAAACATGATGTATACCTTTTTGTCAGAGTGATCGTGAGAGTTGGCTTTATCTGAGGTGGAATTTGTGGGGATTGGGACAAGGAGGTTCTTATGGTCTGAATTTCATTGATTCCAGAGTTAGCAATTGAAGAATACAACATAAATAATTGGATAAAGTATCAGAATGACAGAAACTTACTTGAGAAAATGTGCTAGAGCTCAAGTTTTATTCAATTTTTGTTAAGATTGAGGCTTCTAACAGCTTAGTCGCAAACAAATTGCTGTAGTTAGCTGATCTTTCAGGTACATCTGCAGGTACGTATTTATCCGAGAGCATATGCGAGGTAATTCAACTCAGTTAAACTTTAGAGTTTCTAAATCTTGTTTGTATTTAAAGATCAGTTACAGACATAGGTGAAATGAGATACAGCTATAAACTTAAGGGAATACATATAAGTATTTGATGTCACAGGTATTTGAAAATACTGTAATAACATTAGATTGCCCTTTTTTCTGAAGTCTTATTTGTTTGTTTTTCTCAGGTGGAATGTTTCTGGCCACTGGAAGTACAGATCACATCATTAGGGTTTATTTCTTTGGATCAGGTCAGCCAGAGAAGATATCAGAGTTGGAGTTTCATACTGTAAATACTTTTAAAAAATTACATGTGATTAAAATAATAATTTGTATAAATTTGGATATTTCGTACTCATATTTGACTCTTTTTTTTTTTTTTTCTTTTTCTACTCTCTTTTCATATAGGACAAAGTTGACAGCATTCAGTTTTCTAATAGTAGTAGCAGGTAAGCAGACAATTTGTTTATTCAGAGCTAGTTTTTTGACCTGGTGGACATTTGTAAATATCAGTTTCTGGAAGTAGCTGTTTAAAAAAAAAATTTGTTTTTTTGCTTTGAGGTTCGTCCAGTTAAATCATCTGTAACTATTGGATTCTCGCTAGTTTATTTTAATAATACATGGGGCTCAGGATTCCACTTTTGCAGGTCTTCAATTTTTTACTGGTATAGGAGGTGCTTTTCACCTCAAACCAGTAGTACAGTATTCTGACGCTGTTTGGACTTCTTACTTATAGCTTCCTTTCTCAAGTTCTAAATTCTGGGACTTCAGTTTTCAAGTGTCTTTTCTGTACAGATCTGCCTTTGGTGTCCGAGTAACTTTTTTCTCCTTTTGTTAGATTTGTGAGTGGAAGCCGAGATGGAACAGCACGAATCTGGCAATTTAAGCGAAGGGAATGGAAAAGCATTTTGTTAGATATGGCTACTCGCCCAGCAGGGTAAGTGATGTAAAACATTCTGCTGTCAGATAGATACTTAAAGGCCATTGATATCATTTGCTGACTTACTGGGGGAAGGGGGAAAGGCCTTCCTACATTATTACTGCTTAAATGCACAATATGCTTGTCTAGCTCTTGAAGTCCAATGAAACCAAATATTTGACTATATATTCAGCTGTGGAAACTGGCTTGTCCTCATAATAGCTCCACTAGTGTTTTGATTAGATTAAAAGAATAAAAGATACTCAAAACACATTAAAGGTCAAATTTATATGGCTTTTCACTTAGATATTTATTCCTGGAGCAAGAAAACCAGGTCGGATCTGTTCTTGAGACTGCTTGCATTTTAGTAATACTTAAAGATACTGTAGAGTCTGCATGCCCAGAAGAACAGTATTGGGTTCTTTCATACCATGTGCCAGAGCAGATAAATCACTTGCTCTGTAACAGGTTTTCATTTGTTAAAACAGTCTGAGAATTTACAGGACTTTGTAGGTATGGGAAACTTCTGTACACTGGAACAAGCAACAAAAGAGGCCTGAAGATGGAGAATGACTTAGTAGGTCTTGTGGCTTGCACCTTTTTATTTTGGCATGGAGGAGATCTTTCCAACTGACATACCCTAGAAAGATTTAAGGTTTAAACCTTTTTCCCCTTACCCATCATTCTGTGTGGTTTGAAGGATGATATTTAATAGGAAAAAAAAAACCTACTTCAGGGGTAATCCTGTGGAAGGATGTCTGGAAAGCCAAGAGAGAGGTGAAAGAGAAGGCCAAATCTGATCTAAACGTCTCATGAAATCACAGCTTAGACTATCTTGTCAGTTACAGGCAGATGCAACAAAACATGAATATAAAACTGTTGGACAAGAGTGTATAAAACACTGGTACTTTGAGAACAGACTGAGTTACTGTTTCTTGAAAGTGCAGCCTGTAAGAATTCTTAGTTCTACCTGATCCTGGTAAAAAATAGGAATGGATTCTTCTTCGTCATGGTCACAAACGCAAAACTTTGAGGAACTGAACTGCTCATTTCAGTAAAGCACCTTTAGCTGGATGCTGTTTTGTCCTTTCGACTAGAGGCTAAGTGCAGTTCCAAATTTGATGTTTTCTGCACAAGCACAATTTTATCAAAGAAAATGAAATTACTGCACTGAAAGGAAAGAGTGAATTTGGCTTATAAAGCCTCCTGGGTTCTGCAATGAATCTAGAACAGAATCTGGCTATAACTACATTTTCTGTTATTGAGTTGTACAATATATACTGTTGTGTAATGGAGTGCTTACTGTATGGAAGATTCTATATTTTGTCTGCCTACTTGGTGGTAACATGCTGTTGTTGCATTTGGTTGATGTTTTCCCAGAAATTAATGTGCTAGAGAACTCGGTGTTGAATCATCTTGAAACCACAGTGACAAAAATGTAATTTTGGACTATTCTGATAGATTGTGTTACAGATGGCTAATGGTGGGGTTTCATAGGGATAAAAGTAAAATACATGCAGGATAAAGCACCGTTATTATTGGTAGTAAAGTGATGTAAGGGTGGTGGTATAGTACCTAAATATAGCCTGAGAATTTAACTCATTTAAAGATATCAGAATACTTCTCTCCATATTTGTAACTACTTGTTACAAATACTCTTCAGGACAAATTACTGTTCACTGGTTGACTAGTTTGAATTTTTGCTCTTCAAATGTCACAACAAATATTGTAGCTATCAAATTTAGTTGAGTTAGGTCATAAGTATCAGAGAGCATTTTCTGGAAAAAGGGATCAGCATTCTTTAAGATATTAAAAGAATTCTAGTCATTCTTTAAGCTACAGTTCTTTTGTGGTTGCATGTGCTACGTAATAGGAAACATCTTTGTTTCTCCAGTTTCTTGAAGAAGTAATGCTTCTCCTCTTCATAAAGAAAAATACAGAAGTATTTTCACTTGTTAGAGACATTAAAATGTTTTGGCAGGCTAAGATTGCTTCAAAACTTTTTGCTCTTCTGTTTTAGACAAAGCTTACAAGGAGTTGAAGATAAAATCACAAAGCTGAAAGTGACCATGGTAGCATGGGACCGCCATGACAACTCTGTTATAACTGCAGTAAATAACATGACTCTGAAAGTTTGGAATTCTTTCACTGGCCAACTCATTCATATTCTCATGGTAAGGTGTTTCATCTCGATTTATTAATCCTGAATGCAAAATTTACATATGCATTATCAAAATTACTCCTTATGTGGTTTGTTTTGTTGTTGTTTGCTTGTTTAGGTTTTTTCTGGTGGTTTGGGTTGGTTTTTTTTTTTCTGTATGAAGACTACCTTAACAAATGTTTCTGAGTAATTGAAGGGTAATAGAGATGTCTGTCAGCTGCTTCTTAGAAAATAGAGTTTTAAAGTTGCAAATAACCATTGCTGTTCAAGATGTCTGAAACTAATTTTGGGCTTTTTTTCCCCTAAAGTGTGATCTTGAAGGAGAAAATGAAACAATTATTTCTTTTTACCCTTATTTAATTTGACAAATGTTTTGAAATACCTTTAGTGGATAAATTTACCTTGCTTCAGCAAAGACACTTCTGCAGCCTAATTGTTTAATGACTACAAAGAATAGTCTTTTAGCTAGATTGAATCAAACAACATTTTTCCTATGCCTGGTACTTTTAACTGAGAAAATAGGTAACTCTAGGTAATTAGATACTCCGCTAGAGATGGAAGTATTTCATAGAAAGCTTTAAAATTTAGTACTAATTTTGGAGATGTTGTTCTCTAACTTCTAGTTATGTATCTATTTGATTCTTTATGGGTCTGAATTAAATTTCTAACTGCTACTCTGCTAAACAATTTGAAACGTGCAGAGCATTAAGACCAAAAATACCGAATGTTGTGGACTCTAATATTTTAAAATCCTGGCAAAAGTATTAGGACATACTTGTTGTGAAGGTGACATACTTGAACATTCTTCTTAGGAAGCTAAAATTGCAACTGGAAAGAAAAGAATATAATACACTGCTGATAATAAGAAATGTGTGGTCAAAGTAGTTCTTTCCTGAACACTTCCACAGGTTAATGTTGCATTTGCTAGTGTTATCATATTCCTGGGTAAGTATTTAAGACAATCCTCTTGTTCACCTCGCGGTATCTTTTCATTTCAGGGACATGAAGATGAAGTGTTTGTACTTGAACCTCATCCATTTGATCCAAGAGTTCTCTTCTCTGCTGGACATGATGGAAATGTCATAGTTTGGGATTTGGCAAGAGGGGTCAAAGTCCGGTCTTACTTCAACATGGTAATTATTGTGCTGTAGGCAGATATGCCAAAGCAACCTTTCTAAACTTTTTGCTTTTAGTACATTCTTATGTAGGCCATCTTGAAGCATGCATTTATGTACAGGGCAAGATCCTGCATCCAGTGAAGTCCAGATAAATTCCTATTCAGTTTAGTGGGGCAAAGATTAAATCTGTAAAATGCAAAATGTTGGGTTTTGGCTGTTTTTCATAGTGTCATCTTTCTATATGCTTCATCCACATAAAATTGAAGTGCTAGTTCACATTGTCAGAGATCATGCGTAAGAGACAGACAAGGTGACAGAGACCCTCCTTTAGTGCTCTGTTTCCTGCCTGGGGAACCAAGGTGGAACTTGGTTTATTTTTGCGTTACTAATTCTTAATCTGGCTAAAGCTCTTCAGGAGTCACCTGATCTCATACAATGTTGTTGTATGCTGCCTGGGCCCGTTGGACAGAATACTGTCAGCCTTTCTGTGTAGAGCTCCTCCACATGCAGGTTTCAAATTTGGTCTGTTCTGCACTAAACTAATTCTTCTGGAAGATGGATGCAACAGGTATTTCCATCTGTTTCTTCATATTAAGTGGGTCTTCGTACATACCTTTTTTTCTCAAAAAGGTAGTGATGTGTTGTGCAATTCAGACTTTGTCTCCTGGAGAAAATGACAGAAGTCTTTGTAGAATATGAAGCATTATTGAGAATGCTGAGAGTAGGCAAATGGGCTTCATCCAGCCTTCAGCCATAGTGGAATGGCAGTCTTGGAGACCAGCGTAAAGAAAATCATCTGAAGAAGAGACCTGCCACAGATGTACTCACCAAGAAAAGGGGCATTTAGAAATGAAGTCAAGCCAGGAAGGTCACTCTGAGCCTAAAGAAAGATTTTGAGATGCGCAGTGTACCAGTACAGTTCAGAAGCATCTGAGGAAATTCTGCCAAGCTTAATGGAGGAGAGAGCAGCCTAGACTCCTTCAGTACTGACCTAGATTCAGTTGTGTTCTCTCTGTATTGATTTCTGTAACTGAACTTATAAAGGATCTGAGACAATCATCTTGGAGCTATGAGTACAGATCTTCATTACTCGATGCTATTCACTGTTACCAGTTGAGGTGTATGTTCTCATTGCATGGTTAGGTTGCCTTTTCCGTACCAGTTAAAATGGATGTATGATAGTTTTCATGGAATTTAAGGTCAGAAGAGGCTGAGCACATCTGTTCTTTATAAGACAAGCCTATTTAAGAGCTATCAGAATTTAAATTATAGATGCCTGTGACAGTAGGCAACCCCCGAAAGACTGAAACAATTATTTCAAAGGTGCAGTGCAACACAAACACCTAAAAAGGGTAGAAATCACACACATTTTAAGATCTTTGGAATGAGAGAAATGTGTAGACGATCAGAAGATCTCAGCAGCTAGTAATCTGTGCTTCATACTAGAAGTGAATGTGAGAAAATCTGCCTACTGGGTGAGGTGAGGGGAATTGTAAATCTGGCAATCAGTTTGTCTCAAACCAGTAAATAAGTCATATGAGCCAGGTATGCAAGAGAGGCATCTCTTCACAGTCTCTGAATATTTTACCAGCCAGTCTTACATGTCCGATGCTTCAAAAGACATGGGTGGAAATTAGAGGTTTTCTTAGATGACTGGGGGTGGGGGGAAGTGCTTCTGTATTGCATAGTCACCTTTGTAGAGCTGCAAATGTTAAGTGTTCTGGTTTATTAAGGGAGGGCATGAACACATACAGAGCTGCCAGTCTTCTCCCAGTTTCCTAACCGGTGTGTCAGCTAGGAACATCATTAGATTAGCCAATATTAATTTATTGTGATAACCACTGTTATCTTCATTGACTTGCTCAATATGTCATCTCATACTTCGGAGAAACAGTATTCATATTTAGGGAATGGGAAATTTTTACAAATTGAGTTCTTTTGGATCAGACAGGGAACGTCATCTGGAGGAATCAAACGTGAGAGTTGAATGACATGAGAATCCTGATACACAGTTCAAGAACCTTGTATTGTAATGCCTTATAAAACAGCATCTGTGGTACCAGAACTACCACTGGATGACTCTGTCATAATAACAGCTCCTTAAAAAAAATTGCGGACTGCGGGGGTGTTGGTTGAACTAGCAGGAAATCTTAGGTAACTGTTAGCTTAATGTTAATCCAGTCAGGTATTCCCATCCTAGGTGGGATGCTTGGTACATCTAAAGCCCTGTGGCAAATCTGGAAAGTTGAGTTGGGTATTTTTAAGTTTTGTTTGTCCCCCCCACCCCAAAATCCTTCACTGTCAGCATAAAAGAAACCCCCAAAACAAACGAACAAACAAAAAAGATGCAAGCAGTGTCAGTTAGTTTGAAATTTAATTTCTTTTATCCAGTAAGGGAATGTGAAATTGTAAAGCCATAGTAACCAAATATACTTTTTGATTTGTGTTTAATTTAACTTGGGAAATCAAAGTCTGTGCCTTGATGGTTACAGAGAGGAGTCACCAGGAGACTCTGGTGCTCCTGCAGATCATTCTCTCCCATATTTTTATACTTAAAATTTGCTGTTAAGTCAGTTGGCACAGTCACAGTTTTTTTTGAAGAATCTTCAGTCTGTTTGTCAGATTTTAGTCTTTATAATTACTAGTAAACCCAGTCCCATAAGTGACTGCTTACACACATGCGTTTACTCTCCGTAAGTATGTATATATTTTATATATTCTCTGTTTTCACGTGTAGTCTTCACTTCATTTGATCTAGGTCTGTAAGTATTGCATAACTGTCTGCTGGACTTCATGGGCATTCAGAACTGGCTTAATTCAGTGACTTGAGTCAGCTAGACTTGGGGAGTATACCCTTTACTCCAGATAATGAAATCTGCCATAGAAATATCAAGAGTGTGAGAGGGTTAAAGCTTTTTAAGCAATTTTGAGATGCAGCAAGTAAGTCCTGAGCTGATTTTAAATTGCATGTGCAAATACAGGTGCTTTCTGTTTTGTAGCCTGTGTAATACCCCTGCCGGTCCTGACTGAATGCAGCTGCTAATGAAAAATGTGTTCTCAGTGTATGGTTTTGGTGCTGTAATACTGATGCAGTTTCACGTGCTGTATTTCCTAGTTACAAATAAGCATTTAGCAGACTTCTGAAGAAACAGGGTAATAAAAACCTTAAGTGGTTGCTGCAGCCTGCTGTTTCAGAGCTTATATATTTCACAAAAATAGTGGGTTTGCTACAGAAGGATAGCACAAAACCTCGTACATATTTAAATTGTGACCCATTATCCAGGGCCTAGATTCACTGAAGGACTTGACTGTTGTGGTACCTAAGTATTGGGGACCAAGGTCCTTAGTCTCCAAAGTGGAATGCAATATCCTACCAAATCTTCAGTTTACTGAGCAGGATATGAGATTTAGGTGTCCTTGTTCCAGGAAAAAATACACTAGATAGCCCACACTGAGGGGTGGGCTATCTAGTGAAATAATGTATGTGTGATAATGTATATAGAGATAGATTTGAAATGCAGTTTCTTACTCAAAGCTGCAGTGAGGCATGTGAATCCCTGGCATGGTGAGGCACCTTTCCAGTAACTGAGGGAGGTCCCTAAAAGGAGCGTGGAGGCGCAGGTGGCACTCATCTTTTGGGATTGCTTTAACTAATGTTAAGCTGCTGAGCTGGGAAATAGAAGACCTAGATTCTCTTCTCTCCTCGATGGGAAGGTGTTCAATTCAATATCTGTCACTTACCGAAGAGGGTATCTCAGCTATAAATGTTCCAGACAAGACTTTTTCCCAACTTTCTCTTGAAGTTGTGCCACTGTGGAGAGGCGTGAATCTGTAGCCTGTGGGTTTAGGCACTTCTGCTAGGCTTGTTTTGGAAATCATATATGGAAATCATTTTCGAGGTAAATTAGAAAGTGATAGAAATGGCCTTTGGCTTCAAGCTTAAGGCAAGCTTTTGAACTTGCAGGATTAGTGCTCTCTTATGTCATAGGATCTGTTTTCTTTCTGGTGTTCTCACAAAGTTACTTCTTAATAGACCTGACACTTGGTTTGTTAGGAATGCCAGGGTTGGCACTTGGATGGTATGTGCTGCAGCTTAGCCTAAGGCTTGTAGTTCCTATAGGCTTTAAGCAGAAGTTTCTCAATTCTGAGAATGTACAGGGGGGAAAAAGAAAACTACAGGCACTTAAGAATCTTCCAGATCAAAAAAAAATAAATGGTGCCTAGTAATGTTAGGTGGGTGCACTGGTTTGGTGTTTGGGTTTTTGTTAGTGTTGCAATTTGGACCTTAAGTACTGGTGTTCCTCAGGTCTGACTCCAAGTAGATCTGTAGTGTTACAGTGCTGCCCTTGATTTTTATTTTTTGGACTTAGACAGTTTCCTTTAAGCATGCTTTCCTTTAAGCAGTACCTCTCGGGGGTGAGCTCTGCTGATTGAGGCTGCTTGCAAAAGGCATTCTGTCTGCAGCCTGTGAGTGCAGGTTTCTCCTGTGGTAAAGCTGATAGTTGTCATGTGAGTGAGGTGCCTTGTACAAGGATATTGAAAAAAGTTGCCTAAAAATTTTAGGGTATTTCCAGGCCTGTAGCTCTGTTCTTCTTTGGTTCTTTTTTTTATAATTCGGTTTACAGCATAGCTTTATGAACAGTTCATGAACAGTTGCAGGGACATATGGTGACTGCAGTTACTTTAGAAGTATGCCACTGGAAGTATGAAAACTGTACTACAGTAGCAAGAATGAAAGACGGGTGAGAACAGGCATTTTTTACAGTCTTTGTCACTGTAGAATATTGGATTTTTGTACTGCATCTTTGAATGTAATTGCTTTGGCTGAATCCGATACCTGACTCAGCAGATTTTGTAAGTAGGCATTGCAATTACTGCACCAGGAAGCTTGTGTGTTAGTTGATAAGGACTAGCCTTATGGTGTTTTCAGAAATCCTTGTGTAATGTAGAAATTAAGAAGGAATACTGATGCCTTTAAATAAAAAAATTATTCTCCTGGTCAACAGATTAAAAAAACCCAAACCCACCCCCCACCAAAAAAAAACCCAAACCAAAACCAACCAACCAAACAAAAAAACCCCCAACCAAACAACAAGCAACAAAACGTCTTTCATGACTGGGTGTTGCTCTTCTGTTTTACTGGATTGATGGATTGATGCTTCTTGGGAGATGCTTCTACGAGAAGTCGGGCTTTGCTGTAGCCAGTAGTAGGTGGTCTTCTGTCTGACATGATTCACATACCTCAGGGGAGCCTGTGTGGTTTAATGCCTGTTAAGGTCAGACTTCTGCTTACCTGTAATCTCAGTGTGCTTCTAGTGGTTGTGGAGAGTTCATTTATGTTACATTACCTTAGGGCTAAGACAGTCTTTCTGAGCACTGTATTACGGTCAAGACTGTATATACAGTCAGGTGTTACAGTGTTCTTTGCAACGTGCTCTGAGTGGGTGGTAGTTCTGGAACTAACTTTGAACTCAGTGCAAAGGTGGCCTTAGTCCTTTCGTCGTATTCCGAAGAATGCTTTGAAATACTGATTAAAAAAAAAAAAAAACAGAACAAAAGCTTTTACAATCTTGTATTAAATTCACAGATCTGAATACTTCAGAATCCTCCTACCTTTGTGACGTTACCTGACTTGCTGAAAGGCTAAGCCACCTTAGCCTTTGACACTTAAAGGTCACACTGTGTATCTCCAGCTGTTGTGAATTTGATGATGAGTCACTTTCTAAATGCGAAAACACATGTCATCAGAGCATGTAGAAATACCATGCTTATATTTCAGAAACGCATTATAGCTCAAGCTCTGTAAAGTGGTGATTTGAAGCAACCTTCAGGTTCTTTTTGAGGAGGAGGAAGAAAAAACGAAATTCCTCACAGAACCTGTTCTCCCCCTTTCCCACCTTCAGCTTCCTTTGAAATGACAACAAACTCTGTTACATTTATGAAAGAAGAGCTTTAATCTCTCCCAGAAACACCACTGTTCTCTGTGTCACTGAGTAAACGTTGCTTGCCCAGGAAACCAGATTGGTACTTCAAGAACAGTGGACGATTTCTTAAGGCAGTGTAACTTAGTGCTGGAATTGGTGTTTGTTCTTATGCTCTCTGTCCCGCTTTTATGGGAACCATCAGGAAGAAGTGGGGGGACACACAAGGAAACTTTAAAATCGCAGGGCCTGATGGGGAGGCTGACCTTCTTGTTGCATTAGTATTGGAGAAGATACAGGGTACACTTGCATTTCTTGGCTGCTTTTTAAAATCTTTGATCAGGTTAAGACATACTTTTTCATTAAGACCTAGAAGGACATGATGTTTTTGATAGCTGTAGTTGCTGCAAGGTAGGATGAGCCTTCTCACAGGTCTTCAGAAAAAAAAAAGGGGTTTTTAATTCTTTTCAACTGGAGCATATTTTCGTCTAGATCTCTGTACCAGAATCCTAGCTGTTTGCTTCTGTTCTAGGCACTTTTCTGTTGGAAGCTCGTAATGAATAGTCCCACACTTCCATATAGAATACATTACTTACATTTTATGTAAATAGGCAAGATATCCATAACTAGGAAGCTTGTGACTTGCATGTGTTGTTTCCAGTATGCTTATTAATTAGCAACAGATTATGAAACCTTTAATATGAACATTTTTCAAACAGGGTAAAGACTTATGCACTTTAGTGTTTATTTCACAAAATGTTAAAGATCTGGGTAGTGTGATGAGCATGGTTTCTTCCATCTGTATTAAAACAGGTACAGTGTAAGCAGCTGAACTGAAAAGTGTAAATTTTCTAACAAGTTAATGTTTTGCAGTTGCTGTTTTAACATAAATTTAGTAATATGTGATTTTGTCCAACTTCATGTAAAATTTTCAGCCCAGAAGCAAATTACATGAGATTTTAGGGTAAAGTCTGGATTTAACTGCAGAAAAAGTTATATTTCTTTTTTTGTTCTCCTTTTTACTTCTAAAGAAAATTTGTGATAGCTAAAAGGAAAATGGGGACAAAACCTTTTGGCTTTGGAGTTTCTAAACTCCAGATTGAAGGACATCTTATTGGAACCGTATGTAAATAGTTAAGGATTCTTTCATCAAGATAAAGTTATTTTGACTTTGTATTATATTGCCACATCAAAATTTAAACATAGTCAACAGCAGCTCTAGTGTTCTTGGTACTGAAATCTTTTCAAAGTACTTCAGTGTGAACTGTGATTGAACATGCACCACAGGCATAAGTTACTTTATCATTGGAGCTAACAAGCCTGTAGGCTGATCTTTTACTTATATTCAAGGATAGAGTTAGGAAAATACAACAGAAGTTAATAATCTTTGAAAGAAGAAAAGAAAAATAAAAACAAGCAACCCCAAAAAAGCTTGTAGCCTTGCAGCAGGGTTAAAATGTCAATGAAACTGAAAACTTTTTATCTATAGAATTGTTCGGGTTATGACTTGTTTTACATAGCATTGAGCGTCATCTGCTGTCTTACCAGGTTGACCAGAAGCTTGGGTTAACTTCTCTAAAGAAGTCTCAAACTTGATGGGACAGTACTTGTTATGTGAAATATAAAAATACAGAGCTGTACTTCAGAAAGCTGTTCAGGATTTCTTAGCAAGACTTAAGATGAACTACTCAGCATGACCAACTTAATGTTGTTGGCTTTTGGATTTTTTGGGGAGGGGATATGGAGGGGGTGGTGTTTATTTGTTTGTGGCTTTTTTTACCCCAAATTAAAGAGAAAATATCTGAAAAGGTTAAAAGTAGCACAGCTGCTTGATGTAGATTTCAAGCAAATGCGTAATACCTTTCTCAGCATTACTTACTTTTTAGAGAAAGGACTATATATTGTTACTTTAAAATGAGTTAATTTTAAATTTCCTTTTTAATTTCTATACACCTATCAGGTACCTGAAGCAATGTAAATAAAGCCTGATAGACATTTTTGAAGAGCTGTAATGGTTATGTCTGGGTATTCCTGAGGTAGAAGTTGTGAAGGACAAAATGTTTTACTTCACTAAAAGATCTTTCACTCCAGAATTGAGAAGACAAGGCTACAGAATCTGCTTTTCACATTTAAAGGATTACAACATGACCATATTTCTAACAGTTAGCACTAGGAAAAGTTAGGCAAAAGAAAACATGTATTTGGAAGGATCTTGTGATGCTGCAGGACTGCTCATAAAACCTTATTTACTTTGCTGCAGTAGCTTTCATTAGACTACATTCTAACTTTTTATGCAGTGAAGTATGTAATGCTTTCATGTGATCAAAAGGATAGAATTTGTGAATACTCACAAACTTATTTTTAGGTCCTTGATTTCCTGATCAGTCTTAAAGCTTAGACTCAAGCTCTTAGGACTGAGCTATATAGTAAAGAAAAAAATGTGACTCTCTTTGGTCCTTCTCTTTCTTATTCAGGTTGCTTTTTTCTTGAGAAGCCTTGGGCTGAGGAAACAAAAAGTGGTTTCGATATGCTTGTTTTGAAGGTGATCTCTGAAATTCCTCATTTCATTTGATTGTTTTGAAAACAAATAGAGTGGTAGAATCAGCAAGCAGATACTAGCCTACCGTGTAAGGTCACCCTCTTCTGGTTACATGACAATTATAGTTGTATAGCTCTGAAATGCTGCTGCTATTTCAAATGGTGTATTAATGAAACAGGGTATGCTTCTTAAAAATGCTGGCACAAAATCAGGAAATGTACTGATGTGTATTATGACAAAGCAATAGCTGTGCTTAAAACATTAAGCTTTTTGAAATTGAAAATGTACTGTCGCGCATCCGGTGAGAAAGCTTGAAGCAAGTGGATACATTCATACTAGTTTTGCTTTACATTCACTATGTGAAGTCACAATGGTTAATATATGCCTTTTCATAGCATAGCTATTCTGCGTAAATGCAGATAAATGTTTTACACAAAACAACACCCGCCTCGTCCCCCCAACCAGACAAACCCCATGTTGATGTTAAGGCTGAAAAGTACTGGACACATAGACATTAAGAATTAAGTTCAAGATTGCTGAAGCTAATGCCTGAGCTTTTGGCCCCAAGTCTGTAGCTGGCTGGTTGTCTAATTAATGTAAAGTTGTCTGGTACTATTCGTGGTTCCATGTGTTTCTTTTCCAAGTGGGTCCTGAATTACTTTTATAGGATTTATGGCAGTTGCATTGCATGGTCCTTTTTCAAGCTTACACATTTTCCCCAACTTTCTGACACTTAATTTATCTTTTGAAAATTTTTAATAGAAACACTTGCTTAGCTTTGTATAGATATATTTGAAGCTACTAGCATAAGCAGTGACTGAAATTGTCATATACAAAACTTGACCATAAAAAAGTCAAGTTCAAGCAGCCTGTGGAATTTTCCTGATTTTTACAGGGGAAATTGTAGAGGGTGTAATTTTGACCCTATTTGAAGCTAATGGAGAGTCTGCGCTGCAGCTGGAGAATCACTCCATCTGGGTGCAGTGATGTGTTGGTGGTTTCCCTGCCCAATCTCCCTGCCCTCTTCCCACATCTTATGTTTTTATATAAATCGGTGAGAAAAATTGGGCACCCCCATGGAGGTGATAGTAGTAATGTGTTTAATAATGGCAATAATATCTACTTTTTGTAAATTTGGACACACACATCTCCTGTTAATGACTGTTCAAATGTTTTAGTATAGCTTAATCCTTGTTTTGCTTAGAATTTACTGTCAGTATTAATGGCAACAACTGATTTGAGTCCGAAGGGTTTCTTCCTGCAAATTGTCAATCAAGCAGAGGCTACTAAGTTGCAATAGGATTTTTCTGTGTGCTCCTGCTCCTTCAGAGGGCTGGTTGGTTGTCTTTTAGCTTTGAGTGGACACTTTGTTACAGGCAATTCCTATGCTATGCCTCCTTATGTCTGTGTATCTTAATGGTTTTTCCTGCCCCATCTTCTGAGGTCTGATCTTTCACTGATCTGTGCAGTGTGATTCCTTACTTTCTAAAGCTGCTTCTACTGTCAATGCAACCTGATAAACTCTGAAGCCCTAAAAGCATTATCATGTCACTTACAGCATTCCTTCCTTTTCATTAATCAGTAAACCTGCATGGCCTACCTAGATCTGTTGGCAACTACTTGACTAGTTTTAGGCTAAATGGGCTGCATTAGGAAGAGCATTGCCAGCAGGTTGAAGGAGGTAATCCTCCCTCTCTGCTTTTAACCCTGGTGAGGCCTCACTTGGAGTGCTGTGTCCGGTTCTAGGCTCCCCAGTACAAAAAAGTCATGGAGCTCCTGGGGCAGCTCCAGCAAAGGGCTACTAGGATCATTATAGTTCTGGAGCATATCTCCTGTGAGGAAAGCTGGGGAGCTGGGCCTGTTCAGCCTAGAGAAGGAAGGATCACAGGGGATCTGGTTAGTGTGTTTAAGTGAAGGAAGGGTATCAAGAGGATTAGGTCAGACTCTTCTCTGTGGTGCCACACGGTAGGATGAGAGGCAACAGGTATAAACTAAAACGCAGAAAGTTCTACCTGAACATGAGGAAGAAATTCTTTACTGTGAGGGTGACTGAGCATTGGAATAGGTTGCCCAGAGAGGTGGTGGAGTCTCCTTCCCTAGAGATATTCAAGAGCTGTGTGGACACAGTCCTGAGCAACGTGCTCTAGGTGACCCCACTTGAGCAGAGAAGTTGGACTAGATGACCTCTGGTAGTCCTTTCCAGCCTGCCTCAACCATTCTGTGATGTTTGGTGACGTGCCAAACAATTGGAGTCTCTGTCAACATCAAAGATTAGATTCCATCTAAGACAGCTCAGCAGAATGCTCTGTGCATGGATTTTCTGTCACATGAGGTGATATTTTTGGACTAATGTGCAGAAGGCATACCGCTTGCTTGTATGGATAATGCATAGTAATCTCTAATTAACACGGAGATGGTTATTTCTTATGTTGTGGCCTTCATAAAGTCTGAAGAGACTTCCATTTTTGCTGGAATTATATGGGATTGTAGTTTTAGATGAGGTTTTATAGTCATCTGAGCTACAGAATGGCTAGAATAAAGTTATAGATGCGTTATTTTTAAATCAGTGTATAGTCCTACTGAAATGTTCCTGAAAATTTTCAAGAGGTTCCGCCTTTGAATGGTACATAAGAGCAAAGCCAACATGATGCTCTAGTAGTCCAAGTGGAAGCCAGTGCTGAGCTTGCAGACTGTTTATTAAGAATAAATTTCTCCCTTTTATTCTTTTTTCTTTCTTTTTTTTTTCCTCTTCTTTTTTTTTCTTTTTTTTTTTTTTTAAGTCATAAATACTTTTTCTATAGTCTTTATGTAACTTCAGGCATCTATAGGGTGGGTGATCTGTCAGATCTTTTTTTTGATACATTTATCTTTCAAGACAAATACCACAGAGCTGAATGGATAACTGACTTGTGTGGTAGGAAGAGAGAAATATCATTAGTAAACATTTTACACCTAATTAATTCTTGATGTCTTCCTACTTTTGATCCTTTGCTACTGTTCTGGAAGCAGTGTAGAAACTCTGCTTTTTCTTCGTTTTTTTTTTTTTTTCTTTTCCCTATCTTAAAAATTAAGTGGTTTTTCCACTCCTCCAGATCTGCAGCAACCTCTTCTAACTTTGCAGAAAGTCTGTGCATATCTTTTGGCTTATCACGTAAGCATGCTGTGATCTGAGACTGTTCGAAGGGACTTCAAAATACTAGGAGACTGGTTTGACTCAAGCAGCTATCATGTAGTTTCATCACTTATGAAAGAGGTTATATGTTTTAATAACAATTAGTTAAATTTGGGGGGTTTTACTAGTTTTAGAAAGCTGGTCTAGCATTCCATCATGATTTTTAGCATCGAAATTTCAGTTTTCAAGTTCGAACGTTACTCGTAACTAATTTTCATTTCTTCCTGTCTTTTAAGTTGAGTAGTTCTGTTCCTGCTAAAGGTCTTTTTGCGTAGGCACAAAAAATAGTCCTCTTTCCTTAGTGTCCACGTGAAGAAGCTGAGCTCTTCAGTTTTCCATTAGCATGACAAGTCAAAACATTTCTCTGTAGCTGTTCTACTTAGAATTCACTTACCTTGAACATCAGAAGTAAAGATGTGTATCACTTTGGAAGACTGTTCATAGTGTTGTCTGGTTGCCTAGCATGTATGTGCTTTCTCTTTCTCTTCTGGATATACTTCTGGTATATTTTAGGATTATAGGTTTCTTTTTGATGTTGCATTGTATGTGATGCATTGCAACGAATACACAGTGACCTATCTCTCTGTGTTTCCAACTAATTGCCTCAGTCCCTTAATGTGAAGGACAGGAGAGAACATTATCTACCTCAGGCTAGTAGAGGCTTAGTTCACTGACTTTTTAAACAATGCTGTCTTATGTTGGAAAGTGTGATAGAAATGCATAGTATTGCTGTATGTAGACTGTGTTCCTTTATTTTTTCTGACAGTGTGTTAGTAAGTTATTTCTAATGATCTTACTAGGTTCATGACCTATTGCATTTTGTCCTGTTGGCTTTTAATTGCTTCAGTCGATATCGTTTGTGCTGTGTCCTAGATCTGTTCTCAGTGGATGGTTTCTTAATGTTCATTTCATCAATGGGCTCTTATTTTTTTCTGTAGTCACTACGGAAAGGCCTGGTTTGAGGAACTTCACTGATCTGTTTAGCTTCCTTTAGCTCTGTCTGTCCTTTCCAAAACCAGTAACTATTATCTTTTCCTTAGCAAGTTTACCTGCTCTGTATTTCTCCTAATAATTACAATCTCTTCCATTTAAACTAAGTTTTCGGTGCTATATCATGTCGGTGAAATCTACCTAGGTTGAATGAATTATATTTTCTTGGTATAAAAAAGAAAGCAATTACTATACTGAGGAGAGTCTGCTAAGTTTATCTGGTACTCTCTACTGTTGACTGTTTATTTTTTTTCCTCCCATGTCTTTTACTTTTCTTAAAAACTAGGTTTAAAGTCTTTCATACTATCTATTGATGACAGGTCATAAAGGCTTATTATTTAGTTCGCTCTTTCTGTAGGTGGTACTACTCTGTGTTCACACAACAAATTATTTTTATGGATCTAAGACATGTTACTTCCTATACTAGTTTCACAGCTCTGTTCTTCCTGGTTTGGGCAGAACAATAAGCTCTCTTCAAAACTGAGAGGGAAAGAGTAGCTTCCCTTTTTCATTCTCTTATTTAATCAACTTTCCTCCCTTTGTGATGTACCAATGTCCTGCTTCCTTGATAGTGAAAATACAGGCAAACAGCTTAATTCTTGGGGTTGAGACTAAAAGTAATCTTAACTTAGTTCTGATTGTGTATCATCACTGGTTCTTCCCTGTTCGTAGCCAAAGAATCCTTGCTACTTGCTTTGCTACCAGCGGTGTCTTAAGATGTTCACTCTTCATAGCCCATTGTTGGGACAGCTATTAATTGACCAGTGCTTTTTCTGTTCTCATGGGTGGTCTCTTCCCTTCACCATCCTTTTATTCAGCAGGTAAAGGTTCCAGACAGAACAGGCAGTTTACCTTCTTCGGAATACAGTCTTCCTACAGTTCTTGCATCTTTGATTCGAAAGGGCTGGAGAGGGGAAGGAAGTTTCCTTCTTGCTGAAATCCTTTATCTTGCTTCCTGAAGTTACAACTCAATGATTTAGTACAGCTCCTCCTTTTGCAACTTAACATTTAGTTTCTGTTCCAAATGACCAACTCCTCTCTGTTAGTTTTATTATTGAAGAAATTTCACTGTAAAGTGTGATGTATTAATCCAAAAATACTTTTGTTTAAAAATTTTACTGGGTAGCACACTCTGGCAGTCTTTGCTCTTTAATTTGTGATAGTAATTATATCTTGGAAGCTTATCCTCAATGGTAATTCTTCTCCTTATAATATTAAGGATCTTTATTTCCAAGTAATTACATGAGACTTGAGAGGCTGTACTAAAAGGTCTTGCTGCTTTCATTTCCAAAAGCACTTTTTAAACCAGATTCTGGCCACATGCAGAGTAAAACTATTTGCACTGTACTAGTCACTTAATAGTAGATTGCTATTCTTTACATAAGAAGGGAATGTCTTCCAACTAACATTCTAAATTCCAGGGGTTTCTTGAAACTGATCCATCCAAACCATTTCTTACTGGGAAGGATTAAAAATCCCATCATCTTAATAGTCTGATCTTTTTCCTTCTATTTCTGACTTTTTTCCCCTCACTGCAGTTAGCAAATAGTTCTTCACGCAGCATGCCTTGTTTTTGTTGTAAAACAAAAAGTCTTAAAATCTTAGGCTATAGAAGGACCCTGAAATTCTATGTATAAAGGACTTGAATGTTAAGAAGCTTGATACTTTGATGTTTCCTTGTTGGAGGAAGGGAAAGGGAACAGAAATCTGTATGAAAGTACTCCTTTTCCAGGTTTTTACTATACATCTGCAACGCTTATTCTTGGGCTGAAGTTCCTTCCCCTTTCCACCTACTTCCCCAGACTGTCTCCCTTGAATGCTGTGAGCTTTCTACATACAAAAAGCAGCACAAAGTTGTAACTTTGCCTTGGTTGTTGGATCTTGCTTAGTATAAATTAATTCTGTATTCCTAGCTGTTGCAATGTTAGTGTTACTCTCCTGAAGCTCTGTTTTTTATTTTTCATCTCTTTCTATAGGATACTTTATTTCTTCTGGAATAATGAGCAAAATAGAACATAAAACTAGCATTGGTTTATGTTCCTCTTTTGCTAATCCAGAAACTTGTTTGACTTTTATGGAAAGTACTTAGAGTAAGAAAGACCTTTATCATCACCTACCTGCAAGCACTGGCAATAGGTGTAGCAGCCTGTACCACTGGGGGGTGTGTGCAGGGGTGTGGGTGTGTTGTAAGACCCTGGGCAAAAGATGTAGACTTGTTGCCTTTGTCTCAGCCTGTAAGATAGTGAGAACACTACCTGCCTCACAGGTTTTTGGAGGCTTGGTTCGTTAACTTTTTAAAGTAATGCTAATGGCCTCTGGAAGGTGCTACAGAAGTGCATAGTGTTACTGCCTGCAGGCTGTGTTTTCAGGCAGTGCATAGGCCTGCCACAGTTAGGGAAAGAATTTTGTTTGGTGTCTCTTTAAAGAAAATGCAAAAGTGCTTTGCTGGGGAGAATAGAAAGGGGCTTTCTGAAGAGGTGCTGAAGACATGAAAATTCAGAGTGGTGATTGGTCACCTCTGCTTGATTGACAGGTTGCAGGGAAAAACAAAAACCCATTTGTTCTGGCTTAATGGAACTGGAAAACAGAAAATGAGTATCAGGTAAAAATTCCTTTTTTAAAATCTTTGCAGTTCTCCTTTAAAAAGTGGAGTTTTTACACAAATCTACACCTCCCCCACTCCAATAAATTAGGAGTAGGAATTACAGAAGCAGGCAGTTGCTAAGTTGTGTAATGTGGGTTGTCTATGTCCGTGCGTTCCTGGCAGGCAGGTGTTGTGAAACACCTATGCTCTGGGCTAGCTTAGCAAGAAGGCAGAGGATTGAAAGGGTGTAGTGACTAAGCCCTGAACTGGACCCAGCTCTCTGGTTAGGCTCATTAGCAGGACGTTCAAGGGGAAGCTTTTATTTTCACTTCCTATACTGTGCCTGCTTTGTGGATAAAGTCTGTCAGTTTCTACTGCTATCAATTTGGCATCTTTCATGAGCATTATTACAAAATTCACTGAAAAGTGAATAGCTAAAAAGTAAACTGTTTTAAAGTAACTTCCATCTAGCAGTATACTGTCTTACAAATTTTATAATAAATTTCAACATCAGCACCACAGTTTTGAGAATCATAATTGAAAAGTATTTCTGGTAACTTAATTATTTTGTATGTTGATGTATTTCAGATTGAAGGACAAGGACATGGTGCAGTCTTTGACTGCAAGTGCTCTCCTGATGGACAGCATTTTGCATGTACTGATTCTCACGGTCACCTTCTGATTTTTGGCTTTGGTTCCAGTAGCAAATATGACAAGGTACAGTGCAAGATGAAAATCAAAATGTTTGTCTGTGTTGAATGTATTCGTGCAAACTTTCCTCCAGAGCTTCATTGCAAGAGGGTATATCTTAACATAAGTTTGAGCCATTAATTATGGGATGTTTCAGATTCCTGTTGTTGACATTGAGCTTTCTTTCACTTTGTTTTTTAAACTATGGGAACATGCTATTAAGCTACCATTTACATGGGAAGTTAAAAGTTAAAAATAAATAATATATTAACCGGTCACTATCTACTCTCTTAAGTGACGAGGTTACAAGTGTCTGCTAATGGATCCACATGGATCATGTGAATGAACTGGAGTTGATAATAGTTAAATATTTTGCTTTAACTATTTTTTTGGTTTCTAACTAAGACAAAAATGGGGGCAGGGGCAGGTAACAGAATTAATTCCTGCTATATGTGCTTAAATATTGCATAGCCTGGGAGACAATTTTTTACAGTAAATATACTATGTGATGTAGTGATACAATTTTATGTCTGCTAATGAAGTTCTGTTGTGGATGCCTTGGTGCTTACACCGCAATGTTTCACTGTTACTATGCAATTAAAATACTACATCTTTATTCTAATGTCTACATGGTGTATTCTAAGTGTGGGTGTCTTGCCACAGACCCTCATTACTGTAAAGATATGTGGTAGGGTTTTTTTTCTGTGGATGAACATGCCCTGTGAACCATACAGGTTACCTAATCTGGAGTGCCTACACAGCCCTAGTTCTTTTACCATCCAGGGAAGAGGTGAGGTGTATCTCTTCTCCCTCTTTCTAAGATTTAAGCATGTCTGCTCCAGGATTTTCATATCTGCTTCTGGTAGCTGATACTTGAAGGTTGGTTGTGAACTGCTGACTTCTGGATCTCGCTTCCTGCTTTAGATCTTTGGATGTAGGCTGGCCTTGAAAGCATTTTGGCAAAGAGTAGCACAGAGAGGCCCGAAGGAGGAATAGCAAAAGGAATTTTAATCTTTGTCTTGTAAGCCACTGCATTTCTTTCTGTAGTCTTCCAACTCTCAATTTGATGCTAGTTACAGCAGCGTTTGCATATTGGGGATTTTTTTTTTTTCTCCTTGGCTCTCAAGTATTATTTGAAGTACTTGGTGCTTGGCTGCTGTTGCTGTTCCTCACCTATTTCTAGCTGTGCATTTCCCTTTCCATTCCAAGAAAGCAAATGAGCAGAGAAACACCACAGCAAGGAAAATTAGGATTATCAGATCATTTTCAAGGTTTTTCTCTTTAAGAGTTCCAAACTTTAAATAAAGCCTGTTGTAATAGAAACATTTTTCTCACCATAGCCATGGATTGTTCCAGGTATATTTTTTTCTCTCCAATCATTTTGGAAGCATATAGTCCTCTGATTCTCAAAAATGTTGGAAATGAAATTGGAACTGAGAGCCTTTTTGTCTTTGCTGGAGTTGCCTTTAGACTGCCATTTGAGAATTTATCTTGTGAGGGATTATAGCTGTTTGAAGAATGAAAGGAGTTGCTTTTTACTTCTTGAATTCTACAGACCTTTGTTCTCCTGGCACTTTTGCTGCAGCCTCTGAGAAAAAGATTGTTTAAAATTTTTCACTTATTGGGTGATCTAAAATTATCTTCTTCAGCTGTTATTGTGCTGGTGATAATCTTGTCATTCTTGACCATAGAAGAAATGGGAGCAAATAGGGCTTACATTTGTTACCTCTTTAATCTTAGTCGTCAACTCTCAGAAAACTCAGCTTGGAAGTTTCTGATCTCCTTCTTGTCTGGTTCCATCCTGTCTTTAATTTTTCTTTGACCTGATTTATGGAGAAATGTAACTACAGATAGGTAGGTGCTGGAGATTAGATGTTCTTTTTTCTGTCCTACCCCCACTTAAGATGCTTGGTTTTTTTGGATGGTTGTGGTTCTTTTTTCAGACATCTTGTGAGAATATGCTCTGGTAGGACCTGCAGGTTTTTATTGTTTTAAAGTGGTTTCCATCCATCTTGGGTAGTGAGCTTTACAGAAGAAAGGAGTGGGGTAACCTGTCCTGTATTCCTGCATTTGTGAGTTAAGCTCAGGACAGTAATTATAGCTGAGGTAATGTTAGCTCTGCTGAGAGAGCAAGCTCTTGTTTTTCCATGTGTATATTTTTTCATGTGATGTTCAGATAGTATCCATGTTTCCTAGTTCACTGGAACTGCTGTTCTGGTTTTGGTTTTTTTCCTGCGTGTGATCTTGGCCACAGTGAAGGTGATGGGGTGTTCTTTTGATCATATATGGTTTAGTGGAGTAACTTTTACTGATGGAAAGAAAAAGTACATTTGCTGCTTGTTTGGGGCTCCTTTGTTATTTGACCCAGTTAAAGGAACCTTGAGCGAATCTCAGCTGAGATTTCTGAGTGTGTGAAGATCATCAGAGATGAGATGAGCTCGCTGTCAACAGGGCATGGGCGCTTCAGAAGTTCTTGCTTAGGTGGAAACTTGTCCAGGAATGCCTAATGATTCTAAAGCATAAAGTACCTCTCTCTTGATTTCAGATCTTAGACTGGACTAGATCTCTGAGCTTTCTAAGGCTTTTGTTCCTTTAGACTGCCCAAACCACAGTTCTCTGTTGCAAGACCTGTGTGGTGGATTGATGCAGTTGTGGGGCAAATCTCTTTGCATTTGCATAGGTCTGCCCATTGGGAGAAACTGAGTGTTCTGAATGTGTAGTGCAGTTACTGGAGGAGAGTCTCATTTGTAGAGCTCAGACCTTGCAGAAAGCTTTTGTTCTGAAACCCAAGTGGGTTTGTGAAATCATACGACTCATATGTCCTAATGGTGTTGTAGCATCTTCTTATTATGAATTTGATTTCTTAATAGTATATCAAGAAATAGGTATGATTGTTAGTAACATAGAATCGCAGAATGGTTTGGGGTGGAAAGGACCTGAAAGTTCCAGATCTCTAGATCCAACTCCCCTGCCATGGGCAGGGACACCTTCCACTAAACGAGGTTGCTCAAAGCCCCATCCAACCTGGCCTTGAACACTGCGGTGCTCCAGACCTCTGATGCTCTTCATGGGTCCATCAAGGAGGTGGGCCCTGCAAATGATCATCTAATACTGTCATCTGGTTGACTGCTGAACATAGCCATTTAAGATTCTCTGAAATGTCTAATTCTTCTTATTTTTCTCAGGACTTGGAGTAGCCTGAGGGCAGTTATTGCCCTGGGTTTCCAGTAGGGACATTCCAGTGTTTTACCTAAGAATTGTCTGCGCCTGGGTTCTTCATGAAATGCCGTTCTTATCTTTTGGAGTAGAAGATTGTTGTTTACCACATCTAATTGCAATACAGAGTCCAAAGAAGGGTGATTGCAAAGAAGTCCCTCATGATCTTGCACCCAGAGACTATTCTGGTAGAGGTCACTGAATCTAAGGAAGGAATTTCAGATCTTCCCTTTTCTTATAAAACCTGGGATGCAGACAACACTGTACAGCCAAATCACAGCACATTAGGACTCACAGTCTGTTTGACGATGCCATTGGAATCTCTCTTAGTGTGGAAGTATTTAATAGGACTGTTTACACTAGGTGAAAGTACTGGATACTCTACTATTATGATTCTAGAGAAAATTTTAAGTTGTCCTAGAAGACCTGTATTTTTATCATATTGAGCTATTTGAGCTAAAAGAATGAAGTTGTTAAGCAGGCCTTGATTTTGTCAGTTGGGCACATGAAAGTACTTGTATGTTTCCCATTCCTTGTTAAGTTACAGAGAATCTGGCAGCAAGACTTCATCCAGTCAGGACTTCTTACTGCAGTGGGATGTCACCTTGTCCATACTTACTTTGTTCATGTCCTTACTTTGTAATGATAACTTTTGGAATCCATAAAGTAAGTTCTCTGCTGTGGCATCTTGCCATTCATCCTTCCAGTTTCTTCCTGTTGTTACTTTTCTGAATCTTTATGGGGTCCGGATTCTGTGATTTCTATGATTTTTTTAAATTTTTCTTATCCATCTCCTGTGGATGCATGTAGGCACTTGCTGATGTTGTAATTGACAGAAGTTTATTATTGTCTTTCATTCCTGATTGTCTCACATCAAGAATGGAAGACCTTTGTCATTGAGAGACCAGACCTCTGCACAGATGCTATAACCTCTGCCTTACTGATTTCTACTTAGCAAGTAACTGAAAACTATGTTATGGAGCATTCTCTTCAGAAATCAGAGTATGTTCTGTGACAGCTTAGGCATTCCTCTGTATATATTCAAATACCTCACCTAAGGCAAGACTTTCTGGACATCTCCATGCCTTGAGTCAATTATTTAATCATTTTTATACTGCACAATCTAATTTGTGTGGATGGTGATTTTATGATTTTATTTTTACTTGTTCATAGTTAAACTGAGTGCATGAGCTGCCAAGGGGTTTGCTTGCCAGTAGGTAGTGTTGGGATGTATAGGATAAGTGTCAGCTTGTCTTCTGTTCTCTTTCTCTTTTCTCTTTGTGGTTTAATATCTTTCTGATTGCACTGTATTGAGATGCATGTGCCAGCGAGGGATGGAGCATAAGCTTTTTTACATGCTATTTGGACAATAGAATTCCTCAGTCTTGAGTGTCTGTGGAAAGTCATCTAGAATAAATTATGAGCAGGTGGACTGAAATAAAGAAGAAAGCTTCGAGCCTGAAGAATTCAAATTTAGATCAGCTTTGTTTTATGTACTGGAACTATTTCACATATCTAGCATTAAAATAGGAATATGTATGTTTGGCTGCTGATTGAAATATTTGGCAATGACATGATGTGATATTATTTTCTTATTCCTTCTCTTCCTCTTCCTTAGGACATAGCTCCTAAGTCTGTGACACAGTTCTTGTTACCAGGATATATATTCAGAGTATAGAAGAAAGTTTGTAATCCAATACGTCCATGCTGTGTTCAGTCAAGTGACTTCAAGTAGTTAAACGTTGCCCCATTCCCCTGTTCCTTGAATGCTCCCCACCCTCAAACACGTGGATTATTCGCCTTGCACTATAATGTAGAAAAGGAGTAGTGGGGGGGGAAAAAAACCTCAATCATGGAGTCATTAAATTCTGCCCTTTAAACTAAGATAAAGAGATCATTTTATAACCTTGTTTTTGGAAAAGTGACCATGAGTAACATTGTTAAAAATACTTTTGGCAGTTATCTTCTGCTTGACTTTTTTAATAGGTTCTTTTAAAAAATTACAAAATGACTTTGTTTACAGATAGCAGATCAGATGTTCTTTCATAGTGATTATCGGCCCCTTATCCGTGATGCCAACAACTTTGTCCTGGATGAACAGACACAGCAGGCTCCACACCTTATGCCTCCCCCATTTTTGGTTGATGTGGATGGCAACCCTCATCCTGCAAGGTATCAAAGACTAGTTCCTGGTCGTGAGAACTGCAGGGAGGAACAGCTTATTCCTCAGATGGGAGTGACATCTTCAGGTATGGAAACTTTCACTTCACTACACAGTAGCCTATGTAGTTACCTCTAGGTGTCCTACACTTTCCCTTTCCCTTCATCCTTTTTATTAATTTCTGGGCATAGCAGTTCATGTAGTGTGGAAGAATTGCAATGGCCATGGCACTGATTGCTTGTGACAATTACAGTATTGTCATTGCTCAAGTCAGTACTGGTTGATGTTACAATGCCAGTTAGCTTGGAGCTCATTTCATTATTGGAACAGTGTATGATGCTGAGCTTTCAGTTCATCTCTTTAGGGTAAGATTTCCTACTTCAGACAACCTGGGAAATAGACTGTTCTGCCACAGATCAGTTGGAACAGGTAACACATACAAGAAGAGGAAAACGAGAGGACACCTGAAACATGCAAAATCCTCTTCCCCTTCGGAGGAAGGCAGTCATTCAACTTAAGCTTTGATGGTTTAGTTAGAGAACTCTGAAGACTTGATGAGGATACAAAATCTAGGAGGTTTCTCCAAAGTTGTATTCTCCATGCACACAACGTGGGAGGAATGTGCCTATTCTGGGCCAGTGAGTGGCTATTTGGAAACTGCCTAAATGTGGTCCACAAGGGTGGGGCTGTAAAAATGATGCCTACTTGTTACGTGTCACTAGTTCAATATTAGTATGAATGAGCAAATAGTGACTGGTGAAAGTAGCTTTAAATGTTTTCAAGATAAGCATCGTTAAGTGTTTGGATATTCTTGAAAATGTGGGGAAACTGACTGTGTCTGTAAGTAGTGGCTTATATGTACACCACACTTAATCCTGTGTTGTGTCACACATTCTGGGAAGGTTAATTGACAGCATTGTTAACAAAAGATCTCTTTATCCTCATTTGTAGACCTGAGGAGTATAAGCCACTGAATACTTAAATAATAATCTTTAAGGAGCACTTCCATATTTCCTGCAAAATTTTAGGAAAAAATGTTACCAGAAAAGCAACTACAAGAAGGAAAAGGTCCTTTGTGGCTGAACCTATGCCGTGTTTTATCTAACTTTCTAGCTAAATTTGATTTCCAAGGAAGGAACAGTTTAGCAACAATATATGCAGTCTTAGCAGAGCTAAAATGTGTTCATGTATTTCAGATGTTATCTTCGACTAAGGAAGCTTCATTTCTTTCTGAAACTTTGTGGGATTTGATGGATCTCCCTCAGAGCACTGATAATTTATTTCTTGTCAAGTTTTCTGGGGGGGCTTTTTAAGACCAGGGGGAATTTAGGTAGTGATGCTTGATTTACTGCTTAGATGTATGTGAAGCTCCTTTAAACCAGATATTTTGAAAAAATCAAATATATACCAATGTCTTCATTATTTCTTAAAAAAAAAAAAAAAAAAACCCAAAAAGCTTGCTGTAACTTGTGAAGGCAAAATCTCACAAGCTAGATACATAAAGAAACATTCATTTTGTTTAGGTAGCTGTTCCTTATTTAAGAGCATTCTTGGGTTATTAGTTGTTTTTCCCATTGTTTTCAGCAGGCAGTATGTTGGATCATGAGATCACCAAATAAATCTGACTGTCTCACTACATGAGTCAGAAAACATCCAGCTGTGGTTATACCAGAGCTCATTCCATGATTCCAAGCTTCTGCTGCTTTAGGGAAGTTGACTTCAACTACAATAACTTTGAAACCCTGAGAGCACTGTCTTAAATATTTATGTTCTTTCTGCATACCATCATCTATTGAGAGCTGCTTCTGTCTAGCCACGTAATCAAAGTTCTTCATTTCATAGCACAATTACTGCAATATCTTGTCTTTGATCTTGCAAAGTGCAGTTTATACTATGATATCTCTTAAGAATTATGCTGGGAAAATAGTTTCTATAGCTTGTTTCTTTGAACATTGTCATCCTTTAGTACAAAATTTTGCAAATTCTGCTTCTCTTGACCAGAGCTTCCTACCACTCCACCATCTGACTATTCTGTGTGGAGGTGTCTGACATCCTTTTCGAATGATTACTGTAGCCCTTGCCTGTTTCTCCATGGCTCTAATTTTTTGGTGACCATTGTATGAAAAGGAGTTTTGTGTGTTTTATGCTTACATGCTGTGTATTTCGCTTGCTGCACAGAGACAGTATTATCACCTTGTAATCACTTCTGTGAGAACTACTTCATGTCTTTTATTCAAGACCTACCTCACAGGAGTTTTCATGGCTGTTTTATATACCAAAGATTATTAGCATTACTTAATCTGTGTTGTCATTATGCCCATATGGAATTCAGTCAAACATTTTTACTATTTGGTGTTCTGCAGTATAGATAATTCTTCTCTAATTCAGTTAGTCCTTGGAGTAGTTATTTTGTTGAAGCTTATACTGAGGTGTTTAGGCTGCCCAAAATGCATTATAAAGCATGAATTAGAACAATTTACATTAACTGAGAAACAACCATTATATTAAACAGTTGTATTCAACTTCTGTGACTTGTTTGCTCTTGATCAAATTTAAACATTTATTAGGAGTGGCATGTAGTCATCCTGACCCTCCTTTGGACAATATAATACTCTCAATATAGGAAGAAAAAGGCTGTCCTGTTTAAAAAGTGGCTGTTACAAAAATATGCATTAGCCCATATTTACACATGTGTATATGCATTCGGTCCTTCAACATTTGTGTGTTGTTTTCTTGTGTATTTTACTTCACAGGATTGAATCAAGTTCTTAGTCAACAAGCAAATCAAGAAGTTAGTCCGTTGGATAGCATGATTCAAAGACTTCAGCAAGAGCAGGACCAGAGACGTTCTGGGGAAGCAGGAACCAGTAGTACCAGCCGGATAAACAGAGGTAGATTACTGGGAGATGGGTGTTGTGGCTGAGAGTTAGAAAACATGAATCACATTATTGTGCATGATTTGTGAATTTTCTTGAACTACTAGAAAGGAGGTGTGGAGCCATGGAAAAGATGGAACTTCCCCATCTCTTTTTTTTTTTAACCTTTCTGCAAAATCTCAGCATTTTTAACATTACAAATTTATCTTTAATGTTATTGTATGCTTACTCAGGGAACTTGGAGCAACTGCATTCCCTTAGAAGTAACTACCTACTGTTTAATCTGGAATTGGCCACCTACTTGGTTGAAACCTGAATTATCTCAAATAAGAAAAAAGGAGGGAGGAAAGAGGAAGAAGCTGCTTGTTTTTCAGTACAGCTGTTCCATGCTTCAGTGTCTTGCACTAGATTACATAGTAGTTTTCAACACTTAAAACATCATAGTTGGCAGTCCACCTGAGTAAGCAAGAATAGCTTCTTTGTGGAAAGACGTGGAGAAATGTTGAAATTTTGCTACAGTGTAGGTGTTTTGAAGGCTTTGGAAGGCATTCGTGGTTTTGGTTTGGAGATTTTTGTTGATTTTGTTTGTTTGGGCTTTTAATCTTCTGATCATTTCAACTTCTTGTCTGTAAATTTTACAGCTTGGATTCCTAATAATTCTCAGTGTTGTGGCTTCTTTTTTGAAGGTAGAAGACAGCTTAAGGAGTACACTGGTTCAGTGGGATAGCTCAGCTTTTTATAATGTGGATCTAGAGTGCAGTAGCAATAGTCAGCTTCATGCTTTTAAGGAAAAGCAAACCAATGAAACATTTGCTTCACTTCCAATTATTGATACATCTGTTCCATTTCGATGTGAATTTTTAAGCATAATGCTGCAGCCCAATAGCTGCAGAAACCAGTGAAATAGTTATATTCAGCTCATATTTAATTTCTTTTGAAGTAATAGATAAGTAGAAGTTTTTTGGGTTTGTTTTTTTTTTCCTTTTCCTTTCAGTTTGAGTTTGTTTTTTAAATGCTTCCCTTAGTTGTACTTGATCTGAAATTTTATCACTTTTTGACTTTTTTAGGATCTGTAAGTTCTACCTCAGAAGTACATTCACCACCAAATATAGGATTAAGGCGTAGTGGACAAATTGAAGGTGTGCGTCAGATGCATAGCAACGCACCAAGAAGTGAAATAGCCACTGAGCGAGACCTTGTGGCTTGGAGTCGAAGGGTTGTAGTGCCTGAACTGTCTTCTGGTGTGGCCAGGTAAGCGTAGGGCAAGCATGCAGTGAATATTAGTTTGGTGAACTTAACAGTTTTGGAATTCACATTGTCATAGAACTATTTATGTGGTATTTATCTATTGTATGGTCTCATATTTCTTATAAAATTGGATTTAGTTTCAAATCAGTTGTTTGCATACCACTTGAAACATCTTGGAATTGTAGAATAATTGTGAATAAAAATCACAATCTTTTAACAAATGACAGAGTAATTTAAGTTGTATATGCAGTGGGATCTAGCTGCCTCAGTGTATTCTGACTTGTAGCATAAGATTACAGTATGTTTTAACTCCATTTGTACGTGACGTTATATGGCATTTTATGGTTGGGACACTGACCTGACCCATTAGGTGCCTGAGGTCAATTTTGATTTCCAAACTGGAACTTTAGTTAATTCACTAATTAACTCTTGTGATGAACACTTACATGAGTAAGTCAAAAAACCCTTCTAGTCACAATCAAACATAAGCTGCTTTAGCTTTTTGAAGTAAGATTGAAATCTTACTTTGTTCAGAAAGTGTAATATTGAAGTCATATTCTGACTGTAAAGAAAAGAACTAGTATTCAAAGAGTGTTGTAAATGTTGAACATCCATTCCTTGATTTGGAATAGATCATCTCTGTTGTAGTATTAACTTGCTTTAAAGTTAACATCTCAATTTTCTTATTTCAGTAGGCAGGAAGAATGGAGAACAGCAAAGGGAGAAGAAGAAGTAAGGGTGTATCGATCAGAAGAGAAAAGGAAACACATAACAAGTCACATTCAAAGAGAAAATAAGATACCTACATTCTCTAAGGTAAACAGTCGCTTGTAGCTTATTGCAGTAAGAAGCATAAAATACAACTCAATGACTTAGGCTACATAAACTTACACTCCTCAGTTTAAAAAACCAGGGGTACAGGAATTTGTTTACCTCTCCAGAATGAGGAAGCGCATTTCTACTGATACTTCACTATATTCTGAATAATCAACAGGGATTGCTTTTATAACCTCCTGAAAAGCCACATGAATGTGGTGTCTGGGACATGATTTGATGGAGGGAGTCAGTCACTATTAATCAATATACTCTGCTACTCTTGTCTACTGTTTGACATAATGTTCTGTGGAAAGGTTCAATTAAAACTCAAGTCATGGTTCTTAACTTTAACACAGTTAAATACATCCCCAAATACAGAACTGGGTATTTTGTCTTATGGTACCCTAATAAGTACATGGTGGTTTTGGATGGGATATTTCTAAGTTGTGGTTTTTGCTAGAGCTGGGGTACATTTTTCAGAAAAGAGGAAAACAGGATAGATGAAATAGAAGGGAATGGGTTGTCTCAAAAATGAAACAGTCATAACTGAATTGACGTTTTCATATAACTTGCAAAAAAAATCTTAAACATTTATGCAGGTAAGAAAATGTGAAAGATGAATATTCTATATTTACAAATATTATTTTACCACTTTTTTGTTAGAAATTAGTTTTATCTGTGTATCTCACATGCTTATTTGTGCTCTTCTAGCTTAATAACCAATTATATTTTGTAATAAACGAAGTAAATTTCAAGCAACTGTAAAGGAGAACCCATGCTTTGGGTTTTGTAGTATGTTTATTCTAGATGAGACTGTTTCACCCTTAATCAAAAGCTTAGTAAAATACAGGCCTTAGAGAATGCCTGTACATTGTCCATTGAAAAGTAAAGGTGGCTTATAGGGCTCAAGGTGGAAAAGGAAAAAAATAAATATTAAGAACAAGTATATAAAAGACTGTACAGCTCTTAACTCTGTCAGAGTACCATACTTAATGCCTGTGCTGTTTATTACTCATGGTTTGGGGGAGGAAGGGACTGAGATTGAAAGCCGTCTGGAAATAAGTAGATTTCAAATGTTCAGAAGTGCTTCTGTGTTTTTTAATAATGAGGAATTAATTTTGTATGCAGTTGAAAGTGTAAATTTGAGATGGGCAAGTTTCTGCTTGATATTAAATTTGAGTGTTCAGTTTTGCTTCTGTTTTTATACTCAGCTGAAGTAAAGCTTTGGAAAGAAGTGAGATTAACACTACCCCCAAAAGTCCCCTAATAATTTTCAGGTTTTCTCCAATTTCTTTTCTGTATCAAAACTGCTTGCATTGCTGTCTTAAGAAATGGTACTGATATGCTAATTTCAGTGCTGCGGTCAGAACATTGTGTTTGCCCAAGGTAAAGCAAACAAACATTTTTTTTTCAGTGTATGTCCAGTTTTTGTACATAGAGGGAAGAAGCTGTATGCCACTTACAGTTCTGAAGGTTGACATGGGAGGGCTTATTAATGGAATATCAGGGTACCAGAAATCTCAGTAACTCCTTTTTTTGTTTCAGGAATAATAGAAAGCAGGCCTCAAATTCAGATTTTAACAAAGCTATTTCTTGTCTTGAGGGGATGTGTTTTGGTGCTGAATTATAGACTTTCTTTTAGTTGAATTAAACAATTGCGCTGCTCGAGGGTATTTTTGTTTTTGTTTTTCCTGCAGCTACAACCTAGTTAGAAGATCCTTCCTGATTATGTGAATTCTTACCAATTTACCCTTAAATTTCTAGTTGGATTACAGTTTTTCTAAAATATCACTAGGACACAAAAATAGCAGAGTGGGCTAGTTGGCCCCGCATTTTGGTTTCAGCAATTAATTTCATTGCATCTTTGAAACAAAGAAACTTAACATGGATGTTTCTGAAAGTCTGTTCTCAGAGGAGACATTTTTTAGTCTTCAGACTTTAAAGGTAGCACTGAATCCTTTTGAACCCCACATTTGCATTGTGGATATTTATGCCCTTGAAATCCTTCAAAACTGCAGCTAGTTTGGGAAAATCTTTTGTCAGTTTCATATACTTACTCAGAGAAGTATATGTCCTTCATTTATCTTAGTCCTTGAAGGGTCCGTGATCTGGATTCTGATGCCCAGAATGTGAGGGAGAGAACTTGGTAAATTTTTCAGTCACTTCCCACCTTTGTCCAGAGGAGATAGAGCAAAAAGCAGCTAGTCATGGTCTCTGTAATTGAGAATGTCGATAAATTTTCCCTATAGAAATTACTGCTGAATTCAGTAACACTTTCAGAACATTTAAATAAATCCTTCTTAAACCCTACAGGATACTGGCATCTCAGGACAAAAAACTCACATTCTTCCTAGTTTATTCGTCATTACATGTGTCTCTAGTTGGAGGACTTGCGTTGTTGAGAAGTACACTAATTAAAATCCCCTGAGAGAAACCTCAGAGGGATTCAGAAATGAGTAGCTATCAAATGGGCTTTAAATAAGCAAATTGGCAAGAAGAAAAGAGTTCTCGATCATAAGTGATTTGAGTCTCCAAATTAAGTAAACTCAGATTTTAGTGATTGGCATTGTTGCTTATGGGTAACATGAGCAACGCTTCTGCCCAGTAGCGTCTGAACAATAGGCACGGTGAATTGGAATTGTCATCTTCTGCAGCGTCCATAATAAAATCAAATAAACTGGGAAGAGGAGCAAGACTGACTGCACTTCAGAAGCTGTTACGTGATATTTTTAAGGGTTTTTAAATAGAAGTTAGTAGCTTAATTATAGCAGCTCTTCTGTTGCTGTTCTTTACAGTAACTGTCTGGCTTTAAATACAAGCTGTGTTAAGTTGAAGATAGAACTGGAAAGTATTGTGTAAATCTTCCTTTTCCTTGAGTGCATGCAGTAGGTTTTGATACTGATACCTTGTCATTTATATTACAGTAGCGTTGTGAGACTACAGTCCTTTTGTGTTGCATAATGAATTTTTAAGGGTTTAATGAGAGAATTTATGATTTAGAGGAGACAAGCAACACCTTAAATGAAATACAGGGGAAAACATTATCACCCAGTAATGCATAGACTTAAAAATTACAGCATCAAAATTTCTAGGAAGTCTGTCATTCTACAGTACTGTCAGCTGGTCTAAGAACAGAGTAAACAGAGCTTGTATTAAAACATTGTTCTCATATGCAGGTTCATTTGTATTCATACCAGTAGGAAATACTCATTTTTATATCAACTTGTGAAATTTATCAGTTCTGTTCATATAGTGAGAAAAATGTATTTATTTTCTTTTGTTCCCTTCTAACTGTAAAGAGCGAAAAATACAGAAGTAAAATCAAAAGGAGGGCAGGAACAAATGTTAGCATTTTGGATTACAAGCTAAAAGTGTAGGACAGTAAAGAACACAGAGCAACTGTAATTACTTTTTGAGGAGATTCCAAGTCCTCCTAATTTTTTAGTCCAGGGTCATTATAGGGTATGTTAAAAGTAGCACAGAATTACAGCTTAGTCTTCCTTCTATAACTTAGATGGAAGTCACATAAGCATTCTCATTTTTAAAGCTAGAAACCCCACGTTTCTTTAGCACAGGTCATACTGAGGAGTAGTTGTATGTGATTGCTTGAGGGACTAATGGACTTGTGTGGAAGAACCTAAAAGCTTGGGTATTGTGACCTGAATAATGTTTAGTATCACTGATCTGCATGTCAAATGGAGAACTCAGTTTGACTTTCAAAGTCATTGGTGAGGAATAGGGTTTTCTTTGGGTTTTATTATTAAACAAAAGCACTTTAAAACTCCCAAGCCCTTAATGACAGAGGATAGAATGTGACATTGGAATCTTTTCATTTTCAAAGTGGACCTGTAGTTTGTTGGTTTGGGGGTTTTTTTGATTTTTTTAATTTATCTTTTTTTCCCCCCGAGACCATGCCAAAGATGAGAAGTGAGAGAATAACATGTTTAGGTAAATGTTCCCAGTCCAAGTAATTAGTTTATCGGTCTACTGGGATTACAGAGCATTTTAGTAAATATTGGAAGAGTGTGAGATTTTTATACAGCAGAGGGTTGATGTGTATGTTCTAGTAAAAAATGACAAAAATGGAAATATTTCAGCTTAAAGGTAATTAGAAATTATAAGCAGAAATTTCAAGGAATTAAAATTTGAGATTTTTATGGATGGACACAGGCATAGGCCTCTGTTGTGACAGGTGCAATGGCTGTTGTAAACTAACAGAAACCAGACATGAGAAATGTGTGCATTGTTTTGTTCCGTTGTGTTCCTCAAAAGTAGTACTTCCTCCACTTACATGTTATTTAAACATTACTTCCAGGTAAATGTGCAAGATGTTAAGAGGAAAATAATCTAAAACCTGCGAGACTAAGCACTTACTGCTTAGTGCCCATTATCTTCACTGCCTTTGGAATAGTTCTCACTAATTTCTTACACATATGTGATGTGGTAAGAGTGAAAACAAAGTAATTACAAGCACTGATCCAGACTTGAGAATATGTAAGGGTGCTCTTTAGTCAGACAGAAAATGACAGGACAAGAGGCAGTGTGCACAAACTGCTGAAACAAGCAGTTTTGCCTGAACGTAAGGAAGCCCTTCACTGTGAAGGGAGACTGAGCACTGCCACAGGCTCCTCAGAGAGGCTATAGAGTCTCCAACCTTGGAGATGCTCAGAAGCTGTCTGGACGTGATCCTGGGCAGCTGGCTTTAGGTGGCCCTGCTTGAGCAGGGGGGTTGGAAAAGATGACCTCCAGAGGTCCCTTCAACCTCAACCATTCTGTGAAATAAAAACTGCTTTAGCTCTAACAGCTTGGGAGATTTGTTGTATTTATCATCTGGGGAGAACTCATGGTCATCAAAGAATGTTAAACTTGGACAAAGGTATATGCTAATGACCTCGGTAATGCAGAAGTATCCCTCTCCAGAAAAATAAGAACTTAAATTCAGTAAGGACATTTAAATTCATAGATAGAAGTTGGATTGAAGAATTTAAATAGCATATCTAGTCAAGAGTGAAAACACTTGTGTAGGCTACATTGACTTTCAGCATATCATTTCAAATGCAATGTTGTGAAAATCATATGCAGACAAAAAAGCCGAAGTTTCCTTTCTTTATCTTAAAGAGGCTGCAAGCATCTGTTTAATGTTAGGGTTCTGATACTTGACATATGCTTGTGCCCTGCCCCTGTTAAACTTTCTGGTAGAGGCTAATTCCTCTTTCTTAAGGAGAAACTATTTTTAGATAAAGAATAGATACTGCTGGTGAAGAAATAGTATGAAATTGCTACAGCCAAAGCTTTCCAAAATTGCTGCAGCCCTGTATGAAAGCAACAGTGAAGCTGTGCTTCACTTAAGACCTTCACGGTCTCAAGGACAGTAGAGTGCAGTGGTCTGAGTTGTCAGGACACCACTGAGTTTCCACTGTGTATTTCACAAATAGTGTTACAAAGATGCTCAGCAGTGTCCTGATGACATGTTTGTATCTATCCTGCTCAAATACAGGAAATGCCATCATTTGTATTTTGCAGAAAGGCTGTTCTGATAGCAGCTGTAACTTCTGGCGTATCTGTAGATGTGCTCTGATACTGACTTGGAAGGAAGCCTTGGATACGGTACAAAGTACTTGTCAGCGTATATGACTGTTTATCAAAGTGTATCAAGAGAAAGTGCTGATTGAACCTCAGATCATAGGTTATCTTGGCTTTGTTTCCAAGCCTCCCATTAGAGTTGAGAGTCCAATTTTCAAACTGTTTAGGATATATATATAGGGAGGGCAGAGAGGGTAGAGACCATCAGCTGTTTCTTCAGTCATTGTTGAACATGTTGGTGATAGGTTCCATTTTGTCAGAAAAAGATTGTAATACTTTGATTTTAGTCAAACCTTCACACTTGACCCCACCCATCCCTCAAATAAAGAAAGATCTGCCTGATCTACAGCTTCTCATCACAGTTTGACAAAGCTGTGTGGAATAGGAGTCATGTTAAATACATTTTTTTGGCAACACATGGCAGATGTATACCTTACAGACCATTTTATGGTCCTTGCTTGAGCAATGTGGTTGGACAAGGTGATATCCAGAGGTCCCTTTCAACTTCAATCATTCTGCCATTCTGTTGCTTATGGATAAGTACATGTGGGTTTGTGTGTTGGGTGGGTTTTTTTGTGGTTTTGGTTTGGGGCTTTTTTTATTATTATTTTTAGCTATTCTTGTTTTGCCATTGCATCTTTCCAAAGCAATTTGTTACCCTTTGGCATCACTCTGGCCGAGTTATTTTACACAGTCATGTTACTTGCTTCCAGGAAGGAATAGTTTGGGTGAGGGGGTGGTTTTTTTCCCTCAAGCTTTGAACTGCCAGAAAAGAACAACTCTTTCCAAAACCAGAGTAATGCAAAACACTTCAGTTTTCGAAGGTTCCATAGTTTTAGCATAAGTAGGGAAAAGCTATATTTATAACAACTGTTCAAGAAATCTCACCTCTTAATAGAAATGGGGTTGTAAATTTTTAGGACTTTTATTTCTAGAGAGAAGACATGATTATTTTAGTCAGGCTGTGATATAGCTTCTGTAAAATATGTCCTCATTATTGTAAAAGATACTTGACTAATTTGTTTCATTGAGTTTATGTGGTTCCATTCTGTTGTCTATGCCTTCTCATACTGTGTTTCATGATGCTAAGAGGCAGATGGGCTTTATAAAAAAGTTACATTTCAGTAACAGAAGCAAGTTGCTGTAACGCTGGCTCTTGTAACCTGTCTGCTTCAGCAATGAATCTTGAAAGCTTGACAAGGAGTGAGGGACAGAAGGCTGTGCGATGGGCTCAGCCACTAGTCTTAGGGCTGCTCTGGAGCTGTTCTGGGTCAAGTTGGAGCAGCTTGAGGAGATCTGGTATGTGCTGCCAGTTTGAATCCAGAAGAAGGAATGCCCAGAAGAAGGTCTCAGAAGTTTTGGGTAATGATAAAATGCTGAGCAGTGCCATTAAAAGTGTCTCTGGTAGCTGTGCTGTCAGTGCTAGCTTACCCAACTTGAATTCACTGGACAGAACAACAGAAACACAATGATCACTGAATAGAGCACAGAGCAGTTTGTGTTGGTCTGATGTGCTTTAGTGAAAACTGTAATGCGATTGTACAGTTTTCACCAAAAAGCAGTTGTGGGATTTGGGTTTTTTTTGCCTCGATGAGAAAATTTAACCTCGTGAATCAACTTTCATCATATATGACAGGACAGATCGTCTCTTCCCTACAAAAGAAAAACCAAGAGGAATAGGTACAAGTAGTCTGCCCTGCTAGAAGGCTCTGTTAATATTAGCACCTTTCTATGGTTTGCTCCAGTTCTGCTTTCTTCATCTCTGCAACTGTGTTTTCAACCATATCAGCACCTAATAGATATGTGAGGTTTCCTTTGTGGAAGAAAGCACTGGGGAAGTGATACCACCTTTTGTGGCGTCTAGGAATGGGTCCAGAAACTATTTCATGGGGTCTGAGGTAGGCTTAAGTTTGAATATTCATGCCAAAAAAATTAGCACAAAACTCTAGAAATTGAGGCTGTAGCTTTTTGGGTTTTTTTTTTTTTTCCCTTCCCCCCGGGGTTGGGGCCTAAGATGAGATCAAGCGCTTCGTGGGGAGAGCAAGTGTTTGCATTATGTATATTCTATAGGAGGAACAAAATCTCTTAATGCTGGAATGTGAAATGTTTCTTAATTAGAGCCCTGTTTCATTCTCCTAATCTTCATAAGAACTCAGATTCTTTCCAACTGACTCATTTGTTTGAACTGTTCCATGCATCACTGTACCATTTAAAGGCCTTTACTTGCTAACAGTCATCATTGTATGCCAATGGATGTATTACCATATGGGTGTCTCTTCTAACAGATCTGACCACTCGACTGCAAAATAACACACTCGGGAGTTCTCTGTAAGAGTCCCCTTTCCTCTGATGGCCATTTTTAGTGTAATTTTGAGCTGTTAGAAGCTCTTAGCAGCCTATTGGTAGTTAACTGATACATACCTTGCAAGAATGAAGAGTTTTGATAATTAAAGTTGAAAAATGTTTATTATATCTGGGAAGAAATTTTCATGATTTCCAGAATGTACTGAACTGCTTGGCGCTTATATTCAACTGTGCACGTGGAGTGCTTTCTTCAGCAGCTCTTCAGTTTTGCACTTGGGGCCTGTTTTGCGTTTTGTGATGTTGAAACTTGTATCTTTTCGCTACTACAAAAGTTGCTTCCTGGGATACTATTATTAAAGAAAATACTATGTGATAATAAAATGTGTACACAAAAATGATGTATTTTGACTTTTGTGTCTTCACAGAACCATTCTCATGATCATTTACTAGACACGAGCGACTCAAAAAAACAGCAGCAAGCTAATCAGCACAACTACCGTACAAGATACGCAGTAGAAGAAACTGCAAGGCCTGCTGAAGAGCTAGAAAATGGACACAGTTCCTCAGATGTAAGATCCTTATTCATGAGGCAGTCTTACGTATTCCATTTCTACTTGTTAAGCTCCTGTCTCAGCTAATTGAACATTGTTTCTAGTGGAAACTCGTGGTTTTTTACTGTGCGTTTTCTTTCACCTGTTTAAAAAATTATGTGGAATTAGGTTTTCACATGCTTCGTATATTTAGTTTTGACTTAAAAATAGTTGACAGAAAGGGAGAAATGCTCATTTGTAAGGGCATTTTATGAAGTGTATGTGTGCAATGTTAAATCTTCCCTGTATTTGTAAGCCTAATCGGCATGGCCCACATGGCCTAGCAAGTGTGGTTACCAACTCTAGGTGGCCCTGCTTGAACAGGGAGGTTGGATTATACAGCCTCCACACATCCCTTCCAGCCTCAATCATTCTGTGCTTCTGTAGCTACAAATAGAGAAAGGAGTAATAAGAGTATATAAAGTTCATAGTGGGTTTTTGTTTGATATGAATTGAAAAGATGTGGAAATAATTGCATTGAAAGGACTGGAACTAATTTTTAAAAAGGTAAGCTAGCCTTTTTAATTGGAGGTTGAGAATCACTCAGGTCTCCACTAGCTATATGTTAAAAAAATGTTGCTCTACACTTGTGCATCTGTCCAGGCATAGATATTGTTTTACTTTAATTCCGTTGAAGTTAGGTAACTATTTGCAAACTAAAATGCCTTTTTAACAATATAAAGCTTTTATACTGCTCTATGTTTATAACACATATAAAGCATAGAAGAGTCTTAGTCATATTGTCATGTGTTACAACTTCTTTGAGGTTTAAAGAAAATGCTTTCTTTTTCTCTGCCTCCCCTATGCCCTCATCTTGTTAGGAAGGGGAAGTAGTTGTTGCCAGTGGTGGAACATCAGAAGATGATGAAAGAGCATGGCACAGTGATGGCAGCTCTAGGTACGTGACAGTATAACTTATAAAGTCCTGCTGATATGTTTTAAATAATCTTCTCTGTAAACAGTTAATGAGTAATAATTAAAACTTGTGCACATTTAGAAGAAAAGATGAAAAAGAACTTTAAACTTTCAGGGTTTAATTTTTAGCTATATTACTAACTAAAATCTAGGAAAGGTTTCATCCTTGTTTGCCAGAAGAATTGCTTCCAATTGGTTTTGCAGGAGGGTTATTCCTTGCAGGCACATGCATGCTTCAGGCATGTGGTAGCCTTTTCCTGTGACTGTCTGTGCTGCGTGACTGCCTCTGCTGACCCTTGGTTTGAAATTAGAGAGCAAAGCTTGAGGAAGTTTCACACCATCTTTTGTTTCTTTAGCAGATTGATTATTTATTTTTTTTTTAACTTCAAACTATTCAAAATCAGAAGTCCTGAGAGCAATATCCAGACTTTAACATGTATCATTCTTGAACTGACCACGTAAACAGTGGTTTACTTCTTGTGGTGCTAGAACTTGTTTCTTGCAAAACTGAATGATCTCAAGGCTTTTAGTTTACTGACGTTTCAATCGTAGATAGAATATAGGGGTTTAGACACTGGTTTTAACTGTTAAAATATTATAGTTATTTAGAATGTTTACTATAATCTTCCATTGGGTTATATCCTATAATCCAGTGCACTCTGAATTGCTTTTTAAGTTCCATTTTTTAATTTCTTTTTTTCTTCGGTATATCATATGTAGTGACTACTCAAGTGATTATTCTGACTGGACAGCAGATGCAGGAATCAATTTGCAACCACCAAAGAAAATCCCTAAAATTAAAACAAAGAAAGCAGAAAGTAGTTCAGAAGATGAAGAAGGACCTGAAAAACAGAAGAAGCAAATTAAAAAGGAAAGGAAAAAAGGAATTGAGGAGAAAGATGGACCATCAACATCACCAAAGAAGAGGAAACCCAAAGAGAGAAAACAAAAGGTTAGATGTTCTTTGTATATCACAAGATGCTCACTCTTGATGTCTTAGAAAGAACTAGTTCTATGATTCAGTTACGTGTACCACTTAATATTGTCTAATTTGAAAACACATCATGACTTGCGAGAAATGATAATTACTGACTCTTGTAAGTCAAATGATAGATTGCTGTAATGATACGCTTTCTAAGTACGAGGCGTTTCACTTAAGGAACAGTTTTAATGCTCTTAATACCATCTTTTCACAGACCAGAAACTTCTTTCTATGGACCTATTGAGTATTAGGATAACACATGCTTGTATTTTTCCAGCTGTACTGTCTCCCTGCTTGATGGCACTTTCTTTTAGGTCTGTCGGTTTTTTCTGTCAATTCCATGATGTATGATGTTTGCTTTATGCTTGCTGCTATACTTCTATCAAGGAGAATTTCACTTGATCAGAGTTTTGCTGTTTGTCTGTTTTGTATTTTGTTTGCTTTCTAATATAGTCATGTCATTCCGGTTTAGATCAGTACACATGGAAATTTTGAGTTACTTTTGTTGCATTTGAATTTGTTACCCTTGGAGTATCCCATTTGCAGTCTGGTGATACAGTCATCCATCAGTGGCTATCTGGTGTGGATTTCTGTACAGCCAGCCAAGGTTTCTTTCTGTACATGGACAAGATTCTGTTAATAATTTTAAAGCAACCTGGCTCGAATGGTTGTTTAAAACCCTGTTTTATCTGGCCTATCAGATATAGACATGCAGTGTACACTTAGGACCAGCAACTGCAGTGAGCTTTGTTACTTACAGATGCATGATACAAGCACATAGAATATGCAACTGCAGTCCCACAGCACATTATAGGAAAATATACCAGTAGGTAACATGGACGTACCCAGTCTGGGTCATTTCGACACGCTTTACCTCTGTTTATGTTTGTTAATCTCTCCTCCTTTTGTGGGGCTCCTTAATTGGCACCTGTACAATTGGTCTTATGGACCAAGGCAGTTGATTTTAATAAAACACTTCCCAAAATACAGGGCTTCCTCAAATGTTATTTTATTCATATTAATCTTCTGTGTGCATTTTCTTCAGAGGCTGGCTGTAGGAGTTCTGGCAGAAAATGGTTTGACACTGGAAGAATGGCTGCCTTCGGCATGGATTACAGACACTGTTCCTCGTCGATGCCCATTTGTGCCACAGATGGGGGATGAGGTATTGTATTTTTTAGCTCTGTGTTCTTGCTTCTTTCAGCTTGGTTTTGCCGCCTTTTATTTTCACCTGTGCAATTTTTCCAAGAGATTTATTATCAGAATATTTGGGATTTTCTTCAGAACGTTGTTTTGTCTGGCTAAAACTTGCTTTCACTCCCTTTAGTCTTTCCCAGTGTTGCTTTGACTTATTTTTATTCCATGCTATTGCAGTAACATTCCTTCTTGCGCTATGTTCACTGTGTTAATTTCCTTATGACATGCATACAAGCTGTGTGATGTGCTTTTTGTAGTGAGACTAGTTCTTAGTGGTAGCACATCTTGTATGCTGAAAAACAGGTAAGAAATCAAATACAAACTGAAGTTTAATTAAACTTCAGTTTGGGACTTGAAATAAAACCCAGGAATTAAACCTTTGAGGGTGGGGGTTTGTGTGTTTTTTGTTTGTTTGTGAATTCATTTATTCTGAAGAAAAACTGATACTGTCCTTTTCATTTGTGTTTCTGGTATTGGGAAGCTTCTGCGGGTCTCTTACAACAGAAAACCGTAAGAGAATTTATGTAGATTGTAAGCAGCTTGTAAACAGAGCCCAGCAGCAAAAGGACACCCCCCAGTTTCTACTTCAGAAAGTATAGTGTGTGAACATTACAGTGAACAGTATGAATAAATAGTGTCAGATAGAAGGCAATCTTGAAAACCAGAGTCTGCATTTTTCCTAAAATCTCCTCAGGTTAAAATAAGAGGAAATAGCTGCCTTATGCTGTAGTATGTAGTCTGTTGGCTCTTCAGGGAGGTACTAAACAGAGTGCTTGTAGAGCTCACATCTTCAGAATGCAGTTGGAGAAATACTTGACGTGATGGCAAAGTTGATTAACTTTGGTCCTGAGCCAGAGTTGTTTGTAGGCATCACCTCAGAAACTGAACCGGGAGCAGAGGTTGAATGTGCAAGCGGTTTTGTTTTTACTGGATCACTTCACTGATGCAGTTCACAGCACAGCTATGCAAAAATTACATCGGTGTTGCTCATGAGGGAGGGAAGGAGCATTTCAAGTTGAGAGTTGCATCTGGAGAAAATGCTTATGGGTTTATACCCTCCAGCAAGCATGTTTTGGAGACTCTGCTGTTCAAAAGTTCAAGTCCAAATAAATATAGTTGGTGCCTGATGCCATCTGGGTACAGTGAAGCAGCCAAGGATTTATCTGTATCATATTGCTCAGGAGACTAACATCATATTGGTTTAGTAAGCTAAACTGGTGTGTTTGGTTTGGCACCTGCTGAATAGTGTGTGCAGTGTGCACTAGGAATATCTAAGTAGGCTGCATCCTTTTGCTGAAAAAGGCTTCATATTGGTGAACAGGAAATTTTGTGTCCTGTGCCTAGAAAGCAGGAGTAGTTGCACTAATAGAGCATACATTTGTGATCAAGCTGCTCTGTCTAAAATTCCATCTCTGATGCTTGCCCTCCCTACATTTGCATAAAATGTGAAAAGAAGCTATTCATCTAGTAAGTTACTTTTGAGATCCCCAGGAATAAAAGATCGGTTTAATTAGAAATGGTGATGAGAAGAAGTCTCCTGTGGCCTTTGGACATTTTTGTGGATGGTTGGTGTGTTTTATAAGATTTGGGAGTAGAGATATTTCAGATTCATTCTCTTACAGCTGTACAAACAAGTAAGAAAAACCAGTAGTGCTATATTTAGTTCTACTCAGTGCATAAGAATAGCACATACCGTCCCTTTTCCCTTTCTGAATACTCTCATTTACAGACCTTTGTCATGTGTCTTGAGGGTCAGTGGAAACACACCAGAGAGATGTGACTGCAATTTCCCTGTCTTGATTATCGAACTACAATGCTTATTCATTAGGGTATTCTGCTATTAGCACAATAAAGAATAGTTTTGTCTGGGTACTGCAACAACCATGCAGAAGCAGGAATTTATCAAGATTAAAAGTATAATTTCCTGGAAAAAGCAGAAGTATTTTTATTTTTCTTTTCCACACATATCTTTCTAATTTGTTTCTCTGACAGAAGATGCAATGCTTAGAGCCATTTAGAAAATAACAATTTTTCACTTCTGTAAACAGAGGATTTTTGTATTTCAAGTGCATCGTAGCTGGAACACAGCTGTTTGTCAGATCTTTGTTCTAATTAGTTTGGGAAACCTCTGTTTTGCATTTCAGGTACATTCCTTGAATAGATGCTTAAGGTTTTCAGCTTACTACTTCATTACAGTGATGGTTTAGAAAAAAACATTCTTCCACATGATACCATATACAGCAGGGTCAAAGTAAAACTAATGGACTCTGGATGTCTGAACCGTGGAAATTTATGGTGGAAGGATTTAAAAAATTTTAATAAGCACTTGCAATGTGCTTATTCAATTCAAAATGTGCTAATTCAAATATTCAGTTTGTTCATGTCTTTGTTAGGCTATTTGTTCAGTGAAGCGAATACCAAAATCTTACAAGAACAATAAGAAACAGCAGGATTTTCCTTTTAGAATATATTTCTCATTCAAAAAGGATATGATTAGCCAGACAGTGAATTTAGTGATACTTGATTGTCATCTTAGGGCTGTCCAACAGTGATGAATAACCAGATGGATTAGTGGAATTCATGTTGCTGTCATTGAATTGTTCTGTAGTGCAGTAATAAATAGATGGTTCTGTTACTGATTTTGTTTTTGTCTTGTGTAATTTAGGATATTTTGCTCATAGGGAAAATGGTGTTCTCAATCTTCCTACTATTTCTATAAATGTTTCTATGAGACCTGTTTTAATTGCCCACTGCTTTTTTTTTTTTTTTTTCTTTGAGAACATATGACTTTTGCAGGAAAACCAGATGGGAAAAATTGATAATAAAATAGAAAGGACACACATTGTATGGCAGTCATATGCTAGCATTTCAGCTCCTCAAAGTCTTTGGTAGATAACTGGCACATTTCACTTTTAGGTCTACTATTTCCGACAAGGTCATGAAGCATACGTTGTAATGGCAAAAAAGAACAAAATATATAATATTAATCCCAAGAAACAACCATGGCATAAAATGGAATTACGGGTATGACTTATTTTCTATTTTGTTTGTATTTTAATATTTTTCAAAATTTGGAAACTAACTGAAAGAAGATTCTTGTTACAGATGTTTCTAATGTTGTGCTCTTAAAATACTAAGTTAAGGGAGAAAAGTTAATCTAATAAATAGTCAAATGAAATCAGACCTTAAACTGTGCTTCCTTTTGCATCTGCTTGAGCAGATGAGGTGGTTACACTTCATAGCAAAATACTTTTCAGACAAGTTACATTGTGAAATAATAGCTTATTTCAAAAGACTGAATTTCAGATACTTGATTTTGACATGTTCTGGCAGAAATCTGATCTTTTCAGTATACCCATATTTTCATGTTTTAGAAAGTTATGATAGTCAACTTCAGTGGTGGTACATAACAGTTTGTTTATTCCAGGAGCAAGAGCTGATGAAAATAGTTGGGATTAAGTATGAAGTGGGATTGCCTACACTCTGCTGTCTTAAACTGGCTTTTCTTGACCCTGACACGGGTAAATTAACTGGAGGATCGTTCACCATGAAGTAAGGAAAACAATACGATATTTGAATTGGGGGATTTCATCTTGGGGGCAAGGGGGAGAGGTTGAAAGTTAAAAGATAACAGTGTTGTGACTTGAGCTTTTGCTTTCAAAGTGTTGAATTCAAAATGTTGGGGTTTTTTTTTAAGTGCTTTACTTTATGCTTTTGCTGTTTTATTGGTTAATAGTTGTGTGTTCCGTTGTAATCAGGTACCACGATATGCCAGATGTCATAGATTTCCTAGTTTTGAGGCAGCAGTTTGACGATGCAAAACACAGGCGATGGAATATAGGTGAGTTGCATGGGGAGGGTTTTTTTGGTGTGGTTTTGTTTGCTTGTTTATAAGTGTCTACCTATTTTCATGATAACTTATTAAAAAGTAGGTTATGGTAAATAAATCCTAATGCTCTGCTGAAGTCAGAGAATAAGCTCTATATATTTGGATGTGGAGTCCTACTTTGTCCTTGACTGATGCCTACAGAAAGCAAACAAAATACAGAAGGTGATCTGTAAAAGAAAGTGCAAAGAAAATCTCAGTTGTGTGTTTGCAGAGAGAAATGAAGAATACTTTTTAGAAATGTGTTTATTGGTAACTGATAATTTACTGTAGCCTACATATTATATTGCTTGTCTCTTTTCTGATTGAAGGCCTTCTTACAACTGCATTGCTAACTAGAAATGGGGGGGGGGGATGTCTTTTTCCGGAATTTCTACTGGAAATAGGAAATGCATGACTTCTAGACTGCACGAAGAGAATGCCCTTCCCATCTCTGTATTTGTTTGAATTCTCTTCTAAACCCCATATGCTTTAGCTTTATTGAAATGTGTATGATTATAATTTACTGCCGTGTGAGTGGGAATGTTTTTATTCATTTTACTTTGCCCGTGCTTAATTATTTCCAAGTATTGTATACTGGAGGAAGTCAGCGACAGGCTTGTCCTTCAGTCACATCTATTTCCTAGTCATCTTTTTCTTATGATAATAAAGAACACCTTTCAACAGTGAAATCTAACCTAGGGGGAGAGAAAGCTGCATTGTGATAATATGATCGTATGGGGGGGAGAGTGTTTAGGAGATCAGAAAATACATATGTTCTCATTCATAAAAACAGCCTTAGATTGTCTCTGAAACTTAAAAGATTAAGCAAGTATTACTGATTCTTCAGAGTTCAGGATGAAACTCTGTTCCCCTAAGAGAGAAATCTGTATACGATACCATGTTTACGGAATTAGAGGCAGCGTTATGTCTTTTCCAGTATCTCTGTATATTCTGTGAAGTGACATGTTTCTAAAAGTGAAATATTGATAGCCTTCCTTTTTGGTTGGGTTGGTTTTGTTGTGTGTTGTTTTGCAGGGTTTTTGGGGGTTTTCTTGTAGGTTTTTTTTTGGGGGAGGGGGTTTGCGGTTTTTTTAAGCAGATCTCAGTGTTAAAAACACATTATCTGTAAAGTAGCAGTGATTTGTGTACCAACTCAAGTCCCGCAGTTCTTTAATTCAGGAACTATGGCGAATATTTACACAGCTGACTTGCCAGCATTTCTTGCCACTTCAGGCAAAGCATCATATAGGAGAATGGAGGGTTTTAATGCAAGAACATGATGGTGTATCTGACTACCTGTGTAGAAATGATACAACATACATCTCCATAAATATGCTGCCTCCTTAGTCTGCATTTGCAATTTTCAGTGTTGTCCTCTCAAGTTCATCATAGCTAAGTAACCTGAAGAAGTGGCACAGCTGGATATTAAAAGCCTTATATTTTTTTTTGTATCATTTCTTACCTGGCTTTGCAAGGAAAGATGAATTATCTTCTGTCCTTTGATACACATCATGATATCCTTGCTTAGGATGTGTGCTTTAGCAGTAGATGTGTAAATTACATACGGCCTTATTAGTAAGTTCCATATCATCTCATACTGTATACTCTGTTGTCCAGAAAGACAGCTCGTCTTTGATTCTGTAGGGATTTTGGCAAAGTCTCGGCTTCTGATACAATAGGAAATTTATACCTTGATTTCTTCGTTAAAGATCATTTTGGTTTAAAGATTTCTTAAGAGACAAGATTGGTCAACATCTGCTGATATGTCACCAAGCTTTGCTCTTTCGTGATGGTTATGGATCTGTGGTCTTGTCTTGCTCTGCCATGCCATACGTATTTTCCCACAAGATCACAGCAGCAGTAGAAGAATGACTGTTATACTCAAGGCTTCAGTGTAAATATATGTCAGTTTCACGCCAGTGATGTCTAATACCAGCTTGTAACTGACAAGTGCGCATTAGAGTTCATTCTTCAGTTCTTCTTTTGGGTGGTAGAAATAGTGGTAAAATAGCCTCCTTCTTTGAGGCCATATGAAATGCTAAAGCAGAGGTAGCAAAGACACTGCAGTTATAACTGCTACAACTCTTCCAGAGGCTTTCCTGCAATCTGGAAGAGTTGACACTTCTGCGTTGACACTTCAGGTATTTTACTAGTGTATGCTTATGTATCTGGGACAAATCATGCACTGGTTTGTTGCAGTGTGGAACACAATATAAAGGTGTTCCTTGAGAGTAGGTCATATTTTCTATCGGGATAATGAGAAATACCTTAGAACTATACATGAAACCGTTCCTGACTTTTCAACCATGTGAATCTGAAATCTCCAAGATTTATCTGGCATGCTGAAGTCTTCTGAACTTTCACTCTTCATCAACAAACTGGTATTTTTTTCATGTCATGCAGTTGCTGGCTTGTCTTCTCAGGACTACTGTTACTATCTTTCTTGTTCTGCTATGATTTCTGGCACCTAGCCTACAAATCAATATTTTTATAGCTACTATTTGGAGAGTTGCTGGATATTAAATTTTCTGCCTCCACTTTAAGTCATTAAAACATTGATCTTTTAACAAATAACAATACTGGTGTTTTGGTGGGGGGTTTTGGTAGGTTTTTTTGGTGGTGTGTTTTTACCTTTTGGGTTTTGTTTGGTTTAGGGAAGCATATTTGCTTATCTATATTTATGGAGGTTTTTTTAATATTAAATTTATATTAATGTATTAATCCTTTTGGAAAGAACAAAGTTTGAAAAGTGACGGGTTCATATTTCTACTCAGATTGTATTTATTGCATATCTTTGTTTTATTATAGCTTAACTACAAGATTAATACATGGGCTAAAAGCTATATTCTGGCAGGATTTGTGCAGCTTTAGCTATGTGTCTTAGACAAGTGTGTGTATGTGTCTCTTACATAGAAGCCACTTGAAGTTCAACCTACAATTTATATTTTTATCAAGCTGACATCTGGTGATTAAAAAGCCCTGGGAAACTCTGCTAAATCATTCCAGTAAGAATTTTCAGTCTGCTGTTCACATAGATGGAGTAGCACAGAGAACACTGCAAAAACAGTGATTCAGGAGATTGTTCTTTGGGCTTTTTCAACCACGCTGTTTTCACCTTTAGCATTCTGTCCATATGAATGCTGTGGCTCTTGAGAAATCAAAAGCTGCTGCCAGGATACACTTCTTTAAGTGGTTTTGATCTGCTTAATGTTCGGCCCCATGAGGGCACTTACAATTGTACCTACACACGTTTTGTTGTAAAACTGATTGCTAGGAAATGCCATGTTAGGAGACTGCTTTAAGAACTCTTTAGAAAAAAATGTATTCTCTTATAATAAAGCATCACCCCTTACTTATATTTTTGATCCTGCATTTCAGATATTTCTGGTATACTTTATTCTGTTACAATCAGCACAATTAGGACTACTAACAGAAGCTTTGTAATTGTCATAGAATTACTTGCAATCCATTAAATGAAAAAAAAATGCAGTAAAGAACAATTTTGAGAATATATTTACTTATTAATTCAGACAATGCAGCAAGCATTTGGGCAGAGTGTGGACGTGTTGGAGTAGAATAAATACTGCAGCAGTTGAGAAAGCATGTGTATATTCAAGTGCCGTGAAAACAAAAAAAACCTGCGGTTCTTGGAATCTTACACTTTAATTACATTTGTTCTTGTATTGAGCAAGCTGAATACTCCACTAAAAATTGTTCCTAAATGCTGTGATATTTGTTACAGAAAATGTTGGGATTTATGATGGTGTGTAATACATGGATTCTCATGTGTAATTTTTTTTTAATAACACTTTTGACCTTTTTTCTCAGCTAGGCGAATGCTTTGCAGTAATGAAACCATTTCAAGTCATAGTAAATTACTTTGCTAACCTTTTGGAAAAGCTTTAATAAATTTTATTCTTTATCAGTCAGATTGCCTGCATAGTAAAGGGAACGAACCTCTGAATTGCATTTGGGTAGCTGAAAAAGCACTTCAGAGGAGCTCTGCAACATGTAAAATATTCCGCATACAAAGCGTCACAGTACTCAGTTACTTTAAGATAGCATGTAGTGTTTAAGACAAGTAGATTTGAGTCATAAAGTTACATCATTGAAATGTCTTACATTTATATGAAATCAAGAAATAAATGCATATATAAGGCATATGTAGACAGATTATTTTTTTAAATAATTTTTTAATGCCATATTAACTTTCATTTTGGTTTAAAAGCAGCCTTCAGAAAGAATTTAAGTTTTTGGTTTTTTTTTTTTAACTGAGTGTGATTCGTGTTTTGCCTGTTGATGCTACAAATGTTCAAAAGGATTTCTGTGTTCAAGATCAAGGCAAAGGTATCTAAAAAGACTGATTTTATTGGGAGGTGTAAGGTGCCTTGTATTGATTAAATTATTTTGTGTTCTCACCTAGGTGATCGTTTCAGATCAGTGATAGATGATGCTTGGTGGTTTGGAACAATTGAAAGCCAGGAACCTCTTCAGCCTGATTATCCTGATAGCTTATTTCAGTGCTACAATGTCTGGTTAGCAAATTTATCATCAATCTTTTATTTTAATTAGTTATTTCATTTGAAGTATTGACTGAGGAACTTGCTTTCATTAAATTCAGTCATGCATCTCACTGTACCAGTTTATTATAATACTCTGTGGTGTATATATAAGTTATGTTACAAACATTAAATAATTACATTGTTGAAGCAATATTAGTAGATAGTTTAAATGTGGGTTTTGTTTGTTTTTTAAGCTGGGACAATGGTGATACTGAGAAGATGAGCCCTTGGGACATGGAGCTGATACCAACTAATGGTATGGTACATTAATAATGTAATTGCTTTAAGAGTATATTTAAAGAAGGAAAAAAAAAGTTGTATGATTTTACTTAAATAATGCTGTTTCTCTTGGAGATTAGGGGGAAGGCCCACAAACCAATTGCATTTCAAGAACATCCTTAAATCAATTATTAAACTAAAAGTGAGTCAAGATAAATGAACTGCAAAAAAAATACAGCCCTACTTTGACAAACTAAGTGTATGTTGGAAATGGAGATGTTACAAAAACTTGTAACAGATGACATCCAGTTAAAGGTACAGTTTTGTACAGTTAGGGAGGATTGAAGATAAACTGGTGCCCTGTGTCATCTTGAGGAAGCTGGATGCTCTGGGACCTGGCAGCATGACTGCAGATGTTGAGTGTATTGAAGATTCAACATATGCCTGTGCGATAGTTCAATTAACAGTAGCACTTGCTCCCTGTCTGGCCCAGCACATGTGGCAGATAGACGTGCTGCAAAGTGGACAGCATAGTATGGGTACTGTTCACAGAGAAGAGTGTAGAGTTTCGTTCTTCGTCACTTAGTTTTTTGGGGGGTTTTAAGATTTCATAAAAATTGGGTTCAAAACCGAAGTAGAATCACGTAATTTCCGTGTGTTTTCTAGGAAACATTTGATAATACTGTCACTCATAAGTAAGAATAAAAGTAACCATAAATAATTCTTTTAAGTTATACAGCAATATACAGAAAGGATACTGGTTGCATCCAAAATGTCTTTGAGCAAATCAGGTACTATGCATTTGTATTGGTTAGTAAAATGATGTTATATATCTTTGAATTACAGGTACATGTATTGCACAAGATACAAAGATTTGTTTTATTTAGTTTTCATGTTACATTCTAGCTGTATTTCCAGAAGAACTGGGAACTAGTGTTCCTTTAACAGATGATGAACGTAGAACGCTGCTCTACAAACCTCTGGATGGAGAGTGGGGTTCCAGGACCCGAGACGAGGAGTGTGACAGAGTTATTGCAGGGATAAACCAACTCATGACTTTAGGTAAATCCTGAATAATATGGGAGGTCTTTTTGTGTTACGTTTTCAGACTAGGCTCATGTGTACCTTTATCATTGCACATATTTAAATTTTTCATGTAGTGAGTATAAAACCTAAATTTTCTCCTGTTTCCACAGGTAACTATTGTTTCAAAATAAGCAAGGGGTTTGGGTTTTACAGGAGAAAAACAAGTCCTTGTTTTTTTTACTTTAGGTGCCAGAATCTCTTCTTGGGGTTAAAATGGCAAACTTAATGATGAACAGAATATTAACTATATTGCAAGCAAATGGGGCCAGGGGTATCTTTTATACTTAATGACAGCATGGATACCTATGTGTAGATTTCCCCTGTAGCAAACTTTTCTGACTCCTGTTTTCTCCCCTACATTGCCTAGTTATGAAAAATGTTGAGGAAAAAGTAACTGATTAACTTAAAAGCCATTTCCTATTCAGTTGCAGAGCAATTAGTCTTTACAGGCAGCTTCTGAAAAGGTAACTGTTAAAACGTTAGACACATCACTGCAACATTTACATGATCAAAGATAGGTGTCAGAGATGGAGATCCACCAGTGAAATACAGGTTAAATCATAAGTCTTTTGTATGTTTTGTGTTAAGCAAACTGTGTTAAGTCAGCAGTCTTGGGTTTATGACGGGGCTAACAATGGTCATAAGGTAAATATATAAGTTGTCACGGATAATTGTTTTTTAACTGATTTTTGAAGTACTTGAGGCAGGGTAATAGCCATACAGTGTAGTAATCCAAATTACAGAATTATATTAAAAAACTTGTGAGGAAATGAAATTCTGGTTGTTCTCACTCTGTTGCCTAAGAGTAATGGTTCTGTATTTTGCATTACCTCTTAGGGCATACTGCTTAGTTTGGGATTTAACTGTAGCATATGTGGTAGGTATAGGTACAAAGTAGCAGTTCCTAGAACATTCATAAGAGTAAGTAAACAGCTTTTAGAAGAGCAGCAGTCTGTTCAGCAACAAGGTATTTTCTTCTTTTAAAGACTTTCCTGAAAGACTTTAAAGGTTTTTTTATGTTTTTATATTACAGTATTTTCCCTTGAGGTATAAAATGTTAGCATGTGTCTAAGCACTCATGATACTCCTAAATACAGGAAGAAAAAAGCAAGTTTGTGTGGGTACGCAGACTTAAATTGCTCAGCAGTCTTCTAGCATTATGGTGGATTGATTTTAGATGTCTTTGCTGTTAGATAGGGACAGAAGATGTGTTTCTGTTTAAGTGTAATTTTCAATCTTAATGAGATTGAAATAGTACTGTAACTTTTATGGTAAGAATTCAATGCATTGCTTGCTTTGAAGCTGGGAGAGTGGCTATATCAAACCAAATGAAATCACCCTATGTTGTAAATAACAATACTGAACTGCACGTTTTCATATATATATAATTTATACATTTAAATCTACTTTTCAAATGTTTGTATTTTTACATGTGCTTGCATTGTCTCTGAGGAGCGTGGTGCTTCATGCACAGCTGAATACGTAGTCACTACAGTGGTTGTACTTACAGTGTACAACCGCACTATGGAGAATGTCACAAATTTTCGGAGTAGTTAGTGTTGCTGTTTCTGGGAAATGTGTTTCAAACATAAGAAATAGCATATGTTGTGGGGGGATGTGAAACTGCTAAGGGACATTTGTGGAATATAACTTATTATTTTTATTTATTTTTCATTCTGTCTAGATATTGCTTCTGCGTTTGTGGCACCTGTGGATCTCCAAGCTTACCCAATGTATTGCACTGTTGTGGCATATCCCACAGACCTCAGTACCATTAAACAAAGACTGGAAAGCAGATTTTACAGGTTAGATCCAAATCTTGGTTCCTGCTTTGAAATACTGCCAACCATATTTTTGGTAGCTCTTTGTCTTGTAATACCCAGCTAGGAGATGGGTACAGGTGTGTGCTTTGCGCTTCTCCCAGCTTCTATCCTTGATAAGGTTTCCTTTTTATAAAACTTCAAAAAGGACTGTACATCTCCAAAACGTCTTTTAGTATTATGTGACATTCAGATTCTTGCTTTTTTATGCAAATGAGATTCAAACTTAGTCAGAAGGATTAAGTTTCCACTTTATAATTTAAAAAAACAAAACAAACCCCCTGTTTTTTAATAAGCGAAATCTTAGAAGTATGACAAGTGTTTGTCCTAATGTGCTCTAAAAATAAATCTTGTATTATCACTTAAGAAGCTACACAGAAAATAGCTTCTCAAATTACTGGTCTTGAAATTCTCAATTGTTGGAGAGCAACAGAAGTAAGTTAACTTTTTGAGACTGTTTTAATGTTTTCCTAAACTGTGATTGCAATTGCTGTATTTTTTTTCTTTTTTGCAGTAAATATTACCTATGAAGGAGTATGCTCTGTTAAATTTCTTCTGTTTCCTTTCATTCTTGGGATATTTCTGGGTTGAAAATCAGTGTCCCTCTAATACTTGTTTTGAGTAAACCATGGATAGTATTTTGGTTTGGGCCACGTTTCAAAGTTGATTTGTAGTACTTTGCGTACTAACTGAAGATTGAATTCTAAATTAAAATCACTTCTTAATTTTGAAAAAAAAGACCTCACCTCTTTTTTTATATGTTATAATGCAATAATGCACATTTATTGTTCCATGTTTATTGTGTCATATAAGGTAATCCAGCTTTCATTTCTGTAATGTACTGCTTTGCAATCAGAGGTGGAGAGGATTTTTTGCTGGATTTTTTTTCTCTTGTCAAAAGAGTAAGTAGATATTTTCAGTAATCAGCATATACCTTCTTCAGTAAGGCTGTTGTTGTTAGTTTCTAGTATTGCCAAAGCCTGGTTAGGTAATAAGCAACACCTTGTGTTGTGCTTTCCAGTAACATTTTTTTCTTTACCTTCTGAAGCAGGGATTGTTCAGATCACTTGTGACTTTGGTAGCTTTTCGTGAGGCTTACCTTAAAACAAACTTTCTCTTCTCTGAACCAGGAGTCTTAGCATGCCTGTATGGTTTTAAAAAATGCAAAACCAAACAGAAAAGTTTAACTTTCCTAGTAACTACTGGCACTGCGTAGCATTAAATGCTGGACCCATAAACATGAGTAAATTGCATTTAGATGCTTACGCTACACTAAGCATGTTAGATGATGCCCTGTTTCACTCCACAAAACACTTGTGCAGCATTTCTTTTCATCATGTTTGTTTTACATGTAACCTTCTACTTTCATACTAGTATTTGTAACTTCCTTGCTGTCAGAGTTCAGATTTGAAATAGTATTAATTCTTTAAAATCACAAATTTTTTTAGGTTTTTTTTTCCCCCCAGATTTGGGTCTATTTTTTTCAGGTTTTTTTTGTTTTGTGCATCATTTTTCATAATGTGGCTATTCTATAGTTACGTCATTAGAGCTGTGTGAGGAAAATTCGATCATTCTCTGTCAGAAAAATGTGTATTTTTAATAAATTCTTTATTACTATTTTGTTAATCCTCAGCTGTGACTGAAGAAGTGATAGGGGCTGGGTTATGTATAAAAGCTGAAAAGCATCACAGCTGAATTATCCCAAGGAGTATCAGCTGCATATGCTGAAAGCCATTTGTAGAGATTACTGCAGGATATAACATGAGCGCAGGAAGCCTGAGGAAGCTGCCTTCTGCTGGTCATATAGGGCAACATCTCAGAGCGTGCATGTTTTCTGATTTAGTGTAAAAACAAAAGATGAATGTGATAATACATTGGAGGAAGGATGTAAGGCTTTTTCTCCTGTTTCATGTATGTCGCTGGAAGTATGGGTTTTTTAATTCCCATCCCCTTTTCCCTTCTTTCATATACAGGCGCCTTTCTTCATTAATGTGGGAAGTCCGGTACATAGAACATAATACTCGCACATTTAATGAACCTGGAAGTCCTATTGTCAAATCTGCCAAATTTGTCACAGATCTGCTGCTGCACTTCATAAAGTGAGTTGCTTAGTAGCTCTGTTGTTGTTCCTATCTCTTCCCAAGGTATTTAGCCTTTTCAGATCTGAATTTTAAAGTGAAATAGTACTGCAGGTTGAATAAGCCTGTTGTCTGCTGTTGGGGCAGAAAAGAATAAAGCTCATCTTGACAAAGAATGCCTAAGTTTGCAAAACAAGATGAAGTTTTGTAATACATTGATTGACATAGATTGACGTGGCATTTCAAGAGACTTTCTGCTAAATGATAAAAATGGGTCTGACTAACTTCATGAAGTGATAGATATATTTATAGGTAAGTTAGGCAGTATTCAAACTCAAAATTAGAACTCCTATATTAATATAATTGTGGGCATTTAATTCTGAAGTCTTTACAATTTATAGTGTGATTGAAAATGGTGTTATGCAAAATAAAAATTGAAAGCTTTGAGGTTGACAGATAGTAGTTGTCTTTCAAGTGTTTTATTATTGTGTGTAGAAAAACTGAATGAGAAATGTTTCAGATTTCTCAGTCAGTTGATACATCTGTGGGCCTAAAGTTTGTAAGAAGAGGTTACTGAGTGTGCCTTGATTTGCTTGTACACTGTGAATGCTCCTGTTCCTGCCTTTTAGAAACAGCGGGATACTTCATTAATGTAACAAAAATAATGATATTTTTAGTAATTTAGTTTCTCAGTGTTAAATGTATCTTGTTATTTTTTATTTCGTGTGCTCTTAAAAGCATTAGAATTGCATTATGTATTTGTAAATGTAGGACTTGGACTCCATACATAAATTTTTTATATGTTCAGTGCTTGTGATTTCTGATATTGGCTGGAGAATGAAAAATACTTAACTGCTTCAGATCTTAAGATCTGAATGCACTAAAATCTGCATTAGTGAAATGCAACTTTAGGAACAAATGTGTTTCTAAAGGGCTTCTCTAGTACTGTTTTTGTTCTTTAACATTTTCGTCCTACATGGGGGTTTTCTTCTGATTAATTAAGCAGCTCAGTGTTTGTTAAAGTGTGGTTTTTAATTGGCTAAGCTAAATTAGTGCAACACATGGATATTCTTCCTTAATAATGGCCTATAGCTTGTGTTTATTAATATACCCATGTAAGTGAACTAGCAATGCACATGAATCCCGGACTTTTTTTTTTTCAGTGTGGGGAAGAAGGTGTAGACCATGGAAGGCAAACGCCTTGGTTCTAACAAGAGTGAAATATCTAGGTGCATCTGGGAATCCAAGGCTTAGGCTCTTAAATTACCCAAGTCTTTTAAAAAGCAGAAAATAGGGAAGGGGGTGTTGCTTGATCTTTTTCTCACCTTCTCCCCTAGCTCTTCTAGTGATAATTACAGTTAAATATAGTAGCCTGTATTATGGATTGCAGTTCCAGTGTAGAGTTGCTGAGTGTTTACTCCTGGTTTTACAGTGATTTGTATGGCTACATAGTAGAACACCTTTGGGCTTTCTTTTGTGTAGGACTTTGCTGTGTTATACAAGAATTGAAAATCAGTGTTTGTTTTGCTGATTTAATTATGCAGGTTTATACAATAACAGTGTTAGTCCATACACAAATAAACATTACATTTCGGATGTCTTACCTTGTGGGTGCTAATGTATTAAATTGCACTTTTGTACGCTAAATCCACTGTACTGTTTCTTATAAAGCTAGATGGGCCCCAGAGCCCTTTATATGGTATAGCGTTAGATTTTTCTAATGCTAATGCATTCATGGTAAAGGATAATGATTTTCAATTTTAAAACATTGACACTGTTAAATGGTCTGTACTTTACAGAGTGCAGAGGTATTTTACAGCTTTTTGAGCTGAAGATAAGCTTTTCTCATTACTGCAGTCCTCTTAGTATTCATACAGCACTAAACACTGTATCATTTTATTTGGGAATGGCTTCATAAACATTTTCCTTGTCTCAGGCATAATACAGTTGATCTCATAGGTGAAGATGGAAAATAAATGTTAGCGTGTATTTCTTTTTACACAGAGACCAGAGTTGCTATGACATAATTCCATTATACAATGCAATGAAGAAGAAAGTGTTGTCTGACTCTGATGAGGTAAGTGGTTGTGTCTTAAGATGTTGGCATTGACTGACTGGAGAAACGAGACTGCTGTCTCTGTCCTGCTGGATACAAAAGTACTGGTTTCAGTTGCTGTAAGGGAGTGGGGTGTACTTTTCTGTCAATTAAATGATTCTTTTTGTCAACTGGGAGACTGGGTAAAAATTCAGGCTCCTTTCCTTTAATGCAGAGAGCTTTAGCAGCTTGCTGGAAAATTTAGACGCTGCTTAGAATTCTGAGAGGTTCTTAAAACTGGCAGTCACATGAAGTGCTTCCCAGAGGGACAGGGATAGAACTGTAAAATATCAAATTATAAATGAAGTATAAAAGAACTCACCTTACTCATACATGCTTATATTTTTTTAACCTTTTTATGCGACTCATTATCTTGCTCAAAGGAAGAAGAGAAAGATACAAATGTGCCAGGAACTTCCACTAGAAAAAGAAAGGTAAATTTTATTTTATGATTTACAGTGCTACAAATAATTAGACAAGCATTGGTTAAACAAAGAAATGCAAAACTGAAAGTGTTTTTGTTACCATCTAATATCAGCTTTTGGAAAGTTTTGAACTTTAAAATGACATGTTGTTCTAGTGATCTGTTGAGTGCAAAAGCGTTTTTGTCTGTGCTGCTGCATGTCACGAATTCATTAATTAGAATTTATATCCTGCAGGGTACCTTTTCCATTAGATTTTGTAAGAACAGCTAGTTTGTTTAATATATACCAGACAACATTGTCATTTCAGGATCATCAGCCAAAGCGGCGGCTACGTAATAGAGCTCAGTCATATGACATTCAGTCATGGAAGAAGCAATGCCAGGAGCTGCTGAATCTCATTTTTCAGTGTGAAGACTCTGAACCGTTTCGACAACCAGTGGATCTCCTTGAATATCCAGTGAGTATTTTAGAACAGGAAGGGTTGTTAGGTGGTTGGTTCCTGTTTTTTTTAAACTGTGACCGTGTTTCCAACTCTCAATTTTTTTCAGTGCTTCGTTGTCACTTTACAGTAATGTTTATTGTCTTTTTAAAGTAATTTTAAAAAAACCTATACTTTCTTCTATACTTTAGTTGCAAAATTTTTTGTATTCAGGGATGCCTGTGTTAAGTAAGTTCCAGCGTTTACAATTAAGATGCGTCTTTCCTTTTCTGAGTGAAAAATGGTCATATATGAAGTACATGTGTTTGGTTGTTGCATGTGACCAATGTTGTCATGGGTCATTTTTTTTTCAGAAGTACAAAAATTAGTTTTCATATCAGTCATCTGGGCTCGATGCAGAAAAAGTACCCACTGAAGAACTGTAGTGAACCATTAACTGTAGTAATGATGACTTCCCCCAGTTTCGCTTTCTGCTTGGGTGATTGCACTGGAGTTCAGATAGTCATAAGCTAGTTTGTAACTTCAGAATATTTTAACATGAAAGTCTTATTGCCTTGGGTCTGTTTTAGCCTTTTAGGCTAGTTTAAGTAACAAAGCCGAAGGGTTTGCTTGCTTTCCTTCTAGTGTATCTTATGGTCTTGTTTAAAATATCACTCTAAGGTGATTAACATGGGGGAAATGAATCTTCCCAATTAGAGAAAAGAAACGCTTCTCTTTCAGAAGTCACTGGTATGTCTGTCTTGACACTTCTGCAGCCGTAATTTTCGAAGTAACTAAGCTTTATGCCATGGCCAACTAAAAGTGGCCCTTTGTGTTTGAGATCCTCAAATGATCTGAGAGAGAGAGCACCTTATTAGGTTTAGGCATGAAACACTCTGCTCCTGATGTCACAAACTTGTTTAACATTCAGAAGCACTCACACAGGGTCTCTTTGTTCTCATGGATTAAGTTAACTTATTTGCTTCATTTTTGTATTGAAGTTTTTTCATTCCTCTGTTTCTTCCATAGCCTGAGAAAAGTTCTGTCGTTGGTTTGAATACAGTTCCATTTAAGCCTGTGGAGTTTTCATTATTCTAACATTATTTCCCTAAATTGTCAGGTCTGCTTTTGGGAAACTGCTCTGGTTTCAGCAGGGATGTGCTAAGCCTGTGATCAGGTTCAAATAGCCAAACTTCATATTTTAAAGTTAATATGTAAAAACAGTGTTAGGCTTAATACCAAGTTTGAGCTGGTAAGCCACACAGAAAGCTTGTAGTCACACTTTCACATCACAGTTACCTTCGTGAGTGTGTTTCAGGAATACAGCCCTTAGGATGCAAATTTTGAGCTCTGTATTTCAGTAAATCTGTTTTAAAAATTAATTAACTCTTGTATCAGTTAACTTCTATCCTCGATCCTCTTGAGGAGTTACGTTGTGTATGAGTGGAAAGGAGCAAATTGCTCTCCATACCTGTTCAAAGAAGACATTTGCTTTGAACAGATTTGTCAAATGCATCCTAATGAACATGATACATTAAGACTTATGGGGGAAAAAAGAGTTTGTAATACATGGCTTTGCTATTTCTTAACAGGATTACAGAGATATTATCGACACTCCTATGGATTTTGCTACTGTTAGAGAAACACTGGAAGCTGGCAACTATGAGTCACCAACGGAGTTATGTAAAGATGTGAGACTTATTTTCAGCAATTCCAAGGCCTATACACCAAGTAAAAGATCAAGGGTAAGACTTTTTCTTTCTTTTTGTTCTTTGAAAGAATACTTACATCTGAAAAATACAGGACAGAAAAAAAAAGAGACACTGTTAACAGAGAGATTACTTTAAAAACAAGTTTAATTATTTCTGATTTTCAAACAGGAATATTTCTGAGAAAGTAGTATAGTTTTGGGTTTTAAAGGAATGTGTGCTGCTTAAATGCCTGAAGTTCTGATGTTCTGCAGGTATGTTTCAAAAACAAATACTTGAAAGTGGATCTAAAGGAAGAGCCACATTGAAAGAAAGATCTGTAGAAACACGATCGTGGGCACAGTAATGGAATTTAACTGGTGTTTTTGTGAAGAAACTAGATTTTCAAAACACACAGATGGAGCCCTAAACTCGTTCACTTTGGAGGTTGCCCCAAACTGAAATACATGGGTATAGAGAATAGGGGATGATGAAATTCTGTGCTACTCGTTAGTATGCATTGAGATTGTAATGAAGCACTTAGACTTTCTGGGAAACAAAACTGTTTACAGAAAGCATGAGCCTACAAAGCTATTCTTCCTGCTACTGAAATGCCCTGCCAGCGGTAGAGTTAATAATGCTTTTCTCTAAAATTGACTTGTCAGTACAGGATCTGTAAGCAGTGAAAGTTTTATAAATGTATGCTTACACATGTTTAAGGCTTCTGTGTAGCTTTTCTTCTAGTAATGTGCATTACTTAAGCTAGAATTATTAACAGCTTTTATGTTTGGCTGTTCTAAATAGCAAATTAATCATCAGGACTTTATTGTCTTACAACATAGGGACAAATTTCCTTAGTAGGTGACTAGCAAGAAGGACTGATCAGTGATTGATCTCTCTTCAGTCAGTAATAGACAATCCCACTCGCTGTTGGGGCTGCCTGAGAATCAGCACCTACGTAATTCTAATACATGCATTGAACCTGTTGCAAACAACTCACTGGTGGTATCGGTTCATCCATATAAAAGGAAGAGACTGATGTTCAAATACAGGATATAAGGATGCAACTTAATACAGAAGAAAATCAGATTTCTTGACCCTTGGTATGATACAGTAAAATTCCATTAAGGATCTCTCTTTGTGGTTTCTGCTGAAGCCAGAAAGGGATGCTTTCTGGAAAGGCAGATGAAAGGGGGTGGTTGAAAAGGTGACTTTTCTAATTTTTCCTTTTGTGTGTAATCTGCAGTTGTAACACACAAAAATAGTTAAACCTACTCATGGATTAGGGTAAATTTGTTGAGACAAACTGTAAATTTCCTTAAACATTTCCATCTCAATCAGTTTACTTTTGTAGCTATTGCTCAATGGTAAATAAGTACAGCGATGCTTTGGAAAAGTACATAACTTGCTTGTTTACTGGCTTTTCTTTTTTAGATCTACAGCATGAGTTTGCGCCTGTCTGCTTTCTTTGAAGAACACATAAGTTCTATTTTATCGGATTATAAATCTGCCCTACGCTTTCATAAAAGAAATACAATAAAGAAACGAAGGAAAAAAAGAAGTAGAAGCAGCTCAGTTTCCAGTAGTGTTGCATCCAGGTACATTAATTCCTGTACATTATTCATGAAATGCTATGCAAGTTTGACATAACTAAACAGTAGAACTTAATATGCTGTTTGGGTTTTTTTCATAATAGTTCCTTTACTATTCCCTATATTGCAGAATGATAGCTTTGACATGCAAGTCCCTATGATGCGGAAGAGTTTAAAACTTTACTTAGAGCTATCCTAGTGTAAGTGCTTAAAATTTAAATAACTGCTAAACATGTACAGTAAAACAGCATCGTTAGGGTAGTGATGGCATCATGCGTTGTCATGTAACTATAGCATTTATTGTAAAGATTCACTTTTTGAAGGCTCACAACTACATGAATTTCCACAGTAAATGTCATATTTTGAACATACTTCATACAGAGGATGAGTGTTTTACTCGCACAGTCTCAGATGTGGGAGTAAAAAAGTGGTCATCCAGGATCCAAATTGTTACTCCTTTTACAGCCCTGAAAGGAAGAGGAGATTAATAAAACCTCAGCTGAAAGCAGAAACTGCTGCCACCTCTTCATCTTCTGCACCTGCACGATCAACAGCACTGAGACATGCTCCACCTCAGATGAATGGAAAAGCGGCTGAAACCTCTTCCCTTGTGCGGACTAGAAGCAATAGGGGAACAACAGAAGTGGCTGTTACAGAGCAACCATCTACTTCTTCGGGAGCAAAGCCTTTAACAATAAAGCCTTTAATTACAAAGTCTAATACTACTGCAGGGCCAGGAAAGTCAGGCAAGTTGCGGTTTTTTTACTGGTTTGTGGGGAGTTTTGTTGGAATCTTTTAAACTGAATATTTTTAAACATAAAACTTGCTTTTTGGAAACACAGTTTATTTGTCTCAGTTAAGACTGGTTCTGTTTTCAAGCTGCTGGGCGTTTGAGGTTCTTCAGAGGAAAACTCAACAAGTTAGGCTGTGTTGTTTTATGCAGGAAGCTTTCTCACTTCACTGTGAGATCACTGATTCAAATTGTTTGTTTATAGTAGAACATGAGTTCCTTTTTAGCCAGATCAGAATGATTGCGGTATAAACTACTTGACTAGAAAAACATTTTTTTTTTTTTTTTTTCTTTTTGTCCTTCTAGTACTGGAGAATTTGACCAAACATTCCAAGAACCAGAATATTGTATCAATCCCTACTCAATCTGATTACAGTCATCACACTAGGAATAACTCGACAAGAGAAAATCCCGAGAAAGAGAAGCAAGTCAAGCGCAAAGTAAAATCTACCACTGTTAATCAACAAGGTACAGAGTTTCTTTGGGACATTTGTCCCCTCTAGTTATTGATGTAGTGGCTGTAGTGGTGTACTTTAATAGTGAGAGTTTGAGGGTGGGGAAATCAGTGTGCATTATGATTTAGCAGAATTGGGAAGTCTCATAGAGCAACTGAGTCACACTTAGTTCCTTCTTCATAAATCAGCACAGTTTTGACTACTCTGAACACCATTTCCATGGTTCGATAACTGTTGTCTAGCCAATTTTGATATCTGTACTTTCATGTAAATTATTACAAGGGTCATATTATGAGTTCTCAGATTCCGAAGCGGATTTATGCAGGGTCACACACTGAAGCCTGTGGGTTTTACCTAGTAAAACTTAGGTGGGTTATGTTTGGGTCAGTAACACTGAGTGTGATGACACTCCACAACGACAAGCAAAAAATCAGAGTATCTCAGCTGCGACTTTGTTGTTTCATTTTTTGCCACAGCAAAATGGAACTATGTAGTGTTTACTGCTTCTGTTTAGTGTATCAATCCTATATCATAGGATTGATCGGACCTAGTTTTATGTAGTCTTCTAACTGAACTTGTTTGGTCTTTTGGAGTCTGAGTACCTTAAGGCTCTGTGGAGACTGAAGTAAGATCTCCTAGTCAAAATCTTTCCTGTTTGAAAAGATTTCAAGGAGCTTTGAACTGTTATGAAGCTTCTGTGAAGCAGCTAGATCCACTAAGCATCTTTTCTCTGAAGATGGAAAGCGGTCTGCAGATTGGGCCCTGCCTAATTAATGTGGTTACTCCTTGTAGTCCTCCTCTCCCTGAGGATTATCCATTCTTTCTTACATGCTTCTGAAAAAGAAGCTTGTGGTCTGATAAATTGTCCATCCCTTGCAAGCTTTCTCACAAAGGCCTCAGCATATTATGTGACTAAATATGCACCCATTATGTGATTGAATGTTTGGTCATGTCAGAGGTATTTGAATGTTGTTGACGTGATCCTGTCTCTCCTGCACACCCACTCATACGGCAGTGGAGGCCTGTGCTTTTAGTGTGTGATGGAGCACATTTGAACACAGCAGGAGCTGTGCGTGAATGTTCCATCAAAGGATAGGATGAAGTGTCATGCTGGCTGTGAGTCTGTTCCTGGCCGCATTTTAGGCAGCGTTGTGATATCAGAACACCTCTGTAAGAGGTCCTGTGACATGCCCCACGAGGAAGTTAGGTACCACTCACCTAAGAAAAATTCATAGGCCGTGAAAGTCTCCAAGCAAATACCTTCTGCTGTACATCTGTTAATGTGAGAGATCTGTGCAGATTGCATACCTTTGTGTGTGTTTGTGTGTGTGTCTCTCCCATGTTTTTACCCTTTTCCTGGCGTATTGTTGAAATAACCCTGGTCTAATGAACTGGCTATAAAGGATGCTACCTCAAGCTGAAAGAGGTAGCATTCTTCAGAAATGTCCTGCTGGGAAGCATTCTTGATCCTTACAGCAATGCTTCTTGAGCAACTTGTTGCAGGTACTAAATACGAATTTAGTACTAGTGGTACTACACTGTACCACTAGTGGTGTATCAGCCAAGAAGAACTCTTCAGCTGTTCCCTTTTTTCTTCTCCCCTCCCCATCCCCCAGTTTTTTATGGGGTTGGTTTGTTTGTTTTTGTGGAGGAGGGGTTTGTTTTGTTTTTTCTTCAAGCTACCTTGAGCTAAACCCAACTAGAAGTTAGTCCTCATTGCATACTGGAATGAAGCTCTTTGACCTCTACTTTGGGTTTCTTAGATTTTGACAGATTGTCAATCACTGTGAATCCATTCAGATATTTTAGTAAGAATTTTATTATGAAAATAATAAAAAGTGAATGTAAATCCAAATCTGTTACCTGATATGTACTCTCATTTCTTTGCAGCAGATTGCAAGAATAATGCTTTGGCATCAGGAAGCATCCAGGTAAATGGACACAGTGGACAGCCTTCGAAACCTCCAGTTAAAAGAGGTCCTGGACGGAAGCCGAAGGTGGAGGCTAATAACAGTAGCTGTGAGGTGGTGCACAAGAAAAGAGGCAGAAAACCGAAAAAGCTACAAATTGTTGAACAGCAGAAGGTTGCAGAGCAGAACGCAATCCAGACCACAAGGGATGTACCAGAAGAAGCCTCTGCTTCTACTGCATGCAATTCTCTTTCTGAAAATAATATGAAGGAAGACTTGTTACAAAAAAAAGGCCGTGGGGGTAGAAAGCCAAAAAGGAAGATAAAGACCCATCAGCCAGGCTCGGACCTCCTAGTTCCTGCGAATGTTAAAATGCAAACAAGAAGCAGGAGGAAAAAGATAGATGAGCCTATGGAGGAGGGGTCTGAAGAGCTTAAAGATTCTGAACCTCACATGAGAACTAGAAACCAGGGTAGGAGGACAGCCTTTTACAATGAAGATGACTCTGAGGAAGAGCAAAGGCAGCTATTGTTTGAGGACACCTCCTTAACTTTTGGAACATCTAGCAGAGGCAGAGTCCGAAAGTTGACTGAAAAAGCAAAAGCTAATTTAATTGGTTGGTAATTTTTACCAGGGGTTTTACTTCGGAATGCTATGAAGCAGGTACAGTTAAGGAATGGCAGAACAGACTTCTGCTTCCCTGCTGCTATTATGGGTTGGAAGAGTATGTTCTGGTTTGAGGAGAAAAAATTAGCAAAAAAATAAAGAGCAGGCTTTGACAGAAATATATATTTTAAACTTTTGCTATTTATTGCCCTCCAAATAGGTTATGCATTTCAACAGTCATTTTGTTCACAGTTGAGAGTAACGAAAGCAATTTCTGGCTGATGTACAGAGTTGAGAGCTACTCTGCTCGAGTAGTGCGTAGTATCCTTACACAAATAAAGAAACAGATGATACAACTTGTAATGCCACAAACTGAAAGCAGAAGTCTATTTTTAACCATGCAAGGTACACCTTGATCGTAAAGTCAAGTTGCGTAGGAAGGCAGATTTTGGCAAAAAGTGGCAGTAAATTCACTTACATTTCTACTAAATACAAAAATACCAAACTTTGCTAATCTGAAAATGCTTAATTTCAATTGTGATGGAACGTTCAACTGCAAAGGAAGCCTAGCACAGGCTGTGGGTTTATCCAAGCTCTGCCAAACATAGCAAAAATGTAATCACAAATATATATATATATATATCCACATTGGAAAAAGTTTGACTAATGTCTAATTTTTCAGACCTTGATTCTTGTATCAATCACTAAATTTCTGTTTATTGTGCCAAAGACTGAGAATCAGTGCAGTGGAGAGCCTTTTTTTCTTTCCGAGTGTCAGTACAGCATACCATTTGCAGTGATAAAAGCTGTGTATCGTTTTAAATAGTAAGTTGTTAACATTGTTCTGAAATGTATCCTTTTTGGTACTTTTGGTAGAAAATAATGCACTGGTGGGGTCCTTTGACAGAGATGTTTTAGACAAAACGTATAATTGGTTAAAGGATTCAAGGAAATTACAGGACAGGTATGGAATGAAGATGTTTACTTTCTGATCCAGATTGATTGTTGTTTCTACAACTTTAGACGTGCTGAAGAGGCTAAAATGACCTACAAAGAAGAGTGTATGTGTATATATTAATATATACATGAACACATACATATAGAATATTACCCAGGTATAAATTTTTTTCAGGATTTTTTAGATAGCACTAGAACTGAAAATAAATTTTAAAATGTCATACTTTATAGTTTAATTTTAAGGGGAAGATTGGTTATTTTCAATTATTAAGGTTAAAAGGCCAAATCACTTTTTATGCAATCATGTTTTATACAGTGGTCTCATTGCACATTGTGTTTTTCTGCACTTTTTATGGTATATCACGCTGACATAAGTCAACATACACCCTAAAGAAAAAATCCATTTAATGATTGTGCCTTGTATTCTATTATTTCTTGCATCCTTAGTAAAATTAAGTTGTCTATTGTAAATGATAACTATATGACGTAGGGGAATGTATTGTTATATGTACTGCTCTGGAAAAGAAAAGCAGTTATTTATTTGTTTATGGTACATCTAGTTATTTTATACCTTTACAAAACTTTAATACCATTTTCTATCACTTAAAAAAGTATTGTCCAGTTTTAAGGAAAAAAACTACGGAAGCGGTCATATTTTCTGAGATCCGGTATGGTACAAAAATGTAACCAAAATTTTCTGGTTATACATTACTTTGGGTAGTGTGAAAGGGGTTTTTGTGTGTGTGTGTGCGACCCTAACTTAGTTGAAGAAAATAAACCTGAAATGAAACCTCAATTCTGTACACCCTTACTGAAAAATAATTCTTCTCTCTTTTTACAAATGTCATCTGCAATATCTGGCAGGGAGGGCATACAGAATTAAGACCTTAAATTTGCACAGATTCTGTCTTGTGTATTCATATTTGAGGCCTGATTCTTCACTCTTTATTTTCTATTACATACAAAAAGAAAAAAAAAAAAACCAAAAGCTTAAAGAACACTGGTATTTGGCACTGAGAGGAATAGACCAATGCTACTGCGGACAGCAAATTAGTATCCACCATACCTAGTTTTACATTGTTCACCATGCATTTAGCTACAAAGAATGACTAAAATACTGTCCAGATCCTCTTTGAATTGTTGCAGGTCTGACTGTGGGGAGCAGGGATTAGTTTGCATTTCATTTGTTGGGATATTTATTTTTCTAACAAGTATTTCTCTATGATCCAATTAAAATGGAGTCCCGAAATGTGTGGTAAGAGAACAAGCTATGGTTGTACAGTTGCAATAATGCTTCACAGTTCACAGCTAATGCATTCTACTTGTTAATTTTGTCAAATCTCACTGATGAAGGCAATCATTTGAAAATGTGTAATTTCCTGATGTTATCTGCATTGTAATGTATGAAATAGATTATATCTAAAATTCAGCTTCTGTATTTACTCCATTTGTGATAATGTTTGTTATGGCATGTTTATGTATATATTTATATATCAGAAATACCTTGTATGTAAGTTTTGGAGACTGAAATAATATGCGTTCCCTTAACAGTAGGTAGACAACTGTACATCATAATTCTATGAGAGTAGAAGGCCTTACCTGCAGAACCTGGGCACTGCTTCCCACGCAGTGATATCAGTGTTTTTAGCCAGTAATGTTTTAATTCATATTGGACACATTAACATTTTTCCTTTTAAAATAAATTGTGGATAATTAGGGTCATTTTTTTTTTATAGCAGCAACACTAAGAATTTATTAGAAATGAATACCAGATTTATTTAAAAGTTATATTTTTATAATTTAATTTCATGAGGTTGCAGACTTTATTTATGAGACTTCAGTCACCATCAGACTGTGCATTTTGGTCAGGAAAAAATGTATTACTTGAGGTTGTTGTGACATACTGTATCAGCACAGAAAAAGAGCTTTGATTACAAAGTCTTAAGTTTTTAAATGTGAGCAATGAACTATTGGTCAGTGTTCTGACATAATTTAAGAATTATGGTTATAAGCATGTTTTATAATGCCATCTCAAGTACCTAACAACTGGCTCAGAAAATGGAGTATCAGAATCTTATGTGCTTGTTTCACATTTGCATTGTAAATAGGTTCATAGTCATACACATGCAAACGATCTTACAGGCCTGGCAGCAATTAACGCAGTTTTATTCATTAAATTAATTTATACTTGACATGGGTATGAGGATACTGTTCTGATATTTCTACTCTATACTGGGAAGCATTCAAATTGGTATTTACCACTGAGTAGTATCTTAATAACAGTGTGTTCTCTAACTACCAATGAGGAAATAACTTCTGTTGCTGTGAAGCCAGTGTGCTCTAAATGTTTAACAGAAATCATTGTACCTGTGCCCGCATACTTAACTCTTTAGGCATTTTGTTTTGGTTGTTAGTGTGTTCTCTGGGGACTGAACTTAAATTTTACCACTGTAGCGTTCATTACTGTCAATATTGAACTAGAGGTCTTTGTCACTTGGCACCGATGGGCGATTCAACTTTACAGAAAAATGTCTTCCTCCGGTGATTAGCCTGCTGTGATATAGATTTACAGATGTTTATTTGTACAGTGTCCGGTTTGTACATGTGATCAGTTTGTTGATAGACTTGTAAGATTGAGTTGGTTGAGTTAAATATTACTATGGCTTAATATTTGTAAAACTGTTAATTGATAAAGGACCCTAATGCAGCACGTAGGATATATTAATATCTATAAAAAAATAAACTGTAGTGTAGAGACAACTTTCTGTACTGCTGTACAAATATTTTTCAAGTACCAATTCTGATTCTGTGCCAGAGGCTTTTGTCTTACCAAAAAAAAGATGAGATACAACACGAAAAATAGTCTGTCCATTCAGTAACTTCAGGCTTGTTACAATTTTGTCACCACATTGTTCAGTCTTTTGCTTACATTTGTTGGATCAAGGATAGCAAGTAAATGCTTTAGCATGTAATTTGAATTCAGGCACATATTAAATGGTTGACTGGTTCTGTAAAAGCAATAGGCTTAACTGGATGGGACCCTTTCACCCCGTACTTAGAGTAGATTGGAGGTCGCAGGTGTTTAAGCTCACTTTCATCAGCATTCACATTTACTCTGAAGCATGCGAATCTTGCAGAGGTAATTTTAGCATATTGCTGGTCAGTGGAGGTACCGCCATAGCACAATAATTACATTGTGTCCTAGTCCTTACCCTACTCTAAAATGGTATATTTTGTCCACGGCTGTTCTTCAAAGCTTTTTCTTTTTGCCTTTTTTTTTTTTTTGGTGGGGTTTCTTTTTTTGGAGAGTTGAGTGTTTAACAGCAATTTAAATACACCTCGGCCACGGTGCTGTGCTCCAGAAGGTGGAGGGCTTTAAAACCTCACCTAGAAACAGCAAAAGCTCATTTTCTGTTTACTACCTAATGAAGACAAATTAACTGTGTAAAATTGCTATATAATATATTTTCTCTTATCCCTGAAGTTCTTGTAACAGATTGGTTTCCAAGGGGACCTAGATATTCAACTGATAGAAGGGCTGTTAGTTTTCTGCTGTAAAATATTGTACATACAGGCTTGTTCATATGCAGAGGAAGGTGTATTGAGTTTCATAAAATTGGCCAGGGCTTGACACTGTGTTTCCAATAGCAATCTGGTACTGACAGCTTACGTAGTTTCCTGGTTTCGAATCAGGAATATAGCTAGTATGCTTTCTACTGTGCCTGGGAGGAATAACAGGTAGCTTTTAAACTAGAGCTAACCTCTAGGTGCTCTTGCACTTGTGCTAATTTCAATGTGGGAATTTGCCGTGTCATTTTTACAGTGTGTTAGAGGAGGAAACACGCCAGGAAAGCAAGATTAAAAGACATCTTAAATAGTGGGAAAAGGTGATTAGTTTCCCCCCTCCCTTTTCCCAAGGTTATAACAGCCTCAAGGCACTCTAAAGAGAAACCCTATATGCTGCAATAAAAGAAAAGTGAATGAATTTAGCTTTTAGGAGGTAGGTAGTGAGACAAGTAGTCATTTGGATCCTTTTTAATGCAGATAAATACATCAGGAAATGCACTTCAAATAATGCAAACAGGACATTTTAGGGAGGGAAGGTAGTGCTGTACTATGAATTTCTGCCCTGAAAGAACAAAGAATGAGGTCATACAAATTAGGAGTAGAATGAAATATAGGTACCGGTCATGTACACATGCCTGTATGATGTACATGTACTATTTTGGGCTTACCACTGCGTGCGTTGGTTTGCTGATACATTGACACCCTACAGAAGTTACATTTTTGGACCATACTATAACTGCAGAAGTGTGGTGGACAACTGGATAATGATCTTGCGTGAATCAAATTCTGTCATAATGTTTAAATATGTATAGAATGGAGCTCAACTTCAAGGAAATGACCTAGAAAGGTTAATTTTGAAACTGACACATTTTCAGATTAAAAATTACGCTTATTTTGTACAGAATTATGTAAAACACAAATCTGTTGTATGTAATGAGTAACAGTTTTGAAAACTATAATTCTTTAGCTTTATCAAGGTTTTGGTTTTTTTTTTCCTCCTTCCAGAAATCTAGATTATCATGTTATAACCTGAAGTATCTCACCAGGATAACAGTGCCCTTTCTTTTTGTACATATGGATTGGAAATTTCTTTACTGTTATGTGGACACTTTCTATGTTAGTTTTGATGCATAATACTTTGAATCCTTTTATACAAACTAGAATGTATGTGTAAGAATTACTGTCACTGCAATGTAGTAACTACAAACTTATTTTTAAATAAATAGAAAACATGTTTTTCTAAGCTGTCCAATTGTGTGTGTTTCTATCTAGTAATTTACTGTTAAGGGAAGGGACAATTGCTTATGTGTTCTTCAAAACAGCCTAAAATTGGCCTGGTTTGATTCCTCATGGAGTACAGTATAGCAGTATGTGGTGGTATCGCCTAGTGTTTTATGTGGGAACAGGCAAAATCACAGCCAGAACACTCTGATAGTGTTCCAAGTTTACTGTTCTGTAGAGTTTTCACTAAACCCTGCAGTTCTGGAGGCACTGTAAAGGCACTGGTGTCTGGCACTGAAGATGCCATGTTGCTGGTCCTCTTAGCTCACTTCCATGTGTGCAGCAGGGTAGCCCTTGCCTCCAAGAAGCCACTTCTGTTCAGGTGACAGCTGTTCGTACCAGAGCTATGTCCAATCTCAGTGGAAATCTCTGCTTCCCAGCAACTCTAAAAGAAGCTAAAAACTAAGCAGAGAGAAATTTCCTGCCTTCCTGCACACAGAGTACTGGTTTCCAGGCTAGTTGCCCTGAATGGGTAACACACAGAAAAGTCAATATAGGATGTGTTCTCACAGTGCTGTGGGGTTTCTTTGTTTATATCCACGTTTCTGCTCAACAGATGTAAAACTAAAGAAATGCTTGGTATTTTAAATACTGCACCATGTGGATTCTGTTTCATTTCACGTTACTTGCTTTATCAGATCATCTTTTCCTCCTTATGTACCTTACCTGAAATCACAAGGAAGTCATAGAAGAACTCTTACCCCACAGATGCAGGTATGTGTGCTGTTGAGCAACAGGGTCAGGAAATGGTCATAGCAGAACCAATTGAGTTCCCTGTAGCTTTCCAGACACATCCACTACAGAGTTTGGCAAAAGCAAGACTTGTTTTTAGCATATGAGGAAAAATCTCTGTTGTCTCAAGTATCTGAGTATTAGTAACTGGCACGTTCTGTTTGGAGATAAATTATTTTAGATTACTGAAGATGCAGCACGCCTCCATGTTCCTGTTAAGTTCTGGAGGTAGTAGTTCTATTGCATATGCATCTTCAGTATTACAGTACTGCAATAGTGACATGCTTTTCTGAAAACAAGCCACTGTTCTGTTACTGTAAATAGTCTTAAGAAGTTAATATTTTTTGTTTTGAAAAGATCTTTTTCTACATAACTTTGTACAGAATCCTTAAAATACAGTTGTATCCCAGTTCTCACTGGTGTGACAGGTGTCTTTTAGAAACCTACTGTGGTTATTTTACTTTAGGTAGGAATCAAGACTTTGCTTAGGATTAACTCTGTGAAATGTTGGTATCTGACAGCTAGGTGCTGACTGTGCCAGTACTAATGCTTCATTGTTAGTACCATTTATTCCTGTTAGATGGATCATAATGCTCATTAAATGAAGGAAATTATGTGCGATCATTGAAGTTGACCATTTTGTTTTCAAAGTGACAAGTTCTTGTACCAAACCCTGTGCTCTTTCCTGCTCTAGCTATCAATAAGAGCTTCACAAGAGTGCATGTGTCATTTTCCCAAAGACAAATGAGCAAAGTATAATGGCTTTAAAAATTAATCGATGTTTCTATTTGAAGCACATGATGAAAATAAAGCAAGCGCCAGAGAACTAAACCCAGCAAGCAACGCAGAAGGTGACTAGAATTTAACTGGCTTATGATTGAGTTTCTGTACAGAAAATTAGCATGCAAAATACACTTTTTGTGGGTTTTACTAATGTGAAGAGGAAACTCAGCCCAAAATGTCAGGTTGTTTTTCTAGCTCAGAGAAATCTTGTGTTCGATATCTTCACAACGGGCTTAACTGATTCTTTTACAGAAATGTAGCAAGAATCCCCTCTCATAGTTTGAAAGCTCTGTGTGTGTTGAAGGGAGGACAGGGTAAAGAATTTGGGAATGCTGTTCTAATATGGTAACAGACATAAAAATTTCCTTCATGCTACCTTCTCTCATCTTGCAAATGGGAAGGCTTCACCTAGACTTGGTCCTATCTGCCTCTCATTTTACTTTAGCTTTTAGCACTACAAGCTACTCTCAGTGGAAAAGAGAAAAAGGAGACGAGCAGAGGCAGGTAGTCGGTTCATTCAGCATCCAACTTCTGCAGAGGCGTATTCCTGAAGGTACCGAATTCAAACTAAATGTTGGTGTTCCGGGGCCAGACAGCCTTATCTGTGAATTTGTGCTTTGTCTCAGGTCTCTGAATTTGACTTTGAACAAGGATATTCCGAATAATGAAGACTGTAACTTAAAATGCAAAGCTAGTTAGAATATGACTAAGATTCTAGAAAGAATGACTTTATTTACATTCTACAATAAAGAAATCCAGTGGGGTTATTTTTTATCACATTCAAGCACCCTAACTCAAAATTTGAATTCTCCTTATAACTCAGGAGGGTGGGGTAAGCTTCCATGAACTGCTAACAAATATCAAAAACTTCCCATGGTTGTGAAGGGTTTGAGGTTGTAAAATGTGAGTTAATATTAAACTATTCTGAGGAAGTTATTAGGGAAATGAGACATTAAATCGTTTAGGAAAAATACTAAAAATTCATATAAGCTTTGTGTTAAGAAAGGTAGATCATCTGAAATTGTCTTCTGGACAGGGTTTTCTTTCTTATGTGCTGATTCATCGAGTTCTAATTTTCCTCTGGCTTTGGAAATGTCCCAAGAAAATGCTTCAGTCTGTGTAGCATTGTCTCTAGCCTTTTTACAAAACCTACAGTCTTATAAAACTTCTTTGAGCTTTGGACCTTATTTTTGCACTTGTCTTGGTGCCCTTGGCTCTCTGTTGAGCCTCCTCAATCCTCCTCAGGGGATTGTTATTGCCATGGAAGACATGTGGCTGAATTGCGGTTTGCTGAGTGACAGTCTCCTTATCCCAGGTTTCGCAGACCGGTCGAGAATTGCAGTTTCTTTCTGTGCATGCAATTTGATTCTATTTGGTTATGGAGAAATCTGTCTTCATGAAAGAGGCTGTTTGGAATTTTTACAAGACAGAAAACAGTTTTCCTAGTTTTCCACAGCTTGGTAATCCCTGCTGTTTCACAGCTATCTGTCTTATTGAGGAAGAGAAATTTGGTTCTTTTGCACATCTGAAAGTTCTTGCTTCTGCATGGAGGAAACGGACAGCAGAAACAATGAGAATTTTACACATGCAAACAAGTTTATGCAACTATTTAAGAAATTGTTTCCTAAACTTGGGATCTTTCCCCAGTCCAGAGCACCCCAAATGAATTGTAGCTCTTGACACGTGTCATTCTCCCTCCCCTGTTTGAAACATCCAAAAAACATCTGCTTTCTAAGCATTTGGTCTGAGGTTCCCCTTACACATCAGGAAAACTTTTCTGATTCCCTTCCCCTGGTATTCTAATAAATCAAAACCTTTAGGAACTAAAAGTCCTTCGATTAATTTTACTTCCTTAAAGAGATCACAGTACAGTGGTGTTGCAGCTGGTCCCATCCAAGTCCAGGACTCTGGGAGCCAAAATGTCAGCAGACAATAGGGCACAATTGATTTTATAATTATTTCTTACACCCCTGGCACAGCCTGCTTTGGCAGAGACTGAAGCTGCCCTTGCTTTTAAGGCCCTTACAGCCGCAGTTTTGTGGTCTTCCATGGTGGACTGAGAGCTCAGTTTGAGTATGCTCATGCCAGAAGCAGCTCTCACTGCTGATGCCTTCCTTTCCTTGCAGTGGGTGTGCTGTGTGTGCCTCCATCTGCGGGGAGAGAAGAGTCTGAGTAACTACAAAACATCTGGTGCTATCGTATGCAAATGTATCTGGTTGAACTTGCACAAAGTTCAGCTGCACAGAACTTCAAAGTTCTTCATGGGCATAGTGATACTGAAAACTCTGGGCTTGAAAAATGTCTGGTATTTATTTATTTTTGGGAAGATCTAATACAGACTGTACTGTGCAGGGTTCTCCACCTTGACTTTGTAAGGAAGATCATTTCCAGGGAAGAGACGTTTAATATTTAACCACTGCAGCCCCCTTTTGTTTTTCTCAGTCTTTCTACTTTCTGTGTACAAAACCCAAACAGCATCTGATCTTTACAACAGCACAGGAAGAAAATGTTTCCTAATTTTTTAAAAGGTATATATTTAGTTCAGGACAATAAAACGGTTGACTTTAGCAATCTTAACTTGAAATCATACCATTGCCAAGAACAGGAAAACAGTTGAGAGGAAAAAAAAAATAGTTCAGCACCTCTTCACCACTTCCTGTATCATTCACAAAAAAGTGTGTGGATTTAGATTGCTTTCCAACCACCTGACACCCTGCTGATTATGTGCCTGTTCCTTACAGGAAAAAGTATGTAAGTGTATGAATAGTGTAACATAGTTATTGTGGCAGCCTTTCTCCTTCTCCCTGCTGGCCATGCTCTTATTACCTGGAAGACGACTGCAGAGAACTCTAAAATAATCCAGAGACATGCAAAAGGTTGTAAAAGCTTCTTTTTGGGGAGCTTCCTCACCAGCTCACTGATAACTTTAGATTTTTTCATATCACGAACGTATGGAGAGACTTTCCCACTGCACAGATAACCTTTCTATCACTAGGTAGGAATATATTCCTGTCTTGCAAGAAATTGTCTCTATTCAAGTAACAGCATAAGTGCCACCTCAACCTCTCTATCACTGCTTTCTCAGACAGTTGTTACTTTCAAATCTAGCTAGCCCATTTAAATGCTAGAAGCTGCGCTCACAGCAGTCCAGTGTGCTTTGCTGTCCCTATTTTTATTTCTTCCTATTATTTCAAGTTGCTTTGCCTTTTGATGCTGACTGGGCTGTAAGGGAAGTGGGGCTCCTAAAAGCGTTCCTAAACTCATTCTTCTGTTACTGCCATATCAGTGTAGTGGATAAACACGCATCTTCTCTTGTGCTGATGTGGCCATGGTTTGTGACACCTTTGTGATAAGCTATTCCTAAAGACTCTCAGAAAACTTAAGCTGTTATGTTGCCCCTATAATGAGATTTTAATTGGGTTGAAGAATAATAGATTATCAAACCAAAGCTATTTCTGTTGTATTTTATCTATAGAGAAACAACTTGATTGGTTATGTTTTAAAAACAAATTTTTCTTAGGTTAAATTTGTATTATTAGTCTGGGTCAGTATTTATGTGAGTTTTCAACTCACATGGGCATACCTGCCATGTTGCACAGGTTTAAATCCATCAACAAATGAAACCCAAAGCCTGGCCGCTTTTAGTTCCCACATAATGTATTTTCTACAAATGCTGTCTTAAAATCACTATTGTAATTTTTGCCAACCTCTCATCATCTTTGTACAACCTTAAAATTGACAAACTGAGACAGTCCCCAAAGCAAGAAGGTCTCTGGGGAGACCTTGAGTTGGCAGGAGAAAGGAAGAACAAGTGGCAACACAAGCAGTGGAGAAGGGAAAGCAGCAGTGCCAAATCCTGATGCTTATTTTCCTTAGCTTCCTGCCTAGCCAAGACACAGGAATTCAAAGCACTTTATGCACTAGAAAAATGGATTATCCTTGTTTGACAGCCTGCCCCAGGGTGCTACATGTAAGCTTCCTGATACTATGCTTGCTTTTCTCAACTATATTTCATGGGCCCCAGGCTCAAAACCACTGCCCAAGACAACTGTCTGTGTCAAACTGGTGCAGCCAACAGTGTGCTCTGCTTAAAAGCTAACACGTCTGCCCTGTCCAACATGATGTAGGAGATGCTACATGATATTGCCCATCTATAGAATCACAGAATGGTTTGGGTTCAAAGGAACCTCCAAAGGTCACCTAGTCCAACCCTCCTGCAATGAGCAGGGACATCTTCAACTCAGGTTGCTCAGAGCCCAGTCTAACCTGACCTTGAATGTTTCCAGGGATGGGGCATCTACCACCTTCCTGGGCAACCTGTGCCAGTGTTTCACCAGCCTCATCATAAAAAATGTCTTCCTTGTATCTAGTCTGACTCTACCCTCTTTTCGTTTAAAACCATTATCCCTTGTCCTGTCACTACAGGCCGTGTTAATGAAGATTAGACATAATGACTTGTTAGGTGTCTAATAACATTGTATATTGGGCCACTATTGGTAGCACTATTTGTACTATACATTGCTGATTTTGTCCACAACAGAGAGCAGGGGCTATTTCAGTCTGTATCATCACATGGTGTAGTTTCTGCATTATTCAAGTCATTTCTGAGACTATTTTTGCTTTTAGCATGTGCCTAAAGGAAAAAGTACTTTCTGAAGTTTTTCATTTGAAAGGTGTAACTATCAACATGTTTCTGAAGAAACAATGAAGAGTAAGCAACAGCTTGATAACATTTTCCTTTTTTTTTTTTTCCACAGTGCTGCCCTTCACAGAGATATGCTCAGTAAGTGAGAAGAGATGACTAGAACATTTCCTCTCCTTCGATGAGACTCAACATTTGCTACTGCTGAATTTCCTGTGTTGTTTGTGATGTTCCCGTTGCTCTAAACCTCTCTGGGTCATTTGCAGATTGAGCCTGTCCTCTTCTGTTTGCTCCCACTTTGATTTAGGTGTCATCAACAAATTTGATCACTGTTGAATTTACGCCAAAGAGAACCCTGACTCATCAACAGGCTCTGACCCCCATGCAGCAGCTCGCTGGCCACAGACCCAGAGGGAGGCTCTACTTGATGACTGATACATGCACTACCGAAACCACTCAGGAGACTTCTGTTCCAGCTACGCTTTACCCACCTGTGACAAAACCAGGCTCAGGGCCCCCAACCAACTGCTCTCTGAACTATCATTAGGGTCCTTTAGAGGTGCACTGTGAGGCTGGGTTAAAAGTTTATGTTAAAACAGGACGCCTTTTGAATAAACTTCTCACTATAGAACTTCCTCCTGACTTCTGTTCAGAGCAGATTAAAGGAGCTTGTCCACCCCCACAGAAAAAAATTGCTTAAGGGAGTTGCAAATATAATTTGTGGGGCTGACCTCCACGATTGAACCCATAAAGGACATCAGAGGGCTGGAGCTCCTGTCCTGTGAAGACAGGCTGAGAGAGTTGGGCTTGTTCAGCCTGGGGAAGAGAAGGCTCAGGGGACACCTTAGAGCAGCTTCCAATGCCTAAAGGGGCTGACAAGAAGTCTGGAGAGGGACATTGTACAAGGGCGTGTAGTGACAAGGGGGAATGGCTTTAAACTGACAGAGGGGAGATTTAGATTAGATATAAGGAAGAAATTCTTCCCTGTGAGGTTGGTGAGGCGCTGGCACAGGTTTCCCAGAGAAGCTGTGGCTGCCCCATCCCTGGCAGTGTTCAAGGCCAGGTTGGACACGGCTTTGAGCAACCTGCTCTAGTGGAAGGTGTTCATGCCCATGGCAATGGGGTTGGAATTGGATGAGCTTTAAGGTCCCTTCCAACCCAAACCATTCTGTGATTCTATGATTAAAATTAACCTGCAAAAATAAGTTTAGGAAAAAATCTTTCTTTCTTTGTATGTCCTCAGAAAGGGTGAGGGTGTCAAGTGCCCCAGGTTTTTGTTTTGTTGCGTTTTGAGCATGAGAAATCCTCATATGCTTTCCATGCCTTCCAAGGGGAAGGCGGCCGCCGGTCTGGGAGAAGGGGGATAATCCTGAAAGCCTGGCCCGGGCTCGGGCACAGCGTTCGCCACTCCGGGGTCATTTCAGGCGCCAAGACGTTAGCGCCGCGGAGGGCGCGAAGCCGAGAGCGGCGCCGTCCCGCCGCTCCCCTCAGCCGCACAAGATGTCCGCCGGCCGCTACCTGCCGTCAGGCGCCGCGGGCAGCTGCCGCCCCGCCCCAGCCCAGCCCAGCCAAGCGCATCGGGGCGGCACGTGCCGCCCGGAGCCGCGGGGGAGCGGGACGCGCTGAGCTGCGGACGGGTGAGGGGCTGCCGGGGCGGCGGCGGGCCGCAGGGGAGGGAGGGTCGCGGGGCGGCACCGGCACCTGCCGCTGTGCAGCGCCGGGCTACCTCAGCCGCCGGGTGGGCTGGAGCGGGAGTGCTGCGGCTGTCCCGGGCCGCGGCAGCCTCTCGGAGCGGGCAGCCCGCCCCGCCGCCTCACCTGCCCGCTGGTCAGGGGCCTCGTCGGCACAGGGGGTGCTGTGGATGGGCCCTGCGCTCGGCCCCCGCTGGGTTTGGATCCATCAACCTAGGCGTGAGCGGGGGACAAGGCGCAGCTCGTTTTCGAACAGGTTTTCAGGTGTTTAGAGTATGCGCTAAAGTATTTTGACTGTGTGGGGTTCCAGCCTTGGTCGAGGCTATCTGTGTCTGCATCCGCGTTCTTTCTGTCCGGTGATCCAACTGCTCAAAACTGCTTTTAGAAACACGAGAAAGACCTGCCGCCGCCGCCGCAGTCGGGTTGGGCAAACGCTGTGGGCAAAGCGGTAGCCTTCCCCTGGGTGCATCGCCGGCTCTCCAGCCCAGCAGAGGTGGTCATTTTGGTGGTGCTGATGGTCACTTTGTTGAACTGATCAGTGTCTCTTCCTCCCTCTCCTTCAATATGCATGGGTAAACAAGTACTCCAGATGTACAGCTACTGGTAGCATCTGAAATTAGATGTATTTTTTCTTTGCTGTTGGTTCTAAAGCAGGTAATGCAGAAGTGAAAAATGTAGTTTGAGTAACTCTTCATCACGCGTGCAGATGTTTTCATATTCTTGGGCCTCCTTCAGTGTTATTTTGTGATCTCGACTGCTCTTGCTAGGTGGTTTTTTCATAAGTCTAACTTTCCACATACTCATGTACTGTGTATATTACAGTAACCCAAATTATTTTGTAAACGACACAAATCAGAATAGCAGGAACTAGAAGCAACTCAGAAACAACTGAAACAATTTGTTTGTACTTGCAAGGTGAATACTCGGGTAGAGAGTAGTAGATGTAACTGCCAGTACTGCAGACTAGTAAGACAGAACGGAGAATGGATATAGGTGATTCTGAGTATTGTAGTAAACCTGTGCGCTCAAAGAATGCTTCTATAAAGTCTCAAATTTCAGTGAGTCTTAGTTCTGGTTTGAAAAACCCGCATAGGTGTAAAAAGACAGTAAATGTGCTCCTCAGCTGCAGGTGAATATCTTAATTTGACAGGAAGGAGGGAAGAGTTGTGAATATCTCAATGCATTGGTAAGGTGTGCAGGTGCCTGTGAAATGAATGGTAATGTCAAGTCCTTTTCTAGTCTCGTGATGGGGCTGTGGCACATGTTGTTATCATCTTGGTATGATGCTGTACATGCCTTTGATCTATTGCCCTTAGTTCTGTCGTATGTGCAATAATCACTGAACCTAAATAGATTTTTCTTGAGGCCATCAATCTGATATGTCAGACATGTTTAATAAACTTAAATAGATGATAAAGCAGTGCAATGGATTTTGTTCCTCTAGAATAGCTTTTTGTTACAAACTGGACAACCATATAACTTCCCTGTTCCCTTTTTTTCTTTATTTTTCTATTTCCAGATGACAGAGATGTCTGCATAACTCTTAACCAGGTTTTAATTTTCTTTGTCTTGTGAAGCTGTCTAGTTTAGGCTTTTATGAGTTTTCATAAGTACCCTCAAATTTAATGCAATTTGTCCTAATTTAAGTGTGCTCTGGCTGTAACTGAAATGCGCATGTACAGATTGGATATTATCTTGTGAACCAACAAAACAATCTAAAGGAAACTTTTAAGTACTACACACTTGGCAAAGCTGACTGCTATGGTTTTTGTCTCTCCTTTTTCTTTTTCTCCCTTTTTCTTTTCAGAGTAGAGAGCAGGGAATTGTCTCTGAAGAAACCTCCTGTTGAAATGCCTTACATCAATGTGGCTGCAGCTCTGCAGATTTGTGCGCTGCTGTCTGCACTGCCTGCACAATACTTCATCTCCCAGTGGTACGGAACAGACTCTGCTCAGCGCATCCAAATAACAGAAAGGTTGGAGGTCTCTCCTTCCCTGCTTTTTATAAAGATAGCTCTCTTTCTCATCCCCAATGACACTTTGTCCTGGAAAGTTGGAGTGTGGGTGGGATACGTTGGCCATTCCTACATGAAAACAACATTCAAATCACACCTCAGGCATTTTTGTGGCTTAATGTGACTGTATTTATTAGTTTAAAGATGTCCTTCAAAATTTGAATAACAACCATTGTTTTCTTCACATAAAAATCTGTGTAGAATCTGTGTAAGTGCACAGCTGTGCCTCAATCTCATTCTGCTTTTGGACATTCCAATATATGTTACTATGGGTTATGTCCCTTTAAAAAGGGGGAAATGAAGTGTTCGATTAGTAAGACTGTAACTTTCCATTACCTTTTGACACTTACTGTCAAATAGATTTTCTTGCATAGTATGACTAAGTACAGAGTCTTACGCAACAAAAATTCATAGTAAATTACTTAAGGCAGTCATAATACCGGAGTTAAATAAGTAGTGCCATTTTACATATGAGTTAAGAAGTTATGTATTGACAGGGTCACGAGTGTCTATCTCCAAATGTAAAGTGGAGCATACTACATCAATCCAAATATTTGTTAGTGGTAACCATTAGCAAATGTTGGTATCTTGAAGATGAACCATGCAAACTATGACTTAGTTTTAACAGTGCAACCTGTGTAGTGCACTGGTGGTGTGGTTCATCTGTAGAACTTAAATATGTGAAGTAATGAGAGCAAAAGATTGGCCTGATGAAAAAAGAACCAAGTCTGGCTTTGTGTGTAAAGACACAGATTTAAAGAACTCTCAAGTTTCATGATATGAATCAACTGTGAACCATTTAGGTTTATGCAAAAATTTTTAGGATCTATTTTAATAGTTTTTGGATTATGTGCACCGCGTTTGAAATGTCTCATGCTCAGTACTCTCAAGTAACAGTTGAAACTGCAGAATCTGGTACAATTTAGCAGTTCCTATGGTCTCAGTACAGAAAAAAAGCAAGCAACCTTGTCATGAAAAATGGCATTTTCCAAAACTTGCTTACAGTTTACAGATAAAAGTGATGATTGAAAGAATATTTGTTTGCAGTTTTGATATTAACCTCGAGGAGAACTTGTTCCTGGCCACTGGCTTTTTTTCCTGTTTGCTACAGAATCGAAGCCTTAAAACTTTAAATAGTAAAAAAATATGTAAAAATACTAGAGATGTTTTTAAACCAATGTGATAATCATTTTTACCACTGAAGGATAATTGCCTCCTGGAGCAGCTTTACAAAACCTTACTTGAGTCTGGATGCATGGGCAGATCGTTTAAAGCTGTGGCTAGCAAAGTCAAGGTAGGATGATGTTACATACTGTCTACACTTAAGAATCAATTTCAAACATGGCCTTTTCTTAACAGGAAGGTATGCTGCAGGGGTGAAATAAGTAGCAAAGAGAAAGTGTCTCTTATTTGCTTATTGAGACTGATTTGGAACTCTCTACCAGTTTTAAGAAAATCTTCTGCCTATATTCTACACAAACATGCAATATGAGCTCCATGTGAAACTAAACGTCAATCATGGCAGTAATTCTATACATAGTATCCTCTACTTTAAATTTATCTGACTGTGGAGTCAGGACAATTTAACCATATTAGTGATTGCAAGCAGCTACATGTTTGTAGGATCAGATCCTACAACGTGGGATGGACATCCTGTGCTGCATGTGGTAGTTCAAGGAAACTCGAAATTGAATTAGAAAACTCAGATGGGAAATCTGTGGGTTTAGGAAGAAGGGGGAAACTTGACTATTGGGCATGTGACAGTTGGTCTAGAAAAACTAAAATGACATCCATTTATGTATATGCAAATTTAATTTAAGAAGAACGTTGCTTGGACTTGTTTAGGGAGGTTAAGGGGCTTGTTTGTGAGATTTAATTCTCCAAAGATTCTTTATTACTGATGATGTACAATAATCGTGAGTGTGAAGTCCTCTGTACTGTGGAAGATTCAGACTTAGTTTTGCCTGCAGGAAAACTTAGGGGAATAGTGTATGAATGGAAACAGAATCTGTACTTTTCTTAGGTTCACCATAAATTGCTTTGAAACTTTGTGGAAAGCTCCAGGCACATCTAAAGAGAAAGCCTTCAAAGACCAAATGATCCCTTGATAATTTATATGTAGTATTTTTATATAGTTGGAGCTGCTTATGTCTTCTGAATATCTTATAACACAAAGAACTGGTTATCCTAAAAATGCGGTGACATTTGAGACCTTCCAAACCTGCTATATTAGCTTCTGTTTTCAACAATGCAGTCTGAAAGTCAGGATATTTGACCATTCCTGTTTCTGTTAAAAGGTATTTTTCAACCTTAAGTCTTCCTACAGATTTGAGCTAAACCAAGACTTCTAAAAAACACCTTGTTTACACAGTTGTTGAACCTGCTCTGGCCTTCTTGCAGGTGGGGTGAAGGGAGTAAGACTGAAAGGTGAACACCATAAAAGAGGAAGGAGACTAGGACAGCCTGTAGTTCTTTGGCACCAGCGGGGTTGCTGGCTGGTGTGGGTGAAGAATGTTAACCCAAATACATCTGTTTCTAGACTTCTCCTGCTACATCGCCAAGAGAAAGAATATTTGAAAAGCTCCCCCAGTAAATGTTTAGTTTGCTCATTGTTTCTTTACACTTTCTTTTTCACAATAGCATGAAAACCAGAAGCCATTTCTCCTTTCTAAAGATGCCCCTCCCTTAGTCCCCGTCCTTTACATTCAGATGAAATTCAGCCTAGTGCAGAAGGAAAAGTTAAATTTACTGTAGCCTTAAGCTGCGACTCAATGCCAGGCACATTGTCCATACCAGTGTTAACCAGTCTGTAAAGATTTTACAAAAGATAATAAAGAATCACTCTGTTAGAGGTTAGAATAATATTTGCTCACCTGTGTAAAATAAATGGGTTTCCTCTGATATAAAAAATTTAATGCAACTGTAGAGTTACGTATCCAAAGAAATTAGATTCCCCTGTTGGAACAAATTCCTATGTCTTGTGTACTCCTTAAAGGTAGTTTTAATGTAAAACTTTTATCTGGGCTTCAAACTGTGAAGAATTTTGTGTGAAAGGCTTTGCAGTATCCCTCTACAAATGCTTAAGATGGTAGTAACCAGAACACAAATTACCCTAAGACTCCGTTTCTAAAGGACTTGTTTGACCGTTGGGTTACTTACTAATTTTACGTTTTAGGAATTGGTACTATGGAGAAAAGAAAACTGTAAGTGGCAACAATGAAGCAGAACCACATTCTTATTTTGCAGGTATTGGAGTCTTTGCAATCCTCTTTGGATTTTGCTTGTGATGTTATAAGGTCTTCTATAGTGGGTTTCAATACTTAGTATATGTTTTCCTGCTCTCTAAACAATATTGATAATGTTCAGTAAGCAAAACTGTAAAATCCAAAGCCTTTTCATCTTGTGTTGTGTAACAGCATCAATAAGCTATACTATATCTGTGTATCTAATTTATTGAACAGATCTGAGTGTGCCTATTTTGTATTGATGTATGAAAGAGTGGTGTAGCTTTCACTTGATTCAAATGAACTGATTTGGATCAATTTCATAAAAGGAAAAAGAAACAGTCGATCAGTCTGCTTCTGGGAAAAAAATTCCCTGCAGTCAGACTGAACAGAAGAATTCTATGACCTAAACTGGGAAAAAATAACAGCAAAACCAGTTAGCATGTGTAAGCACTGTAAAAGTAGTTGTCAATACATACATTGTATGATTGGTGTTTATGCTTTCCAAAATTCTGTTAAGACCTCTATGTAGTATCAAAGGCATACAAATAGGAAAGTGCCTTCTTTGGTGGATGCTGTTTTGTCAAATATCATAGTAATATTCTGAGGGAAAACCAAAGTACCCGTTCCCTTGTTTATTTCACATATTAATCTAATTGTCAGTTCTCATCTGGTAGAAGTCAGAAAAATTTCTGTTTCAATGTTTAATATACTTGATCAAACACTTATCCTTCATAAGTCTTTTTCTTTGTTAAACTAGAATCAACTCATGTTCACAGTCCAAAGCCTGACTATATTCAGTTCAGTGTGGGACAGGTAATAGTTCACAAGAGATTTGGCTATTCTGGAGTCATTATTGGATGGGATGTGAAAGCTAACGCTCCGGGAGAATGGCTACAACATAAATATCCTCCAGTGAAACAGGTTTGAATATGTTAAACTTTTGCTTTATTAATACATACACAGAGTAACTATGGTTAAAAAAAACCCCTCAGAAACACTGTTACAGACAGACTTCTGCTAACCTCATGGGAAATACGTAAGAGCCCCATATCACCCGTGCAGCTGAGTGGTACCTCCCCTGCTTCTGTGTTGCTGTCCCAGTAGAGCTGTGCTTTTGCATCACTGATAGGTTAAGCTTCGCTGGTCAGGGTTGTACCGGGCATGTCTCAAATTAAAATAACTCACTTTTAATACACAGTGTTGTATTTAAAGCAGTGGTTTAAATCATAGAATCACAGAATGGTTAGGGTTGGAAAGGACCCTTACCAGCCCCCCTGCCATGGGCAGGGGCACATCCCACTAGACTGGGTTGCTCCAAGCCCCGTCCAACCTGGCCTTGAACACTGCCAGGGATGGGGCAGCCACAGCTTCTCCGGGCAACCTGTGCCAGCGCCTCGACACCTTCGCAGTAAAGAATTTTTTCCTAATAGTGTTTGAATGGATTTCTTGTGGTGTATTACTAAAATTGAGAGGCTGTTAAATCTTTTAACTGATCATCCATAATTGGTAACATCTTCATTGCACCTTAGAAACACAAGTAATCCTTTGTGTTTAATCAGTTTCAGTTAGAAAGCAGTTGGGGATCTGGGTATTGGAATGGAAATCTATCTAAAAATGGTTTTGTTGGAATTCTTGAAGCTTTTGAAATTCTCTAGCCTAAGTCCTTGTCGTGTTTGAAAATCAGATGCTAAATCTTTGTTGACAGTGCTGGTGTGATAATAGAGTGCTGCATACTCTGTGGGTTGGCTGCTGCCACGCTGCTCAAGTGGCAGGAAGGCACTAATCATTAAGTCAAAGAGGACTGAAAATGAGAAACTGCCTGTAGCAGAGAATTCACATTCAGCTGGGAGCAGACGTTCAGTCCTGTTCTGTGCATACTGTTCCTTCCCCACTGTAATTTTAGCCACCTGCCACTCATCTTGGGCTTCTAAAACACCTGCATCTCTTCTTTTCTCCCCTCAGTATTGTTGCCACCAACTGAACACCCTTGAATTTCCCCAAGGGCGTTCTGATTCTTTTTATGTTCCTTATATGGTTCTGTTCTCTCAGTGACCTGGCGTTCATCTTTCTTGTTTTAATTTCAGTAGTGATGACATGTGGTTTAAGCGTGTGCCTTTTGTTTGTTTTTTAACTTGCCTTTGCCTACCATGTTACGCACATCAGCTGTGCAAAATGCCTTCTGACCTTTGCAAGGCAACTGCTAAGCCTGCTCCTTGCAAGTCCCCTCCAAATATTAGGCAGGCTTTCAGCCCAGGTTCTCCTTGCCTTTCTCTAACTTTCAGTTCTTCACTAAATTGCTGAGCAGAGGCCACTGCCTGTCACGTGGATCAATACTAACTGCTTCATAAACTCATTACCTGTCTGTATGCATCTATTGTTTAGACTTGTGGGTTACTTTGGGCAGGAATGTTTCACTCTGTAGTGAGCATGGTAGGACCCTGGCCCATGACTTGTTTTTGTAGGCACTGTAAAAATAATAGTAAGCTACCCTTTTCCTTTCTTGGCTGCAAGGTTTTGCTATATCCATAGAAGCTTCCTTGAGCACTGTCCAGGATTGGGTCCAAGACTGTCTGAATTTGCCTCTTTCCCTCTGGTGTTCTCTGCTGCTGCTTGTGAAGGGTGACTAACAAATTGTTATGGGACCTATATACAAAAGCAGGGGGATATTCTAAGTCAGGTTTCTTGACAGAATTAGAGGAGAAAAGGTGAATTAAAATCTTGGCTCTTAAAAAATATTTCAGATATGGCATGAACTTCATGTATTACAGGTTTGATGGCTTTATATTTAATCTTCCAAATTGATATTGGCAAGATCCGAAAAATGAACTTGCTGTATGTATATGTTGAGTGGGTTTAGGTTCTGTAAGCCTAGTAAGAGTTAACCAATTATATAAATGTAATCTTTAGTCAGCATCTCCCCTTGAGGCTATTTACTTTCCTTCTATTTTTACAGGATCTAAAAGGTACTCCTCACTATCGAATTCTAATTAACGAAGCAAATGGATTTGGCAAATCTACAGCTTACATTCCTGAGGAAGAGATAACAGTTATTATGGGATTGGAGGTACTATTTATTTTTTATTCAGTTGCAACTTGTATATTATCCTGTGTGTTTAAAAGCTGGCTGACCTTTGGCTTAATAGATACTATCAATTTTGTAATGTTAGTGAAAACTCATAGAGAAAGCAGATAAACAAATTACTGCTGTACTTTCAAGTATGTGTTTTTGGAAGGTGATGAATGACCAAACCCAGCTACTGCCTCCTTCAGAGTATCCCACTGCTTAGTTTTGTAAGTGTTGTAGCAGCTTGACTTCTGTTGCAGACATGGGCTTTTGTTTTAGGGTTTCACAAAGTTGGATGAGTCATTTAATCCTTTCTACTGGATCTAGCAAAGTATATTGTTTTCTCAATTCCACTCTGAAAAATCTGCATTTCAAAGAGCTCCTGCTCAGCTGCTGCCCTGACTGGGTCATGTCTTCTTTCTTGACTGCAAAACTCTGGGAGCCAAAAATTTGGTTTTGTCTATCACAATCCTGCTGGCTTTTGATTTCCAGCTTATGCAAGTGCACCTGATTCCTAACGCTAGTCAGAGACTCTGATTCAGAAAACCACCTTCAGACATTCATGCCACTTATGAACACCTTTTGCAAGGGATCCAGTGCTCCTGTGCATGCCTTCTTTTAAATTGTGAATAGTGGTAGTATCTGTATTGGAAATAACAGCAAGCAGCTGAACCGTTCCTCTAGGAGGAGATGCTTGGTCTAGTCAAAGAGGAGATTCAAACTGGCATCTTTTGCCTTTCAGGAGAACCCCCCAGAGGAAGTGTATGAGTTAGGCTGGCCTGAAGTCTTGAAACTGTGCCAATGCACATAAAGGACATCCCCCCCCCACAAGTCAATGTGGTGAACAGTGTGACACCATCACCCCTTCTATGCGGGAAAAGCCTTAGTTCCAGTCCTTGTTTCTGTTTTAGCCCCTGATTGTAATATAAAATGTGCTAACATACCTGAACTTAGGAGCAGGAACTATGCTTGTCCCAGATACATACCATCAGTATTTAAAATTGGGTTCTGACCATTCTAACTTCTGTGTCTAAAAACTGCACTGTTCATTATGTCAGTCAGCTGGCTACCTTCAGTTACCTCTATAGTCCATGGGTGGAAGCAGATACCTCACCTTAAACATTCAGTAAATTAGCATTTAAATTGTCAGATTGCTTCATTCACCTGCATGACAGACAGGCTAGTTGTCTGCACAGATTATTAGGAGAACTGATGGTAACAAGCTCACAAAGTCAGGTATTTGAATTACGACTGGTGAGTCATGCCTATGCCTCAAGTTGAAAAGGAGATCTGTTGATTGCCCTCACTCAGCCTTTCCTGCAGCCTAATAGGCAATTTCCTGAAGAGCTGAAAATGATGAGACAATGTTAGACTTGTCTTAACCCTTTCCCAGTTGGCAGCTCTAACCTGCTCACTTTAGGCTTCCTGCATCATGACAAGGCAGGAAACTTGGACTGCTCTCTGCGCATTTGTGTCTCCAAGTTGGACACTGTGGTACCCAAGGCCATCGCCTTGGTGTGTCTTCATCATTTCCCCAACTGCTTCTTTACTGTTCCCACTGCCTAATTAGAATGGATGACTGATCCAGCTGGAAAAACAGCTCTACCAGCAGCACGTGAGTGGCAACTACTTCAGTAAGAGTGCTGATTTTAAAACATCAATGCTGGTGTACATCTAGCACATAGCATCTCATGAGATGTGTTCAACATTTGTAAAGTACTTCGAGAAAGTCATTGTTCTGATAACATAAATTAGGTTTATACAGATCCATGATGAGATACATGGAAAATCCCACTGAAGGAATCTCCATGTACATTGTGTATTTAAAAACTAATCAGGAGATTTCAATAAGTTAACTGTAGTAATTGTACTGATTCTTTTCAGTATGTTTGTATTTATTGCTAATTCTGGTGCTTATTCAACTTGACATTATTTTCTCAGGTGCATCACCCTGATATGAAAGCCTATTTCAGTGGATATGATGGATCAAAATACATCATGCAGCCCTGGTTGAAAAAGATCTACCCTCATGACTGAAGTGTTTGTATGTGTAATGTACATCCAGACAATGTATTTCCTTTTTAAACTGGAGCGAATAAGATAAAACATGTATATTTTTTTTCTATGATGAAATAAAAGGTTTCTAGGCATGTTTTATGTTGAACAATCCATTTCATTAGAAGTGAACACACTGCGTGTTCAGTTTACCACAACTCAGGATGGGGATTAGTTTCCTTCATGATTTGGAAGGAAAGGTCTTGATATAGCCCGGGTTCAGCTGGAAGTACTAAAGGTTTTGCACATGGAGTATCTTGCCCTTTTACAAGGGCAGAGGAAGAAACTAAATAGTTAAGAACTGTACTTTCAGAATTGATTGTAACCTTAATTTTAGGGGATAGAGCTAAATAAGTGCCAGCAGGAACAGAAATATTTCTGGGGAGAGCTGTAGTAAGTAAATCCTGCAATACTTTGGCTACTCTCTCTATCAAAGCCTGCATTGTGCTGGTTTCAAATGAGACATGCAAAGGAAGAGTTCATCTATTTTTTTGCACCTGGACAGATATGTTAAGAAACCTTCTACTTGGGCTCACTACACCACCTCATTCTTAATATCCTCTTCTAACTCTACTTGCTACCATAAGAATAAAGCACAAAAAACCCCAAACAACCCAACAAACTTAAAAAAGCATGAAAAATTTATTAATATGTAGGGTTTGAAAATTTCTAGAGTAACTTGTTTCTTCTGTTTTCTCTTCCCTTTATCTCAAACACAGCAAACACTCTACAAGAAGCATAAGCCGTAGCATTCTGGATTCTTTCCTGCAGAGTCAGTGAATCTGGGGAGTTGGGCAGGTGACTCTCGGTGTGGCCTCCCCACTCTCTTGTTTCTTCTTCTCTTATTAATAAAGGTTTTCCCAATGACTGGCCAAAGAGCCGGCAGACTTCCTGGGCTTTCCGCCGGGTGTTTCCAACAGCAGCAATGCAGACTTGACGGCTGAGAGGAAGAAGCAGCAGCACAATGACAAGCAGGGCCAACTGAACTCCAAGTGTTCCTGACAAGCATTTATTTTATTTTCTAAAGCCTCAGCTTTTGTTACTGCCTAGATGTAAGCACATCACCTGCCCCCAGCCCCTGGGGGATAGCTTAGGAGTATCCCCCAGATACTCCTAAACCACACTGGCCTGAGTTCCTGTCTAGATACCTTTGAGATACACTCTGACACCTCTAGAACCATGAACAGCAGCTAGCTGAGCTTGCTTCTTGGACCAGGCACAATTCTTTTGTTTAAAGAGCTAAACCCAAATCAAGATTAAACCTCCCTCTGCCCCTCCAAGGGCAATAGAAGCAGGACTTTGAATAGTTAACACCTAAAATATCGAGACTCCTAGCTTCAAAGTAGCGTGTTTTGATGCTGAGCAAGCACCACGCACAGCTCTTTTCAGATCGTGTCAGCAGCTAAGAGTAATGGGAATTGGCAAGGGTACTTTGAATTACCAGCATCTAGTAACACACTTGTACCTTCACAAATAAATACAAATTAAATCTACACATGCTGATGTAGTGACAAAAGTCAAATTCTGTTGACCCAATATTTGCAGAAGCTTATCCTTCCATTTATTACATTTTCCTTTTGCACAGGGACACTGTCAAAAGAACAAGCTGTATCTTCTAGGCTAAACAGCATTAATTTCTAAGTTATGTTTGAAACGAATACTGAAATCTTTGAACATAAATTTTAATAAGTATGAAGAAAACGATTCACTCCCGCTACAAACAGGATAAATTATGTATTCTATGTATTCATATTAACTGTTACCCAAGGCTGTACAACTTCTGGCATGAGCGAGAACTTACCGAAGGGTGTCCACGGCTTCTGGTGTATGGTAGAAATGGGGTGGGCTGATGGTAACAGAGGTTCCTAACTTTTCAATGAGTAGATTGCAAACATTCTGCATTTTTCCAAAGTCACTGAATACGATACAGACCTGGGAGTGAATACAGCACACAAATAAATGGTTTTTTTCATTTTTCCTCTATGATTCAACACTTGTATCAAATCAGTATAAAGCCAGATATGTACAAACTGACTAAACATACTAGTCCTGTATATAACACCAACATTTATTTACTTAGAACACTTTTATATAGCCCTAGAGACTGTCATTAGGTTTGCAACAGAAAGTAGTTCATAAAATGGTTTAAAATTGAGGATTAAGAAATGCTGTTTTGTGAAGAAGTGCGGCGTTCTTGGTATGTAGACAATCTGAAGAATGAATGTGCTCTTTGGGACACATGACCAGATGCATCCCAGTTCTTCCCTTTTTTAGATTACTATATGTTAATTACGCAGAAGTCCAAGCAAAATGATGTGAAAAACATTGCACAGGAAGGAAAATTACATTTTAATTCCAAGCATTAGGTTCGAGAAACCTAAACTATGAAACTAAACTAAGGGTAGTGCAGTCCAGCTTGCAGCGGGCTCAAAACCCTGCATTGGCTGAAGACTCAGTCCAGCGCCCACAGAGAACTGGGCACTTCAGACTTGCATTAAAACCAATTTAACCATCTAGCTGTCTGTGGCTTTGGCAATAAGAAGCATTAAATACAAATGCATCCAGGAATTCCACTTGCTTTCCCAAGTGCTGCAAAGCAGGCAGCGCTGTCAGCCCCAGACAGATCCAGAGCCCTACCACCTTCCTTGTTGGGAAGTGCCAGCGAGGCGCTGACTTTCCCGGCAGAAGCCACCCTTTTTCTGTAGGAGAGCACAGTCACCAGGAGTGAAGCAATGATGCCGAGCTGCTACAGCATTCCAGAATCAGAAATTCTGGCTCCCAAATTTTGGTTTTAGGAGAACTAAACCCTCATGTTCACTTCCTAGTACAGTGCTCTTACCACCAAGTAAGGCTCACCCTCTCTTTTATTCCTGACTCATTCCTTTCTTTTTGCACACCTTCAACAGGAGGGGAAGAAAAAAGCTGCAGTAAAGAAAATTCCACTGCCAGCCCCTGTGACATACAGCCAGCCCTGTGACTGCTGCAGTGCGTGCAGCCGTTTATCCCAGTGAAGTTACATGGCACAGAAATCCACATTACAGCACTTCAGTTGCACTGCAGTAGCTTCCTGTGTGTATACGATAGATCTACCTTGTGGAAAATGAGATAACTCAAGGAAGTTGAATCTCTCAGTGAGAGAGGAGGGGGCTACTTCATATACATGGGAAGGTAAAAAATTATATCGACAGTTATCACTAAGTAACTAATGCACATGTCTTTTTACCCTCAGCAGCCTCGCAGTGCAGTACGCGTAAGCTCATCCTGGCTTGAATCCTGGCACTGGTTCCATAGCTCTCCACATGACTGGGCTTAGAGCCTTAAAAACTGACCAAGATGAAGCAGCAGGGCAATTCCATCTTCTGCATGGACAAAGGCTCATGCCTGTCCTCCACAGCTGCACCAAGTCTGCATCTTCATCTCAGCTGCGCACCCTCTATCTGTAACTCAGGGGTTCGATTGCTTTCTGCAAGGCGCAGTATCAATTTGAACAAAGACTGAAGATGAGACCAAATCTAGATTTCTCTCTTCAGTGGGAGTTCTTGCCATATATAAAAAGCACGCATCCTCTTGTGCTGTTTTGCCAGAAAACTGTCACAGTTGTATTTTGTGAAGAGTTGGAAGTCTCACTGCGAGGACTTGTCACAGTGTTTTCCAGATTGCTATCACTGTTTATGAGATTAGTTTCCTCAAGGGGATGAAACAAAAGAATGATCAAACAAAAGAACTGCAGGTCTTGAGCAAGAGATAAGCTGCTCAGACCGGGGCAGTCTGGGCACTCAGGAACTCTGTTGTTGAAACGAAGCATTCAACCAGGTGCCCTCAGGGGCAGAAAACAACTGAGCAGTAACTGTGAATTTTGTTGAGTTTTCCCCATAAAAAAAAAAATCAGCTGAAAATAAATTCCACTTACATTTGCAGGGAATACCTAAGCATTACAATGCAAAGCAGCATTTCAATTTCTTCAATCATGATTAAGGTTAATAAGTGTGAAAAAGCAATACGAGGGTATGTGAAACCATTATGGACACTGCAAGGTTTGGATAAGGCTGTGAAGGACAAGAAGTTACAGTTTATAGGAGGCAAGTAGATCCATAAACATACAAACCCAACATAACATTCATCCCATGAGAGCATCATGCAATAAATGAACTACTACGATTTAGACACGATAGAGCTTTGTGATCTCATACACAACTTCATTCTTCTGCATGTTTTCCTTTGTTATACCATGAATTAAAATGTATCTCCTTACAGTTGAAAGTGTGTCTTGTATTCTTAATTATACCTTTAAATAGCTATTTGGGAGTTTCTTCAGTCTTTTAAAGACTTACGGTAGATAACTGGTGAAAAGAGTCTGTAGAAGGAAATAATGCATGACTTCCATTTGTGTAAAACACAAAAAAAATGGCAAACTCTTTAGTAAAGAAGTGAGTAGAAGTTAGTTTTAAATTCATTCATATCGCTGAAGTATGCAAAGACACTGGTCAATGGAGCTTCATTGGTTTATGAAGCTGCACTAATGAAACAAGTACACAGATAAAGGGAGAAGCAAGGAGAAACTAATCTCTGCATAAAGAGCAACCATACTGCTAGTTAAGTGCACAGGGCAGCCCAAACAGCAGTTCTGTGGCTAGATTTTTCAAGTTCTGACACTCAGGACCTAGGCAACCATGCAGCTCTTGAACAGCAATTACTCCTGGTCTGAGCTGCCTACAAATGAACACTAAATCCATGTAATTAACTTTCCACCTACAATTTTTGTTGTATAAAAATGAATAGCGGAAGGGAGATGATTGGTGAAGTTACCACTGAAAGCTGAAGTAAGCCTTAGCTTCTCATAATTCAATAAGGTTTTATTAAGTTGTTAAAAAACATGGTGATTTAAGCTCTCATGATAGTAGGTGTCTACATTATGAAGTTAAAGTAACTCAGAACACAACACTGATGCTTACCATTTAAGTACCTTAAGACTCATTTAAAAACCCAAAGTTTGTTCTCCAAATTCTCAATTATTTCTGTATTTATTGGTGTTATTTAGACGAGAATGTACCTGAAAGCAAGCAAACTAAAGAGGGTGAACCCTGGTTTAGGGAATTGTAAATAACGACTCTATAGAACTAAGCTGTCATTTTATTGCTGGCTTCCAGGTTTTCTTCATAAGAATCTGCAAATCTGCTGAGTAGTCATTAAAATTTCATGGTCTAAAAAGATCTATTGGCTGAAAACACATAATTTGCCTCAGTGAACGTTTCCAGCACAGCATTAATTTCTTACTATAGCACGAACATGCAAAACTATACTCTCTTGAGCCACTTCTGAAGTAAATAGGACTATTCCCATAATATTGAGCTTCACACAGCACTTTTTACCTACAGGATTCCAAGTCAATTGCCTATGAAACAATTAGCTTTGCTTTACTTGCAGCAAGCTGATGGCAGAGTCGTGTCAGATAGACCAAAAGCCCAGGTGCTGTTCAAGTGTGGCTTAAGCAGATCTAGATTAGGGCTGCCATGCCATTGTTGCTCCCCATCCGCTCTTGTCCTCTGCCTTGCATTGCCTCCAGTTCAGGGAGCTAAAATAATGGAAAAAATAAAAACTAATCTGGAAAAAAAAAAAGAGTTATTAACTGAAGATGCTTTCTGAACTGACCTATCACCTCATCACCTAAGTACAACTCCTTTCAAGAAGTAGAGGGCAGGAAGGGCAGCGGGTGAAGGAGAGTGCAAAATCGTGGGTTTGCTTACACCGCCACAGAATGACAACTGTAGAGCCCCAGAACCAAATATTCCTTTCTGTAGCACTGTGTCACACTTAAAAAGCACACATTCATCTGTGAAGAAAAGATTTTTTTTCTGTATTACAGTAGCAGAAAACAAGTTCTACACATGACAGAAGACAGCAGCTGAAATCTGCTTTAAACTGCCATCCTCAATAGTTTCTTTGGAGTGTGCTGCCTTTACTGTAGAGAATACCTTGTCCTTGGTATGAGGAAAGACAGGCTTTGCAGCCTGTCTTCCTTGGTACTTGCTATATTCCTTATTCCCTTATTGTTATTATTTTTGGTTAGGTTGAATACGTACCTCTGCTTCCATTTGGTAAGTATTTTCTACTCTACTAAAATCCTCTGTTACAGTCATATTTTCTTCCTAAAACAAAGTACAAGAACAGAATCTTAAAAGACTGAAATTAAGCACCTGTTGGAAATGTCTGTACATTGTGTCTTGTAAAGTTTGAACTTATGTTCAAAAGTAAACTTTTCGCTTATTACTTATGACTTCGCAACAGAAATACAGAATTTTCCATGCAAACCTCTTCAGTTAAAAACTAGCTGCATGCTAAAGACTTCCTGGCGTTATTTCAAGTAAATTATACAGTAGCTCTATAATGCAATTTTACTGCTGTTCACTTCAAGAGAACAACTAGGTCTTAAAAGTGACTGCTAGCTAGAAGTGTGTGTATCAAAGTGTGACTGTGAATCCACCTGGTTCAAAAATCTAGAAGCTTCAATTGCTTTCAGAAAGTTCGGATGTGAAAAGTGCTTTTCAGGCCCCTATTTGAAGATATTTTAACAGCAGTGGCTTGTAGTGAGGTGATGAGAACAATGACTGAGCACTGGTTACTCTGGCAGAATGATAACCTTTAAAAACTGTTCCACCAGTGACACTTTTGCATTCATAGCAGCTACATTATTCAACATAATGGCTGCACAGAGCACTAGCAAATCCTCTGTGACTTATAAATAAGATACTGAACTAAGATACAGAATAACTTTGGTTGTGGCTGAACATCTGACAAGCTTGCTAGTGGTCTAACAATCACATTTCTTTCACACACTTGCTTTTTCAGTAAACAGTTTGGATGAACAATTTATTGTAAAATTACTATAACACAACAAAAAGCAAAGTTTAAATTTTAATTGTAAATATAACTTTGCATTTAAGAGCCAGGAGTCATAGGGAAGCAGATACTAAGCCTTCCAATTACTGAAAAAGTTTTCCTTACTAAATTTATTTGCACAGGAGAACAATATTTGCTTTCAGTTTTGACTGACATTTCAAAAGACGCTTTGTGTCTGAATATTTCCTACGGAGGCTCAAATCTTCAAGTTTCTCATGTAGCATGCATGCATAAGTTTATATAATGACATTAATCATGTGAAGCATTTTCCTTTTAAAATATCATATGGAAATTTGATCCATAATTACCATTGCACAGCAGCCTACAAGAAACAAATTTTGAAATGTCAATTTTTTGATTGACTGGCAGTACTCAAATCCAAGAACAACAGTCCTATTCTTGGATAATCTCTTCCAGTAAGGGCAAGGACCAGAGCCAGTTAGTCACTAAAAATTGTATTTCCCCTTTTATGTGGCTGGCTGTTGTTTGCTAAAGAGTGACCAAGTGAGTCCAGAACCAACAACTCATTTAACTTACAAAATAGAGCAAATGTTACTATTCATGATAGAATCCAATTACAACTGACAAGAAAGATTTTTTTCCTAGAACTCTTACATATCTCACAGAAATAACCACAGAGAAAAGCTTTCTTCTACAACTCATATTTCACAGAAATAACTATGCTGTAACAAAACTTTAGAAAAGAAAAAACGCATTTGTCTTCTCTTGTCCCCACTCCTTAATTATCTGTTTTAAAAAGTCCTCTTTCCTGCCGAACAGATTCGAGCTTCCAATTTGGTTTTGCTCTCTGCAAGGTTCCTGTGTATTTAAGGACAGTGCCATCCCGTGGCTCCAGCCGCTATTGCAAGATCATCTCAAAGATCATTTTGTGCCATCTATTATAAAATTTCCTTCGCAGCTAATTTTTATCCCACCAGATTTGACAGCAGCTGTGAAATACGTGTTACTGAAGATAAATAGATGAAATAATCGCTGAAGTCATAACAAGGTGGCCTCTTGTGATACATCCTCTGCTAGATACTTTGTTCCTGTGCTGGACTAAGATATGGAAAAGACAGGTAGGTGACAACTGAGTTTTAACTTGGAACCAAAACTTCGACTACATCAAAAGCAAAAGGCTTTTTTTCTTTTCCCCTACTGCTTATGTCTATTGTTCATATTTTGGTGGAGGGCCTATCCGTTTGGTTGCAATAGCCACAGGAAAAATAAGTTTTCACTGTGACTTAGGGAAAGCTACACTTTTGATGTGTCACGTATGCAGGACTTCTGCAATAACTTTCTCAATTTTCTAAATCTGTGGGCCAAAATCACAGTAGGAAAATTAAATGAATATAACATTGTTGTTACATGATAACTCAATTACCCCAGAAGCCACTGAACAATTCTTAACAGAATAGCATTTGTATTCGGCTTATACAGCCTATTCTCCAAGCCAGCAGTGACATAAATCATCACTGCTGCGGATGCTCTAAAATACAAAAATGAAAAATACAGTCAATATCCCATTGAGCCTCTAACATCAAGTCTAGAACTGTGCTTTGCCTTGTATTTTCCTTTTCAACAGAACAAAATCTTATATAGCCCTTCCTCCTACCTATCTGCTATTTCTGAACAGTATCTATTCTGCAGGACCATTGTGTCCATCTTCACACCACCACTGCTGTTTACAGGAATGATTGCTCCTTTACATGGGAAGAGAACAGGGAAAAACCTAAATAAGTTAGCAAAAGCACACTGCAAGGAGACAGTTGTATAACAATACAGTATGAGAAAGCCCATCTGCAGACAAAGTTACGTGTTCTGCTCCTGTTACTGAGTTAAAAAAGGACTATGAGACCTTTTCATGAAACACAAGACCAGCCTTAGTAAGGGAAAGTGTTTATAGTTTGGAAATATACGCTAAGGCACCCTTATGGTAAGCTATGCTGCTGGGTGCAACTATAAACAAAAAAATCTGCAGACACCTGGAAATACCTCTTAAAATTTACTTGTACATTTGCACTGATCTATCCAATACAACTTTACATTATGAAAAATAAAGATATTTAAACAACCAAAAGTATTTTTGTTCTTAGTACTAAAGAAATGGTTAATGAGAGTCTTGATGTATGCTCGTATCTCCTAACATCATAGTGGGCCTGGGTAGGTAAGGATGATAAGCACCTCCAGTCAACACGTACCCACTTAGGCACTGGGTACCTGTGCTCCAGCCTCTCATCCCCTCACTCCATCTGTTCTGTTCAGCATTAGTCAGACAGAACAACAGCCTAAAAAACTCTGGTGAAGAAGTTTCTGCTGCTTAATGTCCATTCAAGAAATAAATGAAGTATATGGAACAGTTATTTTAAGAGAGTTAAAAAGCAGATTTATACTCAGCAAACTTAAAGATACTTTGGGGGCATTTCTTAAAATATGTGGTAGTCTAAAAAAGGTGATGCCTTATGGAGGTTTCTACCTTTCTTATTCAAGGGTATAGTGAAATGGGAAGATTTTGTAACTGAGCGAGCAAAACTATGAGATCTTTCTTTTTAACTGACTGACTGGATGTGCATCCATAGCTGTGACTGCTAAATAACAGTTTCGAAATATGGAGGATATTGCACATATATCCGAGGATATATCCCAGTACAGACAAACTCTAAGCCAGAGCCCACTGGATATAGTTTGTGAGCTGGTTTGCTTGTTTTGTTAAATAACACTCTGACTGCTACAACAAATATTATCACTGTTCTTTTTAAACAAGATGGCCAATGCCAATTATTAGATACAGCAACTAAAGAACACAAGTGTTATCTTCACTCCCCAAATAAATGATAGGTGGTAAATATAAAATCAGTTTGCTTCCAGGAGAAAAGAACAAAATGCTGCTTTTGAGCAGCTGGGCTGAGTAAGAGAGATTGGATTCCCCATTGATTTTACTTTCCCTGCAGCCTTCAAAGCAGATTCTGTGCTCTGAAGTGCTGCATATACTTACAGCACTCTATAAATAAATGCCACTATGTGCATCTCTTTCTGATTAAAATCCTGTGTAAATATATATGGAAATTAGGTGCTGCCCCCAGGCATCCTGACAAGCTGCAAATGCAAGCTCCTGCTGCTGCAAAGGTTGTGCACTTCTGATCTGGTTCTGCACAGGCTTCCTATGATAGCAACAACAAGGGTTAAGGAAATTGTTTTATGGATAATTAAAATAAATATACAGAATAGCCATCTGATTTATAAAGAGGCCTTAGATAAGCTCGCAACAACTAGAACTGTATGGAGATTGTGAAGAGAGATTAATTTTACAGTAGTCTAGAATGGTATTAGCTACAAGTGACGTTAGCAAACGTGGTTAAGAACAAATTGCCAGTAGTGAGAGTTGTTAGCAGAAAAGCTGCAAGGCAAATAAAAGCTCCAGCAGTGGAGTGATTTAAAATTGGATGGAACAAAGCACTAAAAATTACACTGCAGGGAACTACTCTGAAAAAAACCCCAACTTCATGTTGTTTTTCTTGGAGTTCCCTAGAGCTAACACTTTGCTAACACTGAGAAACCCACAACTTAAGCAGCATTTCACAGTCTCACAAGTAAGTGGAAAGAACATTTTCATTCTCCAAAGCCCGGCATCTCCGAAACAACAAAAGATTACTGTGAAAATATTATAACTATAATAAGACAGTGAATGCTCTTGCAGTGTAAAAACAGTCCCCTCTCCACCTAGGTTACACCACCACTGCTCACCTGCTCCCATTACATTTCTGAATCTGACAGCATGTACCCAAATATAACCATCTTTCTTATAGGCCCCTTTTAAGAACTGAAAGGCTGCTCTAAGGTCTCACTGGAGCCTTCTCTTCTCCAGGCTGAACAACCCCAGCTCTCTCAGCCTTCCCTCATAGGAGAGGTGCTCCATCCCACCAGACTCTAAACTCCCATTAACCCACTTAATAGAAACTGAAGGCATTTGACCTGTAATCCCATACAAAAATGCACCATTTCTGACTGAACAAGTCATTCTGACGGTAACAGAACCATGCTTCTTGTGACAGACACGCACCAGCCATGCGTTCTGGAAAAACGTAGGGAGCAGAATCATGTCTCTAGCCCACAACAGCCTCCATGTCTCCTTACCTTCTAGTCCCATAGCTCCAATATGACCTTTTTGTAAATCATGGGTCTTTTGTATTGCCTTCTTTACTCCTGAACAAATGCTTTATTCAGAAACACAGAGACTATCACTGATAGCATCACTATCAGTTGCGTAAGAAAACAGTAGATCCTATTTTGTTGGGGAAAAAAAAGTTGGGCGCTGCACTTCAAATGCATACGGCATTTGAGATGCGGGCATGCAATTTCACTGTAAGCACATCGCTGTTTAGGCCAAGGAACTTACTCTCTTACATTGCATTTACTAATCCTGAACTGCACTGTAACATCACACAGTACCATGATGCCCTTTTGCAATCCTTTGGTTTTTACTACATTGAATAGTTTGGTGTTGATGGCAAGCTGTTATCTCCTTTTTCCCCAGCTCATTTGTGAATACACTAAAAAGGCACAAACTTCTTGAAGAGCTTCAATAGTAACTTACGTATTCCATCAAAAGCAACCACTTATTCCATCAAAGATCAGCTTTGTTCTGTTTTTAAAAAGAGTCCCAGGTGTGGGACACTGTTCAAAAGCATTTTATAAAATCCAAAAACATCAGCAACATAACTGCTAGGACAAATATCACCCTTAAGGAGCATTTACAAAGCTTTAAAGCTTTATGGACAAAAAGCTTTAAAGGCAAGACTACGCTTTTCTCATTGTCATAAATTACTTCCTGAGGCCAAAAAACTTATTATGGTAAAGGAAAGTTTTGAGTCTACAAAGGGCTTGTGTCACTCTGGCTGCCTTGACCATGTCGCATGTTTTTTCATACTTCTCTACTTAAGTGAAACGAGGAAAAGAGAGAGGAAAAAGCTCTGCAGGCATTTGTTGCAAAGCTATGGCCATCACATAGTTATACTGACACACACATGTACGGGTTATGTTGCTGTGTACCACTTTATCAGTTTCATCTGTGTGCACATGAGGACTGTATTCATAGAATGGTTTGGGTTGGAAAGGACCTTACGCATCACCTATTTCAAACCTCCTGCCACGGGCAGGGACACCTTCCACTAGACCAGGCTGCTCAAAGCCCCATCGAAGGAGGCTAGTTTTCACACGCCAAGCAAGCGGCCTGTTGGAAGAGCCCGATGGCGACATTCCGTCTTTTCTGCTGAGGCTGGCAAAGCTACAACCTCCCGAGCACAGGCAGGCTTCCACAGCAGTCCGCCAGGGCACTCCTGAGGTAGAGGGCCGAGAGCTCCAACCCCGTTACTCCCGCTACTTGTGCGCCTCCCGCCGGTCAGGCCAATGCGGGCAGGGCCCCACGCACCGCTCCCGGGGCCCCTCAGCCGGCGCCTTTCCCCTCGGGGCTACCCCTGCTTCCCCCGCCGTCACGAAGACACCTTACCCCGCAGGCTGCCGAGTGGGGCAGGGAGGCCCCGGGAGGCCGCGGTTGGACCCCGCAGCCGAGGAGAGCTGTCCCGCCCGCTGCTCCCCTCGCGTTCCCCCGGGGAAACTGCCCGCCCCGCAGAGCCAGGCGGCCGCCTCTGCAGGAGGCGGAGGCCGGGCGGCGGCTCTCACCGGCACGCCGCGCTGGCGGGCGGCCTGGGCGATGTACTCCAGCCGGCGGGTCACGCTGCTCCGCGCCGCCTCGGCCGCCTCCTTCCGGCTGCCCAGCCGCACCGACACCCGCGCCCGGTCCGGGCCGGCGCTCAGCTCCGCGCTGCCGCTCACGTGCACCTCCCGCCCGGGCGGCGCCGGGGGTCCGCCGCGTCCCGCCGGGGCCGGGGTTAGCGGAGTCGGAGCTGGGGCCGGGACGAGCTCGGCGAAGACGCGGGCAGGCGGCGGCGCGGGCACCGCCATGGCGGCGGAACCACCCCTTCCCCCCCCCCTCCCCCCCCCGCGGCACCATGGCAACGACGCCAGCGCGCCCGCTGCACCCTGGGAGCAGGCCACGTGACACCGCCCGGCGTGCTCCCTGCCGCCACCGCGCGGCCGCGGCGCGATGTCAGGCGGCCATCGCCGTAGCGAGGGTCCCGCCCGCCATGGCGGTGCCGTGGCGGTGCCGTGGCGGTGCCGTGGCGGTGGGCGAGGCGGGGCGGGGCGGGGCGGTGCCGGCCGGGCTGCGGCCGATAGGAAGGCTGTGGCAGAGGAGGTGTGCGTGCACATCCTCCGAGGGAAAGCTGTAGTGTTTCTGCCATTTTGGACCTTTTACCGTGCAGCGCATTAATGTCTGGAGCAACCTGAGGCTGTAAGGAGGAGTTGTGGAGAAAGGGCCATAGTCACCATCTGTGGAGGGAAGACCGAGATGTGCTGCAGCACATCCTCAGCTGTTGGCAGGACCTAGGAAGAGGTGGTTAAAAACCATTCTAGAGAGCTGCTGGCTCTCAGTGGAGGGGTCTTGCTGCACGCATGTTGGCTTTGCTAATGTCTGCTGGCCAAGTCCTCCTGATGATGCCCTCCTCTCCTTCGGAAAGGCCGAGAGGTGCAGTTTGGCTTCTGAGAGAACTACAGAATGCTTGAGGTGGGAGGAGATCTCTTGAGAGGCGGTCCAGCCCGTGGCCCAAGCAGAGCAGGTTGCCCAGGACCATATCCAGTTGGGTTTTGAATATGTCAAAGCATGGAGGCTCCAGAATCTTCCTGGCTAATCTGTGCCAGTGTTTGACCATATGGCAATAATAAAGTGTTTTCTTGTGTTCACAAGGTTTTTCTTGTGCTTTAATCTGTGTCCTGTCATTGAGCACCACTGAGAAGAGCCTGGTTCCCTTGTCTTCCTGCCTTCCCATCAGGCATTTGCATACATTGATAAGATCCCCCTGAGCTGTCTCTTCTCCAGGCTATACAGTCACAGCTCTTTCAGCCCTTCCTCGTGGGAGAGATGCTCCAATCTCTTAATCGTCTTTGTGGCCTCTCATTGGACTCTCTCCAGTATGTCCTTATCTCTCTTGCACTGAGGAGCCCACAACTGGACACAGCGCTCCAGGTGTGTCTCACCAGTGCTGACACCTCCCTTGACCTGCTGGCAGTGCTTCTCCTAATCAGTCTAGGATGTTGTTGGCCTGCTTTGCCATGCTGGTGCATGATCTGCTTGTTGTACACCAGGACACCCAAGTCCTTCCCAGCTTTCCAGCCAGTCAGGCCCCAGCTTGCACTGGTGCATGGGCTTGTTGCTCCCCAGATGCAGGATTTGGCATTTCCCCTTGCTGAACTTCATGAGATGCCTCTCAGCTCAGTTCCCCAGCCTGTGCAAATGACTATGAAATGACTAGCTCAGTGACTAGCTCTGTATGCCTGGTCTCATTTGTATGAGGGTTTTTGGGAAAGACTCTGGTTATGTCATTCCTGTTTACATTTGTGGTACATGGTGTTTTGATTACCTGAAATCTGGAATCTGGTACAGGGGCTGGAAGCAGACAATACTGTATGTTTATGCAAGATCCTGCAGCCTTCAGAATTCACATAGCAAACGGAAAGTCTGCATGACATGATACAGGTAAATATTGCTAAACTCTCCTAGGTAAAAACATGACATGCAAAGACATCAGGACCTGATCTTGTAAGTTAGATGCAGATTCCTCAGAGGTGGCAGGAAAGAGAAATATTAAGGGAATAGAAGCCCTGTCTTTTTTACCCCTCATTAATCTGCTTGGTGTGGCGTGTATTTCATGTCCTGTCGGTAGGGAACTTCTCTACAAACTTCCTTTCCCATCATTAATATCAGAACTGCCTTAAGAGCTATCAATGACTTTTGTATGCCTTCTGACTTTTTGAGCCTTCTGCCTTTGAATCTGGTTTTCTCTCAGATTTGCTGAACGCTTAAAGCTTCAAATGAAACGGATTGAACCTATTAAGTATTCATTACCTCTGGAGATGACACTCCATGTTTCTCAGCGTGAATAACCAAAAGTAGAGACACCTAAAATTTTGAGTATAACTGACTTAGATCAAAGTCATATGACAAGACAGGAAGAAGCTTGTAACAAAATCCAGAAATACTGGTGCCTAGTTGTTTAACATAAATCAGTTCAAGAGCTTACATGAATAAATTCTAGGCACTGATGGCTTTAAGGAATAAAATATAAAAGGAAAATGAATACAGAGGAAATTATAAATGCATATTCCTCAGAAATACATTCTTTCATTAAATAGGGAGTTAAAACTTTTGAAAGTAGTGTGTCACAGCAGTAGTTCTTTTTTGTTTAGCCAAGATGTTTGTAGAGGATTTACTTAAATATGTAATGGTATCACTATACATGCTCTAAGTATTGAATGCTGCTTTTTGTCAAGCAATCATCAATAAAGCTTTTAAAGAAGTGTTGGATAATGTAATGAAGCCAGATTATGTACTCTCCAGGTTGTTTATCTTGTGATCAAGACTGTTCTGATTTAACTGTTGATTAAAAGGGATTTTCCTTATTATGAAAGACAGACTGTAACAGACGAGACCTGTTGGAGGAGTTGCATGCATATATGTAGATGTACAGTGAAATCTCATGTGTTACGCACTTCGTAATTCAATGCTGTATGATCTTTAACTTTCTGGGAACACAGTGTGTCTTGTAGAAGTGTTAAAAAGGTATCATAATTAAGAGCTTAATTGGATGAATCCTAGAAGACCTTTTCTAAGGCCAGTTATAAAATGATCTTAGATGCAAATTAATCTATAGAAAAATACTTTTCTGTAAAATAAGGTCAAGCATCGAGTAGCTAGTGTGCATTATAAGAATATCATGCACTAAGGATAAGTTAATAAGTATAGCCACATTTTTAGTTTGCACTCCTTAAGTGTACTTTGTAAAGATCCAGTTTAAGTATATTGAGCCTGTCACTCAGAATTTGAATATAAAGCCAAATCTGTGGATAATAAGCTTTTTGTGACTTAGAGTTTGAGTAGGAGGCATTTTTGAAAATGGTGGATTAAACTGTTGTTTCAGAATTGGAAAAGCTAGTTTAATTGTGAATATCATTTTGCTAACTTGTGGTTGAATTAAAAAATTGAAAACTTAACTACAGACTAGGAAGAGATAGAGAAGGTGCTAAATTGTGTGTGGGATTTGTTTTTTTTCTTAGGAAACAGATGGTTTCATGTTTGGATCTATTTCTGTATGGTAGCAGTGAAGTGCTACATTGCTTATGACTTTTAGCAACGAAGCTGGATTTATTTAATGAGGTAAGATTTTTGAGATTTGGAATGTGTGTGACAAGGAAATCTCTGTTAAAGCTGCTGCCAAATGCTATTTATTGTGAAAGTACAATTTGCACTAGCCATGTTGGCTGCTGTCTTTCTGTCATGTGTCTCAGATGCTGGCTTACTGTACTGTAAAGCATTTAATGAATGGAGGCCCTATGTCAGTCATATCTATGTATTACTTGGTTATTCCTTACAATGTTTTTATGCAAAGTTTGTCAGTCACCCACTTCTTACATGGCATTGACAATCACTCTGTAAGCCAGATTTGTTACCTTCTCAAAACCATACGAGAGACAAAATTGAGAAGGTTACATCTGAGCAAATAGAAAATTCTTCTTCAAAATTTAAAATTAATTTGTCAGAAGTCTAAATTACTGAATTCTTAACTTAATAATGATCACTAAAGAGTTCCAAACTTTTGCTTGAGAATTGTTTATCTTTTAAGAAGAAACATGTGTTGAAGAAAAAGAGAACAAAATTTCTAGCCCCGACCCTGCTGGTGTTTTATTTCCAAGACAAAAATTTACTGGATAAGCTGGAGCCAATGCAGAACTTAAGTGCTTTCTGTGAAACCTCCTGTTTTAAAGAAATATGTGTCCTCAGTTGCTTCATGGACTAATGAAAGTAACTGAGGCTTACTGAGGCCGGAGTGGAACATACTAGGGCTCACAGGAGGTGGTACTGGTGTGAATTTTTAAGTCAAACAAAGATTTTGCCTTTAACAACATACAGAGGTCTATAGAGAAAGAGAAGTGTCTCCAGTCTTCTCACTCTGACCTTGCCTACACAATTTCCAGGGGTTGTTAACAATTACTGTAGCTCAGGAGGTTGCTCAATGAGTCTATGCTGTAGATGTCACTTACTGGAAGACACACTTCTGTGAGTAGAATCTGTAGCCCAAGTACAGGACGTGGTAGCATTGCTAGAAAATATAAATGGATTTGTCACATTTTTACTTTCTTTTAAACAGCTCAGCATCTCACAGATTCAGAAAAGACATCTGTCATTTCTTTTCCTTCCAGTCTTCCTCCTAAATAGTAATTTGACAAGACAAAATGATTTTAGAAGTAACTCCATACAAAACAACTGACTCAGACTGCGCTCAGATGTGATCTGATTTTTTTCTGGTTTTGAATTGGTTCTGTTGATAAAAGCAGAGATTTCTTTACTCTGGTTTTCTAAGTCAACTTTAACATGCAATGTGAGCAATGAAATTGTTCTCTGACTGTAGCTAGCTGTTGATGTCAATTTAGTCTACTGGTCCAAAGCCTGCAGTACACAAAAACATCAGAACATCATTATTGACCATTTCTGTAAAACTGTAAGGAACTTAATACAGTTGCTACTGAAATCAGTTAAGAGACTGTGGTCGTCTTTGGTCGCAACTGAATGAAGCCCTAAATCATGGAACATACTGATGTTAATAATGCTGTCAGAGAGAAAGTTGGGTTAAGACTAGCATAAATATGATTTAAATTTGTTCTCTGTGGTAGATGTCACTGAAAAGTCTCCTGTTCTTTGCTCAGTAGCATCTAAAAGTGAAAAAAGACACAGTTGCTGTTCAAGGGTATGAACATTATGGAAATTCATCAGGGACGTTAGTGATAGGACAAGGGGTAATGGGTTCAAATTTAAACAAGGGAGATTTAGATTAGATATGAGGAAGAAATTCTTTACTGTGAGAGTGTGAGGCACTGGAACAGGTTACCCAAGGATGTTGTTAATGCTCCATCTCTGTCAATGTTCAAGGCCAGGTTGGATGGGGCCTTGAGCAACCTGGTCTAGTGGGAGGTGTCCTTGCCCAAGACGGGGGGGTTGGAACTGGATGATCTTAAAGTCCTTTCCAACCCAAACCATTCTATGATTCTATGATAGGCTAAATGACTCCTTGAAGCAGTCTTCAGTATTGTGTTTCTGAGGAAGTGGCCTGGAATTATTCTTTTTAAACAGTAAATCTTTGCCAAGAATTTGTGTGTCAAAAGAAGCAATATTTAAAAAATAAATTATAAATAAATTCATAACTTAAAAATAGTAATCCTGCAGAATCTAATAATTAAAGGATAATTTAAGATACTATAAGCAGCTCAATTAAAATTTACATGCTTAACAATTTTAAGACTAAGTCTTGGTTTGTTGTTATTTAAAATGTCATCTGAGCTTTCATGAGTTACGGAAGGAAATAATACACATTTTCTCTGGTTTGAAGTTTTATATTTTCATAGAAGTTCACAGTAACTGTGTATGAACATACACATATACCACATATACTTCTCATACATAAGCACTGCTAAACATCTTAACGTTAACTGCCCACAAATACTCCTTTTTGACAAAGCAGTGTAATTTCACCACCGGGAACCTGGCAGTTACAGAAATTACACATTCATTAGGAACACTTTAAACGAGCTTCATGGAGGCAACCCTACAATTGGGGAGAATTACAGAATGCTGGATTTTGAGACCAAAAGAAATCCCTCTGTTGTGACCTCTGTAAGAGGCCATACAACTCTCAGAAGTTTAGAAATGAGTTGACTGAACTTTTAGAAGACTCTGTAATCTTGATGGAAAGCTTTAATATTATTGAGAGCCTCTTACTGTTCGCAGGCAGATACTTATTGATTATTCTGCTTGCTAAAAAAAGAAAAACCCAGGTGAAATTATATGCCACCTGTTATTAGATTAACAGAAAATGCAGATTAGAAGAGGCTAGAAGTTAACAAGTCTATTCTTTTCCAAGCAGTCCTTGGCAGATTTTAGGCTATCCACTTCGAAAAAGTCCCTCTAATATTAGAGGTTTTTTTCACTTGCTGGTGCCGTAGCTGTTCTCACTGTCTCTTATTTGCTTATATCCTTTTTGTCAAAGATTCAAGGAACGCACTGATTCAGCACTTAATTATAATCCGCAACAACGAAGAAACACTGCTGTAAGAGGCTGTGGTCTCCCTCTTTCCACAAGCACAGTTCCTTAATTTCAGACAGGGTTCCTTGTGTACCATCTCTTTGACTTCTCTCTTTCACAACTGACTGCAGAGACCTTTGTCACAGCTTCAAAATGCAAAGGAAAGGAGTTTTTATTCCCAAGTGGATTTGTTCTGGGGCTCAGTTCTTAGACTCTATTTTTTGCTCCTGGGTATGGTCTCTGATGTGTCAACAAGCCTTAAACGCATAAGTGCGTGGACTCAGGGCAGCTTTTATCTGTCCTATTCCTGCTTGCTCACATTTCTGTTAATGAAATAGAAATTACATAATGGAAAATAGATGACTTTTAAAAATCAGTACTTAAAAATTGTATATCTAAGCTTGAATTAGATTTTTTAAAATTACAAGTATGCTTTCCCTTGCATGTTATTTATTTAACTATACTGAACCTATCCCAGTGTCACAACACTATGACGTGGAGAAAAAACAGCTTATCTTTCAGCAGGGAAAGTCACAGTTTAGTGTCTTGAAGCACAGGAGTAATTGGGTATGCAGTGCAACAAGTTAGCTTTCATAAAATGACCCAGGCAGTCATTATTAGACTTGACCCTATAATTTGAATCTCCTGCATCAAAGAAATCCATAGTTTGACTATACACAGACCTTAGTCTTTCATTATCAAATTATCAATACAGGTGACATCTTGCTATTACACAATTGATGAGGAAAAGGCTAAAAACTTTAAATCTAGGCTGGTCATTGGATGATCTTCATCTTTTTTAAAAGAAAAAAGAAATCAATACATGGCATCACATATTTTAAATATTTGCAGCAAGATGTAACTTTGGTTTTGTGAAGAAGATTTTTCTAGGGTTTGAGATAGTAGGAATAGTGTAATATGACTTGAGAATGAGTAAGTAAACCCACAAAATAAATCATTTAGTAACTGAGATTTAAAGAAATGATACCAATAATTTTGCAGGACTGTCTGAGATACAGATAGTTTTGGAATAGCCACTGCAATTGCAACAGCAATGGGTTAGTATAAATATAAGTGATACTGCAGGAGAAAAGCCAAATCACAGTTCAAAGATCAGCCAATAGAAAATGTTCACAGGAAAAAATGCCTATAAAAATGCTTTTAAAGGCTCTGGAGGCTCCCTAATAAAAACTGGCTAAGTGCCAGAGAGAGAAAATGGGGCAGCTAAGACCTGCAGAGACAATAGGACAGTGCACAGCGAATGCCAGAACAAGGGAGGACAGAAGAAGAGCTGTCAAAGCAGATGGTATCAGGGCAATAGTTCTAGCAAGGTAGAAGGGTCTATTATGTGAAAGCTGTATCTCAAGAGAATGTTTGTGAGCATGCTTGGACTATGAATCTGGAGATTTGCAATATTGCTATTAAGTGTAAAATTAATTCAGAAGTAGAGGTGACTTGTAAAGAAACTTTTAAGCAGTTGTGAAGTAGCTGTGAAGCGGAGCAGGCTGGCATTGTAGTAACCCTGAGGGACTAACATTTTTAAACACGTAAAATAACAAAGAATAGAGATCAGTTCAAAAGCCTTGCAAGATACATAGAAAAAAACTTGGGGATTCTTTTCTTTCAAAAAATAAATTATATTTTATAAAGTGCAATAGAGAGACTTCTATATTTTTCTCTGTACAATGAATTTTTTTTTTTTTTTACCTGAAATTACCACGGGTGCTTTACAAATACCTAGGGATGTGTAGAGTACTCTTCAGCCTTACAAAAGCATCAGCTGTGGTTTAAAGTATATGTTTGCTTGGTATTGAAGTTAAGCTGGCAAATTATTTTTATTGCAGGTCTCTGTACTAAAATGGCTATGGACCCAGCTTGAAGCTGAATTCCCCTCTGAATAATCTCTGTCCCCTGAGTGCATAAAAATGTATTATATATAATAACATATCAGGTAGAGAGAGTTGGGGTTGTTCAGCCTGGAAACAGAAGCTCTGGGGAGACCTTATTGTGGCCTTTCAGTACTTAAAGAGGGCTTATGAGAAAGATGGGGGCAGACTTCTTAGTAGGGCCTGTAGCGATAGGGCAAGGAATAACAGTTTTAAACAAAAAGAACAGAGATTTAGACTAGATACAAGGAAGAAATTTTTTGGTGAGGGTGGTGAGGCACTGGACCATGTTTCCCGGAGAAGTGCTAGATACCCCATCCCTGGAAATGTCCAAGTCAGGTGGGACAGGACTCTGAGCAACCTGATCTAGTTGAAGATGTCCCTGCTCATTGCAGGGGGCTTGGACTAGATGACCTTTAAAGTTCCCTTCTGACTCAAACTAGTCTATGATTCTATGATACTACATTTTGTTTAAAAAATTCAAGATTTTTTTCTATTTTAATATTAGTTGAACTTCATATCTGCTAGCTGTGTTTCCCTGCTGTTTTCAGGAGACCAGTGTTATCAGCAAAAAATAGGTTTGCCTTATTAATCTACACCACTTTTCTCTATGTTTATTCTTCCTCTTTTTGTAGTAATAACATCTTTAATTAACTAGATTCAGATTTGTGTATGTGTGTGGGAAAAGCACCAATATTTTTCATGACTTTCAGTATGACTCTAATATCCCTTTTATGTGGTAGGGACCCTGTTTTGCACCTGAAATGGTGAATTAGGTCTCATTTAAAAATACAGACCACAGGGAATCATACGAATAAAATAATGTAATTGCAAGATTAACCATATGGTTCTGTTTATACCAATCCGGCAGGTTCTAGGAGATTTCAAGATTAGATTCTGCACTCTTTCTCCTTGCAAGTAAGCAGAAAGTGGTGACTTTTAACTTTGAATTCCCCCATATTGGAATATGCCACAGAGCAGAGGGTTGTGACAAGGGCCAAATGATGTTCAAGAGTGGAGAACACTCTTGGATATCATTTGTCTAAGACATATCAATTTGTCCTTTTTTGGGTAATATTAGTGTCAGGAAACTGAGCACAGAAGATAATTTTGCTTATTAAGTGAGATACAGAAATTGCTCCAGCATTAGGGAAAGCCAAACAATGAAATACTGCACAGCTCTTCTTTGATTGAATTGTCATTGAGAGTGATTACTGAAGTGTGTTTAACAGGAGTTACTGTAGCACATATCAAAAGATCAATAAAAATGTTATTTGTCTTGCAATGTGCTTTGAGATTACAATAGCTGGGAACAGTTGAAGTCAATGCATTTTATGGAAACGGAGTTTATGTGGTATAAAATGTGATTGCAGAATTTGCTGAAGGTTTCTTTACATTGACTGTACTGAGAAGCTGAGCTCTATTTCAATTTTAATCAGTGCAGCAAGAAGAAGAACAAAACCACAACTGAGTGGGAGAAGGGAAAAGGAGAGAAACAAATCTATTTGCTCTAATATATCAGCCACAAGATAATTTCTGTACTAAACTCTAATCATGAAGGTCTAGACCAGAACTAAAATGGAGCGGCTTTTACGCATAGTGCTGGGGAAGTATCTTGGCTAGTAGAAAATTTGTTAGAGCTGATGGGACCAGAAAAGGAGAAAACCCACTTATATTTTCATGCTTTGCAGGTAAGGCACCCAGTGGTGTTCCTTTACCTATAAACTGGAAATTTGAAGTGGAATTCAAGAAAGAAGACAACCACAGAAGTACCTAATGTCATTTAGAGTAATTTTTGAAAGAAAAAATGAAGTTTTAAAGGTAAAGCTCAGTATAGACCACTATGGTTTCTTGTGCCTCACTCATTTTGGTGTTCTGTCATTTAATGCTGTTTAAACCGGCAATTTTTGCAAATTATTTTTGAGTGAATAATATGTACTGTGAATCTGTTTTCACCATTTATAGGCATCTTTTTTACAGTAGGAAAAGTACAGCGCTATCTTCATTTACTTTATAGTCCCTAAGCAGTACTGGAAGGGGAAACGTGGAGTCAATCAGTGCAAATGAGAATTAAGCCACATGTTTGAAAAGCAATGAGAAACTGAGTAAGTAAAGGAGAGAGTTTTTTATTAGCTTTTCTAACACGATCCTCAAAGGTGCTGGGGGTTCTTGGTTCTCATCAACTTCAAAGGGAATTCGGAATTCAATATTTTCTTGCAGAATTGGAGGTGCAGAAATGAGGGTCAGATGATAATGAGGATGACAAACATTTAGGAAAGGAAATGCTATATGTGAGAAAGCATTTCTTCAGCAATTTTTTTGTATGTCAAGGGTTGTGCAGTGACAAAAAATGACATAGGATGGCAGTAAGAGATTGCAAAATATAGTGGTTTGGAGTGACACATTCCAGGGAATCAACCTACTGGCTTGCAATAAACATGATTGTATAACAAGTGACAAAATGGGGGTTGCTAAGTTCCGTCTAGGCACTGGTTTCTAACTTTTTTGCATTTTTTTTCCTCAGAGGAGAATCTCCAGTTTATTTGACATTTATACTTTCTCATCTGCGTGTGGAAAAATGGAATAGTGTTTTGCACCGCTTTGCCATCTGTGTGAAAGCATTTGAAATTCACTGCTCATACCTTTTTATCTGTGCTATATGAAAATGACTCCAAATTTAGAGTCATATTAAATATGGCATCATGTGCTGATAGGAACAAAGTAGGTCGGAACAACCACGTCAGCAATGGCAGCTTTACAGCCTTCCTGGTGAACAAGAGGCTGTTAAGATCATCCACTGCCAAGCTCCAGTGTGGAGGAGAGGTTTTGTTGACATGTTGACAGATCTAGCCAAAGCCCAGAGGCTGTGCTTGGCCTGAGGAGGGTAGAGCTGGTGAGCCCTGGGGACACTAGAACACTAGGTGTTGTAGTGGCACCTAGACTCTAGGGTCTTCTTGTAATCTTTCAGTCCAGGGTTATGACCTGGAGAGACAGATGGCAGCCTTTTCTTAGCCAGAGAAATGAGTTTGAATATGAATATAATTACTGTTTGTGATAACTATATGAAAAGAAGCTGGAGAAAAAGAGAGGTCTAAATTTCTGAAGACTGATTCCAGCAGGATTTCTCCAATTTGAGCATTGCTAAAAATAAGAATATATGAGTTCCTTGCAAAATATAGCTGTGTAATTTCTCTGTGTCAATGATGTCATTAGATCTGTGTTGAAATTTTCGATAATGGCTTTACATTACTGTTTAAAGCTACGTTCTATAGCCTCTGTGTATACTTTATGTTCCTCTCAAACAAAAAGATTCATGTTTTCTGAATCCTTGGCAGTGGAAATGATGGTAGCATTTTTAGTTAGCGCTTTTCATTCTTGGATCTGAAAGTGCCTTATAAATGCACATATCACTTACCAAAAAGGTCTTTATGTGAACAAAGAAAGTAAAATTAACAGAAAGCAACAATGAACAACAAACCTTTTCTAAAGTGACTGGCATGTTGCCGAAGCTCTCTTTTAGCAGGGAAAGAAAGATGTGAAAGAAATTTTTATGTTTGCCTAAGTTCATGAGGACTTTCACTCAGCAAAATGTTTATTTTCAGCATTTGTGTTACTGTAATCACTAGGGAGTTAAGATCATGTTTCATTGCAGTTCATATGTACCTGATTCTTTCCAATCAAGATTTTAACATTTCAGGAAATAAAAAGCAAAATTCAATTGATATAACTTCAGCACATTTTAATAATTATATTTCTGGGAAGTTCAAGTGGGCATTTTATTGTGTGTCTTTTCAGTACAGTGTTTGATCACATGGGGCATAAACAGCTTCTCTGCATTGCAGACCATGATGCACTAGTTGTGGGCTCTGTATCAGTAAGGCAATCATGCATGGCTGTAAGTAAGCATCATCCCAGTGTCCTGTGGGAGGAGTAGCAACAATCCACAAAGTGTAAACATGGATTATACTCTCATTTCACTGATGAAAGGAAGGGCTTCAGCTCTTAGATCCTTAGGATTGCAGTCATAAATACTATCAGTATTTGACCATATGATCCATTATTTAAAAGCCCCTTTAGAATTTTGTGTAATGGGAACTGTAACTGGCCAGAGCTGTGAGCTCTGGAATGGATCTGCTGAGGATTTTTCTGTGTAGTGAGCTTCCCTGAAGGGCAAAAGGGCTTTTAAACTAAAAAAAAAAAAAAACCCAAAAAACCAGTTTCTTAAGAATAAAAGTAGAAGAACTGATTTTTTTCTCTCTCTTTTTTTTTTTTTTTTTAATAGAATAAAGTGACTCAGCGAACCAGAGTGAAAAAAATACCTTAAGAAAACAATCTTACCCTTCTCAATGCAGTTTGAAGGCAGGTCCTGGCTTCCAAGCATAGTTTCAATCAACTGAGAGGCATAGCGAGTAGTAGCACAGTCTGTACAGTCCTTTCTGGTCACCCTTTTGGGGATTGGTTATGCCACCTCTGCTCCACTGGGGAGTTTTTCAGGCTACACCTTCATAGGCAAGTAATGGGAACCACTAGCTGTGTTTGTGGAGCAGAGCAGTTGCTTCTGAGAACCCGCTGCCCACAACTATGCATAGGTACTTCAGACTAAGTTTGATGTGGTCCTGTAGATTGAACACTTACTTGAGGATGGGATTTGAAGTCCTGGAGGACATCTTCCAATTAATTTTTATCCAAAAGGAATCCAGTTAGTATGACGAGAGACCACTCCATGACACAAACTCAACTAGATGGCATAGAGTGACACAATATTGCACTAACATAACTAGCCTTCATGTTAAAAATGCAACTGAATAGTATAGCAGTTATATATGTAGAAGAGCAAAACGTGCCATAAGAAGTACTTCACAGGTATTTGACTAGGTTTAAAACTTAAATGTTCATTACAAGAGTATTAGTAGGAAAAATAGAGTCCAGATTGAGATCTAAATCATTTGCAGGTATGAGAAAGACAAAGGAGCTTTAGAATTAAGTTACTACCTTCTGTTCCTTTTGGTAGTATTTTTTGTGTGGTGTTAAATTCCATGTTAGACTGAGAGGTTGGAATATTTATGGTACTTCACATTGTAATCGTAAACACATGGCACTGCATAATAATGAAATTATAATAATGGTAAATTTTACTGTGTCTGTATCCTGTTAATTCTGATGAGAAATTGATGAAGATCCCTGGGGTTTGATTCAATTATGTAAAGAGCATCGAAGTTTGATTTAATGAATTTCACCTTGGTGTGTTTAACTCACATAGATTCATATAGGTAGATGGATAGAAGCATATATACTGGTAGATAACTGAGCTAAAAGTATGAATTGTTTTCCTTCAGTCTGTTTAGAAATTATTTTAAACTGTGGGTGGGTTCTGTATTACTATTACTATAACTATTACTATAACTTACTATTACTATTAATTACTATTATTAATTATTACCGTTACCATTACCGTTACTATTTTGATATGGTAAGTTCTTGCAAATTCAGATGCAATGGTGCTTTTTATTCCTATTCTTAGCCTTTTGAATCTGCAGAGTTGGAAGCTCTCAGGTGGGCTTCTATGGTTTTTGAGGACTTCATTGTTTACCCATCTTTACGCGTTCACTTCAGGTGTGGACCACTTTTGACCACAATTTACAAACAAGTTTCCAGATTTCAGATTCGTGTTCTGATAAAAGCTGTCTTCCAACAAGAATTCTATTAATAGAAGGAAATAGTAATTACCTGTAGTAACAAGTAGTTACCTGTAATAACAAGTTTGTTATACATATACATGTTCTGATATATGCAGAGAGAATGGATGTTCTCAAGTCAGGTTCATTTTTTTGCCATTTTTGTAATGTTCAGTGCAGTACCATGATTGACAGCTCCTGTTTGGTGACAGTATGTTTTCCAGATTGTTTTATCTTCTGGTTCTTCTTCCCCATAATTCTGGATGATGCAAGCTATTTTGATGCACAGCACAAACTATTTTTGATTTCAGTAAGAAATCTTTGCCATTAATCCTAAGGTGGAAAATCTGAGAAAATTTTCATACACTGTCACTGAAAGCAACTTCTGGTATAATTGCTTTCTTATGATACTGCTGTATCATACTAGAAATACTTGGCTGTCCATGATCCTCTTGTCAGGAGAGGGGAAAATAAAATGACTTAGTTAATCACACAATTTTGCTTCAATGACAAGCATGGATATAGATTTAAACAACAACATTTTATGTGTTGGCCAAATTTAATAAAATTCTGATTAATTCCAGAATAAGGGGAATTCTAGAATTCAGGCTGAAAGTCCATTTTTCATAAGACTGTTGCAGACACATGCTTGCAATAGGGGTTTCTGAGAGTCTTGCACCCTCACTGGCCTTTCTACTGGCCAGAAGTGAATGACAACCATGCACCATGGTGCAATTTTGATGCAGTTTATCAAGTTATGTATGACAGCACAAGATATGAGATTAACAAAGTTGCTGAACTTCTGGACTGAAGTGGGCTAATCAATATATCAGCTCTATCTTAAAGATTCAAGGAAGAACTTTTCCTGCACAGACTGAAGTAAATTGACTTGATGTTCTGTAATAATCTTGATGAGTGCCTTTCCCCTTGTCCTATTTTCCCTTAAGGTCTGATCCAAAGATTGTCCACAGCAAAGAAGATCTTCCAGTGGGTTTGGATCAGTGAGTGAGGTCAGCTCAAGCATCCTGAAGCTTGGCAGCAGTGGCAAGAAAGGCAACCAAGACCAAAGACTACAAAGGTGAAGAAATTCCCAAAGTGAAGTTTCAGAGTGGAGTGAAAAATGACAATAGGGCAGGATTCATCTTACCAAACTCAGGCATCTGAAAGTTACTTGTCACATTCCCTTCATAGCCATAGGATATGAAAGAAATGAAATAGTGATTCACTGAATATGTCTTAGATATCTACTTTAGGATAAGAAGAATTGCCTCTTAGAGGTGCCTCTTTCTCTCCTTCAACTATAAAGGACCCCAGGGGACCCCAGCTGATGTTTATGCATCTGACTTTTAGATGATAAAGGTAGAAAATCCCTCTCAAGGGAATCTGTAGAAGTAGCTGTTTCTACTTATCTTTCTTGCTCTCTCCTATTTCTTTCTCCTATCCATTAAGACAGTATTGCAGGTAGGTCTGTTGGCTTGAAAAGGCACCCTTCTGGTACTCTGGTACATCTTGACTGTGCTTTCCTCCAGAAAATCTAAGCTAAGAAACAGATACCTAATAATTTTACTGGAAATAAGTTCCCCTTTCTCTGAAAAATCAGGATTTTCTGATTCAAGAGTAATAATTCCGGTTGAATAAGCTTCTTAGTCAGATTACCTGCAGTGAGAATACAGCTCAAAGTTCAACTGCAACTCTGTTTTCCTCCTGAATAGTTTAAATATCTCCCATTAGTCCTTCCACTCCTTCTAATAAGTTAGCATGAATATGAATTCAAATATGATTTTCCTGTATCCCAGCTGCTGCTCTTAAGACTGGATTAAAGGTGGTGTCCAGGTAACACATTCTTGTTGAAATCAAAGACAGACATAGTTGACTTGTATTTACTGCATATCTTTAGAAGTCTGGCCCAACATTTATTCAGGAGAATATGTTCAGAAATAATTTAATTTCTTTTCTCATATTGTCATAAAGAACAGAGTATAGTTGTGTCCTTCGCACAGAAGGAAAGTACTTCAAAACAAAAGGTTCTATCTATTTACTGCCATAAAGGAGAAAAACTTGCACCTAATTTGTTTGGACAGCTTGGTTACGGAGTTGGTCTGAGTTCATTTTTCTCGCATTTTCAAAGGAGATTTTTTTTACTAGTAGATGGATTCTTAAATTTATTTCCTTCCTAAAAGTATGTGTGGTTACAGAGTGGGTTTTTTGGTAATACTGCATTTTTAAGAACCAAACCTTTGTGCTGGATCCTCAATCTCATTGATAGTCAATGACATTTAATCTTCCAAATTTAATTAAAAATGTATTTGGCCTACAAAGGTAGTTAATCTTTAGATGCTTTTGAAAATCTAGACTTGGATATTGAATTAATTTATGATTTTGTACTCAGTTTTGAAATAAATTTTATTAGTATATAAACACTATTATTTTTAGTGGACTGTATCTCTTCATTCAAGTGCTACATTTTGGTTCATTGCAAAAAAAAAAAAGTCTTAGGAAATTAGTAGTCTGAATGGAGTCATCTCTGATAAGATACACATGATCTTTTTTGGAAATGACCATAACTTCAGATACAGACTTTGGTTTCTCTACTTTTTTACTTTTTTTTTTCACTAAGAGAGAGTGAAATGTTTGTTACTGCAAGGCAAGAAAAGAGAAGAAATAACTGCAAATAAAATAGATCTGCTCATGGAATACTGTGAACATTATGGTGGGATATAATGTAGGTTGAAGTTGACAGCTCTTTAAATATATGTGGAGCCAGATTCTTTACTAGAATCAGATACGTACATAAAAGTCACTTTTGTTGTAGCAAATTGAGTTGAATCCTACCTATACTATCTATTAAGAAAAGGTCAGCTCTGTAACAAATAGAAATATTACTTTTATTTTAGATACGTGTTTAATGTTTGATTCTGCACTTATGGGTATTTAAAAAAATACAGTAAGCCCTTTGGTATGATTGTACAGACATGCTTCTTACTGAAGTTAATATAAGCTGTCAGCAAAATCAGAAAGGAAAATATATAAAATAATAAAATAGTCCACTGTATATTATAAAATATTTTAAAATATTATTATTAATTAATTAAAACACTTATCAGGAAAATATTTGCCAAATATGAAAAAAACTTAGTTCCTTTTCAGTGCAATTCTCTGTTGGGTTAGCCAGAATTTTAAGCACTTGTGGGAATGCTTTAGTGTTAAAATTTATGAAGGTAAATTTTTCTTCATCTGTTTTGTTGTTTTAAGAAAATGCCTAGATTTCTAGTCTTCAGAAATATTTTGATGGTACTCATCAAAACAGTCTTTCATTATTCTTTCTGGATCCCTGCACTAATTCCTCCAAAGCTTCAGGATTTAGTTTTGAATAAGCTTAACACTGTTCTTCATTGCTTATAAACATATCTGTACAGCAGTGAATCAGCCAAAAGCAAGAATGCCAGAGGAAAAGTAAAATCCTGTTTCATGTGTTATCAATAAGAAATAATCTTTTCTCTCTTAAGTTGGTTTTGAGGCTAACAGTAGAGAATGCACTAACTAGTCTTGGTGAGCAGGCTCTTCCTTGTAATCCCTGTGGTTTCTGAGACTGAAAAATACAGGGGAAAAAAGAACACATTTCAGAAATTTAACTCTGCAAATTACATACACATTTTCGTCCTTAGGTTTAAACAGGAAGCCAGAAATACTTTTATGTAAACCGGTTATATCCATTTCCACAAATATAAACGTTGATTCAAACAGAGATCTGGCACATATCCCCTGCACAAAGGAAAGTGCAATTGAATAGTTTATTAATAATGTGAATACACAAAGTAGAACTGACCCCAGATGTTTTTTGTAAACTCCAGTAACTCAGCAAACATGTTAAATAGAGTGTGCTGTTAATTATTCTCAGTAGATGAACTAAGTTATAAAACATAAATATGTAAGTTAAAAAATAGATTGTACATATAATTTTGATCTGTTCAGAATTTTAGGCCCTCTCTTATGAAAGGTCATTATTTTAGTGCAGGTGCAATGTTCCTGTGAGGCGGATATAAGACCGAATCTGCTGGCTCAGTTTTGGGTTCAGACTAATACAAACAACCCTGGTTTATAAGGGTTAATAACTGGAATTAGAAGTTGCAAAACAAGTATTTGAATCTTAAAGTTATAAACTCTCCCATAACACACCAATCATCTGAATGTTTACAAAAGCTAAAAGCGAGTTTGCTGGATAAAATTTACACGAGTCACCCAAATATTAAATGGGGGGGTTTATGTGTTTTTGTGTCCTTATTCAAATGCTTGATATAACTCCAGCAGTGGCTTCACAGATGAGAGGTTTCAGCATAAATGAATGCTTCACTTTCTGAAGGTTACGGGAGTTGTGTTTCCTTGTGCTAGGAGGCCCTTGAAATGCAATTCTCTGCATAATATCAAAAGCATACCTTTTTCTTTGGTGATGTATATTTTACCTTTTACAGGCTGTAGGTTGAGGAATGCTGCTCTGTGGGGAATTCTTGATGCCAACGTGGGTGCCTGATTTCAGCTACTTTATGCTATTCGTTTGTAGATTGTCAAATTCAGAAGTCTGAATAAAGATTTATGTGCTTGGACTATTTTATTGATCACTCTTGATCTGTGCCCTGGTGATGTTATGTCAGGTTTCCAGGAGTGAGAAAAAGCTCACGTAAGGAGGTCTTGGTAAGGGACTGTGTCATTTACAGCAAGCAATCCTGTCTGATTTTGTCCTGTGCTGAATTGTGCTGTAGACATACCCACCAGGCAGGACAGAGGAAAATCTTGTGTCTGGTGCAGCAGGATCCTCAAAAGCATTACCCATGTTAAAGGTTATTTTATGCCTTAATCTCCCTTAGATTGTACTGCAATGAGCTGTGTAGCACCTGGTTGTTGAGATGGTTTATTACAACTGTTTTGTAGGTTGCTGTCATGAATCTTTGCCTTTAGGCTCTGTGGAAAAGTGATCAAAATTATTTTCCCTCCCTCTGCCAATAGACCTTCAGACATCAGACTGTCTGAATTCCTTTTCTAATAGTGATGCTATGTTAGAAAGCAGAGAAATTCGCTTACATGGTATTTCTATAGTAGAGCAGTGAGCAAATCAATCTCAGTTTGGATGCTTATACTTTTTCTTTAGCATGGCTGAAGAAAATTCCTATTTATAAATCTAAAGATTAGTAGGTTTCCTATACAATAACACATCTAAAGAAATGTTCTAACTACAAAAGGCAGTCCATTGAAAATATGGTTGCTATGGCTTCTTTAATGGATTTTGCACTTACTGTCTGTAAAAGGGATCATCAGTACCTATCTGTGGTCTCCACACAAGGTGTCTCCAGACTCCTAGGGAAATGATATTCAGCAACTCGGGAACAGGCCAGGCACCCAGATTCTGTACCATGTTTTACACTGGACCTGGTGTTAAGCACAAGCACCTGTTCTGGAAGTATAATTTGTAAGCTTATGGTAAATACTTAATTTCCTTCTGAATTTAATAGGGACCCTTGGGCATCTAGGATTGATTTTAGCAGTAAACAGCCCATGGTGATATATTGAAACAGCCTGTGGAAATAGAACTGTCTCAGTTGCTTAGTTGTTTAGATGCTTTGATGCTTAGGTGGCAGTGGGATTTGCAGCCTAAAACTATTTCTCGGACTCAGGTGATGATCCTTTGGATAGGAAACTAATGTTCTTATTGGGGAGTAATAGAGATGCTTTTTCTTTTTGTGACAATTCAGCTCTCTCAGCCAGGCAAAATGGAAAGTGCTTTTCTGCCAGGCCAGTAACCACTCTAAGCAAATGCTGTCTGCAGTTGTCCCGTTGCAGCTGGACCACTGCTTATCCAGGGGTGGAAGCCTCCAAGGACACAGGGAAAAAGGGACCTGACACTATTGAGCAGTAGTAAGAGCCACAGTTTGGGAGAAATGTGTCACTCATATCACTGTTCATGCACTTTATCTAATTAATATTATAAGTGCATAAATATTGTTGGACTACAGATTATTGTTGGACTCTTGACTCTCAGAGGAGTGTTACTTTACTCAAGTTCTCTGGGATTTCTGTCATACTGTCATTGCTGACAGAAAACCAGTACGTGAATTGAAGAAAAACGATTTAACCAGGGGTAAGATTCATCTGTCCTAATGTTAATTGCTTTGAAGTTAGCTGTTCAGTAAGAAAGTGATCTAGGCTCTTAATCAAGGAACAGAGAGAGAGAGACAGCCAGAAAATGACTCAGCCCATCCTGAAACAGGAGATGCTGATAAATCACTGAGCAGAAAGATCCTGTATCAAAAAATACTCCTCTGAGTACGGAGGAAATAGGAGAAGACTTGCTTACCCAAAATTTTGAGCTTGTGGACAGCTGAAGTGGCAGGAGACAAATTGCACTCTAGGTCTGCTATGAATTAGAGTTTGGGTTCACTGTGGATCACACTGGGAGTTCCTTAACGTGATTGATTTTGAAGTGCAGATGGGATCTCAAAGGAGGATCCCAGTTCTGTGAACATAAATGTCTGTCCAGTCTTCCTCTTGCATATGTGAAAATTAAATGATTACGTATGTGTGGAGCAGTTACATAGCCTGAACAATGTGGTAAGCAGTAACTCTTCTCGTGTGTACAAGGAAGCTGCAACTGAAAGTACAGGTGGCTTTCACAGATCTGGAGAGCCTTCTGAAATGTTAGCCCTTCATGTAAATTCAGTATATATATTTGAGGTGAAGAAAGCCATTATCATAGAATCATAGAATGATTAGGGTTGGAAAGGACCTTAAGATCATCTAGTTCCAACCCCCCCCTGCCATGGGCAGGGACACCACACGCTAGACTATGTTGCCGAAGGCCCTGTCCCACTTGGCCTTGAACACTGCCAGGGATGGAGCATTCACAACTTCCTTGAGCAACCTGTTCCAGTGCCTCACAACCCTCACAGTAAAGAACTTCTTCCTTATATCTAACCTAAACTTCCCCTGTTTAAATTTGAATATTTCTCTTCTGCAGAAAGGTAGCAGAATATTAGGAAATGGGACATGCCGTGCCCACAGGGAAAAATCTTCCTGTAGATATGTTCTATACAGACAAGGATAGAGCAAGTTATCTGGCAGGCATATTGCGTATGTGCCTTGCTCCGTGGAAAATTGCAAGTTTAATTGGGTTTTGCTCCTGCTGTTTTTTAACAATACTGAACCTGTCACTATGCAGGGAACTTTGTATATGAAAAATGTCAAAAAAAGATTAAGATAAGTGGCATTCCCGTGAGTTCTTTAATGCTCTGGGCACAGATGGTAAATCTCAAAAGACTATGGCAACAATAGAAATAATATATAAGAAAACAAAGCAAAAATTACCATACAATATAGTTTATTTATATGCAAATCAGGGAGAATTAAATGTCAGTATCCTAATATTTTTCAAGAAAGAAAATACAGAGCTCAAAGAATGTTAAACTGCCTGGCTCCGGTGATGATGGAAATCCTTTCAATCCCTCCGTGGAACCAGCAGCAGTCATAGGTTTCTGTATGCTATACTCATTGTGTGTCAATGTCAAGGAGACGCAATGCAGTGACATGAACCTAGGTCCACCAAAAGATGTGGTGCTGGAGAGCTGAGTGCCTCTGTGTATATAGTCTAGCTTTAAGGCTCCTACTGCCATACAGGAATCCACAGTGGAGGGCCTTACAGCGCCTGTCCTCTGCCCCACAAGGGGTGGATGCCTCACAAGGGATTCATGGCCAGCACTTGGAGGGGAAAATTGTCATGAATCACTATGAGGAGCAACTGGGAATAAACTTCCATCTCACATCCTCATACTTGCCTGAACTCATGGACATCCAACCTGTGCCTCCAACCTTCCCTTCAGACAGGCTGGACTAAGCTGTTTGCCCCAGAAATTTTCTTCAAAAGTGGAGCAACGCTCACGTCCTCAAAGACATAACCAGAGAAAGTAGTAATATCTTCTTTATGTATAAACTTTATTGGGTAATTCTGAGTGGGCAGAGTAGTCCACGTGAGATGCAATTTCATTCCCTTCAACTGAAGGGATTCAGACCACCTCCCACCAAATAGGTGAGTACCAACAATGCATAGATGCTCTGCCACATGTGAAAGGGAAGAGAAGGGAGAGAGCCAGAAGGAAAAAAGGCTGCTATTTACATCTCTTTTAAAGGTTGCCTAAAATTGAATGGGACTGACTTTATCGTTAAGGTGTTTCTGTAGGACAGGGATCCTGAGAGAGAGCAAAACAGCTTGTCCACCACTGGAATGCCCAGGCTGGAGCCAGCCAGGGGTATCACTTTTGCACAGAATGCAGAGTTCTTTCCCACTGTAGTTTCATCTGCCCAAATTAACTGAAAATTTGTGAAACACATCCTCTACTTCACAGCTAGAGATTGCCAGAACTAAACCTCTTCTTTGAAAATCCTTCTCTTTTTCTGGCACACATTACTTGGAGATACATGCTGTTTAGGTTCCTTCTTTATTCCTTCTCCCCCTTTTTTTCACAGCATCTCTGCTGAAGCTTTTGCCTGTTTTTCCCATTCGTGGTGCTGTCTGATTTCTGTTTATTCCTGGTACCACACGGTGTCACATAATCAGACTGCAACAGCATCACCGAACAAACCCTTCTTTTCAAGCAGCAAATATATCATGCCACTGGACCTGAATGAGGTAAGTTCTAACCACCACAGAAGTCATGGACATAGCCCCAGATAATTTCTTTTCTCTGAAGCACCATCACCCTTTAAAAAAAAAAGTAAAATTTTGCAAGTCTAATGCTGAACTAAAGGCAGAGGTGTTAGAGACAAAAGGGTCACAATAATTGTTTTCAAATTCTTTTATCTGTCAAAAAAGCGACTCTTCCTTTACACTTTAATCTTTGTATTTTTAACTGATGAGTATGAAATTTTTCTCATTTAACATTTAAATAGCTGCTATGGATCTCTTGATGACTTTGACTTATCCACAGAGCAGGACATAGTGGTATGATAGATATCATGAGTAAGCTACCACAAGTGTGTGTTTTGCACCAGAGAGCTGTTAGCTAGTGCTGAAGAAATAACACCATGATTTCACCACACATTCTGCACAGGAATGTCTTTTATGAGTTAGCTGCAGAGCACCTATGTGCTTGGGAAGCTCTATCATTCACAAAGTGCTCTGCATTGTCTGCAAGCATGCAAGAGAAAAGGATATATAGATATGATATAAATTTTGTATGAAATTCACTTCTGTGTAGCAGCTTAATGAAAAGTCTAAACACCACTTCTTGTCTGATTTTAAGGAGAACTTGAGCTTTAAGTTTGCTATGTGTTTGCAATTTTAAGTTTAGCTAAGTAATACAGCTGCTGCATGCAATATTACAGTAACGTTAAAAAGCCAAGAATTTTCTTCTGCTGATATCCCTCACTGTCTGACTGTATGTTTATACTCATATGGTTCAGTCCTCTCACTGATTTACTTACCAGTGCTTTTTGTTTCGTAGACAACATTGATTAAATTTGTAATTTTACTTCCTTCTCCATCTTGTGCTGTTCTCAGATGATGAGGCTGCATTTGGCAGGTGCTGACAGCGCGTGCATCCAATTTCAAATGTCCCTGCCCAAATGTAACCACACTTCAGTTTAAGAGGGAACTTTTACAAATACTTGGTTGATTTGCTCTTTTTTTATACATGACTCCATGAAACAGGATGCTAATTAATGGATTATTATTTTTTTTTACGTATTATTGCACTGCTTTCCTGTGTATTTTTGTTCACTTGCTTTCTTGTATATCAGTTATAAGGCAGGGACTATTAGTTTCTTTAGGCTGTGCAAAACTTGAGGTATTTATCTGTGACTGTATTTTTGTAACCCTCAAAATAGTAAACATAATTAATCGTTTTCCTGTTTTTTAATGTTGAGTTATTCCATCAGATCTCCATGTGAAAAGTTGCTTCTGAGGGAAGCTACTGAATATAAGCACAGAAAGTTGTCAACTTGTGAAGTAGTTTGACTCCTGAAGAGAAAGTTCCTGTTTAAAAATACTTACGTCCTTTTGTAGTAGTTTTTGATCTTATGTTGAAGATTTTAAGTTGTCTTTCAGGCCAGGGTTCTGCATGTTATAGAGTTGAGTTAATCGTGAGCTTTATGGGATTTTTTTCTTGAAAGATCATTCAGTTCCATTTTCTCCTTAGAAAAATGTCATATGAGGCTTCTGTGAACCCATGACAGAAAATGAAAGCTTACAGTTAATAAAATGCATTTACCTGCATGTAAGCTGTGACTGGCTGAATTGAACTTCCCCCAGCACTGCTGTTATTATATACCATATATCTTCCACAGACGTACAAGACTTCAGGCCAGTGGGGAACAAAATGTTTTGTATAAATGCTAGTATTGAAGACTCCTTCGTCTTCTGAACCTGTTGTGCCTGAAAAAGTGTAAAATAGGATAAGAAAATCTGCTAAAAGAACTATTGCTTAGCTTCACACTCAGCTGCTTCTCCCAGATCAATATGTGCAGCTGCAAAGGTTTTCTCTGAGTAGATGCACAATGGTTGTGGTCCAGCCCACACAGATTTTACAGCAGAGGGAAGTAGAGGAAGAAAGGGAGGAAGAAAGGGAGGGAGGGAGGAGGGAAATAAAAATGGAAAACCTCAAGTGTCCTTATGTACTGAGAAGGCTGAAAGGAGAAACATTCTCTCCATTGCACTTCAGGACTGTGTGCTGTGATGCATTTCCCTTTCTGGCAGCTCCTACACAAGATAGTTTGAAACAAGCACTTGGTTTATGGCTTTACCTCTCTTTTGTAGCTCAGGCCACATGAAGAACTTACAGAATCATAGAATCGATTAGGTTGGAAAAGACCTTTAAGATCATCAAGTCCAACCATTACCCCAGTGGCAATGCTGAAAGTCCTCAGCTGGAGAACACTGGCAAGACTTAATAGTATCAGATAAGAGTTGTGGGCATCCTGGTGGTGAGCTTGCATTAGCTCTAACAATGTATTTGAGATGTGGCAGTCAATTTTATTATATTTGCGGTTTTGGAGCCAAGCGAAACTTTTTCTGTAGTATTCTGTGTCTCATAAGAGAGAGGGATATCAGTTTCTGGAAGAAGGGAAAAGACAAAGCAAAGTGATGGCAATTGAAAATAGTTACAGCATAAATATAATAAGCTACTTGAATGGCAGTTTTGTATTAAAAAATAAACCAAGCCCAGATGACAGTGCTCATAGCACCATGGAACGATTTGGGGTGGAACCTTAAAGATCATCTAGTTCCAATCGCCCTGCGCCATGGGCGGGGGCATTTCCACTAGACCAGGTTGCTCGAAGCCCCATCCAACCTGGCCTTGAACACTGCCAGGGATGGGGCAGCCACAGCTTCTGTGGGCAGCCTGTGCCAGTGCCTCACCACCCTCACAGTAAAGAATTTCTTCCTAATATCTAATCTAAATCTGCCCTCCCTCAGTTTAAAGCTATTTCTCTTCTTCCTGTCACTACCTGCCCTTGTAAAAAGTCCCTCTCCAGCTTTCTTCTAGCCCCCTTTAAGTACTGGAAGCCTGCTCTAAGGTGTCTCCTGAGCCTTTTCTTCTCCAGGCTGAACAAGCCCAACTCTCTCAGCCTGTCTTCAAGAAGTACTCCAGTGTGGACTTGTGCTTTAGCAATGACCACTAAAACTGATGTTTTCTGTGAAAGGAGACGAGCTTCTCCTGCTTTTCAGCTGAGGCTCAATTTAAATTGCTCAAGCTGCTCTTCAGGTATATTAAGGACAGCTGGTGACAGTGCTTGCTTTTACTAAAAACAGGGTTTTCCAGTGTTCCTTTGTCTTAGAAATTATAACTATCTGCTTATGTATGTACATCCTTTTTAATTCCTCAAACCATCTTCAGACTTGATGCACCTCAACATTTTTGTGTCCAAATAGATTCCCAGAAAATCACCTCTTGATTGTTTACTGAAATATACTAAATGTCCTTGTACAATGACTTTTAAATCCTCACCATTTGCATGCCTAAGTTCTCTACCTTTTTATCTTTTAATCAGTTTCAAATCCCAGGATAAAAGTTTGAGGTTTGACCCATAGTTAGTTAGTTTCCTTAATAGCCATAAAAATAACTTAATGAAAAGAAAAATAAATTATAACTTACCAGCCTACTTTACCTATTAGTCTGCTGACAAGAGTTCTAATATGTAGAGGCACAACTTTCTCATACAAAATCTCTTTATCTCTATTACCTTCCTTCTAAAACACACAAATAACAGGAGCCAGACCTTCAGCATCACTTAACTAATTAATTTGAAGCTGTGTTAATTTACATCAGTTGATGACTTGACCAGAAGCATGCAAGTCTAAGAACCTCATCAAGCGATCCCTTCTCTTGCAGTTAGACCTAATTGTGTACATAGTCCCAGTAAGGTTAGTACTGAGTCAGGCAAAGTGAGCACTTGAACATGTGTCCCTGTGATGCTAAGCGCACTGCGGGCACTCTTTCTGGATAAGCTTGCTGACATTCACGTTGGTGTCGTATTGCTGTTTTGTGGTTTTCCTGAGAAGCATGCAGGCATGCACTAACTATTAGTGGTGACCAGACTCTGCTTGCTTTCAAGATAGCTTTTCTCTAAGAATTAATTGAGAAAATAATTGAGAAATAATTGAGAAAATCCTCTGCAGGGCTTTAGCTCAAGCCAAACCTGTAAGCAGCATGTTGGTTGTTGGGTTGTAAGAGTGATATGTGTGAATATATGTGTGTCTATACATGAGGGTTTTTTTCACTGCTATTGTCAGATACTTGGCTGTGAGTAGAACAGTAGTTTTGAGTTGTTAATACCTGGGTGGTGGCCCAGGTGGTTATGCAGCTTGATGGTTGTGTGCCTGGGGCAGGGAGCCTAGGAGCAGTCAGACAGCTCTTAAATCAACTCATCCCCACATGGACTTCTTGTGGGGTGATCCCAATAAAAAATGCTTTATATTATACAACAGTATATAAAATAAAATATCAATGTAGGCCTGTTTAGAGCCAGAAACTTCTCAATAGATACTCATAAATATGTCTGAGAAGCTTGCCATCATATTTTTTTAAAAGGCCTGGATAAGACTGACATTATATCTAGACATAATGCAACTAGAAAATATTTACTTAGAAGTAACAAGAAGCAAATGCTGCTGACAAATATTTGGGGATGCTGAATTGCAAATAGAAATATGTGTCGGCGTCATCATTAAAGCAATATCCAATGTTGATGCTTTGTGAAAGAAAAAGTATCATTGAAGAGAGATAATGCTGTGTTTCCTTTCTGCAGGTGAGCACTGAAATGGAGGTGTTGATTTCAGCCAGGGTATTTTGTGTGGTTTTAGAAGGATGGTTTAGTGCTTTCATTCCTTTCTACTGGTTCGTTGTACAAATGGCAGCCTAAATACTTTCATAACTACAGATAAGCGGAGGGCATATTCCCTGTGGTCTCTCAGACAGGAAAAATCACAGTGTGTGGCAGTGTAAATATTGAATGTTTTCTGTGTCTTGAGAGACCTCTGATAAGATCAGAAACAAAAACCTTCCTTATTTAAGACTGTGCTTAAATAATAGAGCCTGGCCTTCTAATTTAAATACAGTTTATTTTGGAGGTGAGCAACTAATTTACAGAACAGTAAAAGTGCTAGCTGTCTTGAATTTATTCTTTGTGATGTTATCTTTCATCATTGAGGTGGTTAGATCTTCTGAGATGGAGTACTTCCTACAGTTACGTATAGGATGCTATAAAACATGAGACAGTATAACTGATTGTGTGTGGGCAAATAAGCTCCCTGTTTTCATTGCTCATTATTAAAAAAATTAAAATCTATTTAAGCATGAGACACAAATGGGCAGCTTGATCACATTCGTATGTACTGGAAAAGTTCATATGAATATGAGTATTTTTCTAACAGTAGTAGAAGTCCTAAAATGAAGAGATGTGAACTAAAGTAGTAGAAGTCCTAAAATGAAGAGATGTGAACTAAAGTAACTGATTTTAAATGAAGATACCGACATCTCAACCTCAGCAGAAGGGATTTACAGGAAGCACAGTGAAAGTGGGGAACTAATCTTAAAATGAATTATTTCCATTGACATTAACTGGGGTAGATGCCCTACTATAAAACCTTCCCTTATAGGGTGTCAGTCTGAAGCACTCTCTCAATATGAAATGACACGAGAGGAGGGTTTAGAGAAGTCAGTGGAAAGAGAAGAATCAAACTGATGACATCAGGCAACATGATCCAAGTATGTAACCACTGAATTCAGGGCTGAATTTGCTCAACAATTAATTGTAGCTTCCGACCTATTGTTTAAAATGTGTGTGGGGTTTTTTTCCCCTTTTTTTTTTCCCTTCCTTTTTTTTTTTTTTTTTTTTTTTTCCTTTTTGAATGGTTGGGAAATGGCAAATGAAACACCAGGTTTTTTTCAAAGGGCTGCAGAGAAACTACAGAACAGTACCTCTGACTTTTGTGCTGGACAATTCAGTAGAAGCTGTAACAAAAGACAGAAAAGAGTAGAGAGGTGAAATACAACACAAGGGAGAAGAGTCAAGGCAGATTTCATAGACTGAAGTCACAAATCTCTTCTAGGTCTTTGAAGAATAAGTGAAGAATAGCGATGCAATTAATAAATTTCCAAAAAGCTTTCAACAATAGTTTTTACAAAAGGCTCTTGATGAGATTAAGATGTCACAGATTCATAATTGGTTAAATGAAAGAAGCCACAGGGTAGGAGTAAATTATGTCTGTTTCACAATAGAGAGGAGTGTCCACAGCCTCAGATTCTGTGCTGTTTAGTGTATTCATAAATGATCTGAGAAGGGGGGTGAGTGATGTGGTGACAACTGCTGCTTGATCAGACAAAATATTTCAGAACAACCAAAACTCAGACTGACTACAAGGAGCATTAGAAGGATTACTTGATATTAATTGACTGACTAAAATATAGCATATGAAATCTGGGGCCCATATACTTTAACTAATGCATCTGGGAAAGGCAACACCAAATGTATATACAAACTGCTAATTTTCTTATTAGCTATAACAGTTTGAAGTTATTATACACAATTTTCTGAAAAGAAAAAAAAATTGTTATAGTGATCAATGATAATTGAAAAGCAAATGTAATGTTAGAAGTTCTAAGGAAAGGAATGAGGATAAAAATATCACTTTGTCATGGTTACTTATATGGGGTTTTGAATAGGGAGCTCATTTCTGATCCCTTAATCTCAAAAAGATATACTGGAGTTAGAAACGATACAGAGAAGGACAATAACATTAACCAGAAATCTGGAACAGCTTCTGCACTGGGAGAGATTAAATGAGTTATGGCTTTTAGCCTGGGAAAGAGACTACTGAGATGTTTGTGGTGCAGTTCATTCGGGGATGACTATTCTCTGTCTCACAGCCTGTGCGGTGTGGGCAGCGTAATGGTGCTATTAGACATCTGGCTTAAAAAAATCAAGAGGAAGTACTTTTTCACACAGCCTGTGATGCAGCTCAGGAACTCATTGTCATATGATGCATCAGATGTAAAAGTAGAAATACATTGAGCAAACTGGATGGATTTGGAGCAGAAAGGCCATAACTGTCCTCTGGCACAGAGCAGCCTCAAACACCTGCTTGATGGGAAGATCAGCTGTGGTCAACAGGGCTCTCTGTGTGCCATGTTTCCTGGCAGTAGCATCTGCTGATAGCCACTGCCAGAGACTGGCTACAGGAACAAATGGACCTTTAGTCTGACCAAAGTGTCTTAAAATATTTATGCTTGTATCCATTCTGTTGGTTATATGGAGTTAACCCTGTTCTTCGCTGTTGACTGGGTAACCAAGGCTGGCCTGTGCCAAAGGACTCAGGTGTTTGCTATGATTCAGATCTTTTGCCAGCGGGAGGTTGTGACTCTGTTGAGCTGTATACTAGCCCTTCTTTCACGCTTCACCAGTTCTTCTGTCACTGTCTTAGACTTTCTTTTTGCCTCCCAAACCTTGATTTTCTTAAGAGTTCGGTTTTAACTTCTGTTCTTTGTAAGTACAAGGTGGTGCTTGGAGGAAGCACATAGGCACAATTCCAGCACATCTGTTTGTTGGTCTCATAGCAGAAAGTCTTGTTGTGTTATTACCCAGCATGCAGGAAGCAGTACAAACTCTGCAGTAGGATCTTTCTCTGCCTATTGGCATGGAAGAAGGAAAGGTGTCCACTAATGAGGTAGGTGATTCATTATGGTATGAACCAGACTGGATATGACTCCTTTGTAAATAACTTCTGGCTGTGTTTGCTAGCAGACAGGTGGAAGCTGCTTATATAAATGCATTAATGACACATGCTTATCAAAGAGTGATAATGCAATGGACAAACAAATGGCATTTCCAGTATTAATAAGTAAATTACATGCTAAGAAGAAATTATCAAGGACTCCTGAAATACAGCAGTGAGCACTAATTGCATTCCTTGCCTGTCAATATGCCCTATGTAGATAGCTCTCCTGAAAGAACATTTGCTTGAACAGCTTTTGGGTGCACTCATTCCCTAGAAATGTTTGTACATTTTTGCTAGCTTGGGAAGAGCAGGTAGAGTACTAAGGTAGATTTCCTTGTGAGAAGGTGTGCAAATAATTACCTTTTGCCAATACATCCAGCCCTATCTTGGAAACTGAATGGGGGTTTTTGTTTTGTTCCTGCTATCTTTTTCCTGGAAATCTGTTCCAGAACTTTGGTCACCAGATAGCTGGAAATCTCATTTCTTAGTAGCAATTTTCTTCATATCCAACATTGTTTGTAAGCTTGGAAAGTTCTTTTGGGTTTTCTCCCTGAAGTATTTGTAGCACTATTTTGCTCTGTCTCAGGATGTGGCATCTTTGCTTTTTTAAAGCTGAATAAGTAATTTTGTAATAGTGTCCCCTTAGAAGATGCATCTCCATTTTTTCAGTCCTCTAACCAGTATCCACTGAACATGTGCCAGTCTGAGTTTCTCTTTCTTTAACGTATCTCTTAGGAAATGTAAGTGCTGTGTGAGCTGAGGCCTTCCTTATCAGAGCTTAACCCAACAATGCTGCTTCTCTGCTGTCTGTAGGTAAGAGTAAGATGGCTATGTGTGGAGATTATAGATACTTGTACAATATATCCTTCCAGATCAAGCATCTCCAAGTGAAAAGATCCTGGTGGAATAGAAAAAAAATATTCAAAATACGCTACATGAAGAATATCTGGAGTGGTGCCGGATGAATGCCAGGGACTTGTGTAGAATACTTGCACCTGCCAAAAGGACTTCTTCAAGCCCAGCCTCTGGCCACCCAGCATAGTGCTTTTCTGGGTGACTCATCGCTGGGAGTGTGCAATATTTAGGATTCCTTTTCCTTACTGGAGCTATGCAGAAGGATTACAATGAGAGAGGATCCCATTCACATAGTCTTTTAGTAGCTGCTTCTGTTGGCTGAAAGGGTGAATTGCAAATTATTTCCTAGCTTCAGTTCTCCTTTGCTTATTATTTGAGTTTACTAAGAAGAACTGATAGATACTGGAGAAGGAAGCGTCTGGTGGATAAGACTCAGTAGGATTCTCCCCTATCCAGAGAGGGAAATGTGTATTGAAATCTCTTTGGAATTGGTTTGATTTAAGTTTTTAGATAATACTCTGCAGTATCTGGCATTGGAAGAAGTATAAGTTTTAGAGAGAGGATTCCTAAATGCAGGTAGGAATGGCAGTTAGCCACTGGCAATGGCAAGTAGCAATTCCGATATGCAAGACACCTGAAATGCTATGACAGTCTTCACTTTTTGAAAATGTGAGGTACTGTTTGTTCTCACTTGCAGCAGGCAGGCTGGTGCTATGTAGTAGTTGCTGTTCAGAGGAGTAGATTGGATATACTTGGTTTAAGATAGTTTCACTTTTAAAGCTGTCTAAAACTTAGTCAACAAACTCATCTCTACTTAATGCACTAATGTTTACTCTCTTAAGTTTTAAAAGAAGGCCTTTAGACTGAGACACAAATAATTTCCTTTGAAGTCCCACTTCTGAGTGAGACTCAGATCCAGTAAGGTGCTGGACAGGGCTGGGGAGCGTGTTTTATTCATCAAGAAGCTAAAGGGAGACTTGAGGTGATCTCTCTGCTTCTGATGAAATTCATTGCTTTATCTGTAAGCTCTTAAATCATTCCTGGCAGAGGTGACATTATAAAAATAATTCTGAAGAAAAGAAGTTCTCGCCCTTGGAGTACACTGCATTGCACCAAATGGTAGGCATTTATTACATTTTTTTTTTTCTTAGGGAGGCTACATGAAAACTTTAGTTTCATTTAGCTACTTTTGTAGCTTTGAGAACTACATGGAAACTTTAGCATCCTTTAGATTTCTTTAATCAGCTTTTGCAAGTGGATGGGTCTTTTTTTTCCTCAAATGAATACCTCATGAAATAAGCTGCACGAAGGATAGCTGGATTGGTGCTGGTGAACCAGAGACTTGCTTGTGGAGCTTTGGGTTCTTCTCTGTTCCAGTTTAAGGAATTTTGGTGAACCCAACCCCAGCTTGCCATTCACCACCCCTGTGGCAATATGTGCTCAGGGAGCACTGGGCTGCTCTTCCCATGTACTTCGTTGCAGCAGAGCATGGCACATAGTTGTACATGAGTATTTAAATGAGGATAAAATAAATCCTTTTCCTATGGCTTACTCCTTTGCCAGGCAGATGAACTCTGGGGACATAGACTTTACTGCAAGATAGTACAGAGAGAATTTTGTGGGAGTCTGTGTGACTCCCTAACACCCTCAAATTCCCGAATGAAAGCCTAACACCCTCAAATTCCGCTTTAGCGAAGGAGAATCTGTGGGGCGGGCTTTCTTTCTAAGTGACCAGGAGATGGTTCTTCCTCCTTCTGATGGTGTAAAGAGGTAGAAGCTGGCACACCCTCTAAGAATAGATGAATCTGTTCTTAGGATAGTTTACTGGGGAATTTTTTGACAGTAAAAACAATACTTCAGCTGTGCTGAAGCTGAGTTATGGACATAGAATATATGGAAAGCCTGCTACTTACAGGGACATCTGTCCCTTTCTGTAGATTGTTAAAAAAACCCCCCCAAACTCTAGGAGATAACAAATAAAGGATGAAGGTCCTTTATGAAGCAAATAAAGGTGAGTCTTTTCAGCTATATTCAGTGGGACCTAATTCAATCTGAATCAAGTTAAAATCTAAATGCACATATAATGTAATTTTGAAGTAATTTCTGTTGGTCATAGTGTTTTTTCAGGACATATTTTGGAATATCACTTGGTTTATGTCATTCTGGAGGAACGTCAAGTCTGGTTTAATAAGCTGGTATAAATTCTGGTCAGGAGCTTATCTACTATATTGTAACAGAGTGTTTGAACTCTTCTATTATGCAAAATATTTAGCATGTGCGTTAAAACTTGAATTTGGTCTGCAGTTCAGCAACAATGGTAAGTATCTCTGGGTAGCATCTCTTTTTTGTGTCAGTAGAGACAGAAGTGGGTGTTTCGGTGTCTTACAGCTCAGGAAGTCCAAGGTGCCAGCTCAGATTTTAGTCAGGGAGATGAGACACTCTTTAGAGAAAACCCACAGCTTAGCCAGGAGATTTGGTGGTGAACGCACTGCATGGTCCAAGAAGCAAGTAGACAACTAGAATAAAAGCAGATGGAAAGAGGTGAGATTTGACCTTTCTCTATGCAGCTTTTGCAAGCTTCTTGCCAGACTTTACCTCCCTCAGACCTGATTTCTATAGCTTTTTATATATTTTAAATCATCAACTTTGTGCAGCTGTTCCAGTTTTTATTTATCTTTGAGTATATTGCAATGATTCCTGCCATGTGCTTTTGATACTATTTTTCAGAATTCCACAAATGGCTTGAAACAAGCTGAGAATGAGTGTCTTGGCCACAGCAGCTACCACTGTCCTCTGAGCAGCAGCTTAATCTATGTGACAGTTGAGGGCTTCTAATAAAAAAGCCTTTTTACTGTGTACGCCTGATTTGTTAGCCTGATTTGCAGAAGGTAATGAGTAATCCTCACCTTCAGATCAGTTCTGAGACACACTAGGATGTCTGGAGGCTTTCTAGTAGCAGAGGTTTTAGTATATTCTAATTTATAGTATAGCATTCTGTTTAGCATAACTCAGCTTGACAAATTGTCTGTCTCTGACCTGTATATTCTCTCATATGGACTGTAACAACAGTGAATTTTGAGGATGCTTCTTGTTACCTGATAAGGGAAATGCTATTTGGGAATCTGAAGGGCAGCACAGAACAGAGGTATCTCCTCTAGGAGACAACTTCAAGGACAGTGAAGTTGTCCAGACAGTGTGAAGCTCACTTGTGGGTTTTTTTCCAGGCATTAGGGAATTCAGCTCTGTTGAGGAAACTTCCATATAGTAGTATCAAACCACTGCATCAGCTTTTACTTCCCTCTGGTTGCTGATATGTGGCTGAGAGTCCTGTGGGTGGGCAAAGTCTCTGGGTGCCAGGGTGTCTTTGGAAGTGTTGAACAGTAAGGCTGCTCTAATGTGTGGGGTTGTGAGCAGGCAGTTCCAAAGTCTTTCAAAATCTCTGTTGTAACCCCCAGACCGTACTTTTCAGTTCTATGCTGCTGCTTTTATTAAATAATCTGCCACCAATGTGACATTCATCTGCATGTGAAACCTTTAAGGGGCTTTCAGGTGGGAAGGGAAAGCTGTATTGTGTTTAAAGCTGGAGTCTGTCAAGGAGCCACCTGCAGCCTTAATGGCCATGCTGCTCTGCCCTTTAAGTTCATGGCCAAAGCATGAATCTCAGCTGATGTTACTCAGCACCGGAGAAAGGTCACCAACAACCTCTTAAAGAAGCACTGAATTTGGGCATCCAAATGGAGAAGTTTGTAGGCTTGTCTGCAATAGGCTCTGTTAGGGAGCAGCCTGTGGAACAGCATGTTGCACTCATGAGTGAACTGTGAGCTTGCTGTGTGATCAGTAAAGCTGATCTCATACATCAGTGACTTTACTGGAGTCACCTGTATAGACGGGGCCAGAATCCATCCATAATCCGTATCTGCTCATGCAAACTTACCAGGATACAGAAAGCTTATTGTGGCAAACATGATAATGAGGTGACATTTCATTATTGCTTAGGTTTAGTTTTCCCACTAGTGTTACTGGTTGAAGTACTCGAGCCAGATAATCAACTGAGATCCTGGTCTGTGTTCCAGCACAGTGGATGAAGTCATGGTGGCAAAGCTCTAACTGATTTCAAAGAGGGCTGTCTGTCATCCAGAGCAATAAACCCCCCCGTCCTTAGCACTAAAACCATTTTCAGCTTAGCTTGTTATGCTTTAGCTACCACTTTACTGGTAAACATCTTTCGTGTTGTAAGCAATTCTATAATGTATATAGAGGTAGTAAACCAAGCAGTGATTCTGTAACTCTTAAAATTCACTTAGAATGATGACACATTTCGTTTTACCTTGTCTGACTTCCAAGGAAGAAAAATATTAGAAGTTTTGTGTTTGAACATTTTCCTTAAAGAGAGTTCTTCTGACAGATATAATATCTTATTTGGTCTGGCGAAGTATATTTCATTTCTCAAGTAATGTAATTACATGTATTTATTGGAAGTAATTCTTATCCCTTAAAACCAAAATATTCTTCCAATCAGGTAAAAAAAATTGGCTTAAAAAGGTTTTGGTGTTTGCTTTTTTTAAGCAAATTTTTAAGATTTTAAAATGTAAATAAAGTGTCAATCATTTTGTGTTCGGAAACCCAGTTGTAGGAAGCTCCAGGTAATTTTTCTGAGAATGGAGAAGGTATGTGTGGAGGTGTGTGTATATACATACATTAATATATATATGCACACTTGCCTGTGAGCATTTATACATGCATATAAGTATGTATATGTAGACACTCCCACAGATAGCAGTGCAGAACTTCACTTGCAGGATTAGTGCCATCTGACTAGCACATTGTGCTGCCCCAGCACTAGAGGAGACAGGGTTTTGTAAAAAATATAACAAATAAGTTTAAAGAGGAAGGAGGCAGTAAGAAAGGAAGGAAGGTGAAGATGATATCACAAGATGATATAAATTATCTGTGAGCCCAGCATGGTGTTTCTGAATCATTAGAAAACACCTTTAATAAGGAATGTGGGTTGTCCCTGACTGCTGTTAACATGTAAGCATCATTATTTGGCTGATGGATATCGCAGCAGAAGCAGGTCTTGAGAGATTTGAAAGAGAAGGTTTCCATCAGATCTTTTTCAAAGGGTACATTTTCTCCTTTAAATCAGTTGGAGTTCCCTGAGTTGAATCATTAATAAGAACCTTTTCTGATGAAGTTCAGAGCCCCACAGCACTGGGAGCAGGATGAAAGCAAAGCTTGAGGGACTTGCTATACAGTCAACCACACAAGGGCTCGCTCTTCCAGAAGTTGCTTCATGTTTTCTGGAGGACTGTTGTATGTAAATGAGACACGGCTGCGCAATATAAATTCCCTGCTCAGCGTGTCCTGGGAATGTTTTTCAGGATTACATGGGGCAGGCTGTGGTCAGGGGAGTGACCTGAGGAGGTTGGTGCTGCCAGTCCTGTCAAGCAGAGAACTGAGGGAGGTGCAAGTCTTGCAGATTGAACAAGCTTCGATCAAGTGCTTTAAAGGGGGTAAAACTGTATTGCTAAGCCTGATTTCTCAGCTCTGTTAAAAACTCTTTCAGAGTACACATATGCTGCACAGAACCAAATGACACTTCTTACTGGATTATATCTCAAGAAGAAGAGTTAATTTAGTTCAATCTTGAAATTGCTGTTTAAGCCTTGATTTTAAGGTCACGGTGGTAATTTTTAGTTAGAGATGGATGGAACAGGTAGGAGTGGATTTGTTTGTTGGTTTGTTTAAATAGAGTTTGTGTTTTTATCTCATTTACAAGATCTCATCTGTACAGATTTAGGGATTAGAGTCTCAGAAGTAGATATCTGTGTAGCTTCTGCTGAGTCTGGTTCAAGACAGGTGCCTACCTATCATTGAGGACACAGATATAAATACCACATTCATTCCTCTCTGGACAAAGCCAGGAGATCTGCTTGGGCTCGTGTCTAGCCTTTTATACCTTCACCTATGTCTGCTCAGGCTTCTGAAGGAATCATTTAGGGACACCTTTTTTGTCACTGCAGCAATCACACAGTGAAAGTGGGACTTTTTCTTACACTCTCCCTCCATGAAGGCTGAATTCAACATTTCTGTCTGAGTGGAAATGGGGCTTCTATGTTTGGACGTGGTTTACTATGACTCACTGTGGAAGAGAATTACTCATCTTCTGCAAAGTATCAATGAGGCCATTCTAGATTCAACCTGCTGAAAACTGAATGTGATACAGAATTGGTTACTAGTTTGGCCCATGTCTAACTAGGGTGGTACTCAGATTTACATGTTATTCAAACACCCAGCTTGATGAGATTGATCTTAAAGAGATAATGATGATGAGATTATTAAAGAGATAATGAAATGTTATATTTATATCCTGTATAGAATGTGCATTACCCCAAATGAATGTTCAGTTCATAAAAACTGTTACTTTCTTCACTTTTAATAGTTTATTCTTAAGTGAAAGCAGGCAGATCTCTGCCTTCCCTTGCATGGAGTAGCTCACAGAAAGAGAGATATTACTTAAATGGCAAATGCCATTGCCTCTTTTTTTTAGCTTAGTGACCTTCAGAAGTTTTCTGGGAATCGTTCAGATGAAAGCCGTACCAAAAGATGAGTCACAGAAGAGCTTGGGGATAAGCAGCACCCATTGTGCCTGCAACTCCTTTCTTTGCTCTCAGTTGATGTGATTCAGATCATTTCTGGGGTGGATGCAGCAGAGTTTTGCTTTCAGGCTATTGGAAAGCAGACTCCTGCTGTTGTTTCCAAAGGAACTGGTTTTCTTATGGTAGTGGGTTTTATTTTCATTAGGTGTAGGCTTTTTCTTCTTCTTTTCTAGCTCTCAGGTGTGGAGTAAGAGGTTCCTTGCTGTTTTCTGGCCTCCCCTCTCAGTATCCTCCTATGGCGCACCGTGACATGGCACCTAAGCTACTCCCCTGCTCTGCCTCCACAGGCATGCTATTTCTGCTCTGTAATTTTTAGGAAAGTGGATGATTTTCCTCCTTCACTTCTTTCTCTGGCATGTAAGTAATTTCCCATCCCACAAATAAATCAAAAGCAGCATGAGTTGGAAGATGTCAGGTGCAAACAACAAGAAAAAAAAGCCCAAAACCCCTAAACCCCCTCCCAAATCTCATTGATTTTGATCTTAGTTCCGTCGCTGAGTAATTTTCTGACTCACAATGGGTTCCATATAGTGACATCTGTGAGCTGTGTTTTCTGAATGTTAAACAGGTTTGCAGACTTTTTGTAGCACTGAAGTCAAATCAGAAGAAAAACGAGGTGACCAGAGGCTGTGACAATGATGGCTTGACAGGGTCCCGAGCTCCTTATTCTCATCAGCCAACTTACCTTCCCCATTGCCCTCGCTCTCTCCTACTGCAACCTTTTTCTTCTCAAAATTTACTTCCCTTTTTCCGTATCTATATTTAACCTCTCTCTCTTTCTGTGTCTCTGAGTCCTTTATTAATTATTCCATATGCAGTCCCACTTAATTGTCTCCCCTCACCCCACCCCCCTCCATTTATTCCTGAAAATAACAGGTTTGCTCAACTTTTGGTCCAAGAGCAGGTTTTTATTTTAGCCTGTTTTGTTCTGAGCAAACAAGAATTATGAAAATGCACTGCATTTGTCTATCTGTTGGTCAGTTGTCCACAGTCCTGACAACACTGGCCCCAAACTTTTGGATGTATAAGATGATTTCATCTAAGCTTGTCGGAAAGGTAAAGATACAAGAAAAATAATAAACCCCTACAAGCTTTGTGAAAATAGTTGGTCAGGTAGAGGAGGCAGAAGATTCATGCCCCATCAGAGGAGAAGCTGATGTGGAGTCATGTTGCTTAGAAATCAAAGTCCAGAGGAGAGCACAGTCTTGAGATACAGATTAGCAGGAAACCAAGTTTCATCATCTTTGCTACTCATACAGCTAGGCATTTAATTTCTCTCTCTCTCTCTCTCAACATTAAACTGTTCTTCTTTACTCGCATTGTGTCACTGTTGTGTTTGAACCCTTTGTTTATTTATTTATTGTATCGCACTGTCTGTTATGATTTATTTAGGTTTTGTTGATGCTGCTTATTGCATTGAAGACTTCTGACTATGACCCTTATGATGTGGAGTCTGTCACCTGAGTTTTCTTCACTGCCTATTTTAACGTCTGTTCATATGTCAGAAGGGAAATAACAGCTGTGGACCTAAATGGGAAAATAACTACTAATGGATTAGGTTGTATCAAATGGATTGTGAGACTTAGGTAATGAGCTGTAGTGAGGCTGAGGTTCCCAACACTAACCACAGTAAACCTTCTCAAATTTATTGGTGGTAGAACTGGAAGTCGCAACTCAGAGAGGAAGGTAATGGTTAGATAGACTCAGATTTGCTATGGAATAATAGTCCCATTCTTTTTTATTTTTCTCTTCTATCAGCTAAAAAATAAACCTCTGATGTCACATCTTTTTCAAGACATCATTCAAAGATAAAAAAAGGTGATTTTGTTGACATAACATCTATTTCCAATGAGAGCTGTATCAGAAGAGATCAAGTAGATATCTTCTTTCTGGAAAACCCACATTAAAATCCACTGGCTGCCAGTGTCCTTCCAGCTGACAGAATGTGTTAAAGAGTACGACTTGGTTGATTCTTTTATAAGTAAGTGAAGGAGGCTGTGAATTTATGTGCTTTGTTTAATAAGGTCCCTAGCTTGTGGTTTTGGGAAATGGTGGCAGTAAAGCTGTACTGTATCAGAGTTACGGGGACATATCTCTCTGGTTCTCACTGGACAAACTTTCAGTCTGCATGATCTCAGATTTATTAGGACCAATAACATTTAATATCTAAAATTTTCATAAAGTTTTGTGGCTTTAAAATGCTACAGAAATTACTTTCTTCTGTCTCAGTATATTCATGGTAAGTTTGCAATACATTGCCCGTGGAAATGATTCAGCAAGAGGAGCATGGTGACTCCTGCTGTAAAGCAACTTACTAATGAGTTGAGTTTATCTTTTACTAAGAATTCGATCTCTCTCATGTAGTGTTTTTGTTGCCAAGCTTTTAAGCAAACCCAAAGAGATCAAAATATAGATAGGAAACAGGCAGTATGTTAGTGGAAAAAAAGGTAAATAATGTGGTCAAAGCTGATAAGAAAAATTAGATGGAATCGTTTCACTGTCTTTTGAAATTTTATTTATTTTGCTGAAAACTCATTTTGGAGGAAAAGATGTTGAGAGACCATGTTGAGACGTCCCATTGAACATTGTCTCTGCCTGTTCTATTGAACCAAACTATTCATAAATCAATTGTCAGAGGGGAAAAGAAAAAGAGAGGCAAAAAGAGAGGGAGAATTTTCAAGTTTCAAAAATTTTCCTTTTGGTTACAGTGCAAAATTAAAATCTCAAAAGTCTTTGTGATTAAAAATCTTGAGAGCACAAGCTCAAGTGAAAGTATATGGTGGTTTTGTTTAAATTTCAAAACAAAATACTTTGAGTACACAAATTGTAATGTTTTTCCTCGAATGAAACCGTACAAGAATTTGAAAACTTGCATTTCCCTTTTTGAAGAAATCTGTCAGGGCTGTCTTTTCTACAGAAATTTTTAGCAAGTCAAGAATTGCCACTAGGTAGATGGGAACCATTAATTGAAAAATTTCTCACCTGCTCTACAAAGATGTCTCAGATGGCTTTGATTGCAATGAGGAAGAGCATTCTCTGAAATTGATGAGTTGTGCTCTCTGCTTCTTCTTTCATCTTGATCAGAATGGTTACTGCACGCTCAGAGCTTCAAGCGGCCACTGCTGTTGGTTTTAAGAAAATACGACCAAATCACCTGCATAATTTATCCAGATGTTATAAAAATTTCAATACAAAATTTTTGAAGAATGCTTTGACTTATGGCCTCTTTATTATGAGCAAAGTTTAATGTGATATTGAATACATGTTAAACTTTTGGTGACAAGATAATAAAAATTGAATCATGTTAAACATTTGGTGACAAGATAATCAAAAAGTATGAATTACTTGGAACTCTGCATGGTTGGAGATGTTTGCCTGTTAGATAACCCTTAACAGTTTCATCATCAACTGATAATTTCCAGCTCTGCTGTGATATATCCATCTATTTATTGGTTATTTCACATCATCATGAGCTGTCCCCCCATTACCCTCATGCTGCCCAAAGTTGGAACAAAAAGACTGACATAGCCTTTTTTTGTTTTGCTTAGAAACAAAAAAACCTCCAAAAGACAGACAGGACCAAGCAATAGTATAATGGTCACGTTCAAAGTGGGACAACTGATAGTGTCATTTTGTCACTGTGTGCAATCTGAAATCTGTCTAGCTCTGCAGTTAAAATAAATCCACCAATAAAATACCATTTTTTGCCTTAAAAAATTTCTGGCTTTTAGTATCCTGGAGGAAATTTTTCCTCTCAACTTTAGCAATCAATCAAGATGATATAAAAGTTTACCAACTATTGTGCATGCTTCCTACAGCTATTGTTTATTCAGAAGGCTTGCCTCTACTCAGTGATTGTGGGAGTAGTATAAAAATGTATTTAAATCTGTATAACTACTATGTTGATATGAGTATTAATTGATACCACCTATAAATATATTAATGCCTTTGTATTGTCATAACTGTGTCTGCCTGAGCAGGCTGCAGTAATTTAGTTAAATCAGTTTGCTACCCCCCTTCATTTAGCTGCTACCAAGGAGGCTAAATGAAGGGGGGAAAGTAAATGTTAGATACAGAAAAGGGCAGGTAATTTCCATCACTACTTGGAAAACTCCTGACTTTTGTAATCAACGTCAGATTTCTGTGAACAGAATAGGCATTCTTACAAAAACTGCAGTAAATGAAATGTCATTTTTATTGATAATGATGCTATTTGCTCTAGAGAATTCTTTACTGTTACAGGAGCTGGTTCAGGACTTGCTGGTCCTGTCTCCATTATTCTTACATTTCTCTGCAGCAAAGACATTAACCGAGTCCTATAAAGTTAATATTTAAGGATCTTGGGGATCATTCCTTCAAAATTTTGCATGAGCTTTTATTGGTAGCAGCATTCTTTGTCAAGATGTACTTTCAGTACAAGATAGGGATGATTTTCTCACTGGGAACAAGGAGTTCTTAAATTCTTTTTAATTCTGCCCTTGATAAAACACAGTATTGTCCAGGGTTTGTGTAAACTACATTTTCACCCCCAGGGAGTGAAAAAAAGAAAAAGTATGACACTAATTGAGTTTTCTTGTTTCCTTTCAAGTTTCATCATCGTGATTCTGCTTGGGTGTCTGGGTGTGATTGTTTGTTCTCACTCCTGCCAGGGGACCGTATCCCACATGCCATTCCTCCCTTCGCCCCCTGCTTGCTTCCTCTTCACCTCCCTCCCAGAAGTCACTTTTCTTGAGACACAGGAAAGCCATCAGCATGTCCTGCTGCTCCGAGGGCCGTTTGCCAGCTGTCTTTGCTCTCAGAGGTGGGTGACATCTGCTTACTTTCATGGGCTGGTCAGAAAGCAGGAGGCAGAACTGGCATCTTCCAGCTGAGTCCTTTGCACCACTCAGAAGGGCAGGAGGAGAGATGTTCCCATGCTGTGTAGGTAACACGCACGCATGGCTGTGGTGGAGGAAGGACTGATGGGAGGTGGTGGACAATGGAGCAGCTTGGGCAGAGCCGAGGGCCACCCACAACCAGCCTGCTCAGCTCAGATGGGGCGTCGAAAGGCTGTAAAATCTTGCACTGGCAAAGAAGGGGAAAGGCATCCAGCTGGCATGGCTGTTCTCTCCCTAGAAGAAAAGACTGTAAATTGCAGTTGTGCTTTGAGAATGACTTATTGTTGCCCGGTTTATCTGGCTGTTTAGAGTAATTTTGGTTTTCTGCCCTTAATAAAAATATTCCTTGTTAAGCCAATTGTTTCCTATTTGCCCGTGGGGACAGTTTGCTTACTGAGTCATTTACACTGCTCATTGCTTCAGGATAATTTTCCCTGTTTTCTGGGAGATGACTTGAGTGGTTCTTTAGCGTGATTTACCCTTAAATGTGAACCCACCTATTACTGTTTCCACCCAGGTCCTGGCAGAAGGGTTACAAAATGTCTCATACCAACCACAGCTTGACCTTCAGTGGTTATCCAGTACCTGCTTAAGAGGTGACGGCTGCTATCGACTGCCAAACTCACCCAGATTCAAAGTGACAACTGGAAGGAGAAAGACTTTTTATCCTACTACCAAACTGAGGATACCAGTCAGTGCTGGGGGAAGGTGTTTGAGAGACAACAGACCCAACACCTTGGAAGGTGAGCTTCCTCTTGTGCTTAGTCCTGCTTTACCTGCAGAAAGGCTTTCAATGAAACAGTTGCAAAGAGTATGTTAATGCCCTTGCATAGTATGACAGAGATGTAAATATTGTTTCTAATTAAGTAAATAGAAGGTTGTTGAATTTCTACCAGAGCTTCTAAACCTGCTTAGAACTTCAAAATCAGTTTTAGACTGAAGAAAATAAATCCATCAATGAAAGAAAATGTTCAAATCCTCCTCCACTTCCCTACATAAAAGGAAAGAGGAAAAAAGTGATATGTCATTTTAATATTAAAATTAAAATGCTTTGATGGTGAGGAGAACTTCACAGAAAAGAAAATGATGGGGGTGACAAATCTTTAAAGAAGGGAAAAATGAAGTGCTATTTTAAAGATTCTTTTCTTCTTTTCAGATTGCTATATTTTACAGAGCCTTACAAGTGACAAAGTAGCTGCTTCCCTTGTGCTTGGCTGAATGCTTTCTCCACACACCACTGGGTTGTTTTTCTTTCTGTGTCACGCTGGTCTTCCCTTGTTGCGCTGCCTCTAACTAACATGCCATTAGTTAGAGGTGCCTCTGGCTGCCAATAGTGAGGGAGAAGATCAGGTTCTTGTGAGTAAACTGCCATTAGGCTCTTCCTGACATGACTGGTACTATTACGGTCCATGTCTACGCTTTGAAAGGTAGAATCACTTTATTATTGTTTTTACTACTTGTGCTGAAGGACTTTCTAGGGGCCCTTGTTCAGATCTGTCATACAGGTGTTACACAAATGATATTAAAAGGCAGCACCTGCCTCTCTTGCCTGGTGCAAGGCAGCACCTTGCCTTCAAACAAGTGAGACAGAAAAAAGGCAATTATTATCCCCAGTTTTCAGCAGGTGCCTAAAGCTCTCCAGTGCTGCACAGAAAAATTTGAGAAAACTCTGCGTAGAAGTAATATGGGCGAAGGAGAATGATACTATATCTATCCTAAAATAACCACCTTCTCACAACCTCTAAGGTAGAGTAGCATGTTAAAGCAGTAATACAAGCTACTCACAGTGGCTAACACCTGAAGAAGATACTGTTAATCAGTTGTGTTAGCCAGCCTGGCATCTCTCATTCATACTAAAGATGCTGGGCTATGATCCCCAGTCCTCCCTTGGATCTTCCCTTAAAATAGCTTTTGGTGTCTGTAATTTCTGCCAGGACGTGGCAATGATGAGGCCACTGGCATCTAGGTGCTGTTGTCTATCATGCCAGTCAAACTGTCTGATGGGTTCTTTTCTGCCTGTACTGGTCTGTTGCCTCTTCACTGAGGCTATAGGTGGCTAGGGCAGCATTTTCAATCTGCAGAACACTTCACACAGCAGGAATTTAGTAAATGTTGGGTTTCTAGGTCCTGGGGTGATATATATATTAATAACAAATAATAAAAAACAACAAGAAATCTTTCTCCAACTGCATCCCTATGCTTGTACACTCAAATACTCTCCCCTTGCCCCTTCCTTTCTGTCACCCCAAAACACACTCAACACAGCTTGCCATATGTGTGAGCAATTTGCAGACGTTGATATTAAGGATGCCTGTCTTTAATAATTGAAAAGAATTAGCATAATGCTTGACTCATTGAATTTCTGTGGGGAAACAGTAACCTCCAGTCATCATCTAGAATCCAGTCATGTTCCAACGGACTTCAGTGAGAGGACTATTAAGTCTTTATTTTATATCTGGCTTTAAAATTTTCCCTGAAGCCCTAAATTATACATTCATAACCAATTTCTTATACAACACATAGCTGCTAGAATTGAGCTCCTTCAAAGGTTTATTTTGCAGTCATTTACCTTTGGCAAGGGCTTTGAGATCCAGAAATAAAAAAATCCCTATGAAAATGAAAAGTAATGTAAAATTTTAGTGAAAAGCACCAGTTGCTATAGCTTATTTAAGGAAACCGTGCCATTTGTGTAGTCTCTGAACTTGGCTTAGGAATGTCATCTAAGTGCTAAGTGAATACATCTTTTATTCTTTTTCAAGTAGGGGACATCCTCCAGTTAGAGGAAAGGGTAAGACTATTTTCTTACATATTTAAATTATTTGTTTTTTAAGAGGTTAAAGTGTGCAGTTAGGAATGCATTTAGGAGTTGCTCTGCTTTGACCAGTCAGCAGTCGCAGGAAACAGGGATGGAAGGGACCTTGGGAAGAGACTTTAAAGGCCAGGCTAACTTTAGCTAAACCATTTCACCCCTCAGCTTTCTTCAGGCTGCAGTCCCACAAAACAGAGACAGAGAAGGCTGCCAAATTTTTATGTCGCTTTGTGGTTCCTATTTACATTAAAGACCCTGACTGAATCTGGTGTGATACTGGAGCTGCTGTATATTGTTGATAGTGGAAGGATTGCAGAAACCAGCGTGACTTTTACTTTTCCTTCAGGGGAGTGACAATATTCTGCCTGAAAGCTCAGAGGCTAAATCTTCAGAGTGCTACCTGGGGTTGCAACACATTAATCTGGACAAGCACAGTGCAATTAACCTTTCTGTGGCTGGGTTTGTGAGGCGGCTGAGGGTATGCCCACTGAATATGGCTTGAGCGATCACAAGTCCTCCCCCGAGGTTTTTAATTTTTTTGTCTGCTGAGTGAAGTAAATCATTATTTCCATTTGATTACTTAGTGCTGTAGAGTGTTTGTTTAGATTTATGCTCCTGGGTGGTTACTGTCAACACAACTACTGCAAACTGTTCAGAGCTTTGAATGAGCTCAATCTGGCAAACTGGGAATCAAGTATGTTAAGCCCTCCTCTTCCCTGGGTGTTTTTTAGAGAATGTGCCACTGGCAATATTTGGAGCTGGGAGAAGTTGTGGCTGGGTGTGGAGGAGTTTGATTTAGGGCTAAAGCAGCTGTGAGACATCAAAAAGAGAAGGGCGAAAGTCTTGATGTGCCTTAGGGTCATAGTAGCATTGAGCACTGCACAGGAGTATCCCACCCTCCTGTGAAATAGCCAGCTGAGCTGGCTGTGCTGGCTCCTCATATGCCTCATGCATTGTTAGTCCTAAGATAGTTCTATATACTTCCTTCTATATGCTACCTACCCCAGCGTGGGCTGTTTTGGGGCCCAAGGTGGTGCCCCACCTTGAGCCATGAGTGGTCATGAGTGTGGTAAATGGATACTAAAGCTCAGTGTGGCACTGGACTGTGATGAGAGAACAAGTAATATTCTTGGTGACCCTAATGGAGAGGTTTGGCTGGAGCTGCATACTCAGGAGGCTGGAAAGGCAAAGGGAAAGCAAGCAGAAAGAGAAGATCTTGTCTGATGGTGGATAGGCAACATGCCTGCTCTGTCTATGCCTATCTCTGTTAGCTTATCTCCACCTCCTGCTTGGACAGGCACCTGTTCCTGCTTTTTGCAGGGTGTCAAGCTTTTGCCCACAAGCACTATACACCTTGGCTGCAAATGGGAGGCAATCTCTGAGAATCAGCCTTTCTGTATTGTAAGGTGGGTAATACCAGTCTTCTTCAAGACTGATCTGTAAATGTACTGAAACAAACTGCTTACGTTTGTGTCCTGGGAAGAGTCCCTGAGAATGTTCATGGAACCTGATAAAAATTGTACTGATTACAAAGCTGCATGTGAAAATCTCTTTGGACTGTCGCAGAGTCCTATAAGTTTATGAAAATGCTCTCTCCCTCTCTCTCTCTCTCTTTGTTTAAATTATGGACCATTATTCAGACTTTAGTTTCTGTATATTAATGGCCTATGTGGAATTGACAGAAATCAATACAGTATTATTGTGTGCAAGGAGTGATGAATATCATGAGTTTTAGGTACATTCCTTAAATGAGATGAATTATGCCCTAAAACACTAATCTTTCTCCAGCTAGCTCCAATGCAGATGTCTTAATTTGGAGAGATGAATCTTACCCTTTGTTCGGTTTGTGTAATTTCTGTGTGTACTATCATTACTTAGGATCATGTTTCACCTGAGGCAGCTGAGGGCACTATTCGCCTGTGGCTTGAGATGTTGCAGAGAGTGATCTCCCTTCATGAGCACCTGCTGACTGCTAAAATAGTCAGTGTTTTTTATGAGTGTCCTTGGTTGCTTTTTGTGAAGGCATCTAATTCTGCTTATGCTATCTTAAATGCCTATTAGATTCAATCTTCCCAAAAACGTGACAGAAGGATGCTTGATGTCGTGACTCTAGTTTCCCTCATATGGGAATAGGGTTTGAGAAGCTGGGACAGCTCCTGCTGAGTAGGAGCCAGAGCAGCATCTCTGGTAGTGAATGGGCTAGAGTTAGATAGGAGGGTGCCTTGTGATTGTAGATGTGCCCAGGGTTAAGCAATAGCTTGGAGGGGATTTTTTTTTCTTTCTAAGTTACGGTTTCACTGGAGGTCTGTTAGTTCTGCCTCAGCCTCATGCCAGTGGCCCAAGTCCTTTACTGGATGTAGCTGTTGATAATATTTGCAACACCGGATTTATGAACACATTTATTCTGGAGGAATGTAATCGCTGCATTGCTTTTATAAATGTAGCTGTGTCAGAAACAAACAGTGCATGAATTATATGTCTCGGCAGGATTGATCATGCCCTTAGGAGCTAACAGCAGCACCCAGAGAACAATTACATTCTTTGGCTCCCAATAATGAAACATTATTTAGAAACAGAAAGTCATTATGCAAAACTTTAAGAAATGATACAATTACATTACATGTACTTTTCTCATAGGCCTTGCTTATTACACAAAATTTAAATGTCTTCTGAGAGTGAATTCTGTAGTACTGGTTTCCTTCTCTTGTGCTCCAAGGCACTTTGCCTTTCTGTTAAATGATGAAAGAAAATTGTTTAAGGTTGGAAATATCATTTATTCTGAAAATTCAAAAAATTTGCATATAAAAAGAAGTGGTGTCTTAAATCAAGCAGTTATATTCATTATCAGTTAATTTAATATTAAATAACCTGTTAATTTGCCAGTATCTGTTTTATTTTTTGGCTTAGCAGGTTATTACAGCAAGATGTAACTCAAAGAAGTGAACAGCGGCATCATACTTCTGAGGTTATTCATCCTGTACAGTCAGCCTGATTTCTTGGTAATCGTTTCTGGATTTAAATTTAAGCCTTAAAGTTTTGTTCTTTCTTTTAGATAACAGTTGGTCTTTGTTTTGCACAGTGGTGGTGGGAAGAAAAATGAGCTGTTTGTGCAGTGTTCAGTAGTTTGTGCAGTGTTCAGTAGTCCTAAGGCAATGCTCTAGTGAGTAGCCAAAACATGGGACTGGTCTCGTGCCACTCCCTGCATAAAGGCAGAACTGGGCAGCAGGTAGCATCATGAATGGCTGGAATAGATCTGCTCTTTCATGATCTCTCCTGCTTTGTATATAGAAAGTGAGACTCAGGGAAACATACTGGTAGGAAATGCTAACATAGCATTTCCAAAAAACTTAGTAGCATTCCTAAATCTAAAGGACTTTTACCTGACACTGGAACCGCAGCAAACATGAGGTAATGCCTGAGCAATCTGGCATTACCTGTGTGCATCTCATTGCTTTCGCTAGAAGTTCTTGGTTAAACAAGCTTTTCTCTGAAGGGGACATGTTAGGCATATTTCACATCAACCTTTCTATACCTTAAAGGCCTTTTATTTAACCAGGGCTCTGCCACAGTGTGAAAAGTGTTCTGGTTCTTAAAGAAGCCCCCAGAACTCCATAGGAAATTTGGGGTTAGTTGTATGTAAACTGGTTGAAGAGGTTCTGTCCCATGAAACAGTTTTAAGTGCATCAGCAGTCTATTATTTAAAGGCGGTTGCTTTCCACACTCCTATTTCTGTCTTAGTAATTGATTGTGGATGCTTTCACGAAGTGTGTTGCATTAAAAACTCAGTAACATTAGTGGCTTGAACAGGGGTTAATTTTCCCTGTTTTTTTCTCCCTGGTTTTCTAGTATTTTCTAGTGGGCCATGTTGCGTGTTGCTTTTAAAAACCATTTCTGTGGCAACCATGTTATGCTAACAGTGTGTGTGTATTTGCATGCTGGGAGGTGGGGCTCCGTAGGAAAACCTGGGAGAAGCCTGGCGCTCCAAGGAGAGCTGACAAGACCTGGTTAATCATTTACATGTTTAAGATTTTGTACGTAAGTCTTGCAGCACAGAAGCACTGAAGTAGTTCCCCATCATAATTAACTACTCCAGGAGGCTGCTAAATGGCCACAGCACTGGGATAATATATAAACCAGTCCACCTTGGCCTTTTTATGTCCTAGGAACTGTTTTACAAGGTTTTAGTCACTAGTGCTGCTCTAAAAAAGTATTAAAATTTTAAATAGATGGAAGCCCTCATGGATTGGTCATAAAAACAGCATAGTTGCATTTTGATGGTATTTCTTCTTGATTTCAATATATTCTCATGAATAAAATGCCTTATTCCCTACTAGATTATATCCAAGCTAACAAATTGTTGTTGAAAGCATTGAATTCAGAAGCTTGTCATTAGCATCTTGCATGAACTGCATTTTGGATGTGGCAGTCAAACTGAATTAAACTGTGCACAGACACAGTGTAATGGCTGAGTGACTGTGCTCTTCCTAGTCATCCCAGGTTCTGAGTTTGTATGAAACTCAGTGCTACAAAGCTGCTGGGATGTGGCAATTGTACATTGCCCCCCACCCTCACGGAGTACTCTGCATCCAGCAGCTTTGGTTAAACCCCATTTTCCATTTAGGTTGTATAAGAAAGACAGTAGTAAAACTTGTCAGAAACTATGTATGCTAAAAAGACCATTAGGTTAGGTTTTGACCTTTTTCTTCGAAGGGGTATAAACTATATATAGGGGTATAACCTAGTAATACAGAGAGCCAACTAAATGTCTTCTTTGATAAGCTTTGAAATCTTGTGTGTCTCAACAGGATCTCATGGAGTCTTCCCATTTGTTTTTAACACAACCCTTTCTAAGATCCCTAGGCATAGAGATCAGAGATTAATATGCACACTTGTTTCTGAAATGTTGGCTCTCTCTGTCCATATCTTTGCTGCCAAATTTCTGAGGTCCAGCACTGCTTGTGAATAACCGTGACACTTGGAGCTGCTCTGGACACCGGACAGCCCTGAAACACAGGAAGCTGAGTCCCTCAGCTGCCAAGTGACACCTGCTCTCCTCTGGACTTGCTAAGCGTGAGATGGCTTTTGTTTTCCTTCATGTCATCTGATAAAATGTCTGCGTAGTTCCAGCTTCCCACTTATTTCTGGAAAGCTGCACTGCATTTCAAAATTGCTAGCTCTTTTATAGAATCATAGAATCATAGAATGGTTTGGGTTGGAAAGGACCTTTAAAGATCATCTAGTCCAACCCCCTGCCATGGGAGATTGGGCTGCTCAAAGCCCCATCCAATCTAACCTTGAACACTTCCAATGATGGCACATGGACAACTTCTCTGGGTAAACTATTCCAGTGCCTCACTACCCTCATCGTAAAAGGTGTCTTCTTTTTGTCCAATCTAAACCTACACACTCCAAGTTTAAAAACTGCTGCCCCTTCACCAGTCACTACAGGCCTTGGAAAAAGTTTCTCTCTGGCTTTCTTTAAAATCCCCTTTAAATATGGAAAGGTGGTAATAAGGTCTCTGGTGGATGTACTTCTCTTATTGTCCTCCTAAGCATGAGACACGAATAAGGTCTTTTTGAAATTTTCATCTCACCCTTGATCTCAGTATTGCTTCAGAACTGAAGAGTCATACTTGTTGGTGGGGATGGACCCACAGAGGCGGACCCTTGTGGTAACATGTTGACTGCTTGTCGTGGTTTGAGCCCAGCTGGTAACTTGGAACCACGCAGCTGCTCGCTCACTCCCCCCGTTCTTTCTCTCCCCGCACCCAGAGGGATGGGGAGGAGAATCAGAAGAATGTAACTCCCACAGGTTGAGATAAGAGCAGTCCAGTAACTAAGGTATAACACAAAACCACTACTGCTGCCACCAATAATAATAATGGTAAGGGAAATAACATGAGGAACAATAGTTTTCAAATTATGCAGTGATTTGTTTTTCAGCCAAAGCCTTTGTTCTTGGAAACAAGTCATTACAGGAGATGATTCTCCTATTTTAGAAAGGAAAAAAACAACCCTCAAGCAGTTATTAGTTTTAGTGGTTGCAGTGAAAAACTCGAAGTCATGACTCAGATTTACTCTAAAGGCAAATTAGAATGTAGGTAAAGATAATAGAACGTTTATTTCTTTTTGAAAACCCAAATTCTAATACAACTTAAAAAAAAAAAAGGTCTTTTTTCTGCCTTACAGTCTTTGAACATTTGTAATTAGTAAAGCTGATGTTGATAGGACAGTGCTACACAGAGCCACACATTTCCTGTGGATTGTGGTCTTCATTTTAACCTCCTCATTCGTATATCCCTCCTAGGGAAGCACACTGTGTCTGGTGTAACCCTGTGGTTTCATTTCATATTGCTGAAGCTCCAGATTCAAGAAAAAGAAATGTACAGACGGAAAAGATTCCTGAGGTGAAGAATGGTGATATCTGCTCTTTCAGAAAAGATTGAGAAAACCTGGGTAAAAATTGCATGGAAAATCTGAAGGAATCTCCATCATAAAACATTTTAACAAGCAGTTTAAAAAACCCCTTTCAAGAAAGATGTTGGGGCAGTGAAGCATTTGGGCAGGGGATGGACTAAATGACTTCTTAAAATCTTTTTCAGTTCTCTCTTTCCCTGTTTTCTGCTCCTGGATTTTGTGAATGAATTGTGAGTGACACTCTGAATCTGGTTTTTTTTTTTTTTCCCTCTGAGATAATAATACAATTTAAATACATTATGTCTATGTAATTACTTTTATCTACTAATTGTGTAAGTCATTAAAAAATTAAAACTGGTTTTGATAATGAACTATTTTCCATAAAACCATCTTGATGGGCATTGCTTCTGCTTCTGGTTTTAGATTATTTCCTAAATGATCCCATCTCTTTGCTGAGCATCACTTTATTCCTGTATTTCTGGTTACCCTTTAGGATAATGGTTTTCAATTAGCAATTTTCCAATCTCCTGGAAAGTTATCCAGCAATCCAAATTACATTAAATTCATATCCACAGACCAGCTTCATGGCTGGTTCTCTAACGTTTGTTTGGAGGCAACAGTACTGGTCTAAGTAAACCTAATGAAATCTGTAGAAATCCTGGGTTTAATTCTGAAAAAACAAGACTGCATACTTGGAAGATGGGGCTGTTTGTATACGCACAAATGGACTGTCATGTTCAGAAGTATCTTAAACTGTGGTAACATAGGAACTTAAAACTTTAGTGGACTGTGTGTTAATTTATCAGTCCAACAGAAAAGGCAGCTTAAAATTTTGTATTTCCCATGGCACCTGTTTTACAACAAGAGTTAATGCTGATTCACAAAACAGCAAACTAAAAGATTTCTGTTTTATTTTATAGAAGTGATGGTCTTGAAATATAGGTGTGAGAATACCAGAGGAATAGTTTCCATTTTCCATATTGCTGAAGAGGATGACAGTAGTGAAATAGCAGAGATCAGTTATAACAGATGTTTTGATTAAAATGGTATTTATCTCGCTGCTCTTTCATCCACTATCAATCTTAACTGGATTAAAACCAATATCCAGTGGCAAGTATTCATTATTAAAATGATTTTCCAAGTATGTTTACTGAGATGAGCAATTGTATGTGTACCATGCCTTCTTTGACAGTAAAAATGATAAAAGAATACACATGATTGTTAATTACTTTCCTTTTACTAGTGAGCTGTTATTAAAGGGAAAAAATATAATTTTCTTCTGCCCTGTGTGAAAGCCTCGATAAGCCAATTTCTCAAGAGGAATCATCACAGTATTGTAACAAATTGCTGTTTGGCAAAAAGAGTTTCAAGACAGACCTATTTACAATCTGCAAATCTTCAAGTTGTTTTTTCTCATCTGAGGGGCTAAAGTCAGATAGCTCTTTGTAGTCATATTGATGCATTTTTATAAGTGGATCTATTTCATACACTCTGAAAACTCTCAAACATTCAGTGAACATGAACTTTGCTTGCTCAGCTCTTGTGAAAACCGTGGTGAACTCGACCTTCTATCCATTGGGGTTTGTGTAGCTAAACTAATAGTGCAATTGTGTATATATGAATTGGTATTGCAAAAGAAACTGGGCAAAAGGTTCTAGGATGTTAATAAAAGGTAGCATTATTTGAAAAGCTTTTCCTGTTTATATTCTTGTTTTAAATGGTGAAAAGACCTAATCAGTGAAAGATGTAAAAGTAACGAGTTGGAAGAGCAGACACGTGTTTGCAGCTAGTGTGTAGAGAAGAATGGTGGAAAATATTGGATTTAGACATCACAAAGATAGCATCCCCTTCTGCTCCCAGCAGGAATTTTGTGATTGATCTCAGTGCTAATAGGATCAAACAGGAAGACAAAAGGCATGGGGCAATGGATGAAAGCAAAGAGGCAAAAGGACCAGACTGGCAAAATGCTGACTGCACTGATACAAGGGGATGGCAGTCCTTAGAATTAGACCTTGCATTGAAAATGCAACACCACTCTTCAAAATGTATTAATTACTTGCAAAAGGATTGATATGCATAAGTGTTCCACTTGCCTCATGAATGTAGAATAACTGGGTTATATAAATATGTACATGGCTATAGTTGTTTGGTATTCTGCATAAAATAATTGTTTATCAGTAGCCTTTCTAGCAAATGGAAAAAAGAAAATTTGAAGTATTTTGCAATAAAATATACCAGACCATACTTAATCTAGCTAAATTTGTCCTAGGCTCAATGTGAAACAAGAAGTTCCACTCCTGAGATGTTTTTTAATTTATCCTTTGGTGGCACACAAGCACATCATTAACATTATTCTGCATTATGAGAGCAACAGTACCAACAATAAAAGATAATGCAATAGTTTTTTATTTAAATTTAGATTTGATTAATGGCCTTTTTGTAAAACTTTAGCAGAGTAGAATAGAAATCAGGTGGAAGCAAATAGAAATAAAACAAATAATCTTTGTTTGGTTCACATCTTGGGAGAAGACAGGAGGCTTCAGTGAAAGGCTTTTGAATAAGTGGCTTTGTGTGTGATGCTTCCCAGTGTGGAAAGGAAACCGTAGGCAGACTGTTTTCTGTCTTGATTCTGAGGAAACCCCATATTAAAAGGATCTGAAACATGTGGCTGTCCTTACCATGGAAGAATAAGCGAGTGGTTGATCTATGGAGCCTGTTTCCGTCCTCATGTCCATCTTGTGTAAGTCCAGCCCCTTAGACATATGTTACCAGCTTCAGTAATTTCCAGGCTCTTTCTCTAGCTGATGCAGAGATGTGCAGTGATTCATTCCATTTACTTTAGAAACTTACTTCAAAATAAGTATTAGGCTCTAAGGAACCAAACTGTCTCCATGGAAGAGGGAGCTTCCTAGCTCAGACTAAACATCAGCCTTAAACGTTTAGCCTGCTAAAGTTAGTATTTCTCAATATAATTTAACATTATTCCCTCCAATCTTAATTTGTGCCTCACTGTCACATTTCCTGCTTGCAGCACAGCTCCACGTATCCTGTCACTGCCTGTCTCCCTCATTTGAGCCTCTAAATGTGGAAAAGGAAGAAGTCTTCATCACCCTAGGGCATAGAGACACCAGATGCCGTGTGTGACTGGAGGCCGTTTTCATGGGATTTCCGCTCTAAATGAATATTGTTCTAATATTTGTTGCAGAATTCTGGTAGCTCCCACATATTTTGTCTCTATACAAGAAAAAAACATTGCTTTGAAATCTAGGGGGAGGGGGTATGTATGCAGCATGATCTAATGAATGATTTATTTTGGGAACCAGAGCCAGAGTCGCAGCCCTAGTGCAGAGCAGTGAGGACACTTGCAAGGCTGAATGTAAGTCTTGAATAAAGAACAGGCTAATGCGGCTCCAGATGTCTTTCTGGTACCTTTGGAACTGGTTTGGGTTTTCCTGTGCAGCATTGCTTTGTGTCATGCAAGTGTATTTGTAGAGTTAATATGTGCCCAGTAAGCGTGTGTACCTAATGAAGAAAGGTTGGATAATTTTATGTAGAGAAGTTTCTTAGAAGAGCTGAGGAGCTTGAGACAGAGAAAGAGTTAATTGGCTGAAAAAAATGTATCTGAAAAGGCACAGCATGTTTGGGAAGGGATGTTCAAAGTGTGTTACTTAATCAGGCACCGTGAAATGACTATTTTTGAAAATATTTTTGCAAGATCTCCTGACACGTAACAGATGATTTTCAGTTTCTATTGCATACACACCAGCAATAGTTCTGAAAAAAATATTAAAAATATTCTGGCTTAATTAATTAAGTTCAATTTCTTTGGAATTCCACTTTTTTCCTGGGTGGCAGGAGAGATGATGAAAAGCATTGAAATAAATTGGTACAAATTACTGAAACAGAGTACTTCCCCATTTTAGGGAAAGGAGTACTGTCTGGCCACAGACCCAAGGAAAGCACTTGTGAAGGCTGACTGAGACTACTGGAGATGTTTACAACTACCAAATCTGGGAATCACACTTAGGTGCAAGATTTAGGAGGATAGTCTCCCAGAATTCCAGTTGTGGTTGGTGGAGAAATGAGCATACTCTGAAGGTAATTCAGAGCTGGAGCCTACCATCTGGAAGTACATGTAGAAGAAACTTAGCCTAAACCTCAACTTGGCTAGCCTTCAACCTCACTGGGAAGCCGCAGGTTAGGAACTGTGCCTATATTCCGTCTCCCCTTTAGGCCAATATGCTTTCTCCATAGATAAACCCTCTTCTGTATCTGCTGCTAATGCAGTGATTCTTGGCCTTGTCATTCATAATTCAGGTATTAAATTTTCTAAGCCTAAATCCATAGTTGCTGCTGAAAAAAACCTGTTGAAAAGGCTGTTTTTTAAAACTCAGGAATCAGAGGGAGTGAGTTTCTGGAACTAATTTTATGTACCTTCCAAGAACTGCTGAATAAGAAATGATGCCAAAGCAGTAAGCTCAGTGTGCAGGGTCTCTCCTGTATCTTTTTCTTATATAATGGCAGTGACGTGGAAGTCAGGATCAGCCCTGTATGCTTCTGAGCCTGCTGCTTGTGCTGTTGCAAGCAGTACAGATATTCCATTTGTACTGGTAAGTATAAGAATCATTATGCAGCGGAGTATAAAAGTGCAAGATAACTGATTAACCAAACTCTTTTTTAGTTAGGCATTCAAAGGACAGAGAAGTCCTCTAGCCTCTAAAAAGATATTTTCTTTTTACTTATATAAAGAGAATCTTACAGAACTTAAATTTCTTTTCCATTCTGCAATGCAGAACTCCCCCCTGATGTGTCTATGTGCTTGAGTCCTTTTAAAGCCTAAAATATATTATCTGTTTGCTTTCATTTTCCTCCACTTCCTCTCCATATCTTTTCAAAATCCAGTAAACAAATTTGGAACTTGTATATTGCTCCTTGCATAGCCACATATTATGCATGTCAAACTTGATCGTGCTCCATATTTTGTTTTAAAAGTTTTACCAGCATGTTCTGAACAATATTTGGGTATTATTATACTGTAACAGTGTTTACAAGTTTGGGTTAAAAGAGACTCCCGGAAGTTTCTGTGACACTGCCAGAACTGAAATACAAATGATCATTTAAACTATATTGAAGGTGGAAGGTTACGAACTGTTGGGCAGGATCTTGTTATAGAAGTCCAATTAATGGTAGGCTAGGTGAAGGTGAAGTCTTCCTTTAAGGAGCCTAAATCTTCCTCAAAGTTACATTTTCCTCTAAATGGCACCTTCCATGTACTGCCCTTCAATAGGTCTGAAATTCATTTTCATTCAAGTTGCTTTTTGCTTATTTTTGTACAGGTCTCAAGGAGAAGGAAGAGAGGAATCTTGAACAGACTTTTTAATTTTTACTCTCTTTTCTCTTGTGTCACTACTAAATTATTTAAGCTGTGTCCTTCTTTACTTGGGAGTTCTTAATTTTAAAAGCAATGTTTGTAATAGAAATCAGTTTGTCTATTGTGAATCCTAGCATGTACTTCTCTGAGATAAGAAAGTGATCTAAGGATAGATAGCTGAAATGCTCAAAAGCGTTCATCACCATCAGATTTTACATCCATACAAGCCTTTTGAAAGCTTCTGTTGAACTGCTGCATAGCTTGGAGGTGTTGGAAAACTCCAAGAGTTTGATCTCTCTTCTGCTCTACCAGCTTGTGAACAGCACAGAGTCCAACTTCTGGCCAAAGCCCTGAAAACTCTCAAAAGACTCTCAGGGGAAGTCTTGCTCTCCCCTGCCTTTGCAGTGGGCTGCAGGAACTGATCCCTTGGGAACATACCAGGATGGAGTCACAGTCACATCATGGGATATGGGATATTGTGATCCAGAGCAAGGATTTGAGTTGCCCCTTGAAGGACTGGCCTGGGTGAGTGGTGTGAAGTTTGTTCAAATGTTAGAATGGCATGAACCACTGCAGATAGTCCCATCCTAGATGAAATAATGGCTGTAGGTCTGCCCGTTCCATGGTGTCAGAGAAGGTGTAGCTACTCAGGGAGTTTGCAAGGCACAAATGGGGGAAACAGCCGACCCCACACTTCTGGTGCAAAAGGACATGTAGGAGGAACCCAGGACTGGGGTATTTTTCACTGTAGCTTAATGAGAGCCCAGCTAGGAGTTAATCAACCAAGCCTGCAACACGTGGTAATTGATGCTGAATCAGAACACACAGAGTCTATTTCATCCATCAAAGGCAATTTTCTTCTGTGAGGGAATACATACATTTCCTGTCTTGCATGTTGGAAGGAAAGCTTGAAGGTAACCTCACCTAAGCTATTAATTTCTGATCAGGTTCCCCTGGCCATTTTAGTGTCTTTGTCTATTTGTATCAGCTTAGTGAAGGCAGCTGGTGTTTATATATGCACTGTCTTGGGAAACAGACTGTGCTGTAATGTGAGGGCCAGGGCAATCTGGGACCATGCTGAGCTATCTGTTGTGCAGCTGAAGAATGGCTTGTTAACTGACAAAGGTTGTATTTAGCAACTCATTCATAAGAATTCAGAAACTATTTTTTTCAGCTGGCATATTTGCTTCCCCCAATATAGATTTGAGTTAGCCGTCAATTTGCCTCTGTTTTTTTCAGCATTCTTCTTGATTTTTTCAGATCAGCCAAAGCTGACAGCTGTTTTAAGCAGGTGGGAAACTAACTTCATTACTTCTGTCCTGTCAGCACTGGAATCTATATGTTTAAAAGTATATGCATACATATATCTATTTATCTACACACATATTTCATTTTACAGCATGAAATTATAAGGCAGGAAGTGTTCACTTAATATATCAAAGTGCTATGCACAAATATTGCACTATATCCTAAAAGCAATACACAGTAAATCACATATTTTTGTGTGTATATGACAAACTGTTTAAAGCTGGAGTCTAACCTACTGCAATTTTGGACTAATTGAAAGTTATCAATTAAAACTACTGAGCTTGTGTTTTGGCTCCCTAGTAAGTCAGACTTTTAAGGTCCTAAGATGTTGACTAGTAAAGAGTGTGAAGTCCTTCAGAACTTGCACACAGAAAGAAAAGCAAAAATAAGCAGAAATGTTCTGTAATAATGTTCCATTATCCTTACACTTTAATGCTCCCTAGACTCCATGAGATGCTTCTAGACTCGTTTTAGCTCCTGCCCCTCTTTGCAAATAAATACTTCCATAGTATGGACCAAACAGTAATTTCTCTTTCTTACTGGCAAAGGAAATATTAGCTGTGCTCTGAGGACCTGCTGTGCCATTACTGCTTCCCAGCACTCACCCTGCAGCAAGGAAGGAGGAAAGGGGATGCAGAAGACCCTATGGCTAAGCTGTCTTGCGTGTTGGCCAATGACCACGTGCCAAGAAGAAATGCTCTGCACTTCCCATGCTTTCTCCATATTACGTCTTCTCTGCCTGATGAATGGGTGGTGTTTTATCACAACCATTTTGGTGTGTTATTCAGCCCACTTGTTGCATTTTCTCTAGTGATGACAGAAGGTCACTCCCAGCACCAGACTCCATCCTCTTCCAGCTTTTGGTCGAGTGCTACTACCAAGCTCATAGCAACAGGTTGAGTGAATCCATGTACTGGTCTTGCTGCTGGGATGCCAAATGTGATTAATTCATACTAAGCCTTCGACTTTTGGCAGGCTTGTTTGGAGTGGCTTATTTTCAACTCTGCTTTTCAAACATATTCATTATGTTTTGACAATGCATAATGGCCACAAATATAGCTTCTTAACTTTGCTTTCATCACGCATCTGACAAGCCAGGTAATACTTTCATTATTTATGTGACTATAGTCATGGTCAGTTATGCTTCTTCTTATGGATTGGAGGGATCAGTGATTGGAGACAGTTCCCAACTAAGGGATAAAGGTCAGAGGAGGCGGTGAAGGCCTTTGCTGATGGCCTTCTGACAAAATATTTTGACTTGACTGGATTCAGGCATGTGCTCTGCAGTGCTGAGCTGGATGACTTTCAAAGCTCTTGGAAAGTGTACCCATGCCTCTGAGTTTCTGTGCCAATTTTCTAGCTGTTCTGCAGGTCAGAAGGGCAAGTTTCAAAAGTTCTGCTCGCAATGTGCAGAGCTGTAATTCATAGTGCGGGCCAAGTTAATAACTTAATTAATTTATTTATACACGGCCTTCAGCCACAGAGCATAAAACAAGAATCCTGAAGGAAGTGTCAGTGCATTTGCTTATGAAAAACAAGGCACAAACTGGCAATTTTTTAACCTTAATTCAACATCAATATTGCTGGGGGGGAAGGCTCAATGCCTATGGAAATTTAATAATTAGTGTAGCACTACAGAAGCAGTCTCAAGTGAAAAGCCATCATTGCTTAACTGATTTCTTGAAAAATTAGATAGGAATAGAAATGTGTATTGTGGCTTTTAATGCCTAGTTCTCCAATTATGGTGAAATCTGAAGGAAAAAACTCCAAACACCTTCAAAGATTTGTACATCAAATAAATGCTAACTTAACTGTTTCTTTTGCTTGAGAATAATTTTATTTTCTTTCAAGGCTGCACCGTTATTGGTCCTAGGCTTCTTATTACCACTGTGGCTTTCAGTGGTGTGTGTGCTTAAGACTGGTAAACACAAATATTTCTGCTGCCAAGAAAACCAGCATCATAAAATGCACATTTTCGAAGTTTTGCACCCCTTTGAATTTGCATATAGATGCATAAGTGTATTCATACAACCCCCTAAATCCTTTTTGACGTGCTTTTATTTTTCTTCTTGAATTTTTCTTCCTTTGCAACAAACATTGTAAAGACATTGGCTAGAAATACTTATTCAATAGGTCTTAGGTTTAGATCAAAGGAATCTGAATATTTTAGATCCAAAAATAAAAAAGGTGATTGCTTCTGTAAGCAATGGGCTGTGTGTAAAGAATAGCAAGATGCTAATTCTTTTCACTATCACTGACAACCCCCCCAAAACTGGACAGGTTTGGAGCTAGAGGGACTGGGTTATTGAGGCATGCTGAGCTACGACCTGTCTGCTGAGCCATGTCTCTTAGCTCATTTAATTTGCAAAGTCAATCATATTAGCCTAAATAATGACAAACACGGTGAAAACAGGACAAGAAGGTAGGCTTAATTTCCAAACTTCAGCTTCCCGTTTGATTCAGGACCACAGGGGCTCAGAAACATCTCAGGAACTTGTAAGCAGGATAGATACCTGTAAAGTGGCAAGAAATAGGTACTGCTAAAAGACACTGCACTCCGTGTGCTTCCAGGTCATGAAGCAAACAAAATATTGTGGAATGAGTAAATAAGATTTACAGAGCTGTTTTCAAGCTTTTTCTTCCAGGTCAGAAGACAGGGTAAGGATCCTTCCTGTCTTAGCCTAAAGTACAGGGTATCATCGGGTATTGACTACAAAAGGAAAAACATCATTCTGCAGCTATGCAGAACCTTAGAGTAACTTTAATACTGTGGACAGTTTTCATCTTTGCATCTCAAAAAGGTCAGAGTGGACTTTAAAAAAAGTACTGGGAAGGTCACTAACATGGGTAAGGGGATGATGGAGCTTCAGACTAGCTTGGGACTTCAGTCTGGGGAGGCTTTGGGACGTATGGGTGAGGTTTTAGTAATCATGTGGAGGTAGTGGTTAAAATTGAAGGAATCATCCTTCATAAATGTGTGTCTGGCAGGATGGTCCTTCTGTTTTTTCAGACCCAAATTTAGATAATTCCTGTGGAAATTATTTCATACTAGTGGCTCTTTGATCAAGTTCAAATTTACTGTTTTGTGGAAAGGCTGTGATTTCTTACCTTGGTTCTGTTTTTGCACAGATGTGATTGTCCTTGGTTAGTTCAAGATGGGCAGACATCATTAGGTTGCTGTGACTTATACTCAGATGGAGTGACCCAAAGGGTCCTGGTGACCTGCTTCCAGGGCTGATCAGGCTCAGGGCAGGTACAGCAATGTGATAACTGTCCCAAAGTAGGGCCACATATCGTTGCTGCTTGCTGTGGGACTGGTTAGTTTTACCAGGTGGCAGACATGTGCGCGTGTGTTGTGGGGAGGTCCTGGCTTAAGTTGCTCATTGGCTTGCACCACACAACTGAAAGAAGAAAGCTGGGAGAGCAGGTCCAGGAGCTGGGCAGGTGGCTGCAGGCACTGGACATATCTGGATTCCAGGTGATAAGCTGGTCCAGTTTCCAAAGCTTCTTTTCTCTGTCTTCCTAGTGGAAGGACTTTATAAACACCTGAAACTGCTCATCCCCATGAAAGTTTATGAAGGGAGAAATAGTTTTTCTGTTTGTCTGTTGTTTTCCCTTGGCTCAGATTTGTTATGCTCACAGGTGTTTTTTGAATAGGCTTAATAAAGGCTTGCTGACAACTGCAGAGTGCCAGGATCTCACTGAATTTGTGCAGTGTTGGAAGCACTGTGCAAGATGTTTAAAATCTGAATTGGGAGAACAAAACACGTGCCAGCACAGCATCCTTGCATAGGATACCCCTGGGCAGCTTCATTTCAGGGACAAGGATGCCCATTTACAGCACAGGATGAAAGCCAGGAACAGGAGAAGCACTTAGAAGTCGTGACAACTTGCTTATATAAAGATGATCTGCAGCCTCAAGGGAGATGAAGCAGGATTTCACCCACTTGATCTCCTGTAATCACATAGCATCTGTAATACAGTCTAGAAATGAAAGACAAATGGTCCCATGTCATGTTGCTCATCACATGGTGAAGACAACACTGAACAGCAGCTGAAACTTGATGGATGGATTTCCCAAAAATAAAAGGATAGGAAACTAAACTAATACCTTTTCTACCTATCTATCTATCTATTTATTTATTTATTTTGATTTTAATTATATTGGAGTAAGGCATGGCTGTGAGTATTTTGTCATCTGAACTAAGCTTTCTATGGGAAAATATGGTTATTCCAAGATTTGAGGCTTGTATCATTCATACTAGCAGAGTATTGAAATCAAGCAGTTCATTGATGTGACCAGGCAGAATGGGGTAAATTATTTCAGGTTAACAGCTGAAGGCTGTCTCTTCCTATATTCCAAAAGAGCTGGGAAAAAACCCTATGAACCTTTCCACTATATTTGTCAAAGATTATTTGTGAGTCTCCACTGGGCCTGAAATGCTTGAAGAGTGCTTGTAAGGTATTGTCAAAATGAAATGTACTATTGTGTTTAATTCTGCAAATCATATAGCATTATTTTGGTGCCTAACTGACTGATGTGTCGAACTAACTTGCAGCACAGCAGATTGTGGTTCAGAGGTTCAGGCTGGACTCTAAGAAAAATGACTTCACCAGAAGCATAGAGAAGAGGCTCATAGGGGCTGTAAGATCTCCAACCTTGGATCTTTTCAAGACCTTGCTGGATGAAGACATTCCAGACCTGAGCTAGTGATGGTGATGGTCCAGTATAAAACAGGAAGTTGAATTGAGTAATCTTCAAACAATATTTATACAGTTTTGTATAATGATTGCTTATGTTCTTAAATTGTCAGAATGGTCCTTCAAAGGGATTTGGCCTGAGGCAAGTATCAGTTTCCTGAACCATCCCCATGCATCACTTGGGAATTAGCCTAAGCCATTCCCAATAAGCAGTTTGGATGGTTCCACCATGTTTATAATGGAAAGAGAATTTTATAGCATGGTAATGAGGCATTTTGTTGGCCTCAGTGTTTGAGTGTCCAGAAAGCATATAACTAATTAAATTTACTAGGATAGATGTGTCTTGTCAAGGAATGTAAAGTGGCAACCAGTGCAGATGTGTTTCCTGTCTGGCTGTATCTCTGGTAAAAGCAAACACAGTGTGGCCATTTTGTTAGCTTTGATAGAAGGGTAACAAAATGAGTACTTATTTACTGGAGCACTAGGATCACTAGTTTATTACTTTAAAAGTTCTTTAAAGGATAAAAATGACAATCATTTATCACTCCTGTCAAGAGGGTAATCTAGTTGTGATCTGGCAGATATGTTTCTGAATATTCTGTAGCAAAATAAAATTTGTCATTGTCTTTATAGAGATGTAGTGTGATGTTAAATTTGATTAGGATGTACTGTAAGAGGGGATGCTGTCACATAATAACCTGATTTCTAAGACCTGAAGTTTATTGTCTTGAATTTTTGGCGACAGCTTTCCAATTAAATAAACATGAGACTCTGTTACAGTCTTTCTTCGTGGGTAGTCTAGTTCATGGACTCCAGGCTGCATATGTCTGCAAGCAAGGTGCTTCTCTTCAGATATTGCTATCATTTTACTTCTAAGAGGCATCACAAGAATTCTTTTTCTGGATCAGACCAGAATGTTTAGTCCAATATTTTGTCACAGGCCCTGTCTGGGCTCAGCATCAGGGGGAGCCTGATATTGTGGTAACCAGTGGACACAATGGTTGCTACCAGATGGTGAAGAAAAAAATCTGTAACTAGCCCTGCAGCAAGGGGTCTGGAGCAAGAGATCAGGGAAATTCACAATAACCATATTTAGACCTTGTTTTTCTGACCTTTACCAGTGGGTTTACATTGCATCCAAAAAGTCTCCTCTATTTTTGTTCATGTTCACCATTAGCAAATGCTGAATGTCAATGAGCTGTGTCTTTAGGGTGCAGGCTAAGAGGAAGTAGAGCATGGTGCCTTTGGGCACAGCTGGTCTGCATCACCGTCATGGGGGAGGGAGGCAGAGCAAGCTTGGCCGTGGGCAAAAGGTCATGCAAACAGACTGGTGCTCAGAGCTATGGGTAAATTCTGCGGCAGTCCTGCCTCAAATGGTTCACAGATTACCATTTGGGGCTGAAACTGGGGAAGGAGCATGTTTGTGCAACCACAGGCAGCTCTTGCTTCTAGCTCCCTTCTGAAGAAGAAACTTTTATTCGCATTCCAGAAGTGGTGAAGCCAGAGCAGTGAGGTTACACTTTCTCCAGAGGCACATATGGAGTAAGTGGGAGAGTTTTAGTTACAACCTGTCTCTTCTGCCTCCAGCCCTGAGTTTAGCCCTGCATTTAGCCCTGTGGTGTGCTGCCTTCCTCTTTGTTTCCTGTTTTCTTTATCTCACCACATCCACTTGGGAGAATGATGAAAATTGGACATCAGGTCTCCTCTCCAATTTCAATCCCTGTATATTAATTTAATTAGTGAAAGACTGACTTTTACTTTGGATTGTAATGCAGCATTCAGCTCAGCAGGGTTTGGGTTTTGTTTTTTTTTTTTTTCCAGTATTTTAGTCTTTTTAAAGTAAAGAAGTTTTTTGTAGTGGCACTTTGCAAAAGAAACATTTTCAAGTCACATATAATTATATTCTACAGTTGTCAAACAGAACAGTGATTAATTGGCTGTTCAATAACATGCAGCAGCAGTGTTATTGGTGCTGACACTGCTAACACTGATTACCTTTTACCTACAGTGTAATTATTGGTATTTTAGCAAAGTGCTGCATTTAATCCCATAAGAAAGTGCTGCTGTAATGTGGGAAAGTATTCTTATATCATAATAATTATCAAAGTTCATATGCATGTGAGTGAAAATGAACATATCAATCACCCTAGAAAGAAAATGGAGAATCACTCATCTTTTCTAAAATAAGTAGTTTTAAAAAAGTATGAGTGTGTTAAAGATACCTGACTCTTCTGTGTTCTGAAAAAGTTCTGAAAACATATTGTCTTCCCCCACTTTATAGAGTAATAGAAAGGCTATAAAAGAAGATGATGCTTGAATGTAGAGGGCAGCAGGACTTAATAAAGGCAATTCAACATTACTGAAACTGGTAAGTGGCTGACAGTATTCACTTCAGCGTGTTTTTCGTACCACCTTAAATTAAACATGCAAAATTTTTAGATGACTGTGTTTTAGCATAGGAAAAAATACACTGGAATAACTAAATGATCTCTTAAATTCTTGAGGTCAAGTTATGTTTTCTGTAGTGTTTTGAAACCTGGATGCACCAGGAAGGCTTATCAAAGAAAACTCCATGTGTGTTTTGTGCACCTTAAGTATGTGTTTCTATAGGTTTTTGGGATAAGAGTGTGGGGATTTGGGGAGTGCAGCACTCCCCTCAGACTCTGCACATACTTGCACACTTGTCACCTCTCAGCACTAGCGGCCTGTTAACCTGTAATAGGCCAAACAGAAAAGATATCTGACACCCTTTTCTATCTTATTATACAGGATCAGAGATGAAAATGCACAGGATAACATGATAGCAATTTAAAATGCTCAATACAAGATGTATAGGGAAAATATTGTGAACATCTTTTAGAATGTTGAATGGTTGCTCATCCAAAGTACTTCTTTACTAAGCATTTCAGTGAAAGGGTGTTTGCAAAACAATGTCTTTTCTATGTCTAAATATTAATGTTCATGTCAAAAAAGTCCTAGCTGCAGAGGAACAAGAATTGCTGGCTGGTTTTAGATGGTTGCTATTTGTCCACTGTTGTTATGCTTGAATCTCTAAAAAGATTCTGTCTGGGGAGGAGAAAGAGTATCGTGAAATGTAGCCAGTTGCATGCCAAACAGAATTAGCTACCTATTTCTGGATTACCTGAAAGGGGTATTTTTTTATATATTAAGTTTCTCTTCTTATTCTCAAGAATAACTGACATTTTCATACAAGACAGGATTGTTTACAAAGAGGATAATAGCTAAATGTGTCAGATCTATTCACAGTGAATGACTCAAACCAACCTTACTCATTTTTTTTTTTTTCTTTTCTTTTTTATGGAATAAAGAGCCATTAATAGATGGAAAGGAAGGTTTATTGTCCCAAACAAGATGCTGGTTGGAAACATAGCTGAATTCTTTCATATGTACAAAGCTGCAGTAAATGTGCAGGCATTTTATTTGGTACATAAATCTTTCAGAGGTACAGAATCAGATGGCAGCTGCCTGCCTTGCTATACTGTGTTATGAAATGAGTAATATTATCTGTGAACCTCAGATGTGATCTATATGTTCCTAACAAAGCAGGTACTTTTTCACAGCTTTAGTAAAATGTGGTAAATGTTCCAGACCAGAAGGTGAGTTGCTCACTTACTGGATAGTGGCAAGCAAACCTTCTTTGTTGTTAATTCTTCTAAATCCAAACATTAGGTAAGCTCAGAAGCTGACTAAACTAGAAACAAAGTTCTGTCACTTACTGACTCAGCTGGTAGCTGGTGGCAGAACTACCTATGTATAGGACGAGCAAACTCTTTCTTCTAGGCTTCAGTTTGAATTATTAGGTTGGAGATCACAAATAGCATAGCATCCACAGCCTCACACCCATCCTGCCAAAGATAGAACGATAAAAGATCTGAGAATCAGAGAGAATTAACATAAAATTTTCTGTCTGATTGAAGCTCACAAGGTATCTGCTGAATGAGCTCCTGCAGCCTTTCACTTGACGTAAAATAAGTGTGAACATCCCACCAGTTTTTCCGCACCTATGCCATATGCACAGAAAACCCCCCTGGTAAGAATCGCCTGTAACTTCAGCTCAGCTTTCCTTTTTTCCTGAAGTATTTAAAACTTCCAAGTTGCCTGGGAGCTTTTTTGGACCTCTTTTTGCAGGAGAGAAGAGTCACTCTTAACCCTTTGACATAATTTCTTCCTTCCCTCCACCCCGGCACTCTGCTCATTTAATTACTTTGCTCCTCAGCTAGGACAAAGTGAGCATTTGGCACCGGAATGGCTTAGTCCTGCTGAAGTGCCATCAGTTGGCTCTGAGGCTGTTGGACAGTGGAAGACAGAATACCTTGGGGAAGAGACCCTGGGGAGAGAGATCTTTCTGCTCTGGAGCCCTGATCTGAGGCTGGCTCAGTTCTGTAGAGACAGAAGCTGACACAGCAATGTGCAGGCTGTTGTCTTCGGCAAAATAGCCCCTGAAGTATTAAGTACAATCAACTTTAAGCCAGCAGGGCTCTATAGTTCATTTCCCAGTGGTATTCTACTCAATCATATGCTTATTTTTTTAATATGTTTCAGAAGCATGATAATAAAGAGATATATCTGCTATGCCATCTTTCACTTCTTTGAACAGAGCTCCTCTGGGCAAATTCAGTAGCATCTGTCCAAAGTGAAGCATGAAGTAAAATCAGACACCTCAAAACCAGAAAGAGAAACCATTTAAATGCTAAGGAGGCATAATTCTGAGTTTGGACTGATAAGTTCCCATATTTGGCACATCAGTTATTTCAATAGGTGGTTCAAAGATGAAGAAGTCCATGACCTGAGGCTGTTTAAGAATCAGTGGTGAAGTAGTTTAGCTAGCATGCTATTTACTTCTTGGTATTTCATATAATGAATGATTAAATAAAAATATATCTAATAACTTCCCCCTCACCATAATTTTAAACTATTTTCTCTTACTGGCTGATCTGTATTTTTGATTTCTTCCAAGGATTGTTTGTTGGCCTCACTTGACATTTGTTTACTGAGGTTTGAAAACAACCTCCTTATATTGATTCTGGTAAGAATTCTCTGTGTTATGAGATCTAAAACTTCTCCATTAAATGCAATGCTGAAACTCCTAGGTATTTCAGTAATCAGGGCTTTGGGGTAACTGTCAGTGTGGTGACATTAGTCTCAGGTCCCTGGTGCTAATACGCATCCATGGTGGTAGATTCAGGCCCTGGAGGAACATAAAGGGCTGTACCATAGAGTTTTCAAAACAAGAAAAACATGCATTATTTATCTGCCAGAGTGGAATTGGAAGGAGTTACAGTAAGGCTAGATAGTGCCTGAAATACACCCTTAGTGCCTAATCTTAGTCTAAATTATACTTGCGTCTGTCCCATTTGAGGAGCTGAATTTGAACCATGATTTGACAGCAGAAAAACATTTCTATTGACCTAAATAAGCATTTTTAATTTCTTGCAGACTGCAGACTCAAGGCATCTTGCTGTACTGATTTAACAAACATACTGGCTTAGCACAAACATTGTGGGGGGCGTTCAGAATCTTCACTGTGACTTCTGTGTACCTAATCTTGGTCAAAATCTTGGGCGTTATCTTTAAAATACCCTTCAGAAATTTGGACTTAAGCTGATCTGAAAGACTGTGTGAACACAAAAGATGAAACGTGGTTGGGAACACAGTTCCTTTAGCATTTTGGTGTCTGTGGAGGAGGCAGCTCCTTTGCTAGCTTTTTCCATGTCCTCATGTGTGGTCTATTATGTGCCCTACAAGCACAGCTAATTATTGAATTAGGCACACAGTTTTGCCTTCTGCCTGGAGTGGGGGTGAGCAAACACCAAGCAGTGTGTTGCTTAATGCAGTAGCAGAAGGGACATTGACATTCTGGGAACGAGAAAGCTGCAAGGATTTCTGCAGAAGAGAATGAGTGGCTGATGACTGCTCCCAAATCCCTCTGAGCTTTGTGCATCCAGCTGCTGAGGTTATGATGATGAGACTGGTCTATTAATAAAAGTTTTCAGAAATGTCAGTCAGCTTTGTTTAACAAACAGAGCTTACTGGCAAGTTTCATGGCATAATGGAATGGGAGGAGACTGAATATGACCTATGTGAAAGGTTTTTGGTCTGAAAATGGGTAAACAACAGCAATGCAGAGGGTATTTGTATGATTGAGACTCAGCTCCAAATTCAAGCACTCAGCTCCAAACCATACAATCAACTTGGCACTACTGTCTCAACACAAAATGGCCAAGCTAGCAGTGACAGTCCAGCCAGCATTTGGAGTTCAGATGCCACTGACTGATTCCAGAAGCAGCAGCCAAGAGATCTGAACTATTTGAAAGTGCTAGCAAGCACTTGGGCTTGGCTGGCTTCACTCAGAACTTGTTTCAGATGGACAGAGCTCATGGTTTTCCTCTGCAGATTTTATGTACTAACATTGCCATTTTGTGTCCTGGGATTTTGGATGCAGGCCCACAGATGAATTTAGCTTTTTCTGCAACTTTTCAAGCAATAGCTGTTTCATGTTTGCGAATTCTTTCACCAAAAAGGGAGTAAGGTCTACCAGCTGTTACTTTAGCACCAGCAGCACAGAGATCCGTTCAGATCTCTTGTCACTCTGTGTTGCAAGATTGCTGGAGGATGTTGCCTGACTGGTTTTGTCCAGCTGACTCCAGATGTGATAAAAGATGTGTGCTCACCCCTGCCAAGGGGTAAATGCAGAAGCCTGGTGAAAAGCAGAAAAGGAACCCTGCTTCGTTCTCCTTCTCTCTGCTTGTGCGGAATAAGGAGAAAAAGGGGTAGGCAAAAACATAAGTCCCGGAGATGAGTAATGGCTTGTGTCCTTGCTGACCTGCTCTGGTTCAGTGTAAGCTTCCTTCCTGTTACTCACTGCTAGGATGGAGAAACAAAATGCCCATTTTATTACGTTAGACAAAGGTCAGGCCAAAACTTGTAACCTGATTGCAAGGTCTGGGATGAGACTACACAGGCGTTCCTGTGCCTGCTCAAATTAGTGCTTATACACACTTTATACAACATTTTATAGACAGTAGCACAGAGGGGGGAAGAGATGCCCACTGCTTGGTAACATCCTTTCTGGGAAGTGGCAGAGCTGTATCCCACTATTTGCTATGAACTAGGTTGAGTAGCAGGTGGAAGCTGAATTTCCCCACAACCTGAGTGCTTTTGCTATCAGATTGATAGGGTGACAAGTGCCCACTGCTGTTTTACTGTGAGTGGCCCCTATGTATGCTGCTGCAGCAATCTGCAGCCTGGTGTGGAGTTAGCCTGCAGAGCTTGCCCCAAGGGACCTAAATACTTGAAGCAGGTAGGTGGTGCCAGGGCACATGTCACCATGGTCACCTTCTTCTTGGGAGGGTGAACTGGCTCGCACTGAGCTCTGTGTTGCGGAAACCAGGCTGGTTCACATCTGAAGCAACCTCTGTAGTCTCTGTACTATGTGGCAGCCTGCATATAAGTACCCCTTTTTATTTCAGTGTGATTATTGCAGAGAAATTAATTTGTAATTAGAAAACTGACTAGTTGCTAAACTTGAGTTATGTTCACACAACAGGTGCATACCTTTGGGGCTGGATTTTCTTTTTATAAACACAGATAAAAGCATGCTGAATTATTTCTCCCTCTTACTCATGCTAGCAATAAGGTATTGTCATTTTCGCTTTTTATTCCCTGGCCACCCATTACCACTCTGTTGTTTGACAGTCTCAATACACACAGTGAATAAAAACAGGGGACCAATTTAAGCATAGGCAGAGAAGCAGCTGCCTGTGGTAATAGCTGTAAGTGGTGCTAAAATGGCAATGGCAGAGGAAGGGCAGCATCCTGCTGCTGACTTTGCCAGGGCTGGAGCCTTGGAGAACCAGGCTTAAAGGAATCACGTGGGCTAAGGAAGCAAGGGTTCCTGCTAGGAAAAAGGAAACTGTACTCCTTAGATAGGATTTTTCAGCTGATGAGAGGAAAGACGTTCCTGCCCTCCATGTATCTTACCCCCAAAATGCACTGAGCCCTGCTCTGCCCCTCTGTTGCTCTCTCCCAGTTAATTTTGTCCTGAGAAGCCATGGGCCAGCTTTGAGAAATAACAAGATCATCTAACTATATTCCTTGTTATCTGTTTTGATCTTAAATAAAAATACCTCATCATTAAGAGCTCAGGCCTGTTCATCCTGAGTCTGTGATGAGAGGAGCCTGGCATTGCTTTCAGGATGTGGTCTGCATCTCAGACATCTGCGAGCAGGATGAAATAAATATTAAGAACAGGAGAAAGAAAATACAACTCACCACCACACTGTATTAACAAGCTATTAAAGACTGTATTTTCCTTGACTTTCATCCGTAGCATCAATATGATGCAAGTATGACCTAACAGAAAGAAGATAAAATCCTGTGGATTCTCAAAGTCATTGTGGATGCTGGCTATGCTGGTGAAGAGTTACTCATACCTATGGCTTCATAGTTGTTCTTCTGGCTCCTGCAGTACAGGATGTATTTTAAATTCCTACCACAAATCCATAAAGAAAAATATTTATAGCGCTTATGGTAGGTAATAATTTCAGATATTTATTAAAAAAACCCCAACAAACCATGCAATTCTTCTTCTAAAATAACTAAATTTCAAACCTCTACTTTTTAAAGAGGTCGAGCAGCATCACGAGGAGTTTTGGTGTTTAATATTATGTGTTCATAGTACTCTTGATATCAGCTAACATTTAAAAAAGCATCACTGCACAACTAAGCACCAGTGCATATTTTTAAGGCTGTTCAGGATTTTGATGTGATAAATCAGTTTGATTTTGAGAGCTTTTTATAGTAATAGGACAGTTTCCAGAGAGTTTGCTGAGTTTGTTCCACCTTGGTGTTTAGCTGGAACTTAATCTCAAAACATAAATTTGCAAAGGTTTTCCTGGGTCTGGATGTTTTCAGGAATTTTTTAGAAAAGGATGGGGCATCCACCTGTTTATATGACAAAAACACAGTAGTTTGGAATCTCAGAAGGAATATGTAAAGTTGTACACCCCAGAGAATTCAAGAGATATGAAACTTAGTATATCCTGTGGGTAAATTTTGCACCGCTGATTACCAACATGGAAACATTTTCTGAATTTTGCCCATTGGCAGAAGCATTTGTGAAATGACAGAACATAAAGACATTGTTGAATTAACATTATAATTGCTATATATATTTTTATAGGCTTGTTATGGCCATACTCTTAAGGAAATGGATTTAATAACAATTTTAGTTGCTTAATGCATAGCTCAACCTTGAAGTAATGTAGGTAACAGGTTCCAGTACAGATTAACTTTACCTGGTCCAAAAATGCAGTTATAAAACCTAAAACTATGCAAAATAGCTGGGCTGGCCTACAGTACAGAGGAGGGAATGGGAGATGCACAGGTCTGTGTGCGCTCCAATCCCTGTGCAGAAGATGGGTGTTTGCCTGCAAATGCTATGAATAAGCAGTATTTTGCTTTGTGGAAGACGAATTGCCACTTTTTAACGCTGGTGTTGTCCCCGAAAGGACCAAGTGTGGGTGCTGGACTGATCATGGACCTGCTGTCATTGCATTGTCATTAGCATTGCACCCTCAGGCAGTGCCAATTTGGTGTTTGCAACCTCAAGACTTTGGTCTCCCTGTTGGTGCTTGAGCTTAGCATCACTACTGAGTTATCACAGTGGAAAAGTGATCCCGAAAATTTCTTGGGAATGCATAGCTCACTGCATTTGGACCTTTTCATATAACTGAGATGCTATTGCTAATCATTTATTTTGGCCTAGATGGGACAGATATTGCTATGCTATCAATAAAAGTCTGACTCTTGAGGGGAAAAGAACAAAAATTTGTCTTCTATAGGTAACTGTTTTTATTTCAAGAAAGACAATATTTATAAATTCTTATTTCAGTAGCAACTTCTTCCTTTTTTAAATGTCTGCTAACAGAATTAAAAAAAAACCCCAACTGACCAACCAACCAAACAAAAAATCCCACCAAAAAACACCAGCAGAAAATACCTGTAAGATTTCCTGACCTTGGTTATGACTATGGCTACTCCCCTTGGGTAATTGAATTGATCAGAAAACACACCCTTTTCTACCCCCCACACTTACCTATCTTGCCACTGAGCATTTTTGAGTTCATATGCTTAATCTTAGATGGCAGAAGTTCTGACTATGTAGTTAATGAGAAGAAATTGGTGCAGGAATACCTCAAGGTACTGAAATGGCTGGGGAAGGACACAGGGTGAGGGTGGAAGAGCCCAAACAACTGCCTTATGGACATTATTGCCAATAAAAATGTATTATAAGTGGGTTTTCTGAGGTATGAAATGTCTTGGGCAAGCAGAGGCTGTGTAAGATCCTTCACAGCTGGAAATGTTCTCACTATTTTGGCATAAGCAGTAGCTTCTATGTAGGCAGTTCACTCTTAACAAACAAATAATATTCATGCAGATGAATAATAAGAAGTATCTTTCTAGTCCTTTAAAGTTTCCCGTCTGCCTTGGAAACTTTCATCAAAGCAAGTGAATCTCTGAAGTTGCTGCTGGGTTGGGTGACAGGGTTGACTAGAAAAACAACAGCTATCGAGGTACTTTATTTTTCTCTGAGACCTTTGAGGCTCAGCTGGGCAGCAAGAGTGGGGTTTGGTACATGCTGTTCCTACTTATACTATGTTGTCATATTGTGCAGTTATTTTTGAAAATGAGTCCTGCAAAAGGAGAGGATATGCTGAGCCAAGCTGGAACATGCATAGATCAGAGTAACTCCCTCTCCACTTGCCTGTGGAGCCATGTTGTAGCTCTGGCCTAGGTTTAATAAAAAATGAGTTTAAATTCTACAGAATTTAAATTATTTTTGTAATTAAATTTAATTTGCATAGAGGGTAGATCAAGTATGTTTAGTCCATATGTGTTCTGTGATACTGAGACTTGTGGCCAAAGAAATAATGCTGAAGAATGAATCCACTTTCTCTGCCTGTCACAAGGCAGGGATATGCGCAGAACAGCGGAAGAGAAGCAAGGGGACAAGGTATAGATAATGGCCATAATGTCTGTGAAAGCCATCACACTTCCTACTCGACCCTCATAAATTTTGAGATGAGCTCCAAGAGCATGCAAGCAGAGTTTGCATGATCTGCAGGACACACTTTCTTCCAAAAGCTGCTGCAAAACCAAACCTGATATTTCAGCATATTTTGAATGTCATATATGATTTATGAAATGAGACTTTAAGCCTTATTTCCTTTTATTACCGAATAAAAGTTTCTCAAATGCTTATTAAGATAACCTGAGAATCAAGGAGGAAAAACAATGAATCACTTGCAAAGAAGAAATGAATCTTTAAGAGAATCCTGAAAAAGAAGCATTTATCATTCATGCTTCTTCATTTATCTCCCCAGGCTGAGTTACAGTCCCATCTGTGTGACTGATTCTGCCTCTGAACAACATTTTTCCCCACCTCCTGCCTTCCTTTTCCCGAGTTAGTCATGGCACCTGCCCAGAGAGTTGAGTAACTGGAGCTCCTTTGAGGTGATGGAAGAGAGAGTTTCTTTCTCTTCCCCTGTTACCATTCATATTGCAGCCAGTTCAGAGAGTGAATGCAAATCAATACTCTCAGCTGCTGAAATCAAACAAACCTTATGGGCTGTTCTCCGTTGTCTTTCATGATTAAGTCATTTTCCAATAGTGGTTTCTTAGGCTGCCATTACAATAAGAAAAAGAACAATTTCTCCAAGTGAGGAGCTGAAAGACAAAACCCAATGATGTTAAATTTTATCCTGATCTTCACCCAGAAACACCTGAATGTAATGGTTGCAAGCTAAAAATATTGAGACTTTCTTAGGCAGTGTGGTTTGCATGCTATGGCCGGGTCAGGTGCAGGGTACTTATTCCTGTCACCCAGCTACCTCCTTGTGAATGATCATCTGCTTGATCTTTTTAGTCTCTTCTCCAGTTTAAAACTATTTTGTTCCTATGAATCTTCTCTCTCTGATTACAAAAGCACTACAGAAAAATAAATTGCTTCCTGTGCTCATCTGTATGTTACCTCAGAGACTGATTTTTTCCAGCTCACAGCATCAGTAAGAAACTGAAAAGTTCGGAAGTGTTTCTGCAGTGTGCTAATGGCTAAGCTTCTGCTTTTCATCCCACTCAGTGCAGGACTGTTCTAGCTTTGCTAGTAATTAATCTAGAACTATGTTTGAAAAAGACAAGAAAGGAAGTGGGGCTCTAAAAGGTTAGCTGCCCACCCTCAAAAATGTTACCTTGAGTTTCTGTGAGCTCCAGCCCTGGGCTCCCTCTGGTATGGCACTTGAGAAAGAGCTATCAAAAGTAAGTGGAGCTCCTCCTCTGCACTAGAAGTTTGTGAGACTCCATGTTTCTTCTCAGTCTTCATTAATAATAGAAACCTGCAGAAAAGAAAAAGGACACTTATAAAGTGTCCTGTTTATTTACCACTGATGTTGGGCATGGGGATATGTGCAGTCAGGAAGGCGTCAGGTTCCTGGGGTTGCCATGACTGCTCTTTGGAGAAAAGAGTCCTCCTAAGTATTCTGCCAATTTTGGAATAGGTAATCAACAATTAAATTGCATTAAATCTGAAAATAGGAATTAAAACCCGGGTTCTGAAAGTATTGGTTTGGGGAAGAGCAATTCAGCACTTAGCTGAATCTCTGTGTAAGAATTAGAGCTTAGTCATCTGAAGATGACCTGGGGGATTTTTTGGGATTGATTACCTACCAGACCACACTGGCTATTCTTTCTTCAGAAAGAGCTTTGATATTGAACGTTGTCACGTAACTCCTGTGCAGTGCACACACACACAAACACACACAGAGGCAAACCTGGTTTGTTTCTATAATATAATGAAAGTATCTACCAGTTTTTGACAAAGGATGCTCTGAACTTGTTCCATCTATTGATCTATCTATCTTGAATATGTTCTCCCTTACCTTGGCCTTGCTTCTGCTGTCAATACGTATTTTTCCACTGAAAAGTGCTTCTTTTGAGAGTTATTAGAGTGCAACAGAGCCAACATCCACGTCTTTGCCCAAGGCCATAGGTGAAATACTGAAGTGAAGTCAAAATCTACCATGAGTTCTTGAAAACTGAAGAAATATTCCTTTGAAATAGCCTAATGACTGATCTTTGCTGAAACCAAAACTACTTCTTAATTATCCATACCCCTTATTTATACCTTAAAGTAACCACAATGGCAAACTTACCACTGAAACTAGTGGTGACTTTGACGTGTAAGACTACACCACCGTAGCAGCTAGCAAAACTCCAGTGCAGCAGAATATATTCTTCCTCTTGTGATTTTACATACTAGTGATAGCGCTAATATGAATTAAAATCTCCCAAGGCTGGATCCAAGCTCTGCTGCAGGCCTATTCTGTGTCCCATTTCACAACAGAGATCCCACATACAAACGCAGTGGGACAGAAACTTGTACATAGCATGCACTGATTATCTGGGGCTATATTCTATTGCCATTAAGATGGTAATAAAACTGCTGGCTATTTACTGATAGGGGAGTGAGACCTAGGAATTCTTGTTTTTACTGTTATATACAAATAAGAAATAAATTTATTATGCCACTATAAGTTCAGTTGAAAAGACAGATCAAAAGGCATGGTACCACAATTATTAATAAAAAAAACCCCAAACAGTAAGTAAATAGCCAAATAGTAAATCATATTTCAAAATATATTGACTATATTGATTGGACAGAAATGGTCAGGATGGGAGAAACTCCATGTCTTCAAACGGAAGAAAACCAAATAATGACAGTTTTCACAGCATACCTGGCAAAGGTACAGCTATACTTTCATCTAATTTGTTTTGCTGTATTTTTAAAATACTGAAACATGTATAAAGGCTTGAGGAGATGATCTGAGTTTACGCTATGTCAATATAGATTTTATACCTATACTGTAGCCATCACACAGTACAATACAATACTACAATATTGTGCCCCAAACCATCTCACATAAGGTCCTCTTTCTTATAGTATAGTACCATTTTCCCCCCTAAAATGAAACCACAGAAAAAAAGCAGTTGATATCTTCTAATCAATGAAGCTGCCTCATCTACTTGCCCTGTACTACCATGTCCATTTGTGTCTATGCGCATTTATGTGACCTATTACTGGAAAGGGACTGTCAGAAGGCAGCATTTGCAGGAGCAAAGAAGAGAGGTTTTAGGGATATGAAATCAGAGCAGACATTCTAGTTATCCCATTAAGACGAGATGTGACCTTGAAATGGAAGGGTGATACTTGGAGACTGACATTTGATTTCCCAGTGTGCTCCCAGCACGTTGCAATTTGCTACAAAACAATGAGTAGCATTCATCTGAGGCTAGAAGTTTCTTTCGGAAGTGCACAATATGCTGTGAAAACAGCAATTGCATTTTATGACTTGCCAGGCAGTCTTTCAACATGCTAGTGAAATTATCAGAAAAGGAATAGGCACAGGCTTATAAATATTGCATGAGAGCTGTATAAACAAACAAACAAAATCTAGGGTTACAGACATATTACTCGTTTTATTAAAGCAGTATTTATTCATACGTTAAAAAATCACATTGAAATATTAGTTTGGTCTAAGCTGAGAAAACTGAAACAATAGCTGTTCTGGTCTCTATTTTCAGCATCCTTTCCCTTATCACTGTACAGTTCATACACTACTGTGAGTATAATTCTTCCTCTCAACATGACTCTTTGTGTTGTGGGAAATCTTCAGCAATCCTCTGCCTGGCCTCAGCTCAGAAAAGGAGCTGTTACTTGCAGGGCATGTTGGTTCCTAGAAATGATGGATGCTCAAAGCTCAAAAGAAAGGTGGGAAAAACCCCAGGGACAAGAGCTTGGGTGCTCTTGGAGGTGAGCAGAGGTGAGATTTTTGCCCTGCAGAGCTGTTTTCCACTCAGTGGATTTTGATCTTGCACTTCCAGTGGCTCTTCTGTTGCACTTTCTGGGAAGAAAATGGCATTTCCCTGCAGTGATGCTGCCATGTTTGGATACGTGCATCATCAATGCATGTCTCAATTTTTTCACCTGATTTCAGTGAGGCTCTGTTAGCAGATGACCACTGTATTCTACCTGTTGCCCCACCAGGAAGCAGCCCATCCCTGGCAAGTTCTACTATGCGAGAACTCTGTGAGCATTGCCAGCCCTTTCCCTGGGCTCATAGCCTACAAGGTCACATCTTCACAAGCTTATCCTTTGCCAGTCAGGGACACCAGTCCTGCTATGAGGTACTCATCATCCCACCATCAGTAGCTTCTTTTTAGGAATTTAAAACAGAGGATTAAAATCTCCCCCCTTTTCTGTTGTTGAATTTTTGTTGGAGCAAGCTCTAGAAGAGACAGATTGCCTCACCTGTGAGAAATAGGGCAGGCTGTGTTTTAACCATGTGTTCCTGTTGATTGTTGCTAAGGACTGTAAGGCAATGCTCTTCTGCTTGGAGTTTGTGTCCTCAGATCCTCTCCTGAAATTAGCCACTTACACTAGCTCTCCCTCATGAAGGTGGAGCTGATGTTCTGCCCAGTACCCTCTTTATCTGGCAGGTGAGTTATTAGGAGCTGGCAAATGCTCAGTGATGGACAGAAGGGAGTTGGTAGAAGCTATCCCATTTGGGATTAAGTGCTGCTTGTGCCCCAACGCCCCAGGCAGCTGCCAAGTCCACTGGCTCTGGGGTGTCCCCTGGCCTTGGGCAGGAGCTGGGGGAGTAAAATTAGTAGCATACGGCTGCTGAGGGCAGGTAAATGGAAAGAGAGCAGCATGGAGATGCTCTGTGCACACTCCAAGCTGTGAGTGCTGTGGGTAGGCCCAGGGAGAAATGCAAGTTACTGGACCATGGCCAAATCCACACTGGGGCTGGAAAGAAGCTGGTGACCACTGATGTATGTGGCAGCTGTAGGGACTACAGGAAAATTGGAAGGGGTTTAGGGGTTTCATTGAAGTCTATTCAGAGTTTTAGGGTTTGTAACTTTTTTATTTGAAGCGTGGGCTTGTTTCAGGAACATTTGAGGAAGTCAGAAAACTGCCAGATTTCACAGAAGAAATGTAAATGTTCATCATTAGTATTTTGCATCTTTGTCTTTCAGGGTTCTAAACAGGCAGTGAAACTATCAGCTCCAGAAGGGTAGGTTTGTTGTTTGCAGTTGCTGTTTGGACAGGTTTTTCACTTTTGTAGCTTTATCCACTGAGACCTTTAGAATGTAGCAGGTCTACTGATACGGAGTGAACTGCATGTCACACCTTCTCAGGCCATTAGTACCACTGGGCTTTTGAAAGCCAGGGTTGTTCTGTAATTATTTTCCATCTCTACATGGTTGTAAAATGCTGTTATTCAATACAAAATGTTCTTAAAATGTTTCTGGACTGTTTCACTAGTAATAATAGATTATTTTCCCAAATAAGCAAAGCAGAAGTGAGCTTCAATGGCTCTGAAATTATTACAAAGGTAATTATATTAGCTCCACTAATGCCAAACAGCATTAATAGTTATTTTTTTGTGTCCAATCTAGTTATTCATTTTCTTTAATAATTTACAATTTGATGTAGCCATGGCACCGCTTTGCTTTGTACTTAGCAATAATAGTACTGTAGACAGGAAGCCGGCCAGGGAATGAGCAATAACACCTAAAATCTGAATTCGTGGCTAAGAAGAGAATTTTGAGTGCAAAAAACCAAATTCTGCCAGGCCAGACTACAAGGAGGGTGAGACTAAATGCTGGAGGCAGGACTTCCCTTCGTTGCATCCTTTTGCTGGCTCCCTGTGTTTAGGGAAGGTAAAATTGTATAAGCCTTAAATGTGCTAAGTAGATAAATGTACATGTTGTCCTTTGTAGTTTTGTTTAGTCTTTAAAATAAATTTTAGGCAGAAAATCAACAACTCATAGTGAATCTCCTGTATTCTGTTTGTACTTTGAGACTAGGGAAGAAGTTGAAGTTACCTTCAAACCCCTACCCTGCCATGTTTTTTTTTTTACATTGAAAAGCAAATTGTCCAATTATCTTCTCAGGAGTCAGTGTTTAATGATATATTATTAACTACTTGCCCTTCTCTTCATTATTATTATCTCCAGACTTAACTCTTTGGCACCAGTAAATTTTTTGCTTTGGTTTGAATAATGACAAGAAGAATGACTACAGGCTCAATCTGTTAAAGTATCTTCTCTGTAGCAGTGAAACAGTGCAGTATTTGCACTACAATGAAAAAAAAAAGAAAAAGAGGAAAAGGTAAAAAGCTTTGAATTTTCAATCTAGACAAACTTGCTTTATGCCAGGGCCATTTCTTGATTATGATTTTACTGACGGGAAAGGAAAACTCTTTAAGATTTCTTTTAATTGTTGAGTAAAAAAGATTACACACCTTATACAGTGTCAGTAGAGAATTAGTAAGCTGCTGTGGGAGACTTCATGCAGGATGCTGATGTTTTTTCCAGTAGAGGGCACTGAAGAAATATAACCAGATCACTAGTTTATTACCATGGCGCTCTGAATTGGAAGCACGAAGGGCTAGTTTATTTCACAGCAATGCCTATTCTCTAAGGCTTTGTAATCTGAATGCATTTAAAAAAAACCTGCACAGGCTGTTAATAAACATCCAAACATTCTTATCTAAATGCAATGTTGCATTCCTCTTTTGCAAGGTTTTAACTAAACTCTCTAGACTTGAAATGTTGAGTACCCTTTCTGTAATCTGAGTGCTAAACTACCTCTTTTTTTTGTTTCTTCAGTTCCAGCTTTAATGAATACTTTTATCATGGAGGGACACTGCACAAGAAAGCACTAATTTAGATGTGCCTAGTTCACAGGCGACTTTAGTTTCTGATTGCTAAACGAACCGATGTACACTGCTTTTCTGTATAGTGGCAACAAAATATTGCTTGAAATTATTAGGGGAAAATGTCATGTTACTTAAAATAATCTGAATATTAATTTTAATTTGGGACTAATTAAACAAATAAGCCTTACAGAAAGTTCAGCAGCGTTCTTTAAAATGAAAGAACAATCAGAGAGAAAGGGAGTTGGAAAAGTGCTGTGAAAATTATCCAGCCCATCTCTTATAACAAGCCCAAATTTTATCTGTTAGATGTGTAAGAGTCTTGCTTGGCTGCTTCCTTTTGGCAGCTGTACCAAGAATAGCTTTTGACACCAAATTTCAAATTCTGGTCAGATTTGGCTGAGATTTAAATTTAATCCCTCATCATTAATTTTCTGGTGGCATTTGTGTATTAATTTGTTATTAGATAGCACCAGAAGCAAGTCTTTTTTAATTTTAAATGCTTCGTTTCTGGATTGTTGGTGGTATGTTCCTTATATGGTTAACTTTGAAGGCAAATTTTAGCGAACTCTTTCCTATTTGTGAGACATGTGTTGCAAGTTGGTTTTAGGTTAGACCTTCTTCCTCCATCCCCTGCCCCATGGAGGATTGAGCCTAACCTTGTACATGGAGTCTAACATGAGATCCTTGCTTAGCCCACATGGCTACAGGGCAACAGAACTAATAAGATTTACCTTTTACTCATTTAGAACTGAAGATTGATATGGTTAAGCACAAAGAAGCTCATCTTGCTGAGCTAACACAGAAGGTGGTCATTCAAGGTAGGCACAATTTCTCCTCTACCCATTTCCCTTTCCAGGGGATAGGTAACAAACATAATTAATTAGGCATTTCTTTCCTTGCTTTGCAAAAGCTGCCAATGCTGTGGGCATAAACAGCTTCTCTTCTGAGCAAACTTACTAGTTTGGATAAAATTATCCATAGTTAGTGTGAAGAATGTCACTGGGACCAGCCATGTTGCTCACTTTTAATAGAGACCAGTGTTTATATTTTATTGATTAAGCCATAAAGAGGTGTTTGGGTTTCAAATGAAAATGAAAGCAAGGGAATGTAGTGAAACGAATCTTCCTCCTACCTTCCCTCTGCCAGTGGAAATACCCTCAGTCCCCCACGTTCCACTTCATGGTACCCTTTGTCCCTCAGTGTTTTTCTGCCTCTGTACTTCTTGTTCCCTCCATGTAGCCTGTCACTACCACTATACTTTCAATCCTGTCATGTTCTAAGCAACCTTCACCATCACACCTCTAGATTTATCAATGAAGTTCTTCCTCACAGTTCATCCAATCCCTCTTTTAATGTCTTCTAGTAAAATTGCTGTAGTTTTCCCTATCATTTCTCATCCACCCTGCAATACCCTAGCCTATCCTGTGGTCATTGCCACTCCCCACCTCCAGTCCCTCATTCTTCCATGTTCTCACTACAGTGTGGCAGATTTCCCTGTTCCTCATTGACTGCTGTTGGCTGCTGTTGGAGAGCTAGCTGTTTGTAACTAGTGATTCTCCAGAGAACATACATATGTTCTTTGACCTGCCATTATGGAAGTGATGCACATTTGTGTCAGACTGCTGGCCAGGAAACCCTGTGTTCTGGCTGGAAATTACTGGTGCTGTGCTTGACACCTTGACAGACAGACAGTGTGCATGTGCAAGCTTTTCTCCAGGACTTGCTTGGCAGAAACAGGGGATGAATTCAGGTTGAAGGATTTTACCCCAGAAATATAATCTCAGTGCACACCAGAAGTGTGAGAAGATTACACTAATACTCTGGTGATGGGTGAGCTAGTTGTATTCACTTGCAAATACAGTACCTTAACAACCAATATTTTTATTATTGGGTGGAAAACTTTAATCTGAATAACAGATAATCAGGGTGACAGCAAGTATTGTGGTGTTATAGAAACATTCTTTTACACTCTTTCCTCTGTGGGGCAGGTCAGCCAGTGGTCTTCCCCCATCTGCAGTAACTTTTCACTGCAGCCTACAATTTTAACTGTGGTTGCATAGGAATGCTTGATTGAAGGTGAGCTAATATGGTGGTGTTCCTGCTCGCTGATCCTCCCACTGTGGGCTACCCTGGTGTGACCTCTTTTTTTTGTTTGTTTTGTTTTTGAGGCTGCACTGTCACAGAAAAAAAACTTGTTTGAGACATAACTAAAGTTGCAAAAGGATGAACATTTGGAATTAACTCTGTTGTGCAGCCCCATTTCAGTGAAACACCGACCTGCATTATTACTCTTCTCTCTTCAGTCCTAAAATCTCTCCCTGGCATTTAAATGACAGATCAATCACTTCAGCTCCAGGCTATGAAATCCTTCCTGCAATATTACAGAGCAGGTAGGTTTTCAGCTCAACATTCTTTTCAGCACAATGATTGCAACTTGCAATTATAAATTTAATCTTGCCTTATGAAACTGTAAGAGCCTATTCTGGTGTGGAGATCTACATGCTATGAATTTGTGCTTTCTTCTAAAATATATAGATTCCTAAGCAATGCAGCACTTTATTGATATGCAAAGGTATTTTCGTGGTTTAACCCCATCTCTTGTGGCAACTAAGACACAGTCATGTGCGCACTCCCATCCATGGGAGGGTGAGATGGGGGAGACAATTGGAAGGCTAAAAGTGAGAAAACTCATGGGTTGAGATAAAGACAGTTTAATCAGTAAAGGAAAAGCCATGCACACAAAGCAAACCAAGGAATTCATTCATCACTTCCCGTGGGCAGGCAGGTGTTCAGCCATCTCCAGGAAAGCAGGGCTCCATCATGTGTAATGGTGACCTGGGGAGAAAAATGCCATCGCTTTGAATGTTCCCCCCTTTTCTTTTTCTTCCCCCTGTTTTATATGCTGATCATGATGCTATATGGTCTGGAATATCCCTTTGATCAGTTGAGGTCCGCTGTCCCGGCTGTGTCTCCTCCCAACCTTTTGTGCACCCCCAGACTACTCGCTGGTGGGGTGGGGTGAGGAGCAGAAAACAACTGAAACATCACTGTATTATAGACACTGTTTCCAGCACAAATCCAAAACATAGCCCATACTAGCCACTATAAAGAAAATGAATACTACCCCAGCCAAAACCAGCACATTTGTTCTGGTGAAGCATGATTGAATTCATAGCTGGAATAGAATGACTTATCTGCAAAAAATAACTTAAGCAGCACATGCCTTCCCTTTACATACGTATAATTTTGAGCATATCCTTATTTCTTTGCCTTGATTTGTTATTCCAAACAGTTCAGCCATAGATTTAGTTCTGTTGATCTGCCTGGGATCTGTGCCTAGATCTGGGAGGCCTAGGAGTGATGCTGGTGCTGGGGATGCACTAATGACTTGCAACTGGTCAGTGAACTGATGGAGCTTTCTCTGCTTCTTATGAGATCCATACTCACAATTGCCAATCTATACCCTTGTTTGCTTGACTCGTTGTGTAATGTACTGCTTTGGATTGCACTGCGAGGAACATCTGTGTGTTTTAAGTTCTGTTATACTGGCACTCCCTGTGACTCCTGCAGGTAACCAATGTCTAGGTCCTATGGGCAGCTCCCCTTGGAAGGAGGAAAGGCTTATCCCTCCATCTTGAGAAAGCATTCACAAAGTCTCACTTGAACAGGGAAGAAATAAAAGTGAAATAATTTATTGGTTTCCAATTTTAGGCTTCTTTAGAAGCAACACTGTGTCAAAATGCTTCTTTTGTTTTGGGGCACATTTCCTTTTGTTGTTCCTTGGGTGTTTTTTTTTTGAAAGCTTTCCTGTTGCTGCTTCTGTTTGCAGATACACACATCTCTGACAGGGCCCAACTCATGCAGCTCAGTTTCTGGGCAGCTGTGTGCAGGCTTGTTTTGGATTGCTATGTCCTGCTGAAATGAAATCACAACTTCTGCCCAATCCTGCATGAAGGAGAGGTGTCTAGCAGTTTTCTCTTGCTCCCCAAGGGAATAAAGCAAAAGTTTTTGACAAACTAAAAGAAAATAGTTCAGACCATGACCAAAACAAATTAATTCAGTCTTTGCCAGCTAATTCACTCAGTATTCAGATGGTGCTATTAATTTCTACTGTTAGTGGAGATAATTTATGCATTATTTGTGTGATGCTGAATAGAAGAATAAAACTGAAAAATAAATAAAAACAATAAAAAAACCCCAGAATATGTAATGATACTGAATAAAAGAATAAAAGTGAAAAGCAAATAAAACCAATGAAAAGCAAATATTCAGAAAATGTAAAGAACATTCATCTGCTTATGAAGCCTGTAATCCAGCCCAATCCAGTGCAATCCAGACTATTCACATAGTGAGGCTATGCCCTGCAGAAGGTAGTTCTATGCTCCATGTATACCAATTTTTCCATGTTGATTATAGACAACCTCAGAATGCTGTAGGAATGTAGGAAACTCAGAAAGCCCCACTTATCGCATTTTGTCTAAACATGTCCAATTTAGGAGAAAATTGATATTTTTAGAGGAGGGAATTAAAAATGGCTTAAAAAAGGCAAGGAGTCAAGTTAAATTGATTGGTTTTCTTCTGCTTTCATCAATCAACTCCTGTAGGATTCAAAAGAGACACTGCAATATTAAATCAAACTCTTCTGTAAGTTTACTTTTGAGCATATTTATGACCCTGCTTCTGATAATGAAATCTTACAGATGTTTTTTGAGTAATACACAAAATAGCTGCTATATCCTCAAAGCAGCAGTATTTTACAAACTAAAATTGAAAGGATTTCCATAGGCTGACTGGGAGTAATACAGCTGAATTTTCTTCTCCCATTTCAAAATTAGGTTTCATGTCTGACATGGTTTGTCAAGGCAGTTTCCAAGGTGTCTTGAGCAGGTATTTAAGCAAATCAGGATGGAGAGGATGGAACTATGGTTTAGGTTGTAGTGAAAAGGAACTAATCTGATATACCTTCCATGTAAGCTTTGCGAGCTACTTGCTTTCTTTGTGTCTCAATTAACATTTGAATAACTCCCTGTCTTGTCTAGTGTGCTGATAAAGATTTAATAGATGGACAGACACTGTAAGCATCTGTTATATGATAAATATTATATGGATGAAATCACATAATAACTCTCTCCCACCTAATAGCTGGTCTACTATGAAAATCAGACTTTTTCTGAGGATGGACAGCAAACTGCTGTCGAGGTAGAGCTCTTCCAACTTCTTTTTGTAAGAATAAGGCTTTGGCTTCCTATCCTTTTACTGATGAAGACAGCAAGTAATATCTATGGGGTTTACCTTTTTTGTCTTCAGTTATTGCTACTAGAAGTCTTCAGCTGGGAATTTAAAGCTTGAATCTGAATTCTCACAATTGCTCTGTCTCAGTTTTGTGTTTTGGTTTTTTTTCCTGTATTGCTTGTTTTCTTGTTTGTTTTTTGTTTCTGTAAAGATTTTTAGCAGTGAACACATCACTGCTAAACTCTTAGTTTGACTAAGATAAACTTTGTCCCAAGAGAGAGTTTAAACCAGTCCATATAGAATGGACATCAGTAATAGCAAGATGTAATCTATACTAATTAAAACTTACTATAAATAATGTATTCATGAAGCAGCGCAGGCTTAATTCTAGGAATAGCTGGGTTAAGGGTACGTCCACATGGATTGTCCCAGCAGTGGGAAATAAGTCGGAGTCCCCAGCAAGTACACATGTACATCCATGTGAGAAAAAAAAGGTCAGGAAGGTTCTAAGGGGACATTTCTTTTCCTTTTTATTTTTTTTTTTTTTTTTAAGTCAGCAACCTTTTCCCTGAGCATCTGAATTTTAGAGGCTGATAATGCTGGGACAAAACAGGCATATAATATGGCTTTTTTTTCTCCTCACACAAGCTGTGTATAGCTTATATACTTATATAGCTATATATATAGCTATATACTTAGAAAAAAATTCTGCTGTGTTGTATAAGGCAAATTACAATTGATGCTTCCTGTATTTTCACCAGGGATTGATGCTGGCTAAGGACCTCCTGAAAATTATTTTGGCTAATCTGCCAAACAATTTTGAATTGGCTGAGCCTGCAGTTTGTCAACAAGTAACCCTTCATCTGTCCTGTAAATCTGGCATTACTTTTCACAGCCCTCATCTTTTGAAACCAAGTTGCTTATAGTTGGTATAAGCCTAACAATAGGGTGTCAAAAATATAGCATAAAAATCTCTAGAAATATCTTCAAGTAACTTCTAGACCTAAAACTTTTCACTTTTTTGTCTGATATCTCAAGAAACTTTAAGTCTGGTATTCTCTCCATGAAATAAAATTTCTGCTTGTGGGATCAGCTTGGATGAGAAGTAAAGCAAAGTCTAAAGTTCCTTGATGTTAGGGAAATTTACAATAAGCCCCAAAAACATGGATCAGAATTAGAAGGAGGTGAGGAATTTAGGTGATAATAGTGTTGATTATTACAAGGTTCTGAATTTCAGGCAGGCCGGAATGGAAAGCTATCAGCAGATGTCTGTGGAAAGGCCAATGTGTTTGTTGCCCTTTTTTCTCCAGGCTTCACTAAAAAGGCCAGCTGAGATCAGGCAGCTAATACAATTATCACTAAAAGCACAGGGTGAAATTTCAGGTTAGGAAGAGACAGAAAGTATATGGATAAATTTGAAGTTTGCTGTTCATCTGGGCCTGATGATCTGCAAGCTGTAGCTTTCTGAGGCTGGATGAGATGCATCTGACCAACCCAAAATGTCAGTTACAATCAAACCGGCATTGCTTATGCCCATATGTGTATGTGCACTTACAAATGTGTTTGGGACTGATGAACGGCAAGAATAAGCAACACGAATGAAGGAAAAGTGCTGAAAAATAGGAAATAGTGACAGATTGAATATGGGTTGGTTGTAGTTAAGAACCATTAAGGAAGTAAAAAAATATTCTGGGTATTTTAAACTAAAATATCCAGTATTGATGCTGATTGCCTCTTTACAGAGGTAGCTCATTTGTGGTTTGGTTGCTATTTCTATCTTCTGAAGGCAGTAATTTGGTGTAACTACCTTGATCAAAGGGTCACTAGACAAAGACAGACCACAAAAGAGAGCATTTTTAAACAACTTATAACTAATGAGATAGTTAAGTCAAGAGGTTTCCACTGAAAAGCCAACATTTGCCAACATCTGTTCCACATACTTCAGATGCCACAGGATAAGAACTGCCAGCAAGTACCGACATAAAAATAATGACCACTGTAAAATGATTTTCTGTTTCACTTGACTCTATAAGGCCAGTAATGTGTTGCTAATGGAGCACCCAGTGTCCCTACCACCCCCTTTTCTGGAACTGTAAGAAACAACCAGCCATATGTACAGCAAATGTCTTTGGCAATACTGTGTGTCCTTAACTGGAATTTCTGTGCTGTTGTGGTTTTATGACTTCATCCTAATGTTATTTAAACATCATTTTTCTGTGTTTAATTTATTTATTGTCTCTAGTGGTAGACACAGAGACTGGTGAGCTAGATTATATTAACATTTCAGAGTAATAATAGAAGAAAGCAATTATCTTTGGGCATAAAAATCATTTTAATTAGACAGTCAGTAAAGTGGGAATGGACAGACAATGATGAATCATTATACTGTGGTTTAATCAGACAGTCAAAGAGCTGGTTTGCAAGAGGAGCTTAAGAAAGTGTTTTGGCTGATTGAGTGAAATGTGAACAAGGAGAAATAGTCAACTTCCTAGAGCCTCTTTGCATCACCAGTAAAATAAATACATTAGCCCATCATTTCTTTGAAGTCACGGGAAGACCTGGAGCTCACTAAAATTTAATAGGAATATTTTCTTTTCTCTGTCTTAAGATCCTATCAAGCCAGCAGCAACTTTATACCTGTGGGCCATTCCTCTGAGCCTTCTCTCTCATTTCCTTCTTCCTCAAGCCACCATATATCAGCCTTTTTCTATCACATGAGAAAATCTGAACGGAGGTGCCCCTTTATGGCAGTGCCATCTGACACTACTTCCAGGTAAACCTGTGCATAATGCTAAATTTTGGAAGTAGCCTTATTAGTACTTGCTGTTTTCCAGACCTGAAGATGAGAAAAGTGACCTGAGACTCACTTGTCTAACTTGAGCAAGCAGAGCTTTTAATCACTGCGAACTGAATCCATGCCTGCTTTATTCCAGCACCAATTTTCAGGTCAAGTATGACGAAATGATCCCCTAATGTAATGAAAGATGAAACCAGATGGTATTGCAAACTCAGTGTAATTTAGGTGCTGTGTTACATAGTATCTATCATATGATAAACAAGATCCATTTGCATATTAAGAGTTTTGATAGCTCTGCACAGAGCCAAAATGGACTGGATAATTCATCATGATTTTTTATCAGCATAGAGAGAGGTGAAGGCTAATGCAGTGTATACATGCTGCTTAGTCCAACCAAGGCAAAACCGCAGCTCAACGGCAGCTCTTTGATGCTGGCACTTTGAGGCTGTGTGCCAGGGTGCAGTAGGGCCCTCAGGGGCTGGGAGCAGCAGGGGGTCCCGAAGATGGGCAGGGCAATGTCTGATTTTCAGATATGCTGACAACTACTGGGATACCTTCCCTTCCCCACATGAGGTGCTTGGGCATCTTGCCATAGCATGGTAAAGCTAGGTGCCTGAAAATGGGGTTCAGAAAAGTGAGTGTGCTGAGTTGAGCGTCTCCTTGGTTAGTCAATAAGAAGCCCTGAGCAGAGTGGTTGGGGAATATCTGCATCTCACTGTGGTTTGCAACCTGAAACTCCTGCCAAAGCTGGTGACCTGAATGACAGCTTTCTGAAAACCGGTGGTTCTTTCTCCAATTTCCTTTCCAGAGAAACTCTAGACATCTGCCCTGAAGGCTCTGGTTAGGATCTTCTAGATGACACTTGTAGCCACCAGAGTGGTAAGTATTTTTGGATGGGTATTCTCTGTCTTGCTGGATGACACCGTTTCATTTTCCATTCAATTTTCAGTGGGCTAAAGAGACCGCTAAGGCAGCTGGAATGGAGATGTAAGCCCTATCAGAGGGAAATGGTTGCTTCCTTATGGTGTGACATGCAGGGTGAAAGCGTCAGAAGTCAGTGGGGAGTAAAAATGACCACCAGGAGATGCCCACTGTTGTCTGTGCTTGATAGCACCACTAGTCATTTGGATGGATTAGAGCAATCCTCTGAGAAAAAAGTAATTAAATCCAGTTGAAACCACATATATGGTGTTTGAAGACTCATGTTAAGTACACAGATGATACTCTCTGGAGCTTATCCTCAGGTACTGAAGTCCTGTAGAGATCAAGTATCTCTACTGCACCATAGTGGCAGCTTTTCCCTCTCTTTATGTTTTGCAAAGTAAATCCCCAACAGAAACTCTCAGAGGCAGAGAAGGGCAGAGCGGCAGCTGACAGAGCAGGCGTCTGAAGGCGTACGGCAAGTTCCAGTGAGGGCGGCAATGAGAGACAGAAATTGTTTCCCAAAGCAGAGGAGATGTGAAGCATCAATGCAGATGAGAAAGAGAGTGATTGGCCTATTAGTCATTAACTCCTAGAGGAGGTACTGGAGTTTGAAGGGAAACTAAACTCCCTTTTCAGCAGCATAAAGTGGTATAGATGTAATCACTTTATTAGACGCACTGAAAGATGTTAACTGACAGCTGACTTTGAGACAAAGTGAGGAGAGATGCTTTGCTTCATTCAATGTTGAGACTATTCTGACCAAAGACAGCTCTTCTCACATGAACCCAAGAAGGATGGTTAGTAGCGCCCAAAGTCTAATTCACCTGGGAATTAGCCAGTTCTGCAGCTGAGCTAAGTAGTGCAGATGAATTTTAGCTGTGTTTCTCAATGAGTTAATGAGAAGCCTACAAATCGAGAGCTTAAATCCCATGGCTGTTCACTGATGTGGTGGCACGGGGCTTGGGCTAACCCCATTACCACACCAGCCTGGCCTTGGTGGCCTCATGGGGGTTCTGGGTGTGAGCCTTGCTAGCGAAGCCCTGATGGTCCCACTGTTGCCACCATTCCCTGTGGGGCAACTGGCCTGCATTGCTAATCCACAGTGACTATTGGGGTCTGAAGGCTGTTGAAGAGCTCTTCAGGGAAATAACAGTAGCTGTGGCAAGATCTGTGAAGGTAGTGGGAGACTCGGTTAATGTGTGCGAAACAGACATCAGCTGTTCTGAGGTCAGAACTGCTAGGGAGAACTGATAACTAATGAGTCATTGGATTCTGTTTTCTGTTTGCTAATTATGTGATTTCTTTTAATTTATTCATTATTCATTGAATAATTTCTACAAGTTCTTAGTCTATAGCTTGCCTGAGCTTTTGCTGTTTCAGCAAATGCTCCTACATAAACTTGCTGGGTAGATAGACACAGAATATGAAGACAAAACGAGTGTGAAAACAACAGCAGAGGAGAAATACTATTCTCTCAGACAGCATTTGTGGTTTTTTTGCCCTTCCAGGCCAATCCATGAGGAATCAAGACAGGATCTGGAATGATGGGAGAGCAGCACTGAGCTGCTGCAGGGCTGCCAAGTAGACTTTGCTGCTGCAGCCTGGCACAGACTGCAGTCTCCTGGAATAGGAAAAAAGCTGCCTTGTGCATGGACCTGGCCCACTGAATGACAAATATTGGCAAATAGTGGCCCTTCACTTACTTCTGGTCTCACGTTATTTTGGACTTATCTCCAAGACCATCACCTTTGAGTGACCTGCTAGTTCTGTCACATAGGTGGCACCTGAAATTCGTCGCTCACATTCAGTGGTGTGGTGGTCTCTCATCCTAAGCAGCTCATGCTGGGCATGCCCACCTTGCCTTCCTCTTCAGGACTTGGCATGGAGGCTGCAGAAATTTGGCAATATCACCAACCACATTTTTTTTTCCCCTCTGCCTTCATTTGCTCAGTTGTTGAGCTTCACTGACTAGGCAGTAAGCAAACACCAAGTATTCAGCACAAGCCTTTGGTTCTGCACTTACAGCACATAACTGCCTGCGGGATCAAGCCCTAATTGAAAGAGTAATCAGGCATGACTTCTTGGTGATTGCTTTTAATGACCTCATCCTAAGCCCCTCTCCAGAAGATAAAGGCATTTGAGGGCATTAAGCATCAAGGACGGTGCTCGATGTCTCACAGATTTGGATTTTACATGACTAGGCTTTCTGAGAGTTGATGTTTAAACCAAGTGACAATATGAGCTTTGAACTTAAACAGTGATTAACTCCCTGCTCCCATACTTAAGGAGGCTAAACAACTCGGTCAAGAAGTATTTTAAAATTACTGTAACTTTAGTTTCTGCACACGGTGGGAGATGAGAAGCAGGGAATGGATTTTAGAGAGGATATTTACCATATTTTCACACTTACAGTTAGCAGGATAGCTGGGAGAAAAAAATATGCTTTTATTCATCAATTCAATTTATAAATGAGTGTGGGTAATACAAAGGGAATTGATTGAAGCAATTCTCTCTTTTCCCTTAGTCCCACTCTGGGGCTGGTCTCTACCTTGTTGTCCTTCCTCCTTCTCATTTGCTTCTGTCTCTTATTCCAGTCTTTATTATTCTTTACCTTAGTCCCTTCTACCCCTGATTTTGTGTGCCTATCTAAGCTGTGAATCCTGTGTATAATTACCAATTCACAGTACTCAGATGATGTAAGTTGTGTGCAAGGCAAAGAGGTAGAGAAGGTGGAGAGAGGTGTATGTAGATCGGAGGTCAATAATACTTCTCACGCTGACTATAAGCTATTGGTATTTACTGCAGCTACAAGGTTTTAAAACATAAACAAAGACTAATGAACCTTAATGAGATTTCTGCCTGACAAGAGATTGTTAAGAGAAATGTAAAATTCTGTGTGGCTGTATAGCTTAGGCAACCCTATCACAGTTAACAAACTGAAATGTTTGAAGTACTGACGACTGTAGCACATTGACTTTAATGGCAGAAGTTAGTCAGCCTGTACCTGCTGCTTATGCTTCTCTTAGCATTTAGGTATAGGTCATGTTGGACAGAACAAAATGGTAGTATTTATTGTGTCATATCTATTTACTTCTAAGAACAATTTAGCTGGACACATGCAATGATGTAGGCACAATACAAAGCAAAACTAATATTAACTGGTGTCCTGCCCAGTCACTCTCAGCTAATGAATCTCATTACGTTGCTTTTCTCCCAGCCTCTAGCTACTGCTTAGCAAGGAGAATTGCCTTCCCAGCAACATATCTGTATGAATAGAGGAGAGATAGAAACAGATTTCTATTACAGTCACAGAAAAACGTTAAAGGTGAAATTCTGTTATAGGCAGATGATAGCGTTCTTTTTGCCAAAAGAATCAATGCTTCATTTTGTGCTCGTTTAATACATGTCATGAAACAATTCCACACAAGTTTATGAGCTAACTTTACAAACCAACAAATATCTGTGACTGTATTTTATGCTAGGCTTTGAGGATTAATTTTCCTGAAGCATGCAGGTACCTCTGTTTCCAGCAACATACCTTTTCCATGATGTCTAGTGGTGAAATTATGCTTTTGAGAAGTGGGAGTCGGGGATTTTCTTCTTTAGCCAAAGCTTTTTGACCACTTCCCACACCTTCTGTGGACTGTCTCTTCTGAAGAGCACCTTGACTCTTTTACTCACAAATTGACAGCTGTGTAAGGTAGCAAAAAGGAGGGAGCAGAAAGAGAAATAGGCAAAAGAAAGGGAAAAATGGAGTCCTGCATTCTCCTGAAGCATATGAACTACAATGAAAACTCTTACTTGTTCTACCCATTGTCCCCCTTTTCTCTCCTGTCTTAAGAAAAAAGTGGCTCTGACTGGCAATTCTTTCCCCATGATTTCCCATGGGATAAATCTGACAGTTTTTAAGCAATAAGAACATGCTTGGATTTCTTTTCACTGTAGTTGTCTTATTGTCTTACTCTTATTCTTCAGCTTTTTCTGTCCTAGTTTTTTTCTATAGTGGTAAAGTGTATAGAAAAGTCAGATTTATTGCTCATTAAATGGAATCCCCCTGATTCTGTTGCATAGTTAGTGGCGAGGAGTGCTGGTGAAACAGATTTGGGGAGCATATGGGGCTGTTTGCAATTTTGGACATAAATAGCTGCTGTATAACTGACCTGTATAATCACAATTAGTGGCTGGTGCTGACTCGGAAAATAAAATCCCCAGACACATTATTTTATAGAGCCCTTCAAAGTCTCCTACTTTAAACAGCAACAAGGCTAAGTAGCAGTTGCCCTTTGTTGTAAGTGCACTATCCAGAGGGTGTCATTGTTTCTCCAAGGGGGAGGGAAAGGCTGCCACCTACAGCTGATCTGAAATGCCCAAGTTAAGGTAGGTACTGGAAGAAGAACTGTGGGCATCCAGCTGGTATCTTTTGTTTACTGACAGATAAAATATAAGGTATTACTTCCATTACCACCACACCTGAGAGGTCCAATCTGGCATCAGATCTAACTAAGATCATGTGCAGTGGTTGCTCTGAAGTGCAGAACAAACAAAGGGAGTGGGAGTGCTCACCGTGAGTGGTTGCTGATGACCTTGCTGTCAGCAAGGCAGGCTCTGCTCTCTTGTGGCAGCAGCCTAAATGTTGCTCAAGATGCCTGTGGTATTGCAGCAAAGGAGAACTTGCTGGAGGGGGCCTGTGCAGCAGTAAGGCATGGCTGACTTGGGCACCTCTGCTGAGTGGAACAACCCCTGGGACTTCATATACCATTTGCTCTTCCTCCTGTCCCACTACCAGCATACTGCCAGCCTGTGGACTCCTCGGCAGCGACATTGCCTTCCCACCCACTGCAGTACTCCCAGATTTGGGGGAAAAAATTCAGTTTTCAGTTGCTGATGGGAGGCTGCTGCTGTCCGTGTTCTTTGCCTTTCACTCCTGGTCTCCCCTTTTACTCTAAATACAATTTTCTATCTATCTTTTGCTTTCCATGCACATGAAAACCACTTTCTTTTCACATGGTCAGAGCAGAGCAGAGATAACAATTTAGCTTTACCTCAGCTATGTGCTCCTCAAGTGTGCATGTCCTGAAATCTCTCCTTTAGGGTATCATGAATTTAAACGATGGACAAACAATGGCACTTTTCGATTTAAACTATACCCATCGTGCTTAGAACATCTGTGCTCTCCCATTAAAAAGCTGTTCCTAATGGCTGCACTTCATTATGCCAATCCGTGGTTGGTTTTAATTATTTTTCTTTCTACAGCCACAACCAGCTTTTACTAGAAGTAGAGGAGCAAGACCAGCTTTGTAGGTGTGCTAATGTACTCATACACAGACTGAGTTTCCCAGACTGGCACAGTTTGGAGCTCTTTGTCAAAAGGACATCTAACTCCTACTCAATTCATGTGCCGGTGGATCACATCTTTGCATTTATAGATTATAATGATTTCCTGTTTTTTTCTGGTTTTGTCTTAGAAAATTTCAGTATCCTCATTAATGCTAACTCTACTCTCAGTTCTGTGTGGTCAGCTTGTAGGTACTTTTTTGAGAGAGGATGCCTGTTTTTTGACCCAATTCTTAGATAAGGTTAATGTTCTCCAACAATATTTAGAGTTTGCCCTCTTGTGAGTGTAGCCTAAGGATACTTAGGAGCCTTTCCAATAGCTGTTCCTGAAAGAACATTGCATGAGTGAAAATGTCTAACCAGCAGAAGGTGGGTGGTTCCCAGGTCAAATTTTGATGTTTTTTTCTTTACACTTGAATCCACCCCTTTTTTTTTCTTTATTAAAATAATAATAGTACCAAAGGAATACAGATTTGATAGCTCATGGTGTTTTGCAGCAACTTCTCTTCACCTAGGCTTGTAAAACTGGAGGAAATGGAAAGCTCTGAGGAGGCAAGGGAAAGAGGGAGTTGTTTGTTTTGGCTTTAGCAGGTCTGGTTGTTTGTTTGATCTTTCTTTTGTAAGCTTGCTAGAAGAAAAAAAACTGCTGTGACTACCAAACCTCTGTGTAGAATGAAATCCCCATGCATAAAGTACCTGTTACCAATGGGCACCATTACTCTGCATCTACAGCTTACCTGTAGTATGTGTTTACTTAAAGGTCCCTACAGTTCTTGGTTTTATATAAGTTGGTGAATCAGGGTAAATTATCTTGGCAAGGAATCCCACTACTCAGAGCACCTTTTTTTCCCTGTGGTTTTAACTGCAACATGTTGGACATTGCAAAGCTCTGTTAAATGGATTGCAGCTGGTGGAGAGAAATGGTGAAAGGAATACTTTCCCAGAAAGCCCAAAGATAAAATTCAGTAAAAATTCCAAGTGTTACAGGAACAAAACTTTTTAAAAGGACTTAATTCAGTGCATTAGGCTGAAAAATATTGAATAATGCAGTGAAGCTTTTCATGGATAACTGAAGAAGGATTGAAGTGATTAGCATAATACATTTTTCTCATTCAAAGAGCCTGTGTTTTGATGGGGTTTTACCAACTGGAGGAGCCAACACAGTCTGCAGTGCTCTGCAGTTACTTGTTTGTGCAGGAAACAGACACCCTTACTGCCAAGTCCTCTGCCCCTTCTTATCTCTCCCAGCATAACATCAGATTGCTTCTACCTCGTGAAGCATGAGTGTGATTATAAGCATTCATCTGCTAGAAGGGAGGAGGCTATCATGAATCCAGTAAGTACCAAATGCGGCAGCAGTCTGAGTGGACTGACTATCCCTTCTCTCCCTGCCACATGATACAGTTATCTGGACTCTGGTTTTTATGTGAATGATAAAGGTCTTTGGGTAAGTTCCTAGAAAAGGGTGTAAAAGTTGCTCACAGCTCTTCTTTTAATCTGGGATTTTAGAAGATGATTTCAAACCTATTAAGAGTTCAGTCTGTAATAAGCTTAATTTAAAATACTGGATCTTATTAATCTTCTCAGCCTCTGTGCTGAATAAAATAGGAAAGAAATGCATCCTACAGATGGGATCTAGATTTTTTTACTCTGAAGGAATGTTAACCTTTTGGGAACTGTTATGTCTTTGAGCATGCCAAATCAAGAAAAAACCACCAACAACAATATAATTGCCTCTTTAAAAGGGTATTTTCCTTTGTAAATGAGATAGTATCTTCTAGGTAAAACAAAAGAGCAGTTAAGGAATAGACTACTAACAAACACCTCAGTCATTGACTATCTACAAATATTGCCACAGAACTTGTTACTAGCTATTTTTACTTAGCCTTTTTCTGACAATCATATGTTCTATGGGAGTTTTATCAGCTGATTGCGTGTTGCAGAAGTGTCCCCAGATGCAGGCTGTACAGGAACTCTTGGGTAAACTTAGCTAGCTGTAGAATTTAATCTTTAAGATCTCTGTGCATTTTGTAGTAATTAATCATGATTTTAAATCTCTGTGGGAATTTCACAGTAATTAATCATGGTGAGACAAACATCTCATTGACAGCAAGCAGCCCTTCTGCTTCTGAGGAGCCAGTTATTCACAGTCAATATACTATCTGTCTCATGCATAGCTGCTGTAAAAGATCTCCGTGGATGTAAAACAGACTTGGGCAGCAGGGAGCAGTAGTGTGACGACATACAGCAAAAAGAGTGTACTGCAGTATTCAGAGACTAAAATAAATAAATTACTGTGACCTTACATGCAGCTGGAAACATTCGGTACCTAAAGTACTTCTGAAGTGAGACAAGTTGGAGCGCTAATTCCTTGGATGATTCTGAAGACACTCCTAGTTTTGTTGCTAAAAGACTGCTGCAGCTGAACTCCTGGGGTACAGTAGTTCAAGTTTTTGCCTTTGCCTACCATGCAACAGCTCTAATAAGAAAAAAAAGATGAATGGAATGAAAAGGAGCACATTCATTTATTTAGATTAGCTAACAAAGTGACAAGTATGTCTTGATGCCAAAATGTAGCTATGCAAACCATTCTCCTGAGAGGAGACATATGCAGGGGAGGTGCCTGGAACATTGAGCCATGTGGAAAAGGATGGGCAAAACAAGAGGCTGTGGCATGCTGTGAAGCATGCCATCTTACAAGTCCTTTTTGACTGCAGTACTCTGGTTAGTGGCCCACCTTTCAGAGTCTCAGGCACTTCACTTCTTCCGTGGTCCTGGCACCAGCCCCTCCAGGCCACCAGGCAGGAGCATGGACCCAAAGTAAGACTGTGGTGACATGCTTTAGAAACATGTGAAACCTGGCATGGTACATGAAACACCCTGAGGGGATAATCTGTGATTATCAGTCTCAGCGTGAATTAATGGCTCTGCAGTCTACACACTGCTTTCTGCTACAGACAGGAGATGAGAGATAGGCAGTGCTTGAGGAGTCTTTATTTGCACAGGGAAAACTCCCCTGAGTACTGGCACCTGGCAGATATCTGGGCAGCTTTATATTTTATTCTATTTTATTTTTAAGGAGAGGGATATTATTACCTGCAGGTGAGTGTACAAAATATTTTCCTCCTGTTACTTCTTAGGGCAATCACAATATTCTTATTTCAAGAAAAGGAGGGTACTTCTTCCATTTCTCCCTCTCTTCTCTCCTTCCTTCCTCCCTCCCTTCCTTCATCTCACCCCTTTCTCCTTTCTTCTTCACTGATGCCTTGTGTGAATTTCCATCATTTCCAAAACACCCTCAACAACTTTCTGGCTGCTGGACTGTCTCCTCCTTATGATCTCCAAATCACTAAGTCTTTCTGAAGGCCACATACTCCTGCAATGATGCACAGTGCTCAGTCTTACAGCCAACATGCCCTATAAACATTAATAATACTGTCATTGCCCTTTATAATTTCTTAAATCATTCACATTAAGTGGAGCCCCATACTTGGGCACCTAGAGATCAGATGCCCAGGGTGAGTGACAAAAGCGGCTCAGCAGGAAATCAATGGCACGTTTCAGTGCTTAACCTGATATAATTTGCAAAATTCACAACGTTTTCAGAGACAGCGCTGAGAGCAAGATCACATACAGAATCTCTCTTCTTATTACCTATCTTAAAAGCCAGGAGATATACATACATATTTAAACAAACACTAGAAAAAGTCTGGAAAGAAATCAGTAAGCAGCTTAAAGGGAGGAAAGCCATTCTGTATCCAGGGAACATGATGGGAATGCTGGGATTGGATATTGGTTGGCTGGAGCAATAGTCTTCAAATAATCTGAAAGTGAACTGAAGCAGAAGTACTGCTGCTGTTTCTAGAGGAACTACTCTGACGATGAGGTCTCAAACCCTGCAAGGTCTCCTACGAACACAGTAGCTAGGCTGGGTGGCTGCTGTGCAGCACTAACCCCTCCCCATGCCTGGGGTAGATGGTCAGCAGACTGAACCATTGCAGTGACTGGAAAACTGATTGGCTCTGCATCTACTTGATGCAGAGTAAACCCTTGACCTTTTTGAGATCATCTGATGCTTGGATTCCAGGATTGTCTTTATCTGGATGCACCACAGCTGTCACCTCCAAAAATGGTTACTTTTCTGGTTTTGAATATCTCTGCTGCTTCCTCCTAGGTAAGGAAGCATTTTGAGCAGTGAAGTTCATTATTGCAAATGTGTTAAAATTACCACACATATTTCTAAGGAAGCTATTATGAATCTGTATATTATTACTTGGAATGTGAATAATATAATAAGTTTTAAGATGGTAATGCACTGGCAGTAAGTAAGCATTGGGTACTGCAGTTTACAAGTCAAGTTATCTTCACTAAGTTGACTTTACTGGTATGTGTCAGAACCTACAAATCAGGCTGGAGTTAAGTTTGTAGGTGTGGGGGAAAGAGACAGAATCAGTCTCTTTCTCAGTGGAAATGCCCCTGCATTGTTCTGCTAACCAGTGAAGTCCCTTTCCCAGCCAAGGTGATGGGAACCCTCCCATTCCAAGGAGGGCGATGTCTTGGACAGTGAATCTCAGTTGTCTTGACACCCTGCTGAAGGTACTCATCAGGAAAAGCTAAGGTGGATGTGAAGTGTAAGCTCTGTTCCTCAGAAGAAAGCATCTAATTACTCTTCAGCTTCACAGAAACAGATATCCTGGAGTTGTGTCTCGGACAGATCAATTCTTTTGCATATCAAACACAGCAAAGTTGAGTAGAGGCATTTAGCACACAGCTCAGAGGACCTGTTCCAAGTAACCGAAATCCAGTTCATTCCCTTACAGAACAATGCGTATAAAAATCTGCCAAACAGAAAAATGGAATTAATCTAATAAATCAAAGCTTTTTGGATATGTCACAAGTGTGGCAATGCTGAGATTCGTACTTGTAAGTAGGAGCACAGAAACTGACAATCTTCTTTGCCCCAAATTGTTCCACGTAAAATTAGAGCCAATTAGTTTGGACAAAACAGTGAGCAAATGGTTATTCTGAATGATCACAAATTGATTTGGATATTGGTGAGATATGAAACTAAGACAAATGAGTTTCACTGTTGTGCCTGGAACTCCAGAGCCCACTGTGTTAATACCACTGTGCCATTATCATCCAGAGCCTGAGAGGTGCCATGGCCAGACAGTCCTAAAGGGAGAGAGCAGGTGATACCAGGATCACTGTCAGCTTTGCCTGGCTGCCAGGTGGCTTTTGAAAGGTACAAGTTCTATAGCTGTCCTCTTCCACTTGTCTTTTTTTTTTTTTTTTTTCCCATCCTTTCCTACCCTGTTTCTTATCATCCCTGTCTTTGCTTTTGCCCTCTGCTTAAGGTTTAGCTAGTTGAGACCGAGTCTTTTGAACACCTCCAAAATGGCAGCTAAAAGCAGCATATTACACAGATTAGCATTGGTGTCAGATTGGCCGTTTTTGAGGTGAATGACAGAGGCAAGTGTTGTGCCTGAATTTCTCTAGCAATGAGACTACAAGTACAACTCATAAACCAAAGTTACGCTTTCTGTTTCTGTTGTGGTTTCTTTTCCTCTATTGTATATGCTTCACTTGTTTGTCTTCAAGAAAGCAGGATCAGGTTGCAGTAATATCTCCAGGCCATCCTAATAAGCATTACTCCTTTTCAAAATCTTGCCAACATGTTCTGAAAATGTCACACAATTCATAAAAATTTTAATATACATATTCATAGGATTCCTCAGTGATGATGCATTTGTGTTGGGTAAGGTCTAGTAAAAAAACATATTTACTTGTCTAAGATGCATAATAACACCATAGATTACAGGTTTTACCTCTACATTTTAAGAACCAGTTAAAAAAAAACAAATGGAAAGACAAAAATTTCAGTCACCTGTCAGTTCAAAATAGTGAGGACTAGATTGAGTACCTGGCAATTGCTATTGTTGTTCAGTACACAAGGGGAGTTTTCTTTACATTCTCTTCCTTTCAGCTTGTATATTCAGGTCCTGAGCACAGTGATTAATATAAATACAGTTTCGTATGGAGAATGCATGAAATTTTATTTAAATCTTCTAGACCAAAGAGTCTGTTTAACACTTTGCTGAAATTCATTCTTTTGGAAGAGTCAACCAATCCATTTCTTGTTGAGCTACTCCATACTCAGTACACATTCATCAAAGCGAGATGTTTATGAAATAACTTTGTACAAGGCACAGCGGATAGAACGATACTTCAATAAATGCCTAGACAGATTTCTCCGATGCCAAAGGATGTCACATATAAGATATTATTAAAATAAAAACCTAGGAAAAAAAATGTCATAGTAACTTCTTTATGTGAGCTGTGAAGAAAAATTACAATGCAGTCACACCAAGTTTGGTAGGTAAATTCTGTCTTTGCTTCTTGGTTTTAGCTCCTGCCCATTGTTAGCACCTAAATAACAAAAAAACAATAAAGAGTAGTCATAAATACTATCAAGTACTGCACTGTTGCTGTAACAGGAACTGAAATTTGGGTATTGCAACTGCCAGTGTCTGCCATACCTATAAATTGTGTAGATTAATCCGAGACCTTACAGAGACTGAATGATCTTACTTCAGACATTGACCTTTGATGCTGTGAGCTGACCTACTTCAAAATTCTTCCGCTTCAGAGTCAAAGATGTGTAGGAGCCAGCTGCCATAATGTTCAAACACTATCCCTAATAAGTAGTTAGGGATACCATTATCAGATAATGGAAAAGTTTGTCAGAGACAACTGAAGGCTTTTTTGTGATGTGATACATTACCTTTCTTTAGCCCTTAGCAAGGAATCCACTTCATGTCCATAAATTCTGCATAAACGGGCTCCTTGCAGGTGGATGCAGAGGGTCCATCAAAATAAAAACAACCCTGACCGGAGACCTGGAATATCTTCAGTTCTTCTGTGCTAACTGTAAGCCATGCTCAGATCCTTGCACAAATAAAATGTGGATCCTCGGTTACTCTCACTGCTTTTCATGCCAGCGTATGGTAGGCTAATGCCTGCAGCCCTTTAGTATCTATATGTCCTTGCCTTGAAAGTGTTAACATTTGGCATACTGTCCAGATTGGACACTAAAAATCTAGGTTCGTCATATGTTGCCCTCTCAGACTGTCAAATTGTTTGGGTATTACTAGTAGACATTTCTGATTACCTTTTGCGTTATAAAATGAATGTCCATACATGCAACAGCACTTAAGGAAGAATACCAAAGCTCGAGAGGAGAAGTACCTGTTTAGTACATGCAGAGTAAGGTGTATAGACCCCATAGATAAAAGGGATATGTGCCATCAATGACTAACTGCACAATATTGAAAATTCACCCTTTAGACAAGTGAAGTACAGCTCCAAAGGAAGTCATTTAAGTCTTTGATCTTTCAAACCTAGTCTTAACGTTACCTTCATTCTCCAGACTATGAACTGGCAATGTTTCAAAGTTCTTTCATATTAATTTTTTTTTTTTGGCTCTGGCGACTGAAATTTTCTGCATGTTTGTACCATAGAAGGCAAAACAGAGTTACCTGGCTTCACGAATTGAAGTTTCTTTGTTTTCTATTATCTCTGTAAAATCATCTTCTATAGCCCTCTGTTCCTCATGTACTGCATTTCAGGCCTCTGCTCTTCATATCATTAATCTGAATAGTGTACCTGTTTCAAAGTTAATACAGTTCCCCAAAAAAGGGTACATTCATATCCAATGCACGCTTAGCATCTTGGAGATTGCCCTTATGCTGAAAGGAGAACTTAAACCTCTCCAGGGTGAAAAGAGAGCTATCCATCTGTGAGAAATTCTAAGATGGATGTGCTAAATTTTGTTAGTGTTTCTCTTTTCTGGGGCAAGTCCAGGTTTGGAATATGTCATTGATATATTGCTTTCATTAACATGATGAAACTACAAGTAGGGTGCTGCTGTTGGGTTTACTGCACCTGTCCTGTACTGCAATACCCAGCCATTATCAGATGTAATTAGCATGTTTGAGGCAATATATTAGTCCACCACAAATGCTTTTTAAAAGGAAGAGGGCAGTTATATCGAATGCTTTTTGACTTTCCTGAAGAGTCTAAAAGCTTTTTAAAGGAGTAAAAAAATGTTCATACAAGAAAAGCTGAATCAGGGCTCTTCGGGAAAACTTTGTTATAGATGGAGAATTACTGTTAGCAAAGCAGTGACATGGGAAACCAAGTGACATAAATTTAAAAATTTTGATACCAACAGTATAAGAAAAAATTATGATAGCATCATTCACCTACAGAGCCTCTACACATTATAGCTTGTACAGAAAGATCAATAGCATGGCAAAAGTTGATGGAGGGCTGAGCCCTGAACAATCTGGCATTTTGAATCTAATGTATCATTGAGTAGTGAAAAAAAGAGAGATTCAGGATAGACGGAGGAAAACCACTTATTTTATCTTTTGTGCATGTAACAAAGAAAAAGGGAAAGGTTTCTCTTATTTGTCAAGGCATTGTGGTGCAAACCAATGACAGGAAAGCTGTGAGAGTTGCTCACAGAGGTATCCAACTTGGGAATTCGCAAGTCAATCTAGATGCAAGTCTCAAAGCAGCCCAAGATGAGTCTGTTGAGCATTAGAAAGGAATGATTGAAGAATTATTTGTCCATGAACACTATGTGGGGAACAGCCATTGTAACAGAGAGCCCTCAAGCCAGCAGGACAGTGGAACACTAGCATCCACTACCTGACAGTTGACAAAATTAAAAGTCGGGACAATGAGCAGTTGTTTGTTTCGGGGTTTGTTTTTCAGTTTTTTCATAGTCAGATCAAATGTCTGCTGGAGCAATTTATGAGAGGTTGCAATAACTTCCTTTTCCTTTGGAATGTTTTTGAAACCTGAAGAGATGCTCCACAGCTGCTGGGTTTGAGCCAGCACACAGTGGCCTTTATTTGCCAGTCAGAAGAGAGGAGAACAGTGATGCCTTGCAATCTGCTAAAGCCATTTCAGATGTAAAAAAATTGCAAGGAATGTAATACAAGTATACTAATATTTAAATATCAGCCTAATCTGGCCACTGACACAGTTGTCCAATGTTGATGGCCAGCACCAACCAGATATTGACATTGCACTGTGCCCAGAGCAAAGCAGCTTTTGCTTCCTGCTTGGATCTCTCTTGTCCACGCACATACTGTAATGGCAACTTGTCTTCCTGTGCCATCAGTTGCCTCACAGTGTTTGGCTGCAATATTCTGCTAAGGAGAAATGTCCTAGAGCATATTACTTTTGTTCTTGTTTTTATAAGACATTCTCATCCTGATTGATAGTTTATTATTTTAATAGTACAAAGTGGAGGAGCTGGTAGAGAGAATTCATCTGAAGAAGAAAACAAAAGGTTATTTTAGGTGTGTAAAGTACTCCAATACTAATGACAAACACAGCAAGCAGGCTGGCACTGACGAGAATACAGAAGAATTTATTTTATTATGGAAAACAACTGGCAAAGCTGCAACCATGCTTGGCTGTGCAATAGAAGTAAAACTATAATATTTGTCGTTTATATACTGTGACTTGAAAACAGGGTGTTATGCCATGTCCATGTAGGCTGATATTGTGTGTTTTCCATACAAGATTACTTTTTTCTCTCCACATGCCGCCTCCCTGGAATCAATCAAGGAGATTATTCCAAAGTGACCTTGTTGTAATAGTATGTATATTAAATTTATACATAACCTTAAATAAAGCACAGGTTTGCATTACTGAATGTATGAGCAGAGCAAGCAGTAGCAGTATTAATTTTATTTAATGATATGCCTACTATATTGAGTTAAAAGATAGGAAGATTTACTACCCATTTCCAGGGAAGTTATTGCATTTTGATACTAATATTCTCAGCAGTTTATTTTTTTTTTAATCTGTAGTATAATAATGGGGAAATAAAATAACAAAGCAAATTTTGCAGCCTATTGTAATACAGCCATCAGGGATCTGGCTGCCTTGCAGGGACTAAGGATTACAGTGAGGCTTGGCAAATATTGTAATGAGCTCAACCTAGATCTGTGGCCCCCAGGCTGGTCCTGCCATGGTGGGGCTGGGAGGTCCCATCTATGGGTGCGGACTGGAAATTCCCATCCATGGAAAAGGACTGGGCTCATGGCGGGGGCTGCATCCACAACCACCCTGCAGGCTGTCTGGGAGCCCCCCACTTTCGCTGAGATGTGGGGCTGCCTCTGGCTGTGCTGGTGGGGAGCTGGCCCTGAGCCCTGGCAGCTGAACCCCAGGGAAGGGATGAGTTGCTCTTATCACCTTTACAACAGCAAGGAGAAATGGGCAAAGCACAGGGACATCTATAGATAATGTAGTGAGCTTTGGGGCATGCATTTCTCAGTGCATATATAAGACACTGGTTTGCATTAGTGTATGTAGGAGTAAAGCAAGCAGTAGCAGCATTAACTGTATTTAATGTGGCCCATTCCATTTAATGGTCCATTTAATATGGTCCATTGCTCTATGAAACAACTAAAATACCTACTGCATAGCTCTTGTTATGCCACACTTTCCCCCTGTACTCACTGCAGTGAATGTACTCACGCCCCCTGTGGCACTGGTGAGGCCACACCCAGAATACTGTGTTCACTTTTGGGCCCCTCGCTACAAGAGAGGCATTGAGGTGCTGGAACAGGTCCAGGGAAGGGCAATGAAGCTGGCGAAGCGTCTGGAGCACAAGGCTTATGAGGAGTGGCCGAGGGAACTGGAGTTTAGCCTGGAGAAAGGAGGCTCGGGGGGACCTTATCACTCTCTACAACTACCTGATAGGAGGTTGTGTCAGGGTGGGTGTGGGTCTCTTCTCCCAAGTAACAAGTGATAGGAGAAAAGGAAATGTCCTCAAGTTGTGCCGGGAGGCATTTTGGTTGGATATTAGGAACAATTTCTTCACCAAAAGGGTTGTCAGGTATTGGAACAGGCTGCCCGGATAAGTGGTTAAGTCACCATCCTGGAGGAGTTTAAAAGACGTGTAGATATGGCACTGAGGGACATGGTTTATGGTGGACTTGGCAGTGCTAGATTAATGGTTGTACTTGATGATCTTAAAGGTCTTTTTCAACCTAAACGATTCTATGATTCTGTGAATATTTTAGCGCAGATGTTTAGATGACAATTTTCTCTGCCACTACAGATGTCTACCTTTTCTTTGGTATTTTCCTCGTTTAGTCTGAGAAGAACTCTGGATGATGAGTCTAAGCAGTGCATTTAATTCCTGCACACATCTGTCCAAAACCGGGGATTATGAGAAATGATGTCTCTTTTCCTGGTCACCTTCTTGGGGTGCAGGTTGCTCCCAACATTAGGCTTTCCAATTCCCAGCTGATTTCTGGTTGCACATTGTCAGCCATTGAAACCCACACAAACGGCAGGTGGGGGACGGAGCAGGAGCTGGACAACCCGGGTGCCCACTGGCAGCATGGTGGGGACTAAGCTACACAAAATCCTTGTCCCAGTGCCACCAGGTTTTAATGCCACTCCCTAGAGAGCTCTGCTCCTTCTCCTACTGCTTCGGGACACACTTCTGCTTCTCCTGTCCTCATGGCTCCCTCACTTTCAAGGAGCTTCTCAGCCTTCTGCCTGGGGTGGATGAATGCCAGGGACACGTGGCTGTGAGAAAGGACATGGGCATGCCTTTCTGAAATCCACCATCAGGAGCCATAGAGTATAATGCACTCTGTATGTTTCAATACAGAGCATTTCACTCCCTAAGCTTTGATTCCCTATGTGAAAGAGAATACTATATTTTCAGGTTTAAACTTGTGATGCCAATGAAAAAGCAATTACATAGCAAAACACATACAGGAAAGATAGAGTGAATTTATCTTTCTGAACATTTTTTGCAGTTTTATTCAGATTTATTGAAGGTTTTTCCCCAAATGACGTCTTTCGGTAAATCCACTTCATCTGCCAGAATATCAAGTCACCAGAATATCCTCAGTGATGAATCATTACAATGTGATTAAAAATATGGTCCTTAGTATCAGTCGCAGTCACAGAAGTGCAATAATCTAAGCCACAGTAGCACGTTTAGAGCCATCTAAACAGTTTCTTTTTTGAAAGCTAATACACTTTTCACTTAATTACATTTTCAAATTATACAGCCATTTTGCAGTGATTCATTGTAATTATCATCTGTATTTAATTTAAAGTAAAAAACCCATACATAATCATCTTTGGCATAAACACACTTTAGTCAGTGGGTTTGTGGCAGGGTGAAATTAACCCTGCAAAAAGACTTTTTCACAACTCAGTTTTCCCATACAAAATATTTGTTAAAATACTCTTCATACTGGTACAGAAATATAAATAACTGTAGCTGTGCTTAGCTGTGTAAAAAATATCCCTTCAAATTTGCCTGAAAAAACAGCCAGATGTGATGATTTTGGGTCAGATGAAAAAATGTGACTTAAACTCTCATTTTATAGGCATCTATGTTAGCAAAAGCATTTTTGACAGCTTCTCCAGGAGCAGTCTGCATCTTCACATTGAGTCATCACCTGCAGAGTAAAGCACATCCACTAAATGCTCCTCAGCCTGGATTTTTGTGCAGGGGGTTACTAAGGACAACCCATGTCTGGTATCTGAGCATACAGGAAAGTAAGCAGAAGACAAGGGCAACACCAACAAAATCATATGCCAAATTCAACTTATGCGTACTATGAAATGACATGTGGTGAGGCTGATCATGTGATGTATTTTTGGATAAATTCCACTGTTTTTAATTGAACTGGATAGATTGAATCCAAAGACAGAATTTGATCAGACCTAAATCATGTATTACCTCTTAATTCCTGCAGTTTACTACACCAGTTTCTAAAGCCCAAATAAAACCAACCCCACAGCCAACATAAACATGCCTGAGGTAAAGATCAGTGACCTTTCTTCCATATGTTCTGGTTACTTTCCATGAAGGAGTTCCACTGAGCATCTTCTTTTGGGTTATCTCAAAAAGTACCATGTTATTAAAAATCTGTGGCTGGTTTCCAAACAACAGCTAGCCTAATGATGATTCAAGGTGGATCACTCTGTGCTGACATAAATAAGAAGAGTTTTAGTCCTGTGTTTTGTGATAGTGAATCTGCTGCTATTGTGGCAGCTTCTTGTCTAGTGGTTTTATCTGCTAACACTTGAAGGGAATTATTGTCCCAGATTATCTGCAGCTGAACACTTCTAAATCGATGGAGTTACAGAAGCAAGAAATTTGGCCTGTTATGATTATAGTTAGTTATACTATTGTAGCACCTGAGAAAGGACTGGAACTTCATTACAATAGGTGATATCTGGACTTAGAGAAAGAAATTCCCTTGTGAGGGTTTTACAGTTATATGTAAAACAAAAAATAAAAAGTTGTTAAAAATAATAGGAAAAATGGAGTACAATTGAAGAAGTTGAGATGATTCTATGGTTGGTTGGATATGTAACCTGAATGAATTGACTTTATTAGAAATGAAATAAATAAATAGATGCCAGCAGTCCCCTATTGACCCTCATTTCTTTATTGCAGTAAATGGACCATTTACAAAGAACTGAATGGTTCATAGCTCTGCATTTAGCATTCTGCTATTTGCCAGGACATTTGCAATTGAATCAGACTGAGCAGTTGCTCTGTGACTGAAGTTGCTTTGTGTCAAAACTCAACGCTTTGCTGAACACTCACTGTTCTCTGAGCACAATATTGTCCTCAGTTGCATGCTGACAAAATTTTCTTATGCATTACCATCTCAAGGCTGAAGAGAGTAGCCTCCTGAATCCTTGCTTTTTAAAAGCTATTTTGGAAGTGGCTTAAACTAGACCACAGCATCCTGAGCATGAAGTAAAACTTGCATGTGAGAAGCTGGTCTAAAGGAGCTGCTGCAGTTCAGAGTCCTGCTATGGCTTCTTTGCTTGCTGCTCATTAGTGAAGACTTCCACAGGTGCTTTTGAAAATGCTGCCTACTGTCCTTAATGTGCTTGGAGCAGTTTACCTTCATCTGGAGAGTTGTCTTGTACTTCACATCCTCAGGGAGAATGATGGCTGCATTTGTAACTTGTATAATAAACCCTCTGTTCAGGTATTTCCGATGCAGTGCCTGTCCTCCCAGAAAATTAAGAGCCCGGGCCTCCGTGAGGTTCCTTTCAGGAGCAGGACCTAAGAGAGCAATTAGAATGATGAAAAAACTTCTCTGCTCCTGAAATGTAGACACTGTTCACTGGGATGACAGTTGCCAAGACAAAGTGTAGAAGAAATATAGTATTTAGATTAACAGATGAGTAGCTGTGAAATGCAACAGTGAACAGCTAGGAAAGGGGTGGCCAGCAGAAGTTCAGTTTTGGCTTACGTGTTCTGTGCATGGGAAAGACCTCCTCCTTGGTGGTGCATGTGAAGCACAGCATCACAGCCCCGAGAGCATTCCCGCTCCTGAAGGTTTGGGTACGAGCTTGGAGGTAGTGTGACCGAGGACAGCCCCTTTCTTTGGTGACCTTGGAACCAAGGCTGCCAGAAGGTGCTGTGGGGATGCCTCAATCAAGGCTAACCCTGCTTCCAGGGGGAGGGAGATGCTTTTAAACAGAGCAACAACCACTTGACCTGCAGTGTGCCCTGACATATTTCATTGCAAAGAAAAACGACAAGGCTTGTATCTAGGAACTCATTTTTGTCTGTAATAGCATCTGAATGGTTTTTGGTATTTTTTTAATTTTTTTAAAATTTTTTTTAATAAAAAGGCCAATTACATTTTCCATAAACTGCAAGGGAAAAACTGCACTCAGCCTATTTTCATATAATGCCCTGGTGGCATGCTTCATCTCACAGAAATGATGATCTGTTGGACAGCATCATTTATAATATCACCTGATGTTTTCACACAAAAAAGGAAAGTTTTTCAGAAGAAACTGGGGAATTAAAGTCTTTTGCATTTTTCAGACTCCTTAGAGCAATTTACTTAAAACTGCAGTGCTCTTTGTATTCCTCTTTAGCTGCTGCTGACACGTGTCAGGAGCAGAGATTGTCAGAGATGCCAGAGTAGTTCCTCATAACGTTCATTTCTATAGTCTTTCAATATGTTGAATGCCTACAGTTGCTCAGAAAGCAGAGCATTTGACATTTCTGGACTGAAGTAGGGGCAAGCTTAGATCCAGGAGCCTTGATTTTGCTTCATGGCAAGTGCATCCTTTTAGGGGCTGGCAAACTGGCAAGGAACTCATTCTGTGGAGTTAATGGGCTTGGGTAACTAGATACATTTAAAATGCAACCTATTCACTGTGTTTAGGCAGTTCTGATGCCAGCACCTCATTCAAGTTCACACAGAGAATGTCGGCTCCAAAAAGTATGCTTCGCTGCTTTTATTGAACAGAAAAGCTTGATAGGCAGAAAAGGACGATATGTCTCAGATCAGCTAAAAATGACTGAAGAAAAGGAGGTGAATTATAGCAATTCTATTCTCTGAGGGTTAAAGATCCTTAAACCAGAAAGATCTAGTCATATCTCTGCCAGCACTAGAATGTTCTTTTTGCAAAGAGAAGAGGCAAATTTACACCAGCCTGCATTTCAGCAAATAAGCAAAGACCTCAAGTAACCTTCTAAAGCTGCTCCAAGGCTTTTTTTTTTTTCCCTGTGGTAAAAGTTTACTGCTGTTGAGACAAGTCTTCCCCCTGACTAGTATTGACTAGTGTAGAAAGGGAGATTTACCTCATGGTTCTATTCAGATACAGCTTCGTAGCATTTTACTTCATATTCTTAGGATCTAGGTAAGGATGCTGGTACTCTGTGTTATTGGGCATTTTTTATTTCATTTAATAGCCCTTGTAGAACTTGAACAAAGTCAGCTCTTGGACAACATTATTTCTACCTAGGACTAGCTATTCATTTGGGGAATTTCTAAGTGCTGCACTGAAGCAGAAGGGTATAGACAACAATGGGCATGTACAATCCCTTCTAGATATACCAAGGCTGAAGTCTGGTCTCTCTCTATAAAGTTGAGGGGAAAAAGACTAAAGTACAAATAAGACATTTATATAAATACTGAATTAAAATAACAACAACAAAAGAATGAAGGAAATAATATGAAGTTCCCAATTTGGAGTAGCCACTTGCTGTATTTGAGGAACTAAGGAAATAATGTTTCAGTAGTCGCGTGCTTTAGCCATAGATGAAATTTTAGCGATTTTTTAAGAGGGAATTCCTGTGAATATTTTGAATGTGTATTGGGTCTGGCTGGGATGGAATTAAGCTTTCCCAGAGCAGCCTTCGTAGCTTTGTATTTATAGCTATAAAGGAGTTGATAAGACGACAGTTCTTTGGCGTCTGCTGAGCAGTTCTCCGACAGCATCACAGCTGTCTCTCCAAGCCCACTCCAAAGACTAGTGGTCTGGAGGTGGGCAAGAGGTTGGGAGGGGACACAGCCAGGACAGCTGACCCAGAATGAGTAAAGAGATGCTACATACTGTATTATGTGCTCAGCAAGAAAAGATAAGAGATAGGAGGAGGGGGACATTCGTTATTAAGACATTTGTCTTAATAACCGCTATGCTACTGGGTTCTACTTCCCGGGAAATGTCTGGGCATCTCCTGATAATGGGAAGTACAGAATAAACTTTTTTGTTTTCCTTTGCTTCCATGTGCGGTCTTTGCTTTTCTTTTATTAAATTGCATTTACCTTCATCTTATTTTCTGCTCCTGTCTCCCTCAGAAGAGGGAGTGATAGAGTGGCTTGTACCTGGTGGCTGAGTACCTGATGGCCAGCCAAGGTCAACCCACCACAATAAATTGCAAAATATTTTTAATTTCAGGTAAAAATGCTGCAAAGCATAACTTGGCAGGTGAGATGTCCTGGAGTAGTTCCAGGTAGGAGGAGTATCCAAACTCCTTGTTGTTCTATAGAATCACTCAAAACCTATATTTAGGAGAGCACTTTTCTTTTTTTTGAGTGCTTGAAATGTCTTTCTAAATTGCTGGAACATTTGGCAAAGCAAGACATCCACCCTAGAAACTTAAACACTTCTTGTTACAAGGAGAGGTCTTTCATGAAGTTATTTTAAAATTCCCAAGGGTTCTCATTCTGAAGCTGTTTACCTGCATCTATAAAAGGAATTTATAAAAATATGTGATCAAAGTAGTATAAAGCAAATGTTTATTTTCCTAAGATTAAAGTGCATTATTGGTTACTCAATTGGAGATGAAAATGGGCTCTATTAAACATTTTCATTAGTACACTAGGTTTCGTAAAATAAGTTTTTGTAGGTCATAAATTTCCAGACTCTGTTTTATATGTTATGTTATGTTATGTTGTGTTATGTCATGTCATGTCATGTCATGTCATGTCATGTCATGTCATGTTATATGTTATGTTATGTCATCTCATGTCATATCATGTTACGTTATGTCGTGTCAAGTCATGTCATGTTATATCATGTCATGTCATGTTATGTTGTTGTATTATATATTCATATAAAACAATCTAAATTTTCTATAAATTTCAGTTGCAAACATGCCTTTCAAAGTTAGAAAACATTTACACATCTCCAAGGTTTAGTGGTATAAGTAAAGATAGTAGAATACAATATTCTTAAATTATTTGAGTGTGGGAAACAGATGCTGTGGGCCCTAAGAATATAGACAAAATTTGCAAAGATAGTCTAAGATCCAGGTCGGAGTTTAGTGAAATTCAGAAAAGCATCCAAACTATTGTTTTGTGTTATATAAAAATCACTGGCTATAAGGTATTTTGAAAACTGCATTCCTAGAGGCATTTATCAATAATACTTTGACATTTTGCTGTGTGCAGTACCAAGTTAGCTAACACATGGTAACTAAGTCGTAATCTAATGTGAAAATTTTTTCTGACTTTAGAAAGATTATATGTACCTCCATCTTGGAGATGGTTCTTGAAAAGAGGCAGGCTGTCAGTGTTTCAGCTCTTGTTATTGTGATTTAACAACACTAGGATAACCAGACATGCCATCTTTAGATTAATAGATAACATAAATAAGGAAGACTAATTATAAACAAATTAAAAAAGAAAAGCAATCATTTAGTGCATCAGTAGCTGGCAAGGAAAATTGATTTTTACTTCCTTTCATAATGCATTAAGTATATGTTAGTTTTGGGCAGGGGGGGAGAGAGTTATTTCAAATTTCAGCACCTGAATCTATCTAAGCAACATTTGTCAAGCCCACTTGATAGACAGCTGAGCCCTTCAGAGTGGTTTACAGACAGGCGGACCTTTGCTTATGCTTCTCCTGCTGCCTCTGCCTGGGACATGGGAGCTGCCCCAGCACTGCTGAGAGGAGGAGGAGGAGGCTGGCAAAAATTTTCACATCAGTTTTGACTCTGCAGCAGGGCTAGGCTGAGTTTTTACCACCTGGGATATCTCCCCAGTTGTTTCCTGCAATTTCCCAGCAGCAAATATTGTGTCCGAACCAATTCTGGCAAAAATTTGTCCAAACTTTTCTCAAAAACCATCAGTCAAAAACTGCTTGTCATCTCCCGATGTGACCTATTCCAGTGCTGAGCCACCTGTGCTGCTAGGAAGTTACTCTTGCCCAACTTCTGAATTTCCAGTGTAAACCTGTTATGCTTAATCCTTTCACCAGTCAATATGGAGAATAATTTATTCTCTTCCTTTTAGTAGAAATCTTTGAAGTGTTTTGAAGATTGTTGTTGTGTTTCCCTTGATTTTCTCTAATTGAGGCCAGAGCACTCCATTTACTTCAGGGTAGCAGATAATTCTGATTTAGCATATCACGTCATGCTCTGACAGATGCCCTCATAGTTGTGTTGTGTATCGCTCATGCTTAGAAGTCTCAGCACTAAGTAACGTATTAGTATCTAACTATCCCCATGCACAAAGCAAACAAAGGTCATTTTTAATTGTCCGTTTATGCAATTTATTTAAGCTAAATTATTTATTTGCAAAACGTAGCTCTAGAGTCTCTTATACAAACTTCTGATCACATCTAAAATGCTCTTCATGCCAGGTGTGAATACAAATTGAAAGGACAAGGCAAAAGAGCTGGCCCCATTGCTATACACGGATATTATTGTTTTGTAATGATCTTTTGCTTTGTTAGACCACAAAACTGATTTAGAATGTGTTGATGGACATGGATGCTTTATGTTGCATATAGTCTTAATTGTTATAGTTAATTATTATGACCTTAATTGTCATCAATGGTCATACAGCTGAGGTTAGTCTCATGGCCTATGACAAAAAAATAATTGTCCACAAAGACCACAAGGGGTCAAGAAATGCAGCACTAAGATGTGAGTTAAGAAAGATGAACATGTATTCAAAGGAATGACTGAGGAATTAAAATTAGGTGTTTTTTCCTGGTTTTAAGGGTATTATTCCATTTCAGTGGATTGGTTAATGATCTCTTCAGTGCCAAGGTGTTGTGATGTGGAAGTATATAAATGTCCCACTGCACAGATAGGTCATGAGATCCTAAAGCCAATAAGGCAAGCTCAAAGCGAAAATGGTAAGGTACCCTTCTCTCTCCCCAAATACAAGAACTTCCTGCTCAGAACAAACTACCACAGAACTTGATCTTGTCCAGCTCCTGCAAAGCAGTTGGTAAATGTATTTTCACAAAACAGTGTCTTGGAGTTACCCTTCTCATCTATTTTCTGTGATTCTTGTAACTCTAGCTTTAACTGGAAGTGTTTAAGTGTGGGAGGAGCAGACAAGGTAGCTGGTGACAACCACAGGGATTGAGCAATCACAAATAATTACCCAGCTTTTCAATCCCTGAAATACCATTTCAAAAGTAACTGTCTCCTCCCCATCCCGTTTATCACCCCTGAAAAAGACATGGTGTGTCTAATAGGATATCGTGCTTGGAAAGAGATTAGTTAAAACAGATCCAAATCTAATTGTCTTTATAAGTCACTTAGTCATTTGCCTCAAACAATGGAAGACACAAGATCATAATTAAGGCTTCCAGCTCATGGCAAGATAAAATATACACCATGATAGCAAAGCAAGTGGTTGAATAGGTACAGCATGTTGTAAAGTTATCGCCTCAGAGAGAGTCTATTGTTTCCTTCTGAGCCTGTGAGCTGTTCTCTAATTGATGAGGAAATTAGGAACAGATGATGATTTTGGAGGCAAATGATTTTTTCTGGAACTGTCAAATACATCTCATGCAACAGCATCAGCTTAGGAGAGGAGAGCATGTGGGAACAAAGGGCTGCAGCTTGAGGTGTGACCACATCGCTCATCAGTGATGCCTTGGGTCCCACCAAAACCAAGCAAACCTTAAAGCTGGGACCCTCGTGGCTTCTTGCATGGGCAAGCAGATGTGGGGTTACTGGGTGGGTAGGAAGGAAATGTATAATGTATATATATATTTTTTTAATTCCATTAATACTGCCTGGAGGTGTTCTCCAGATTGAGAGAGCAGGGTTTTGCTTCATGGCTGTGTAATTAGGTGACTGGCAGCCTGGTTCCAGAAGCTGTCACGGTGCGTGCAGAGACCAGCATCAGCCTGTGTGCAGTCCTGGACAGAGACAAGAGAGACCTTGTATAGGGCAGGGTCCCCCTCCATCACCTAGCACAATTACGTTTGCGCCAGAGCTGAATTGGCAAGGCACGTGTCCAGGCCAACACACTGTGAGGTGTGGGTCTGCCCAGCCTGGCCTTCCCCCACGGTCTTAAAATTACTCTGTGTACCCAAGCTGTGCACATTTTGGCTTTTTATCTCCTGCAGAGAAGCAAGGCTATTTTACTGCCTTAGCAGAGGAGCTAGGTAATTCCAGCAATCTTTGAGATGCCTCAGACCCAGAAATCTCTGCAAATGCAGTATGCTCCCCATCTAATTTCACTCCATTAAAGGGTTTATCTGAGAGGGCAGAACCTTTTGTGATTGAAATCGCAGAGTAGAGTTCAGTAAGAGTATCTTAGCTGTCAGGTACATGTACCAGTCACCAGGCTACAGCTTATTTAGAAATGAATTTGCTTCAGACTGCAGTTTCACATGGCAAAGCCAAGCCTTGCAACACTCCTTTACAATATCCTTGCACTATTCTTCTGCCTCTCATCGTCCTCCCAGAACCTCTCCCCATCCTCATCCCTATACACCTTCTTTCAGCTCTGCTTCCAGTGACTATACTGCAAACTGGATCGTTGATCTGGATTTGAAATAGCCCTCTTTTCTTTAATAAGTTTCTTTAATGAATGGCTTATTTTTGAGCTGAGTAGTTCTCTGAGTCATTTCTCAATGCAGCCACACAAGCAGCTATTCTGACCCCACAGAAGAGCAATGACACACAGGACCAGTTAGAAGAGAGCTGTAGGGCATGAATATATTAAAACACCTTGGATGCTTCATCTTGTGAAACCTCAGCATCAATCTTTCATATTAAATTTACTCTTCTGGGCATAAATTACTTATAGATTCACAAACAGTATAAAAGCACATTAAATGACACTCTTATCTATTGTTTTAGACACTCCTGGATGATGATGGATTTCCAAACTTGATTTACAACTACTGGAACTGTTAGTTGAAAAGAGGGAGAGTTTTTCCCAAGACATCACACCTGCAAATGGGAAATACTCATTCCAGTCCTCAAAAGCAGCAGAGGAAAACAAATCTGTACTACTGTAAGTAAGTCCAGAAACACTGTGAAAAAGGAGCCTTTTCTTTTTCTGGCATTGGTGGGGATACTGCCTTTCATTTCCCTAGACTTTCTTGGAATGAAACACTTTGCTTCAGAACAAAGGGAAGACTGCGGGTGGGATTCAGTTCAAAAAGAAGATATCCATATTACAGTTTCTACAAGTAGGCATTTCCTGTCACAGTCAATGCAGTCAGTCCTTGGAGAGCAGTTCATGTCACCCAAGAGCAGTTGCTCAGGGTGGGCTTGGTTTCCTGAGCATAGGCTGTTTGTGGTGCTTGAGATGCCCAGGAGATCTGCCCAAGGCAGGCAAAGCAGACCTCTACCCTTTAATGGTGGCAACTGAAGACAACAAAGATAATTCACAGGGTCTAAAAATAGAATAAACACCTACATTTAGCTACTGAATCTTACGTAGCAGCTAGTCAGTTAAATAAATTTACAATCTCAGTATATAGTTGATGGCAATGACTTGATGTTCACAGACTTTATCAGGAGCTCATATGTATATATTTGGATCCCTATATGTAGACATATAGGTTTAGATGTCTTGCTCTCAGTTTGAATCCCATTCTATTTGTCAAATCAAACAAACAACTAGTTGCTTAGTTTTAAGAAAAAATCAAATGCGGTTTAATGTGAATCCTTTTTAAATGTATAGTAGTTCTGCTGATAAACTGAGAAATCAGCCTGTTGTGGAAGTTCTGGGAATGCACAGATTTGGCAGTGGCTCTATGTGCCTGTGGTCTTAAATACTGACATCTCAGTATTTGGCAATTACACAGGGTGCTATGTGAGACTCAGCTCTTATTTTATGCAAGTAGCTGAAATGATTAATTAATGATAAATGGTCAAAATTAGCAAATATTCATGCTCACATGAATGCCTGTGGTCTTACAACAATATTCCTTCAAAGATCTTTCTGAACTGCCTGTATGAATAATGATGAGGAGAAAAGTTGAAGGGAAAAGCTTCCCCAATCCATTCAGACAGCACATAGCAACTGCAGGATATTATATTTAACTGCGTATTTTAATGTTTCAGCCTTTCACCCAGACATAGCAAAATCATGCGAAGTTTGATTATACAATTTTTGGTGTGAAAACCATTTTTCCATGCTTTGTAAGAGTTGCTAAAAACCTACTGTGTTTCTAGCACAAGGCAGATTGCCTGTCTGACAGCTAACTGGGCAAAAAATGAAACAAAAAAAAGTGTTCAGAGGAAATTTTCTCAATTTGAAGAAAATAGTATTCCACTACCATTTATTTCACTTACTTTGTTTGTCACTGCTTACCTGCAGAATAATTCAAGAACTTTTTTACAGGTGTAGCCCTAGGACAGTATTTATGTCAAAGCACTGTGACTTATTCATGTAAATGATTGAGATGGACTAGAGGAATTGTGTTTAAAACATGATGAAACACTGCATGTCTAGTCATAAATAGAATAAGTGATGGTGACATTTGTATACTGGGCATTAGCAAACTAATGCAGAATTCCTTCTGTTTAAACTTGGTAATTTTTTAAGCAGATAATTAGGTTTTTTTTCTTGCCTGGACACAATTTATTTTTTTTTATTAACTACAAATTAATCATACTGTTGCTTTTATTTCATTTGGACAGTGACAAGTTTTGGCATCTTAAATGAATATTTTCTTGAGATTTGGATTTACATCTGATGCACTTCTTTTTTGAGAAGAAAAAAGTTACTAGGCTACTAATGAAAAGCTATTGGCAAAAGCAATGAATGCTGATTTCTTTTCCCTTCTGATATTGATCAAGATTGCCAATAAAGAGGTACTTTATTTTATTGCTTTTAGAATTTGAGATTCTCCCCATGTTCCTTTACTTCTCAGATTTCCTTTAATCTTTCTATAGCCACAGAGAATGTTTCTGGTTTGGAGAAGAAAAACCTTTTCAGTGTAGCACTGCAATTGGTTCAGGGGGGAACTCAGGTCTTCAGACACCCTAATCAGACTAATGTTTCAGGGCAAGCCAGAAGTGAAAAAAGAGGAAAGAAATAAATCACTCTAGAGGAGAGGAAATTACCAGCGCAACACAGAAGCACTTGAAGCAAGAGGAATGCATGTTCTTTTGATCTATTATTGTTACTATGCAGGCCTAAATAAAAGGGATGGGTTAATTGGAAAATAGCTCATAGCCCATTTGTAGATAATGAGCTACTTAGGAAATCTTTAAACAAGATGCCCTTACAGATAACATGACTACAGTGCTTACTGAAGCACAACTGATTCTGATTTGGATATAAATAAATCTTTTTGTAGTAAACTGACAGATATCTCAAGCTGCCACATGGCTTTTCAGTAGACTGCAGTTTTTAAAACAAGTTAAATGTTTGATGTGAAAAGAAATCTTGCATTCTGTAGTGCTGCTTGCTGTGGCTTAAGCAAAAATGGAAATGAGAAATAAGTGTGTTTGTGTAGCCAACTGCCATGCAGAGCCAGCATGTTTCTGCCATCACTGAAGGGGGAAGGAGGGACCCATTCACCATTATCATTCATTTTCACACTCAGTCCACAAAGCATCTTTTGCAACCAGCTTTGAAGTGAAGTAGGATACCACGACACTGGCCATCATGCTATCGGGTGTGCAGAGGGCTTGGTACCAGTCAGCACTGGGTCTTCTGATCCAGCTGAGCCCGCTGTTCACAGGGACTGGCAGGAAAAGAAATAAAATCTGCCATGGGCAGTGCCAGAGTGATTGCAGCATTTATAAGGCCAGAACAGGCCATTAGCTCAGCATATATTACCAAATTTTAGGCAGCAATTCTTATATTGAGAGTGATGACTTACACCTGACTAAATACAGCTGCAATGCTTCCTTAACTTATTCACACTAGCAAGAGTGCTCCAATTTCCTATTAAATTCTTAGAGCTCTTAAAATCCGATTTCTGGTGCAAGTATTTTATGGAAAGTGAATCTTGATGTTAGACTCCAACAGTCATTTAAAAGTTGCTGATTTTTTGGCCATGCCAGCTGTGAAAGCCATGCATTGGACTATTGCTGGACACAGATGAAATAAGTTCATTAAAAAACATTGAACCAATAATTCACTGACATTTCTTGCTGTATTTGCCTAGCTCTATTAGTTCCTAAATCTCTAAGACCTTTCTAAACATGTGGAGTGAGACTGAGAAAATAAAATGAATCTGTTGTAATGGAGACATTTGTCACTGGGGCAGATCAGCAAGCCTGAAGTTAAAGAACAGACACTGGGAAATTGAGGACGTTGCTGAACTAAAGTTAAAGCCTATGATCATGAGAATTTATAAGCTGAACCAGTCAAGAGCAGCTGACATCCCAGATCTCATCCAAGTCTGTTTGTTTGATCAGCGAACTAGAGCCATAATGACAGCTGAAGTACTGACAGTCTGAAATAAAGAAATGCTGAACATTGGGAGTAATTCTTTCCTGAATAAATGCCATGGGAATGACTTAAAAAGTGTAGCTACTCAAAATACTCATCAGTTAGCTAAAGGTCAGAAGAAAGTATACTGAAGTCACTGTACATTAGTCCAGCATTCTCTGGCCTTCAAACTTCAATAAGTACTTCGAAAAACAGAAAAGAAGTATAATCAGAAATGGTGAACTGGAATGATGAAGGAAAAATGTTCTGTTGGTGTAAGTGATCCAGTGTTGCTGATCGTTTTATCTTGTACATGCATTTTTAGGCTTCTGTTAATCACAGTATAAGTTGCATCTAGAGAAAGTGTTTATTACTCAAAAATTAGTCATTTTATCTGTCATTGTAAGAATATAGAACATGTTACATGTAAATCAGTTCTGGCTACTCATGCATACATATATATATGGCTAAAATATTTTTCTTCTCTACTTCATATCTCTACTTCTACTTCTTCTTATTACTTTTAGTCTTTTCAAGCGTATACGAAATGATATCCTAGCAGAGATTGAGAAATCTGTACTAACACCTGCTTTCCAGGCATAGTGTCTTCCATTTAATAGATAGACATCTTCTTTATCATGAAATATTTTTTATTGCCTAAGAAATATAGATAATAACTTCTAGTAAGGTATAAATGGTTCATTGCCAACTTCATGCCTATAATAAAGTGGTATGTTTTCATTCTAAAGAAAAAAGTAAATGTGCAAATCACAATACTATTACTGGGTGTATAGAGTATAGCACTGTTTAGGAAATATTCATTCTACAGAGCCCAGTGCTCGTGCTTTCACTAACAGAGGGCAGCAGCAATACATACTCATAGCTGTACTCAGAATTGCTGGCATAGGGCTGCTGTCATCCGCATTGACAGATAAGCATTTTTTCTTGAAGTTCATTATTTTTATATTTGAAGGACCAGAAGTGACAGAAATCAGGGCTGCATTTATAGGATGGACACCCCCCCCAGGTATGGCTGCTAGCAGTGAGCAAACACTGCTGTATTGCTTTAGTGATATCAGAATGAAATGAATGTGCACAACTGAGTTTTAAATTAGAGAAAACGGGCAATGGGGTAAAGTTTTCATGAGGTAAGGTGGTGGGTAATAAGAAATTTGAGCAGGAGGTAAAACAGGTAATCCACTTCCCCTCCTCCCCCCCCCCGCCATTGATTTTGAAACAAAAAGGCACATGGATCTGTGATTTAAAATCACAAGAGGAAGGATGTCATGTCCAAGTTGTTAAGTAGGAAATGAGAAATGACGATAACAAGACAACAGGCTGAAAGGAACCATAATTTCTAATTGTGGATTGTGCAAGCGAGGGTGGTGAGGCACTGGAACAGGTCGCCCAAAGAAGTGGTAAATGCTCCATTCCTGGCAGTGTTCAAGGCCAGGCTGGACAGAGCCTTGGGCGACATGGTCTACAGCGAGGTGTCCCTACCTATGGCAGGGGGGTTGGAACTAGATGATCTTAAGGTCCTTTCCAACCCTAACTATTCTATGATTCTATTATTCTAAGTTGTGGGGTTTACTGATTAAGACACTAATAATATTTTTAAAATTATAGTTTATTTGGGTATAAAGGCACCCATAAAGTGGTGCTTCTCCAGAACTGTAGATGCTCTTGTCCTTTTTCTGTATGATCTTATGACCAAAAATAATAACGCTAAATATCCACTTGAACATAGGGACAGAGGCACAGGAACCCTGATGATGATCCCTCATTTCAGGAACTTCATCCATGGATTTTCTTCACCTGATTTGATGAGAGAAGTTTTGATTCAATGCAGTACCCTAAAGGGTAAGAGATGGGTCTGCGCAAAGGGGAGAGAGACCCAGAGCAGCCCCACCTTTCTTCCTTCTCCATCCTTTTTTCAGGAATACCTTACTAGCCCAGTCGTTGAAGTTTTTTATTCTTTAGAAAGAGGCCCCAGATTTTCTTTCATCTATTAAACTATTCACTGTGCTTTTAAATGTATGATGGAGCACAAAAAAACACACAGCTACTGCCTTCTCTTGAGAGCCAATAGAAAATTGACCTATCCCAGCTCAGTCAAATGAACATGAGAATAACAGGAAAAAGAAACAGCAATGGTGAGAGTTGAAAATGTGACAGGCTGGGAGACAGGGCACAGCAGCCATCCCTGCTCTGTGCTACTCCTAGGCACTTCCTACTGCAGCCAACAGGATAGCTTGGCAAGTGGATTTGGGAAATGTCATGTAAGCTTTCTCCTTGATGAGCATAAAGGCTGTCTCTACCTTTCAAAGGTTGCATTTGATAAGCTAAAATACCCTTCAAACAGAGCAGGTTTGCAGACTATTCTCAGCTCTTATTTCCTCTCAGCTTTCATATCTCTTTTGATGGTAAAGTATTATATTTTTACAAGAACATAAGAAACTTTGCAATTGAGAAGTGCCTTTTAGACAATTGTATCATGTCCAGAATGTAGTTTGTGTCCTTTCTTTCAACTATTTATTCATTCATTCAGGAGCTCATCTCACTGTCTTTTTAAAGAACTAAGTCACTCTATTTCAGTAAGTCACTTTGAGTTTATTCCATGTTTACTCTAATGTGTATGAAAAATTGATTAGGTTACTTTAGACTGTGAGTTAAATTAAAACTCACAAATTCTTACTTGGAATTTCATAGTGTAAAGCTGAATTTTCTCTCTATAATACATTACCCTGTAACATGTTTGATTAGCTTCTAGGATAGAGTATGTACATTCGCTTAGAGCTACTTAGTCTTCACAGTGCTGGGAAGAGAAGGATGCACAGAGGTCATGTTTCAGTTTACCTATTTAATACAAATATTTTAGCCTCTGAAGCTGACTATTCTCTGGAAGGTACTTTTTTTTTTTTTTGGCTATCAATAGATAACAATGTCTATGTGGAAAACATTCACCTTAGGTAGATAAATCCTGTCTTGATACCTAAATATGAGGGAACAATTCTGTTCCTGCTCTAGTAATCTCTGAGGCATTTAAGATCACTTGCGGACTTTCAATATATAAAGGGGGCTTATAAGAAAGGCAGCGAGACTTTTACCAAAGCCTGTAGTGACAGAACAAGGGGCAATGGTTTTAAACTCACGGAAGGTAGATTTAGGTTGGATATAAGGAAGAATATTTTTTTATTATGAAGGTGTTGAGACACTGGCACAGGTTGCCCAGAGAACCTGTGGCTGCCCCATCCCTGGCAGTGTTCAGGGCCAGGCTGGATGGGGCTTTGAGCAACCTGGTCTAGTGGAAAGTGTCCCTACTCATGGCAGGGGGCTTGGACTAGATGATCTCTAAAGGTCCCTTCCAACCCAAACCATTCTATGATTCTATGGTCATGTGGATGCTCCACTTGGTCCTGTAGCTTTCCCCAGATCTCCAGGAAGAGGTGTTAGAGCCTGCGGAGAGGTGTCAGGTGAGGGTAGGAACCTGAGCTCTATTGTGGTGCTGGAAGGAGTAAGGGGACATTTGGTGATGCAGTACCTCCAGAAGTAAGCATACCCCTTCTGCCAGCTGCACATCTGGAAGGGTCACCCCTTCCACACCACCTTTTGCTAGAGAAGACCTTCCAGGACGAGGTGACTCTGCTCCTCCTGCTGAAGCTATGCCACATGCAAGATTCATGGGGCTTGTGAGAGGGATGCCAGAAGCAAAGCATAGCTTGCCTACAGCTCAGTGTGGGACAGAAACAAGTTCTTGGAGAGGGTCCTTGACTGCATGGTCCAGCTGTGCTGCCTTACTGATCTCCATAAGCCATAGTCCTTCTTGCTCCACTGATGAAAGTCAGTGATCTCAGCTGTGCTAATGTGGCATTTCTCAGGCAGCTCCATGACCTTGGCCCGGCCAGGGTGTCCAGCTGTGTGAGTACCAAAGCAGTCTCCAGAGGTTTCGTGTGTAGTTGTTCTGGAAACCAGATGCCTAAATTACCTGTCGACGTCTATGCACTTTTCTGGCCTTGAGTGCATTATTGCTCCTGAAGACAGCAAAACCCAAGGCATATAAGAGGTGCTGTTCAAAAAGGAAAGGCTTAGATGTTTCAGGAGGGAGTCTCACTGGCTTCAGAGGTGTTGACTGGGATCTAAGAATAGAAACAACTGGAAAAGGAAAATATATAGATAGTCCCCATATAGAACATGAATGCAATTAGAAACATCTTAAACACAATATGTGGTTAAATGTATCAGATATACTGTCATTGTGAGAACCCTTCTATGTTTTAAGTAGTCATTGGTCCAATTTGTGTATAAGGAATAGGAATGATGGTACTACTTATCCATCTATGCCCTTTTCAATTTGTGGCGGGTTGTTTTAGTTATAAACACAAAATATTAATAAATCTATTTCAGAAGCTATTATTTTTTTAGTATACGTTCATTTGAGAGCTCTTAATAGCTCAGCAAAAGAAATCTGCAACACCTGGCTGAGGTATATTTAATATGAGTTGCATATGAGCTCTAGAATAGATGTAATGCAATCACCAAATACTGAATAAAGTCGTAAAATGATCTACTGAAGCAAGAGGGTTATATGGTAGTTCTTATGCAGAAAACAAAATTATAAATTACTAATGAAATAGCATTTAGAACTGGAGTTGGAGTCTATAATTTATTCCGTTATTAAAGTATTAAATTACTTTTGTGCAAAACCCAGGATAAATGTAAAGCCAATGATTATAAGGATGGCAAATGGGGAAAGTGAATTAGTATGCATTGCCATGGTGTAGAATCATATGGTACCAAATGCAGCTGTATAGTTACAAAACCAAAATTTTCTCTGTAATACCATATATAACAAACTCATTAAAAAAGCAGAAAATGAATCTGCCACTTATGGCATTTTCAAGATTTTGTAAAATTTTCCTGCCACAAACCACAATAAAAATAAAGTCTGAGCACTTTAATGAAGATGATCTAGATTATTTTTTTCCCAGATAATTTAAATAGGAATAGTTTCAATATTTAATTTTTATTTTCTGTTGCTTTAAATTAGTGTCAGAAGAAAGTTCTTTTGAATCAAGGGAGACTTTTCAGCTAAACTGTATTGAATTGGTATGTTTTAAAGTGACAGAATCCTTTTTTGAAACCATATATTTATTTAAATTATGTGTCCTCCAGTGGAAAAAAAATTCTGAAAAAATCTTGAACAGAACTACTGAAAACTGCTAAAAGCAAAGAAATATTGGTTCAAGAGTACTGAGAAATATCTACAATTGCAGCTTTTCCTACTGTTGAAGTTTACCAGCCTGCTGAATTAAACTGCTGTTCTCTCGTAACAAAAAGAGAGGTGAGAAAATACAACAGAGTTGTTGGCATGAAACTTTTGTAACCCATCAACAATATTTTTTTCTCATTCAAAATGTTAAATTGGTAAGATTGAGGAATAATGCAGTATTTTATGGGAGTTAGGAAATAAAGCAGTACATAATTCGCTGCCTGCACTATAGAAAATTGACTGTAGCAGTTTTTGGACCAGGGAGGGGGCTGAGAAGCAAGCGGGTGCTGGGGGCAGTGGTGGTGGTGTGTGTGCCTTCAAACTACCAAAGCCTAGGCAACAGTTCCTTGACCATGACTTCATCATTCACACTAGGTTTCTGAGCAGAGTTTTGACACTTCTTAAATTAGCTTCCAGCCACGAGGCATTCCCATCCCCGAGGATTTCAGAGCCAAACATCTGAGACCATGATTCGAGTCTTGCTGGTACAGCTGAGGCAGAAAGCAGAACCTCTGAGGCAACAGGAAAAAAAAAAAGCCTGAAAGGGAGAGTAAATTAAAAGACAGTAGGAAAGAAGAACAGATAGCTAATACTAATAAAAGTAAAGACTTATTCAGGGAAAGAAATAGTAGGAGATATAATTATAACCAGAAGCATTAGAAAGAGTGTGATAAAGAGGAGGCAGAAAGAAGGGAGTGACCAGAAAGGAAACAAAACAAAATAAGTTAGAACTTAATTAGGCAAAGTAGTTAGTCATGTCTTAAATCTTTCTGGAGACAGAAAAACATATAGAGACTGGGAAAAAAAAAAAAAGTAGCTGCTAAACTGCCCTTACATGAACTGCAGGTTTTTATTAAAAAAAAAAAAAAACAAAAACAAAAACAAAAAAAAAAAAACCACCAAAGAAAAAGACTTAAAAAAAAAAACCAAAGAAAAAGACTTAAAAAAAGTGGAAGATGACAGAAGAGGAAAGAAGAAAAAGCAAAATGCATTCAGCTTTAGGACAGAAACATTCAAAGTAATTTATTCATATTCATTTCAGCCTGTGATTTAGAGGTTGTCAGGAGGTGACTTATTACAAGCAAGGCCTCTCACAGCCAGGGGATTTGCTGTCAAATTCACATCCTCAAGCAAAACGGTGCAGTCAAATCTATATTTTCATTAAAAAAAATTACATTACCCTTCTTTCACAGTGCATTACAGAACTAACATGGACTCAAGAGATTGCCAAGGTAGAGTTGCCTTGTTATGTTTGTAGAATAACTGGATAAAAATTGCTCTAAAACTTAAGTTGCTCTGTTTAACACTGGCATGGGAAGTAAATTCCAAAATTCAGTCCTCTAGATGTCCATATTTGTAACTGCATTACCATGCAATGTATTTATTGATTTTCTAGTGCAAACATCTAATCATCCTTCAATTATTGCCAGAAAATACTATCTTCTGATATGACTTTTCAGAAGCAATCTGAAACTGAAATAAGTAAACCTAAAATTTCACAGAAAAAATAGGTGACATTGGAAAATCCATATCAACATATTTTATTGACATATTTAACTCAATTAAAAACGCCCACAATACAAAAGGAAGCAATATGTTAATCAACTTTCTTAAACCACCTGATGACCCAAACACAATATTTTTTGTGTTCTTTGACATGGTGCTGCAGAAGTCAGGGGCTTCTCTGCATGTTTTAGCAGTCAGGTGGATGGGAATCATTTCACAGACATCTGCTTTTGACATTAGACATCTCATCTAACCACTCAGAGCTCTCTTAATGCTCAAGAGAGAGAAATAGACTCCAGCAGACTGTTTTAGTTCCACAGCAATCCATTGGGATTTTTCTGTGAATAGATGAGTGTACTGGTGAGATGTACTGAGGATATTTTAGCATTGCAGAACTGGACATCATCTGGAAAAGAGCCACAAGTGTAATTCATACCTTGAAAAAGAGCTCTTTCTCATTCTTTTTCTGTTATTGAAAAAGTGATTAAGGAGCAACATCACTGAAAAAGAACATCTGGACATTAATGGCCTCTTTAGCTGACTGGTGAGAGGCACAGTGGCAACCCGTGGTCGGAAGTGAAAGTCAGACAGAATTGAATGAGAAATAAGGAGCAGCTTTAACAAGAGCTGACAGTTGGAGCTAACTCCCCAGAAGAGAAGCACTGAGTTGTTAGGTATCTGTACATCTCCAAAGGCTCAAAGAAATTGGCGTATAGGATTTAAATGGCTAAATGTTCCAGGTTTTTTTTGCTGGTGTGTGTGTGAAATGTAATGTCTTTTAAGATATAGAAGGCCAGACTTTGTGATCCAATAATCTCTGACCTTAATCTTCAGAAACACAGAAATTATTTAAAATGTTTAATTATCATGGTATACAGAGAGAACTCGAAAAACCCTGCTGATCAGTTTTTTGTTTTCTTTAAAAAAAAAAATAATCCTAAACCAATAATCTCTTTAAGTGTTTATATTGCTTTGAAATGTGCATGTGAACTTTTAGGACACTGTAAAGAATGAGAATCTGAGATTCTAAGAAATCTGTTACATGGCTGCACATAAGAGCTGGAAGCACATTATTCAGTTTTAATTTCCTTAGGAAAATTCTCAAATATTGGAGAACTTTCTGAGTGTGAGCACTGTTTGCAAGACTGGCATTATGACACAGGGAGATTTGAACTCCTGTGCATTCTTTACACTGAGCAGGACTCAAATACAAAAGCTTTGCTAACAGTAGATTCTGCAAGAAAGTTAAGATGGCTGAAAAAAGGCATCTGAAAATGATCTCAAAACACATGATGTGAAATTAAAGGCTTTCCTTTTTTATTTCCTCTGTTAAGGTTTGACATAGCTCAATAAAATAGTTGCCTTATGAGTGACCATTGCCTATTATTTTTGAAAGAGCACACTACATTATAGTAATGCAATTACCCTGGAGAATGCTATTATTTGGAAGTCTAATTCACAGTCACTCAAATGAAATGTTTTTATTTATTTGAGATCTGTGCAATTTGAGCCTTACTCTTTTTTTCCTAACATCATCACCTACCTTTCTTCATGTTGGCCAGAACACTTTTAACAACAAAATGACATACTGTCCTTCTAAAACTGTGTGCATTTGTACAGCTGCCTCTGTTTTATTGTAATAAATTGGAGTGCATCCTTTAAAGGGAAATGAAAAACACCCATTGCTTTAAACTTTAAATTAAAATTTGAAACATAAAAATCTGAACTGCATTGCATATTTTTATTAAATTCAGGTGGAAGTTTTCCCTGTGGGCAGGCAGATTCCTAATGAGCTTGTTTATCAAGGTTTTGTTGTTGTGCTTAAAATTAGAATAGGAGCAAAATGAGCCTTTTCTTCTGTGTTTGGCAGATGCTTTATCATAAGAATGATAGGTTCAGGTGACTAACCAAGCAGATGACCGTAACAGTGCTGAACTGGTATTTAATGGTGATAATAAGTGACAAGTGAAAAAGCAAAACTGAAGTTCGGTGCAACTCACTGATAAGAAATTTATTATGCAAGCCAAACTTCATCCAGCTTATTTGTGCGAGGAAGCTGACAGCATTGACTATTGTCATATCCTTCACACCACCAGTTGTTAGCATGAAAGCAAAGTACAGTAAACTACACAGCACTATGCACAACATTCACTTATGCTGAGCACCTGTTTGGTTTTATTATAATTTCCACCCTTCTTCTGCTTCTCTTTCTCTTGTCCCTTGTTATATTTTCTTAAGTATCTCCTTTTAACTTTCAAACTTCTAAGGGAAGAACCTGTGGGTTTTATTGTTTCTTACCGCCTGCACCTTATTTCTGGGAGGTTTGGGGGAAACTGCTTGTGTCTCCATTTTCAGCCACCATTCCAGTTTTATCATAGAGTATTTTCTTATGAAACCAAATCATGATATTTATGATCTTGGAGTGAAATTAGACACAAATAGCCTCCACCAAAGAGCAGGCAAATTGCCTTTTGCTGTCCCACTGTGTGCTCTGGGACTTGGAGGACAATCTTTAGCGTGACATATTGGCTTGAGGTAACTGATTCCTTGAAAAGAGTCATTGAACCTACAACATTAGGACAACACTTCCAATGGGATTTTTTGCAATAATTCACCTTAGCAGCAACTATGCTGTCTAACTGAGGGGCTGCCTGTTCTCCAGCGAACCCTGATCTTTTCTCTCCAATGCATTACATCTTTCTTTGAATGTACAATATATGGTGCCCTGTGGCAGCTGCTCTTTCATAAAGCCTTCAAAGAAGAATTACTCTATAATGTACACTTTAACTGCTTGTGGGTTAAAGGAGGGTTAATATATTCTCTTCTGAGCTAATTTTCACATGGTTTTGAGAAGGTTAGTATCCTACCTTAGCTAATGGCAAAGCCATCAGTATACTTGTAAAAGCAAATCAATCACGCAGTCACTACAATCTAAAATACACGTGAAATGGTAACTTTAGGTAAAAGGCCACCTATTGGTTTGAGTGTAATGTCAGTGGATGGTAGAAGATGTGACTTAAAAAATTATGTCTGCCTGCTCTGATTTGCTAAAAGAGGGTTTCTGAGTCTGCTGCCGTTTGGGACTAAAATTCATACGGAGCTTTGGAGCATGGTTAATGTTGAGTTACAGCACCACTACCACTCATCAGTTATTGGCTCAAAGGTGCATTTTTCACATGAGAAGCTTAGTTTGAAATACGTGGCCACCTTTTCACTCAATTAGATTTTATGGCTTATGGGGTAGTTGCTCAAAGGCACTGGCTGAGTCCAAGAAGTTGTTTCCTTATAGCAGGAGAAAAGCTTGTTGTAAACTCTCAGCCACCTCTGTAGAACGTAGAGAACAAGTAATTTCTATGCCACTTCTAATCTGAGGTTTTGCAAGTGTTTGGTTAAAAGAACTGATGGGTTGTATTTGGCTCCTGGATTACAAACTGGCTTTTGTGAGCTCGAGGGTGAGGAAATGTTAAATCTTGACCTTTAGGCCACAGGCAAGTGCCTAGTGAGTAAGGTCTGTTGCCTTTCCTTAGCTTTCTGATGTTTATTCCAGAGTACTTTGTATTTACTCATTAATTCCCACCAGCAACAAAAGATCAGTCAGTGAGTGAGACACGGGGTAGTCACATTTTTTTAAAAGCAATTGATTTCAGGATTTATAAATATTTTTAAGTTTTTTTTTTTTTTTTGTTTCTTTTCCTTTTATTTATTTTTTTTTTTTTTTTTTTTGGTCAGGAATGTAACATTTGAGAGGTACTTTCCTTTGAAAAGAATTTGCATGTCCAGGGAAGGTATTTGAGCAAATGGAGAATCTGGGAGTGAGAAACCCATTTCCCACACTGTCCTTATGAAACAGTGAGTGCTATGGGACAGAACACCTATGGCACCTCACACTGAGAATGATTAAGGTACTCTAATAGGATAAGAGGATGCCATGTTTTTCCTACAGGAGGAAATCTGTTCCCTTCCAACTCAAAAGTACAAGACACCTTTCCATGTTATTTTCCAGTGCTGTTAGGTTTTAGTGTATGATAAAGCATTTACCAACCATTTACTTGTCCAGGCAATATACATTTCTCCCTTTGGTATTTAAGGCATTTCTTAGAAAAGTAATAACCAGTTTCCAATACTTACATATATATATTTCTATTTTGAGATTTGCTGCTGTAGATAAATCTTACAATACTTTCAGCTATGTGAGATTAAAAATTAAAAACCAGAACTTTTGCATCATATTATAATTCTATTTATTGACTGGCATTTTCTTGGCTTTCATCTTATTATTTCTCTCTTGGCTAGTTTATTCATTCACTGCTACCTTCTTTGGAAGCCTTTGCTCCCACTTCTCCTCATGCTCTATCCACATCCTTGCAACCATACAGTTGTTATAAGAGTTATCTTCATTTGAAAGAACTCTCTAAATAATGTAAGGACTGGGATTCTCATAGCACAAACAAATAAAACTTGCTCTCCAAGATGATACAGCCAGCAAATCTGTTATTTGCCTTGGAATATGACAACCATAACTACATTTTCAAGGATGAATTTGAAAGATTACTTGCTCAAGATACGTTAATGTAAAATCACATCTAGAATTTAAAACAAGTTTCACACTTGCAATGAGAAAATGTTTACAACTGTTGCCTCATGACTTTAAAACCTTTTTCTATGTTTATTAAATGTCAAGAACCACTTATGCTTCCCAGCACTACCACTAATACAGCATCACAAATCTTGTGTCAAATGTATGAATACAAGCAGTTGCAGGAACCCACATTTCATGGTGTGTGTTTTAGCTGACACTTAGCAGTTGCCAATTTCTGTTATTGTCTGAGGAATTTCTATGATGAACCATTTCCAAGGCAAAAAAGAAGTGGTTTTGCGCTGCAAAGATAAATTTACAAAAAGTTAAAAAAGTAAAAGAGTGTTTATGTTATTTAGCCATATATTACCATCATCTGTTTGAAAAATAACAAATTCTCAATTCCTCAGAAATGAATATAGGCTTTAAAAATATTACATTATAATTCAGCACTGAGCTAGCTATTCCTGGCTGTTTTAAATTTTCCTGTAATTTCATTCAGTTTAAGCCTCCCTTTTTAACAGAAAAGTTTAAAGCTGAAATATGAAGATTTACTAACAGGAGGCTTTAGAGCAGAATATGAAAGTTTCTTCTTTATAAGTCGTAGTGATAGGAATAGCTTATTTTCCCACAAGACAGTAGCTACAGGTTTATATATAATGAAAACTGGATTAAAGTACTGGATAAAATAAATATGAAGCATTGCTATAGGGAGAACAATTAATTTAGTTAATCCATGGAAACAGACGGTGAATCAGCTACAGCATAGTCTCTTTAAATGGAGAGGAATTTGTCTTTCGAGGACTGTTCTTCATGGAAACAATAAATCATGAAAACTAATATTAAAAATGCTTTTTTGTATCATTTGAAAAGATACCTTCTAATGGTGATAGGTTGTAGATCTTGTTATGAATACTAAGGAGCATATGGATAAAGCATTCTTTCCATTTAATGACCGGGTGCTATTATTACTAGAGTTAAAAAAAAAAAGTACTTCAGAAATATATTTCAGAATATTTATATGTGTAATTAAAGTTTTTTTCTGTTCGTTGGTACTGCTAAAAAAGCATTTGAATTAAAATTTAGAATGGAACTTGCCCTGTAGTTATTTGCAGGCCTTTCTACGGTTCTGGAATAAGACAACAAATAATCAAGCGGCACAAAGAAATGATGTTTGAAATACTGAAGTTGATAGCAGAGAGAAAAATTATTATGACCAAGGTAACATGTATTCATATTAATATCAACAGTATTATTGGTCTCAGCACCCATGAACTGGCACTAAAGTTATCACCCTCTCTGGCATGCTCTGAAGACTTGGGTAATGAAATCTGCAATCCCAGAAGACTTGGTGTGCAGAAAAATCTGTCAAACCTTCAGCCCAATATGCTTAATTTACATACAACATCTATTCCCATACAGTTTCAGAGGGGTCCACCTTATGCTGAAGACATAAACACATCTTTATTCACACTGGTATTTCAGCAGGAAGGCACCAGACAAGGTCTGGCTAGAACTTTTTCAAACAGGTTGGTGCACAAGGGTGCTTCCATTTAGACGGTGTTAGCATGACAACAGAAAACTGAGTAGTGCAACATCTGTTGAACGCCTGATAAACCTCTATTCAGTCACATTCATTCCATGGTTATGAAGAAAGCCAGATATTCTGAAATAAGAAAGAAAGACCATTTGCATAGCAAATTAAATTTAATTTCTAAAGTAAGCCTGGAAAAAGATTGGAAGGTGAAAACTTTACTGAACACTTTTCCAGTTTCCTATTCCGTAGAAGTATGTGAATCAAAATACTTTAGCATGCAGGGCAACCCATCACATATATAGAGTCCTATATGGCAAATAATCATATGGTATCTTACACAGGCTAGAAATAGCTCATAGAAATAATTCAAGGATGGGGTAGATAATTCATCTCACCTAACTTTAGCTATTTTAAAAGGAAACTGCCGGTGTAGAATTGCCATCTAGGCTGGCCATAAATTATTATATATTGCATGTTTTTGCTGATATTTTGTGAATGGGAAAAATAGATCCAGTAAGCCATTAGGAATAAACTGATTAACTCTCATTATTGCATGACAGTAGGCATTAGGGACTTCTAATGATCTAAAAGTGCAGGCAACTGGGAGTGAAAATGCTTGGGTCTGTACCTTTGTACTGCTTAATTTACTTCTGTGTTTACTTCAGTGATGGAAATATCTCACTAGCCAAATACTGCTGCCTGACCAAACTGTGTCACATATGGATGAGCAGCATTTCTGTACTACAAGACACACGTGAGGCAGACACTGCAAAAGAAAAAGAGTGCCTTATTCCAGTTATGAGTATGCCAGCATTACCCAGAGCAGGCAGTGGGTTGTCAGAGAAGAGCCCTGAGCCACAGCTGCACTCTCCCTGGCACGCAAGTGTACCTGTAGAGTGGCTGAGTTCAGGTATTTGTGTTTCGTCTCTACAAAAACCTCTATCCAGAGTCCCACACTAATCAAAATTACTTCTGAAGATATGTTCATTTAGCAGCTGATGCAATAGTATTCTGTAGAAACAGGTTTAACATATTGTAGTTAAAAACCATGTCCATCTTACTCATGCATGCACCTTACCCTGTTGAGAACCCCAGTAGATATGGCCCCTTCAGAGCCCACAGGGGAGTCCTGAGTGTCACCCTTATCTGGGTCTAACAAAACTTCCTCCAAATGAAGCTGCGTTCCCCAGCTTTTAATATAAGGTTGTAAAGGCAAAAATAATAGAATTGTGATAAAAAAGCCGACAGATATGGCACTGCATCAACAACTTCTTATTGTCTGCTGAGCAGTATTTTGTGAGCCATTCTTCCTCCTTTATCCTTCTTCCTCCAGGCACCTGCTAAGCTACAAATACATTAATGTAAATTACATATAAGTTTAAAAAAAATGTATTTTTAAAACTAAATACAGCAGGGGACATGGGTCTGTAAGTCATCCCTACAGTTAGTTTCTTAATACAGTGCTAGTGCAAATTCGGTGTGTGACAGCTGCTGCTCACCCAGATAATGCCTGGGTAGAATATTCGATTTTGTGTTCACTGGGCAGCATTATGCTGCTCTCAGAGGTGTGGCCTCTCAGCTTTGGAGTGTGGAAGAGTTTAGTTCTATGGGTCTGAGCGCTGCCACACCAGTTGGTCTCAGGGCTGGAAAGCTGCCCTGCTTAGCACAAAGCCACAGGGAGCACCCACTTAGCTGGGCAGCCTGACATCTAAGCATGGTCTGAGTGCATAGGATCTGTTCTTCTACATGCCAGGGTTTAGCATGGTTAGGATAAGCTTTACTGCAAAAAACCAAAATGGATTACCTCACTTGAACTTCCCTGTTTTTGCTTCTGTGTAGCTCAAGCTTGAGACAATGCAGTGCCCTCACACCAGTCACGCTGTTGTACTAGGTGGACCCGACTGTGAACGGCTCACTGCCAGACTCAAGCCTGTATTGCTCTGCATAAAAATGTATCAGGTAAAAGACCATCTTTTGTGATTTACACTTATCTTTTAGCTATTTTTTGTTAGGAAAGGCTTTGAACAGTAAGACACAGGAGCATTTCTGTGCTTTCAGTGCAGCTCTGACACCAGAAGTACACTATGCCTTATTAAAAAGTAACTGTTAAACTCTAGGTTATACAAGCCACTTACATTTAGGACTATTATTAAAATATCTAATTAGAGCTTGTACACAAACTATAAAGGGGGCATTTATAAAAGCTCTAGTTATCTTCATGATTACTAGACACAGCAACATTTTAATGGCTTGTTTAACAGATATTGTATAGTTTAAGACCAGAAGGGACCATTAGATCATCTAAACTGACCTCCTGTATTTCACAGGCAATTAAACTTCACTTTAAATTTACTCTATACCAGCTTCATCAGTTAGAATTAAAGTAAGGCATTTCAGTCTTCATCTGACTGCAGTGTGAACCAGAGACAAAGAGAGAACAGAGCCTTGAGAATCTTAAATGGTAGGAGCTAATGTGTCCAGATGATCTTAGAAGACATGCCCCATGCTGCAAGGGAAATTCTCTGGCGGACTGAACTGGAGGAAAGGATCCAAATTTGGCAATCAGTTTGAACTGGAACTAGAACATGCAATGTAAATTACGTTGGCTGTCATAAATTGATGGAAATGTCCCTGTTTTGTTTTGTTTTGTTTTTTCCTAATTAATCACTAAAGAGTAAGTAAAAAGGTATCAAACATATTATTACCTCTGGCCCCCTTTTCTCTCTTTGCAGAAACTCATGTAAAAACACTGAACATTTTTTCAGAACTTCTGAGCATCCTGAAGGCAATTGGAAGTACTGCTTTAATCTGATCACTTGGCACCCAGCTGTCCTGGACAATGTGCAGCCTTGCTGGTATAAGACACTTTCTGTATAATCCATGTCTTGAGACTTGAATATCAGCAGTAAACAGAGACTACTCTGGGCAAAGTAAAGCACTAAGACCAGATAATGCAATCCTTGCCTCTGTTTACAGAATCGAACAGGTGAAGTCCTGTGTTGTAGAAAGGTATAAAGCCATTTGTAATGGTTTAAAACAGTGGAATTGTATTTGGGCTGAAGGACCTAGCCAGGAGCAAATGAAAAGTCAGAATGACCTCTGAGAAACAAGACCAATGAGAATTGGTCTCTTTCTGCCAATGAGAAATTTAGAACTGGTTAAAAAGTCAAGTGAGAGTAACCTGTTTTTCTAGCCCAGTGAACCTTGGGAATGAGTTTTTAATGTTAAGATACTGCCAGAAAGCAACACAGATGATCATGCAGGCTAACAGAAATTTGTGAGTTAAATTTATACCAACTTCAAGTCTGCAGAGATCTTGAAGCTGCATATTTGGCAGAACAATTCTAGGAGATAAAATCCATTCATTAATAAGCCCTTTCAGTTAGCCACTAAAGCTAGGAACTGTCCTCAAATGCTGGAGGGGCCACTAGTGCACTTCAGGTGAAAAAACAGTAGATATAAAGATAACTCACCAAATGCAGTGATCTGGTTTTGATCAGCCAGATACTGACGAACAAAATATACTTGACCATTTTCTTACAACTATAGTATTATCAACTTTATATTTTACAGTTCAGGCTTTCAAATTCTTGATGCTTGTTATGACACATACTCAAAAGAGATTTCAATTTATCCACTAGTTTCTTGCTGGAAAATGCAATTTACAATGCTTAGATTATGTTTTATGTAGGAACTGATCTTCTTCCTTATTTTTCCCCAAGGAAAAACAAACCAGAGTTAGACGTAGCCTGAAATCTATTGAAAAATTGTCCCTTGATGATATCTCCGTGAATGACATGGAAACTAGATGTTTAGGAAACCAAGATCTTCTTCCACAAACTACTCTGCAACTACTTGGCAATGGCTAATCCATTCTTCATCCTTGATGAAGATAAGGGTGCTGCCTTACATTCCCAAAGCACATGGACCAGCTGGGACATTTAGCCTAACAGCTGTCATGTAATAAGGCTATTAGTTCTTCAATAATTTTGCAATGTTCCTTTTTTAACATGGCAATTTTGGTTGTGTCTGACTTTGTTGAAACTCTTGCTTCTGCTGTTCTTGCTCCAAAGATTTTCTATATAGTATGGTTATTTTATAGATATAAAAATTCTTTGTGTAAATGAAGTACAAAACCAACCTTCTTTTTGCTATTTTCTTCAGGCTTATGGATGGGAACCCCTCCATTTTCTGTTACCCTGTTTTCTAAACTGCCTCATTTTGTAAGCTGTCACATTTGACTCTCCAGAGACTTCCCTGTGTTAAAGAATTTAATCCACCGTAAATCTAGCTCAGAGATTTACTTCTCCATTAAATCAGTTCCCCTCTTTCAGCTCTTCTCTGTTTCCTCTCTTAACTAGGCAATTTATTTCAGACATAGTATTGTCAAGCTGATTAAATAAGACAAGGCTTGTTTTCCAAAGTCTTGTATCAGTTAAGCCAGGTCGACTTCAGTTTCTCCCCCCGACTATTCTTTGTTTTTTTAACATGAGTTTGGAGCAGGAAAAGTTTTGTACTTCTCTTCCACTCTTAAACTGTCTGCATGACAGTATCATCTGCTCATTTATTGAGTCAGCGGAGATTTCACTCAAGAGAGCTGAGAGCTGTGGTTTTCTTCCCTCTGTGGTGGTATTAGTTTTACTTCTCCCAGGCAAAAATTTCCTCCCAGAAGCAGGAGATGTATCACTCATTAAAATCTCATTTGCTGCTTTTTGTTCACCTTACCAACACACTTCAGCTGCCTTCAAGAGAAAATGCTGTGATATATTTATGCTCCCTTCTTTGGCAATATTTTATGGTAGTGACTGCATTTATGCAAAGCAGCCTACTTTACAGAGATATGTTCTTGAGGTGAGAGATGAAAAGTCTCATTTATAGCACACAGTAAAGTGGTGCAGGTCTTTATCTTAATTCCTCCAGTCCATCGATGCCATACTGAAGCCTACCTACAAAGGTAAGAGTTCATGCAGTGTAGGAATTCACCCTCACAACATAGATGTAAATATAGCTAGGGCATTCACTCTGGCAGTGTTTCCAATTTTCAGCACCCAGCAGCCAGCCTGTATCTACTCTGGTCCCCTGGGAGAGAATATCTTGTGGACCAGTCAGAATAACTGGTACCATAGATCTTGTGCATCTTCAACCATAGCATTGAAAAAACTTGTTGTTGGCAGAAGGGTGAAAAAGGTAAATAAGACTGTTTTCTTCTTTCCTTTTCCTCTTTCATCTTTAAAATGATGTCATGCAGGTAAATGGTGGTTGTTTATTTGTACTGAGATGTTACAGGTAGACTCTAAATTATGGATCCTGATGGATTTTATGGGTGGACTTTCATAGGTTGCTCCAATTGAGGCAGGTTAGATTGGTCACCTCTTTCTTCTTTGCACTGTCTAGAAAAGGTATCACAATACTTAGTATTGTCTGTGTGAGAACTGGACATTACACAGAGCTTGGTGACCTGTGCAATTGAAGAAACCTTTGTAGATAGTGTGCATGTTACTCTCCCTCTCTCTAGAGTATGAACTTCTTGATTAGTTCCTGTATTTGTGACATAAAGGATGAAATGTGGCTTCTTTTTTTGCATTTGGTTGTAGTGTTTGGTTGCAGAAATGAAAAAAGCTTCAGGAAAGGCTTTAGGGATAGTTTAGCAGCACCTTTGCTTTGTGAAACATGATGAAAAGTCTCCTGTGGCAGCAGAAGTCGCTCACCTACACAGACAAAGTTTTGACTCCCAAGAAGGCAGTTTTAGTAGATATGTAAACTCACAGCAAATTCTGCTAGATCTCTGGTAGAAACAGGTTTTTACTAGTGGCTATATCTTGAAAACCCCTTTAACAGTTTCTTGTTTGTACCAAGTATGAAGAGAGATTTAATATCCCTGGTGCTCAGAGTTGCCAAATGGACCTTAACAGTGTGTGGGGAGAGAGCTCTGAATATTTGAATTGAGGACATCGCCTAGCATTACCTGAAAAAGTGCTAACAGTGGTAGTTTCACTTTATCATGTATTAGTTTAACAAATCTGGTTCTTTTGAAATCACAGCACTCTGTGTTTGACTGTTCTGTTGAATTACTGGTTTATTGCACTGGGTAATGCTTGTTGCACCTCCAGAGAGCAAGAACTCTGCATGGCCTGTTTATTAGTCCTACAGCTCATGTGGTCATGTCCAGCAAGAACAGTCTGGATGGTAAATCTTGTCCAAGGTAAATCCCTTGCTTGTTTGGTACAGCAAATTGGGCAACACTTCATCTGTAAAGCTGAATGAAGGGAAAGGGGAAGAGGAAAAGGGAAAAGTTAAGAATATGTCCTGGCCTGAAAGAAGCAAATTTCACTACTGCAGATCCTCATATGTCCCACAACCCTGGAAATAAGTAAAATGCTCTGACATTATTTGACTTTATCTGATCAAATGTCTTGGCAAACTCAAGCCAGAGAAAGAGCAAGCTGAGGCCATCAACATCCATCCTGGCTTCAGTGAAGTTCTAGATATGAGACTGGGACTGCTGTTATCACTTTCTCCCTGCTGTGTCCTTTTGCTTCTCTATATGATTTCTTTTTTTCCTTTCTCTTCTTTTTTTTTTTTTTTTTCTTCCCTCCGTTCTGTGTAACAAGTTTAGTTTGGCTGCTCAGAGCTGCATCTTTTACAACACATCTGTGAGCCTGGGACCAGAGAAGCCAATAAAACTCTGGCCTAACCTGACCTGGGTACAAATATGTCAGGTTCTGAGGCTGCTGATAAGATGATGCTGCCACCAGCCTTCTCTGCAGCAATGAGCAATTCTGCACCATCTCAGAACTGCAGATTTTGCTGTGCTGTTGTTTCTTTCCTCCTTTCCTTTCTCCTTTCCCTCTCTTCCCTGTTCTCTGCCTTCCTCCTCCTCTCTCACTTTTTGTCTGTTCGTTTCATCTTACAGGAAACACTGTATTTCTAAAGTAGCAGCAATTTCCACAGCACATTCAGATTAATAAAGTTTTCCTGGACAGAGGGTAGCTAAAGATAATTTCAGTCTACAAGAGATTGTCACTCAATGGGTTTCTGTCCTTAAATAGAAAGTGAAAAGATGTTAAAAATACTTTTAGAAGAGACTATCTTATATCTTTCATTTTAAATGTTTTAACTATGCTATTTTTCCTTTGTATTTCAAAAAAAGAAAAAAAAAAAGACTGTAAAGACTTTTAATGGTTGTTTTCCCAATTAGACAAGTCATGCTGAAATCTCTGAACTTGCAATCCAATACCTTTCTGTTTACTGTTGCACAGTGACAAAATAATTTACATATCTATCTCTTTACAGTCATATAGTCCATCAAAACCTGTGTCGCACCTTACATTTTCTTGCTCTGCTAGGAAGAATAAGGGCCTTCTTGCCCTCTCAGTCTTCCTCTACTTCTGACATACCACTATAACAACACAACGTGACTGCTTTAATTTCTATGAGTTTGTGTCTACGAGACAGGAAACACTCAGGAGCCAGAAGGAAGACTGAGCTCTGGAGTATTTATATGCAGACTCTTTTTCTTCTGTGATCTTGAACTGGGATACTGCTGAGATGTGCTTCCTGCTGGAAGAACCTGATATGGAAACAGCAGCCACTGCTGCTTCCATTTCACAAGAACTGAGATCTGAGAAAGGTGATTTGCAGGATATTTTTTTCTCCTTCTCCTCTTTAACTGGAGAGTCTCATGATTCTGTCACATAACCTGGCTGCAGGTTGCTTCTAATGAGGCCGCAAAGCTGCCAGATCTAGAGCAATTCATGTTTCCTTAGGCGAGACACTGGAGACTGGCATTATTTGAATTATTTGAAACTGTCCAACTACTGTACATCATGTAAAATTGCTATGCATTGCATGAAACAATTCTGGGCATAATATAGAAAATAAATGCAACTACTAGACTAAAATTCTGGAGGAAGGTCCAGCCATTTGTCCTACACCCTGGTGGCTCCCCAGAAGTGTGCAACCAATATCTCCACTCTGGTAAGCTTGTGTGTACTCCTGTTTGGCTGCATGTCCCTCCCTAAGGCACCTTCCACAGACCACGGTGTTGACAACACTGAAGGCTCTTTGGAAATCCCACCCTCCCTTATTTAGGACACTATGAATTTGTGAAAAAGATTTAATCGATCTAGAGTCACTGTTGTGAACAGAGAAAAATGAAGCAGAGACACCATTACATGGCTGTCAGAGTATAGTGCTTCCATGAGTCAGTCTAATAACCTGCCTCCACATCTATAGCTCCTTCAGGTTTATTTGTATTACTCCTACAGGCTCACCGAACAATTCATTTTTTAATGAATTTCTAGTGTACAAATACCAACAGTCCCTTTATCATTGACAAAGAGACAAAAAGGTAAAAATGAGATTTACAGTCCTTTTGTTTTCAGAGGTAAAAGTTCCTCTCATCCACTGTAATATAAAAGATGCAACGATATAGAAGTATGATATTTTACTAGGGCACACAAAATGACAAAATTCGTGTAATAAGACAGCATCGATTAAAGAGGAAAATGTATTGTGGATATTTTTGTAAAAGTCCAGAAGAAACTGAGGCAGTTGTATCCTCTCCCTTCTTACACAGATCTCCCCTGATGAGATGTAGTCTTGTTTGCTTTATTTGTGATAATACTACTGTGACTCTGGAGAGTCTCCTGCTCAGGCAAAAACAGATCTTGAGGTTTACTTTGATGAATCTTCCAGTGAAAGCTGCAGGACAACAGTGACAACTTTCTGTGACTATTTGGATAAAGCTGTAGACTAAATTTATGCTTGACACTGGAGTGCATCAGAACCATGGCAGTCCAGTCTATGTCTGCATGTTATATTTTAGGTAGGTAAATGCTTATCAGTTTGAGCAGGCTGGGGAGTCTAGCAGACACTTGTTATATGAAAGTCCAATAAGAGGGAGATGTGTGAAACGTGATTTATTGCTAGATAACAAAACAGGGTATAAGGCTTCTCAATCTAAGAACCCTCTTATTAGATTCTAAAAATAACTTCTCAGAAGTTAATCTCTCGTACAACTTTAAGTGCAGTGAGTGGCTGTGTGCTTTAGGAAACCACAGGATTTTTTCTCCTTTGGTGTTCAATGAATGTACCCCACCTGTACCACTCCCTGGTATACTGCCATGAAATACCACCTTTTTTCTTGTCAGTCCTTTAGTACTCCTGACACACGCAGTCACTCTGCCAAAGCAGCTTTAGTAGCAGCCATTACTCCACAAATAAAATCTTGTGTTTATTCCTTGTTCAGATACTATGACACTCCTAAGTAGCACTAACAATTTTTGTACTGTTACATAAATAGTTAAGCTATCAATGGCCTTTGAAAATATGAACTGATTTATGAGACCTGAGGGTGTTCACCCAAGAGTTCTGAAGGATCCCATGTATGCAACTGCCAATTAACCATGACTTGCTAATAGTTCAGGTCATCCAAGGTACCAGACAAATGTCAATTGATAAATATGACATCCATTAAAAAAACCCAAACTGTGTCAAGATCAAGGAAGCAACAGTAAGCTTGACTACTATATCAAGCAAACTGATGCAAACTATGATAAGGGACAGATTTAGGAGAATTAAAGAATATGGGTGAAAATGATACAATGGGGAAAAAGAGCTTTTTCTTACAGCAGGTAGTCATGCCTCACATGTCTGTATTGCTCTTTAAAAGAGTCAGTGAACATGGTAACAGTGAGCTGTTTGATACATTTGTACACAGAATTTCCAGAAGAGACTGAATAGGCCTGTTACAAAAGACACATAGAAAATAAGCTGTCATAGTATAAGAAGAATGCTTAATGCGTGGATTAACATCGATAAAAAGATAGAGAAGAAAAGATCGGAATCATAAGACTTTTTGCAATGGAGGTAGGACGACTTTTCTGTTCAGCACATTCATTAGTGGTCTGGAAGCTTAGTATACAGGGATATTTTCTGATCTTACAGGACTAGAATAGTCAAAACCAGAGTTACCAAAAGGTGCTGCAGGAACTCCTCTCATCACAGGCTACTGGGGTGAGCTGAGATCTGATGAGATTCAGTTGATAAATGCAAAGTAGTGACAAGGGCAAAAATAACCTCTGCTATACCAGCACACAGCAGTGAGCCCAAAGGAAATTATTACCACTCAGGAACTCACCACTATGGACGGTATAGCGAAAACTGTATGGATGAGCTTATTACTCAATGGCATTCAAAAGACAAATGCAATTACAGAATCAGATTGGAGAACCAAACAGAAAAGTATCATTACAGTAGCGGCCAAAGTACAAATCCATAACTACTGCCACTACTTGAATATTGCATGCATCTGCCATCTTTCTTTTAAAGGAAGTTTTAGAATTAGAAAATCTCCAGAGAAGGACAAGCATATGAAGGACAGACATGTGAAATCACTCCCATATGAGAAAAGATTAGTCAGGTTTGGGATCTTGGGCTCCAAAAAAAGGTGCTGCATGAAGGGGATATGACAGAAATGACTAAAACCAAAACAAATATAAAGAGGGATGAATATAGAACAATACTGTCACAAGCTGGTTCTGCCCATGATCTGGGCTGATAAGACACAAGCTAGGTTTGATATGGAAACCTGACAGTTAGTGTGGTGTTAGTTTAAGATGATAAATTCCATTTTAGATGATATATCCAGCTTGTGTTCCTTATCCTTTTTTTTTTTTTTTTTTTTTTCAGAAAACAGCTTTACTCTAGGATTGCATTGTGGTGCCTGTGTTTGTATTTCCACTGCGTATTCACACAGTCTCCTCTCTCTGCTCTTAGTAAGTATGCAACAACCTCGAAACATGAGTGTCACTCCCTAAATCATCATACAGTGTGAAACACTGTACCTCTTCTGAGAGTTAGCTTGAAACTTGTTCTTAGCTCTTCACACTAAAATACAGAATTGACTGTCCCTCTCTGACTCAGCTCTCAGCCATGGAAACACTCTGGTGAGGAAATCACCTGCAAGACAGCAGGTGCACATGCAAAAGCAAAAGCCTGAGCCTGGGCATTAGGCAGCTACCTCCATGTGCTTGGGATCCAGAGTTCAGATCAGAGTTCAGAGCCCATGATTAGGGAAAGTGCCTGAAGTACCTCTCTTTGACAGAGGTAAACAAGATGCATAGTTGCCTCTTGAAGCCTGAATTGGGAGAACTACTTCTCATCCCTGAAAATGAACTAGCTGTATAGCTTTCTTTCAGACTAGAGCCTCAGTCACTGGATAGAAAAACAGCAAGTAGCAGAGGCTACTTGCAGAACTGGTGGTTAGGTTACATCTCGATATCGTACTTTAATTCCCTCAAACTGCAGAGATCATATAACTCAGACCAGACCTCTCGTTTTATGGATGAGTCCAAGTAACTCCTGAAACACCCAAGTTTTCAAAACAAGTGGTCCCATTTTCATTGTGAGGGCTTGACCCAGCACCCTCCTTGACTGAGACAGAAAGCTGACTTGCGTGTGTAGCCCCTGTCAGTTACAGATGTGGAGTAAATACTCAGAGTGGGAGGTCCAGAAAGCAGAAATCTGGAGAATATTTAAACGCAAAGAGTATACTCAATGGTTTAACCACTTCCAGGATTAGGCAGACACTATTAATGTATTTAAACATCTAAGATCATGCTGGGTCTTTTTAGACTTTTTACTTTCATTTAATTCTTTGCTTTGTCTTGTGCCTCCTTTACATTTCAAACATTTAAAACGAAAGAATGTTAGAACCTTCCCCCCGCCCCCGGCCCCTAGCATTGCACGCTGCTTTTTCACTAGCTTCAGCGGGGCACTGCTCAGTTTTCCTTACACTAATATTAAGTACAGCCCATTCCTTTGCCAGAACCATTGCTATCTTCAGTAAGGGCTCTGTCACTGCTTCTGAGTTTGTTCTGTTATTTCTCGGAAGGTTGGGGGCAAGTAATTTAGGGCTTGGCTCACACCATAGTGGGGGTCTCAATAAAGCAAAGTGAATGAGTTCCTGTGTGTTAAGTACCTGTATCTTTGGAAAAGACTGTTGTTTTAAGCATAAGATAAGCCAGTCATCATGTGCCTGTTTCCATACAAAGATCTCTTATGCAGAATAATTGTTGCTGGTTTACAAAGCCCATTTTTCTACCCTCCTTTTCATTGCTGAATTGGCCAACTGTAAAAGATGAAGTTATTAAATATTTGATGCTAATTGATACTTTACTACAGAATTAATGTTAGAACTGACAACAAATAAAAAATGTATGTCCTACAGATGCAGGATGCACATCATCTGTGGGTAAGGACAGAAATCCTTATTAGATGTATTTAGAGTAGCAGGATGGGATATTCGGGTCAGTACAATGACATTCACATATCAGTAGTATTTATTTGCATGAAAACCATCTCTGTTTGATTTTTTAGGATCTTTTTGGCATTTCCCATAACCTGATGGATGTGAGGGAGCCTCTCCTGGCATAAGCCACCTAGGGAACTCCCATCCCACCTGCACAGACGGAGCAGCCTTGCAGAGGGATTTGTACAGTTTGCGGGAAGAGTGGCCCATGCTGGGATCCTGGGACCATGAGGCAGCATCTCTGCTCTTCTCTGGTCCACTGTTCTCTGGAAACTCATGTGCTTCTCTTCTGATGGGTTTTCTGAAATCCCTCTTAATTCTCATCAGACCTTAAAGGAACAGGGAAAGGCACCACGAATATGTTACTACATTTAAAACCAAATTACTGCAGTTTTGCTTCTAGGTTACTTGCAGATAGCAGACTGTTTAACTGTCTGCCAGGGCATTTTATACAGTTCACCAGAGCTGAAATACAGTCATTGACCAGTCTTGTCCTCAGGCTTACTAACAAAAAAATGGGAATTTGAGGTGAAAATCTTCTTAATTTCCCAAATTCAGATGTATTTTCCTCTTAAGGCAGCTTTGGCACCAATGTCAGTTTAAGAACTTCTGCCCATCTCTTCACCTGGCCAGTGAGAAACATTTGGAGACATTTGGCTCTCCATAGCAGCATGATACCCCCACCAAGCACCATTGCTTTTAAGATTAGGCTAAAAGAGATCATTGACCTGGCTGAAAAATGTAACTGCCCAAGAAAAGTAACACCCAGGAAATACTCTGGTGAAAACTGAATAAATACTGCAGTGAAAAAGCAAGAATTAGTGGCCAGGATGGCCACCAGAATGCCTGTTTCACAAAATTACGATTTCACATAACTCATGAGTATAAATCCACAAATGGGTCTCTGTAATCTTCTATCTTAAAAATTGACTTTTAAAAGCTGCTTCCTGTCATGTGAAGTTTTGGTTAACTCAGCTTCATTTTAATCGCATCATATTGCTTTTCACGGTCCTGCCAGCCAGTGCCAGTCTTAACGCTTTGTCAGCAGTTAACAGATTATTTACATTAGGCAACTGTCAGACAAACAAAAGATGCTGAGCAATTCCACCTTCGTGGACATATGCTGTTTGAGTACAGCACCTTTTTAGATCTGTTTTACTGCTCCAATGTACAGATGAAGAAAATAAGTGAGAGCCATTAGTAGCTCTTGATAAAGCCAGCATATATTACACAGTAAGAAAAATAAGCTGGTGTAATGGCATTTCTGTTTCATTTCACCCCTTCTTGGTTTCCTATAATTTTCAGCTGTTTTCTCTTTAGCATTTTCCTTATTCAGGCAATACTAGGAGCAGCGAGAGAAGTTTCCTGGTAACCACATGAGAAAGTACCTGATAGATTTTTGAGACTGTAGATGAAGATCCTCTGCTACTTGCACAGCATTTTTTAAACTAGCCAAAAAGCTGCTTCTTATGAAGTCAAAATTAATGTTCACTTCTCTTGAAGAAATCAGCAGTTCAGTTCTTATCTGCTGAACTAAAAGCTGACATAAGAGCTTTTAAAAATGGAAGTGATATTATAATAGGAAGAGCAAGAAGATTTCCGAAAGTTGCAGAAGCTTCAGCATGCTTTTACATTAACTCTCTGTGGGCTGCACTCAGTGCCCATTTTGGCTACTTAGAGATGACACCTGAGAATGAGCCTGGTACAGGAAAATGATAATATAGATTTTCTTGACAGCCAGTAATAGAGAATGCTCCTGCACCACTGCTTTAAAACAACTGTGAACACCATCGTTGTGCATCAAATACAAATTACTGTTGTTACAGATAACAGCAAATGTTAAATAAGCCTGTCTTTAGGGTCAGCAAAACACTATTTCAATAAAAGGGGAAAAAAAGCGTTTGTGCTGTAGTGGCTATGAAAGAGCTGGGATAATCTGTAATAACCTCATCCTCCATTACCCATGGAATTAAATTACAGTAATCAACCCAAAATTGCACATTTCTCTTAAATAGAGAGGACTGACCCTATCCATGAGATTTTGTTTGATCCAAAGAACAGTTTTGTGGATCCAAATCCATACAGCTCAGGAGGTTGCCAGACCCTACCAATTTGGCAGTTGTACAGTGGCATCACAGAAAACATATTTAAACAAGTATACAAAAAAGTATGAACAGTTTTGGTTTGTCTGAAGCAAAACTGTATGTCGTGAAAGTGTAAGGGAAGCTTTGCTCTCTCCAGTGTGCAGAGATAATGGGGCCCATGTGGACTGTAGTTTGAAAAGACTCCAGGCAGATGATTGCTGGTTGTCCAGAATAATTCAGGTTTGGGATTTGTGAAAGCAAGTCAAGCTTAGATAGTGATATTTAAAAAACCAGTTTTTATAATCCTACTGAGAGAAAACCTAAAATACGTCTGAGCGGCTTGTTAAAATTGTGATGCTGTAAGTAGTTCTAAAATATTTTACTAGATTTACATGTTTGGAGTGTGTTCTCAGGAATCTGTTAGTTAAACCTGTCAGATGAATAGAAAACAGTCCATATGTCTTGCATTTCAGGACATTGCTCATTTGTTTCTGCTCAGAGTAGCTGTTTCCAAATTCTCAGAGGCACAGAAAAAAGTGAACTCTAGAATGAAAGGCTCATCCAGCTGATTTGCAGCAAGAGTTTAAACCTGCTGGATCAGGCTACATTGATATCCCTAAACATGTCACACACTATTCTCACCTCGGGCTCCCCCTGGGCAGTGCCCAGACTATGTCTGGAGGCCTGGCCTGGGCTCAGGCTGTGCCAGAATTAGTGTCAACTGTTTGGGTCATTGCATGCAAGGGCTTGTGTCTCTGCTTGGCCTTGTTTAGTGTTTTCATACAAACTATTGCCCCTGAGGTTCAAGTATGCTGCTTCCTTCACATCTTGAGCCATTCCAGGGAAAGGAAAATAATTCTCCCTCTGCAATCATATTAGCTCTCCATTTGGCTTAGCCAGCTTTCATAGATGCTCCTCTGCTACCCACTGGGTACCATAAAGGATGAATAATGGAAAGTTGAGACATTTGGTAGGGATTTAGATTTACAGATTTGCACTGTCAGCAATATTCCTAGTGCCATTATGCAGCTACTTCAAAATCATTTCTTGCTCAAGCCAAGTTAAATATTATTTTATATATATATATTTTTTTTGCATTTTACACCACTAAGAACACACAACAGTCATGAATGTTTGAAAAAGATGAAGAAATGGAAGGAAAACCTGCCTTAATCTACCTACAACAAGACTAAATCAGAAAGGTGCTTCTCTCTCGCTTTCTTATCCAGCTGAACTGTTGCAGACTGTCTCTAATGAGATGGCCATCAGGAATTCTTTGTTTTGCTCTTGCCTTGTGTTTCAAATTACATTAATTAGTGAGGAATCCATACTTGTTGAACTTGTCAGCTAATATCCCTCTTAAAGTCTTTTTTCAGTTCTGGATAGATTTCACCTTTCTTTCAGGAGTAAATTTTATTTCCTATTTAGTTAGTGATGATCTAGAGTTTCCTCTGAAGCAGAATAAAAATCTTTCCTCTTTCTTGAGATGCAAATATCATTTTGCTAAACCATATATTATCTTTTGTTCTGGCCTTATTAAATAGCTGTTTGCATCAACAATGGATAAAAGTATTCTGAATTATTTGCTTGTGACCCTGTATGCATGCCTCCTCATGAAACCATTTCCTCTGGCGCATGTTATATTACATCTCAATTTTGAACACTGATGCAAACATTTAAATTGGCTAAATCCACATAGGCCATAACTACCTCTTTATTGAGATGAAGATTTTTGGGGTCACACAGGGTCTGAGGGGACTAACACCTAAAATCTTCCTTTTTCTAAATGCCCAGGACCACATGGGTAATTTTGGTGTGGTCTATGCATTGAGCAAGCACAGCATGGCTTTCAGGAGCTGTTGCATCTTCAGACTCTGAAAATTATGTCTGTGACTGAGTCCATGTAGGATGGGTAGACAATTATCCCCTCTGAATTTCAGACTGTGAAAAAAGTGGTCTTTCATAATATCCTTCCCTGTTCCGCTTTGTACAAAATAGGTATGTGATTGAGAAGATGTATCTTAGACTCATGGTGATAGCTGAGTGTTTACACATCTGAGTGTATTCAGTCTTTTCTTCCTTCTTTCGCGGTGATGCACAGACATGAAGTCCAGTGCAACCTCAGAGGGACTATGATGTACTTAATATTATTAAAAGAAAACACATGGTGAAAGCCTTGTATGGACAAAGTTGGTGGGAAAACGTGCTGGTAGTTCGGTCACTCTTTTGAATAACACAAGAAATCAACTTTTTTTTTTTCCTGGCTGAACCCTCATCAATCTGAACTCATTCTTTTGCATGACTCTGTAGCCTCAAGGTGTGAATCCCACAGGCAGGAAGTGAATAACAGGACAGGTGCTTGCCAGGAACCTCATTTCTGTCTGTTACACAAATGCATTTGTGAGAGCCCAGCTTCTGACAGGTCAGTGCTCTGACCTGGTAAGAAGAGCTGCTTAGTCTCAAATCCCTTCTCCATACAGATTTTATAAATCTGATAACATCCTTGTCTGGAAACTAAGAGACAGAACGATAAACCTGATGGTTATTATGCAAGTTTGAAGAAAGCCCCAGATTCCCAGATAATGCTGCTTTTCTTACCCTAAAACTTGCATTGGCTAAAAGTGAAAGAATGAAAAATTAATTCCTCTCCCCAAAATAAACTTAGGAGACATCTTTTCAGAATTTAAAAACAGACGTTAAAGATCAGGAAATTTTCACTTCCATTAAAATAAAGTCATTGCTGTCAAGAATGTGCTTGTGTCAAGAATGGTGTGCCACTGGACTAGCCCAGAGAACTGACCTTTTAGCACACAAGAAAAATATAGTGTGGAAATGGACTTCAGAGAGCAGACTATTAAACACTCTGACCCAACCTATTTTGGGATTAAGGAGCTCATGCACAATTAGGCAGGACTTAAGAACATGAATCTGTTAGTGCCTTGTGCTCGATGTTAACAGCACGTTTACAATAATTTACTCTCTTCCCTTTCCATATGGGAGACCTTGAAAGAACTACCTGATCTTTTCTTCACATGCCACTGTCTTTTCAAAGTCAGGGACTAATTTTTCCCTGGCTTCTGCATCTTTCTTCATCTGCCATTGCACGGTGTAGGGCTTCCTCACAAGGCAACAGTCTCCCACAAAGACAGTGAATTTCTCAAGTGACAAATGCAACTTTCCTATGCCACTTGGGGTATTAAAGCAGTATTGGACATAAGCCTAGATCCATCACATTATTCTCAACAGCTTTAAGCCAGTGAATCCAAGACTTTGTCACTCAGGAGGAGGGTTGCAGACTGCTGGTATCCTGGCCCTCACCCTCATGCTCATTATCTAGATTCACTGCAGTTGAAGATCATCAGGTTTTTCACTGAGCCATAAACCCTTACTTATTCAGAATTTATTGGCTTCAAAACAAAGAATTTGAGCTCAGTTACAGAATCAAAAAAGTTACCAATCAGCTACCATCATACTAACAAGTCTATTGCTACCATTTGTAGGAAACGAAATATTGTGCTACTGATCCGTATCCTTATGAACTTTTGAGTTTATGTTTTAAGGACTTGTTTTTCAACTTCTATTAATACTGCTTTGCAATACTCTAGCATTTTAATTTCATGTCTTCAGAGATCAGTATGCTCTGAAGTCTTATATATGGTCTTAGTCTTCTTTCTAGTCTCTTTTGTTTCTTCTCCTCTGCTTTTTCTTCTATTGTCTCCTCTCCATCCTCATGGAGGTATTAAGGTTAGTATCAAACAATCAAGTTCTCCCACCTTTATTCTCTCTGCCCCTGTACACAGTTCACTCCTCTCCCCAGGATTTTCATACTTCCTTAAAAGAGAACGAGCAATGAAGCCTTTTGTCTTCCCATCCTCTATTTTTCTAGAGTATGGAGGTGAAGGCTAGGGGAGATATTCTGACAGTCTCTTCCTCACAACCTACAGAAAAGAAAGGACCAGATGTTTTTTTAGGGCATCACTGAGGGCAAAGTGGAGATGTACCTAGTCAGGAGCAGTTGTCCCAGAGTAGTGCCTGGCACAGAGCTCAGACCATTGGGTTTCTGGCCATTGGGACCACTTGTTCGATGCCCCCAGTGAGCTGTTGGGCAGAAGTAAGGCAGGAGGCATGGAGTAGGAGAGAAACTACCCATGATGGAGCCAAGCATAGAGGGAGGGGCAACTGCACTGAACAGGAACAACAAGTTAGCAGTGCCTGGTTATCCCAGTCTTGCTTGCCTCTCTGAAGTCTGGGAATAATTCTGTCCATGAAAGTTCCTGTTTATCTGTATTCCCTTGATACTAGGTATAGTTATTTGTGTTCAGCCTAAGCCTGGAGAAGCCTATGGGCTTACTGTGTGGGATCCTTTCCTGACAGGTCTCTCTAGGGTCCATTTAATCATACTTGAAAGTTGGCAGACATTTTACTACTCTGTCAAAGGGACCAGCTATTTTTCTGAAATATTTTCTTCTGCCTTTCTACACTTGAAGGAGTACCTGATTTCCTGGGTTTTTAACAAAACTAACCCAGCAAAGGAAATCAGGCAGAATTATAGATACTGTTGGTGGAAATAGGCATTTTTATACGATAATAAATAATTCCATCTATGTAAGAGCTCTGCTGAGAAAGATAAAGACCTTATTCAAACACAAGCATCACAAATAATAGGAATAGGAGTTCAAAAGATTACTGGCAAAGGAAATTGCTTTTTCATACAACAGTAGTCATCCCCTTCCCTTTCCTTCCAGTTTTCCATGACAAGAAAGCTTATATTTATCCAGTTAAAATGTAGATGGTTTAGAATGCTGCAGGTTCCTGAATGTGCTGGCCCGGGAGAATACCTGCAGAGGATATGGTACATGTTTTAAAGACAGGGATTTTTATGAATGTGGTGGGAATAAATATTGTGGCAATGACATGACTATATACAACAATCTTCCAATATGATTTCCCAGCAGAGATGTTCCTCAGTTATTCTGTTTTTCAAGTTGCAAGACTTTAAGGCTCTTGCAGCTCTTGCAGAAACACTGCAATGTTACAATGAAGCTGAAAGTCCCTATGTTAAAACTGTATATAATCATATTCCTTTCCAGCGACCATGGAGGTACCAGTTCAATTTGGTTATTAGCATGGACTTGACCTTTCTTCAAATTAATTAGTATAAACCCTCACACTTCATAAGAGTCAAAGCTTCCACAACGAAGTACACACAACAAAGACTCCGTGATACACTGACAATAGAGACCTAACTTTTCCCACAGTTTCTCGTGGAGAAATAGTCATCTAACTTAAAGGCTTCCTGCTAATTAATTCCTCTGCTTGACATTCTGGAACAGAGAAGACAAAAAGCCCTGTCTTAATGAGCCATTGTAGAAAGCTGTGTCTCTCTACCATATCCCTGAGTTTTGTATTACAGCTAAAATGTGTGACATGGCTCCACACTCATTTATACCTGAGCTTCTGTTCACTTAGTCTCTTTTATCAGCCATAGGTTCCCCTGTGGTGTCTCAGCTGACCTATGGATAAGCAGTATTCTTTCACTGAAGTGCCAGTTAATTTGTCCTGTTGGTCTACGCCTGAAACTTCCTACCCTTAGTCCACATCAGTAGGCATGTGTATATATTTTCATACCAATACTTGTCTTGGTAAACAATCAGCCTAGACATTTCACTACAAGACTCTACCCTCAGCCCTAGCCTCTTCTTTTAAGAAGAGCTCTGCCTCCTTTAATGCCCAAGAGAAAGGATGGTCTTGCGATATGCCTGAAATAGTAATATATGTTCTCTATGGTGGATCAAGAATATTTTTTGTCCGTAAACCCCCCCCCTCAAAGCCCCAAACTGAATATTTGCTTCCTCTGTGGGTAACTAAATTAATTAAAAAATTACTACTTCAAAAAAGAAAATAAAATAATACTTCCAAAATTGTCACAGGTCCTCCCTGTTTTAATGCTTTTTGTAGCTATTGGAGAGGTGTAAGATGAGTCTGTGATTTAACAGAGCAGGAAGAATGCTGCATGGACATTTCGGTTGCAGTTATGAAGCACACTGTATTTTATACAAGGACATTAGACTTTTGATTCATTTGTGTTTCCTCTTTCCTTATGAGATTTTGTTTTAAGATATTGTATCTCCTGTTTTCAGTGGTAAAGAACCTTTGCTTCTGTCTCACAGTAACATCCTGAGGTTATCCTTGGGAAGAATTTTAGCCGATATATGTGCACACAACACCGTAAAAGGGGAGAGCTTTACGCTTCCTAGGCAAGGCTGGGGTAATTTAAAATCAAATCACTGCTGTTATAGCCAGAGGTTCCAGAAATATGTGTAATTACATTTTCCCTACTGGAAGGCAGTTGTATAAATATTTGTAAGCTTATTTTTTATTGTTTTGACATCAGCAATTCATACAGCAGTGTATAAACTAGATATCACATTGAAATACATAATTATGCCATGAAAGCTGAGTAATTTGGACTAATACTTTTTTTCAGGTATCCTTTTATTTTGATTTTCATATAATTAAACTTTTTCTTATTTTAAACATTTTCTGTTCTTTTACTCAATTTTAGTGAAGGTCTTCCAACTTCCTTCGGAAGAAAAAAATAATTAATGAGTCAACACAAAGACCAGTGTTGTGTTGTGCTTTTTTTTTTTTTGCTCTTAAAGCTCAGTGTTCAGCAGCAGCGCTTGTTTAAAGCTTACAATTACATATATCACAGTAAGCCAACCAATTTTACTGACAACTTCAGCGATATTTCAGGCATGTTTTGTTCAATTATATACAGCATTCTGAAAAAAATCCAGTGTCCATATAATTTTCCAACAGTTCTACACAGCTTAGTGAGATAGATTTGCTAGTTATTTAACCAATTTGGTTTGTTGCTTGAGAAACACATCTATTACAGCTAATTTGGAGAGACAAAAAGATGAAATTCATACTACTGAGAGACAGTTACAAGTTAATCTCTGAGGAGGAATTTTCTCTTGTAACCAGACCAAATAATCCATCAATTAATTTCATTCCATTAAATCTACTTACTGTTTACTCTAGTTCCATTACTGAAACTTTACTTAGTCATGATACATATGCCTTCTTAATGTGGAGTCATTTACTAAAGAAAACCTTTTGCACTCTAGACATGTCAAGAAAGGTTCTGTACAGTCTGATTTCCATCTCAAGCTTCTTATTTTCCATAGTCTACTGAAATTTGTGTAGCAGAGAGGTACTTGTGGGATATGCAACACACTGAAATAGTTATTTTTTTTTATTGTTATACCTAAAGCATGTTTTTCTCTCTTCTTAGTATTTAAAATATCTCATCTAAGTAGACTAATCTATACCTTTTTAAGCCATATTTTCTTTCTTCTGTGATTCTATATCATAGTTTCAATTTCATCATGCTTGGATTTCTCCAATACATAAAAATTTTCTTCCATCTGGGGCTTATGTAGCTCTCCTACATCTCCAGAAAAAATTGAATTCTTTGCACTGTTAATACACTCAGGTAGCTTATGATTCCCTCCAATACATTCCAGATAATGAGTAGTTTGATAATCTTTCTGAATCAAATTTACCTTTTTTTTTTTTTTTTTAAATGACACCCGATGTATTTCCTGTTAGATTAATGGATGACTTCATTTGGCATGACCTAACAAATCCCTCATGTTTTCTCAGATTGCAACCAGTGCTTCCTTTTATAGGTTTTTATAACCATAACATGGATCCAAATCAATTCATCTTAGCTGTCAGCACTTGTTTTTAATTAGCCAACATCCCAGCATTAGTATCACGGCAGGTGAAATCTCCATTGATTGCAGACTTCCACTTGAGTCTGTATAGCCACAAGCTCTTGACATTTTATGAATGAGAAGTCAGGTCCCAGCACTGCTATATCCAGCTTCTGGGGATGGAGATCCATGCAGCAGCAAAGACGCAAGCGTTATAGGTGCGTTAGAAACCACGGAAGCCCCTAAGAATGGTCACGTAGGAATTAGGGTTTATGTCCCCCAGAATGTGGTGAGGTCAATATGCACCAGTGCATGTAGCATGGGCAACAACAGGAGGAGCTGAGAGCTATTCTGCAGAAGGAAAACTATGACATAGTCGCCATTACAGAAACATGGTGGGATGACTTGCACAACTGGAGTGCTGCAATGGATGGCGATAAACTCTTCAGAAGGGATAGGCAGGGAAGGAGAGGTGGTGGGATAGTCCTGTGTATTAGGGAGTGTTTTGACTGTCTAGAGCTTAATGATGGTGGCAATAGGATTGAGTGTTTATGGGTAAGAATCAGGGGGAAGGCCAACAAAGCAGATATCATGGGAGGCTGTTATAGATCACTCAACCAGGATGAAGAGGCAGACAAAATATTCTATAAGCAGCTGGGAGAAGTTTCACAGTGGCTAACCCTTATTCTCCTAGGGGACTTCAACTTATCAGATGTCTCCTAGAAATACAATACAGCAGAGAGAAAACAGTCCAGGAGGTTCCTGGAGTGTGTGGAAGATAACTACTTCCTGACACAGCTGGTGAGTGACCAACTAGGGAACATGCTTCCCTGGACCTGTCTGTGAACAGAGATGGACTTGTGGGTGATGTGATGGTTGGAGTCTGTCTAGGGCACAGCGATCATCAAATGAAAGAGTGTTAGATTATCAGAGAAGTAAGGAAGGGGGCCAGCAGAACTGCTACCTTGGATTTCTGGAGGGCAGACCTTGGCCTGTTTAGGAGCCTGGTTGACAGAGTCCCCTGGGAGGCAGTCCTGAAGGGCAAAGCAGTCCAGGAAGGCTGGACACTCTTCAAGGAAATCTTCAAGGTGCAGGAGCAAGCTGTCCCCATGTGCTGAAAGATTAGCAGGCAGGCAAGATCAGCCTGGCTGAACAGGGGGCTTTGGCTGGATCTCAGGTGAAAAAAGAGAGTTTATGACTTTGGAAGAAGGGACAGACAACTCAGGAGGACTACAAGGATGTTGTGAGGTTAAGCTCAACTAGAACTTAATCTGGCTACTGATATAAAAGACAACAGAAAATGTCTTTATAAATACATGAGCAACAAAAAGAGGGTTAAGGAGAATCTCTGACCTTTATTGGATGCAGGGGGAAAAACAGTGACAAAAGGTGAGGAAAAGGTTAATGTACTTACTGCCTTCTTTGCCTCAGTCTTTGATAGGAAGACCAGTTGTTCTCCTGGTACCCAGACTCTGGGCTGGAAGACAACGACAGGGAGCAGAATGAAGTCCCTATAATCCAAGGTGAAATGGTCAGCAACCACTCAGACACACACAGGTCTATGGGGCCAGATGGGATCCACCCAAGGGTACTGAGGGAGCTGGTGAAAATGCTCACTGAGGCACTTTCAATAATTTATCAGCAGTCCTGGCTAACCAGGGAGGTTGACTGGGAGTTAGAAAATGTGATGCCCACCTACAAGAAGGACTGGAAGGAGGATCCGGGGAACTACAGGCCTGTCAGTCTAACCTTGGTGCTGGGGAAGGTTATAGAGCAGATAATTTTAAGTGCCATCATGCGGCATGTACAAGATAACAATGTGATCAGGCCTAGTCAGCATGGGTTCCTGAAAAGCAGGTTCTTCTTGACTAACCTCATCTCTTTCTATGATAAAGTGACTGCTTAGTGGATGAGGGAAAAGCTGTGAATGTTGCCTACCTGGACTTTAGCAAAGCCTTTGACACCATTTCCCACAGCATTCTCCTGGAGTAACTGGCTATTCACGGCTTGGACGGATGCCCTCTTTGCTGGGTAAATGCTGACTGACAAGCCCAAAGAGTGGTGGTGGATGGAGTTAAATCCCCTTGGCAGCTGGTTACAAGTGGTGTTCTCCAGGGCTTAGTATTGAGACCACTTCTGTTTAATATCTTTATCGATGATCTGGACAAGGGCGCTGAATGTACCCTCAGTAAGATTGCAGACAACACCAAGTTGGGTGGGACTATTGATTTGCTTGAGGGTAGGAAAGCTCTGCAGAGCACAGGCTGGATCAATGCTCCAAGGTCAACTGTATAGGGTTGAACAAGACTAAGTGCTTGGTCCTGTGCTTGGGTCACAACAACCTTGTGCAATGCTACATGAGTGGGGAAGAGTGGCTGGAAAGCTGCCTGGTGGCAAAGGACCTGGGGGTCCTGATCGACAGCTGCTGAACATGAGCCAGCTTGTGCCCAGGTGGACAAGAAGGCCAATGAAAACCTGGTTTGTGTCAGAAATAGTGTGACCAGCAGGAGTAGGGAAGTGATTTTTTGGGCCCCTCACTACAAGGGAGATATTAGGTGCAAGAGCATGTCAAAAGAAGGGCAATGAAGCTGGTGAAGGGTCTGGAGCACAAGCCTTATGAGGGTTGAGGGACTGGGGTTGTTTAGCCTGGAGAAAAGGAGGATCAAGGGGGACCTTATTGCTCTCTACGACTACCTGAAAGGAGGTTGTAGTAGGGTGGGTGTGAGTCTCTTCTCCCAAGTAACAAATGATGGGAGAAAAGGAAATGGCCTCAAGTTGTGCCAGGGGACATTTTGATTGGATTTTAGGAACAATTTCTTCACCAAAAGGGTTGTCAGGTGTTGGAACAGGCTGCCTGGGTAAGTGGTGGAGTCACCATCCCTGGAGGAGTTTAAAAGACGTGTAGATATGGCACTGAGGGACATGGTTTCTAGTGCACTTGGCAGTGTTAGGTCAACAGTTGTACTTGATATTAAAGGTCTCTTCCAACCCAAATTATTCCATTATTCTGTTATTAAATCAGAATCTATAATTTGGGCTTTTCCAAAGAGTGCCTGACAGGTGAGACAAAGGGGTTTTTGTGCTAATGTGATTACTAGGGAATGTCGTTGTTCTTTTCCCATATTTATTATATGAGGCCCTGTTTTAACTTCTGCAGCGTGGTAATGATGGTTGTTTCCAATAATCAACCAAAAAGGTTGTGTGAACACACATATCACAATGAAAACTCATGAGAATTTCTATGCTCATATCACAGAAGAACTATACTGTGGGGTTTTTTTGTTGTTTTTGTTGGAGTTTTTTTTTCTGTTTTTTTCAGAACTGATTTGTTATGAGTAAGGGATGCTGTTTCTGGCACTGGCAATGAGCTCAGCAGGCAGGATTTTAGATTATATTCATGAAGTTCTACTCAGTTCTGTCCTCAAACTGTTAAATTCCAGCATATATAAAGTTTATGCTGTGAAACAAATCACATTCTATTTTTCTTCTTCCCCAGTATAACATGAATAAAATTTAACAGTAATTGAGAGAACTTCCATCACACTGGAACCAGTTGCAGGAACAAAATGCATAGTTAGAGGAAGTTGACTTTATTCTAAATTCTGGCTTAAAGCTTATGCTACATTTGCTTTTCATGTTTCAAACAGTTAAAACAAAGTATGTGCAAAATCTGAAGACTGGCAGTTTACAGTAAGTTCTTTGCAGAACACGCTGAACCCTCAAAGGGAATAAAACATCAGAACAGCCTTCTATATGTATATTTCTTCCTTATAAGAAAAAATAATCTGTTTTATCATGTCAGAATAGTTACACTGTTACAAATTCTTTTCTTAGTGATAACATCTGTGATATCACATACAAGGTCATTGTTATTTAACATCACAATTATACCACTTTTAAAAATCAGGAGTTGTTGCACCAGTGCTGTAACTATTCTAGCTTTCCTTGCAACAGATGAATCTATTCATATTTCCCTCTTTTTAGGAGATAGATAGTATTACTTGTGTGTGTAAGTTTGCATAACACTCACATGCAAAATTGCACTGGCCAATGAGTAATTAGCCTTTTGGTGTGGTTCTCTATAATGTCATAACATTGTTTTAAAAGTGAGTAACTGCTTGGTAGGCAGTAAGTGCTGCCTGAGGGCTGCTGCTACTCCTGTGTGCGCATACATAATGTGGAGAAATGCTGATCATCCTATTGCTACAGCTTTCCTGTCATTGCAGGCGAAGAGGGAACAGCAACTGGCTATTCTACAGTAACCGAAAGGCATTCAAGTTAATTTCTGCTTTTCGTGATGTATTCAAAGAGCCATACCAAAGCTATAGAGTGTGATTTTCATTTAAAAATTAAATATAGTAATACACTGAAATTAGTATGCTCAGAAATGCTGTCTGCAGGCTGAAAAAAAGCATGCTGTAGCAGAGACTGGATCTACCTGTGGGCTTGTACAGTTCCTTACCAGAGGCTTGGCTGAGGTCTGCGTGCTCTCCTCTACTACTGAATCAGAAGTGAAGCTCTGCACTGGCACATCACTCCATTCAGCAGTACAATGATTATGTCTCCATTTGAGTGATAAACTCTGTCTGAGTTACTGATCAGAAGTAAGGCTGCTTGACTCTTCCCAGAAAATTTTTTTATGAGATTTGCTCTCAATATTGCACCTGGGCGTGTTTCAATTACTTACTAAGAAAACTTAATTGACTTCAAAAGACCTCTCTACACCGGAAACATGCCCCCAAATTGAAATGAGAAACCTTTCTGTCAGGTTTGTCTCTAGCAGGTGATAAGTGCTCTCTCCTACTTAATTAAAACTCTTTTAAGATACGGTGCCTTGCCGTATCAGGATAACATTACAGCAATGAGCAATATGCTCTATGGAAAGACATTTCTTTAAACTATCCTGTCATTTCCTACTTATATTTATCCTGCCAGCAAAATATTTTGGAAAAGGAATTCCTAGGTTAAGCACAAAAGCAGTAAACTAATGATCAGCAATTTGATGAAAATACTGGCTTTTCTCAGACTAAATTAAAAATCATTTGCAATATCATAGCAATTTTTTTACATAGTTTGCTCAGGGCACTGCTCGGCAACAACCTAAGCATCCCTGTATTATCAACGCTGTTTGCAGCACAAATCCAAAACACAACCCTATACTAACCAGTACGAAGAAAATTAACTACCTGAGCCAAAACCAGACCAGAAGTGTCGGGTTGTTTCTTCGAATTCCAGCCATTGATTTCTTAGAAAACTATTACACACTGTGCTGTAATGAGTGACTGGGCCTTTGCAGAGATGGACTGAAAATTTAAGATCCAGTGGGATTATTCAGCTATTGTACCTAACTGCAACTACAAGTCCTGATTCCTTCTAACTAACCACTTAAATCTGAGTTGGCAATGGGTAGACAATGTACATGAGTCATTACTCTGTCAGAGATGTAAGGTAGTTGATCACTACGGGGATAAATACGGCTGCACACGGTCAAGTTTCCAGGTCGTTGATTCATGCAGTATAAAAAGAAGTGCTGGAACAATCTTCAGGGTGCTGTTAAGGAGCAGAGTATGAACAATATTAAAAAAATGCATGCAAAGGAGAGACACAGGTGTCATGTATCACAGTTCTTGGAAAATAAGATGGCTGGAAGTAAAACCAAACTTATGAAAGAACTGATGGTTTGGTTGGATCCAACTGAAAAAGTTTCTTAAGTCAACAACCGTTCAAGTTAATTCCTTTGTAAAGCTTTTCTGTGCTTCTTAAATTCAATTTCTCAGCAATGCTTGAGAGAAGGTAAGGGCTGATCAAGAGACTTTTACAGTTAAAGGCTAGTGAAGGACACCCGTTATGCAGCTTTGGCTGTGACACCAGCTCTTCCCAGAGCAATGAGCTCTGCTGATGAAGAGGGTGACCCCACACTTTGTTTTTTAAAGGTGTGTCTGGCTGTAGATCAACACGCTAAAGTGCTTGCATCAGAGAGTGTTTAAATAGTAAGTTACAAAAGCTGGGTGCCCAGCAGTTTTTTAAGCCTTTAAACATGTTTATTTCACAAGCCAGCTAATAGTGTTCAGCCAGAACTGCTAGTGTTTTCCCCTCTAACAGACACGCACTTTCCAATGAGAGATGGGCAATGAGTGTTTATAAGCAGGAACAGCCTAGGCTGGTATATACTTTATAAAGAAAGGGGAGAATTCAGGCAGTTTTCAATATGTCTGTATAGTTTTGACATAATCCCTTCTTTTACCTGGAAGATGATAAGAAAGAAGAATGGGAAGAAAACATCATGAAATTATTTTGTTCACCTCTTTGTGTTAGGTCCTGTTTTGATCTTTGATGCTTGCCCCTTGCCTTGTGCTTCACCACCTCCACCACTCTGCAGCATCTTTCCTGATCTGCAGTTGCTGGTATGGCTCTTTCTTGGCCACCATCTCTTCTTGGGCAGGGAAGGAGAGGTCCTGGATGTCCTGTGCTTTACCATGACAACTTTGCTGCCAAAAGTGAACCTGGGTGGCAGCTCTCTATATTCCTCCTACCATGGCATTTCACCTGGCATAGGATTTGAGGCAGAAGGTGGTCCCCAGAGCATGACAGGCTACAGTACTTCTAAAAATGCTGGAAAAGATGAATTTGGGCAAATAGAAACGGCAAAGAAATTGCTTTGCTGAACTGTTTGGTACCAAAGATTAACTCTGTCCCCCCAAGACCACCAGGTGAGTTGCATAGCTTTTATTATTAAAACCCTTTGAGCTATTTTAAAACAATTTTTAAGACATCATCATTTTAATCATATCCAATAACTTTCTAAAATGAGGCTGTGTCTCAGTATCTTCTGCTCTCCGAAATCTATCAGTGACATGAATCTCTAATACTTCACAAAAGTTTAATTTTCATTCTGCTCTTGAGCTGCAGAGAAAGGAAAGAAATATATTCTCTGTGCTGACTCTTAGAAACACTTGAATGAGCACCAAACTGTTTTACATCAATACCTACCACTTACATCCTGCATTTTATTCACAGTCTTATTGAATATATTTTTCTTAGTATTCATGGGCTTGCTGAGAACACAAATAATTTATCTACATCAGCCCTTAAATGCAATGTTCCCATGTAAATTTCTAAATACAAAAGAACATATGGAGGCAAATGAGTTCAGTCTTTTGAAATGGATGTATGATTTTCTATTATCCAGCTGAGTTTTCCTCTTCCTAGCAAACTAGATTTTATCACCTTTAGGACTGGCATTAAACCAGGCTCAGATGATACAATCCTCAGACCCTGGTTCTAAGGAGGGAAGAAGAGAATTTCAGGCAGATCTGACAAAATTAGAGCTGCAATATTCCTGCAAAAAGAGCCACTTACAGCCATGGCTTCCACTTTTTATTTAATTTGAAGGATACAACTCAGTTGTCTTCTTAATTATGAACACCAAACCTTTCACCCTTAAGAGCTTTAATAGAGACATTTTGAAACATTTAAAAGTGGGAATGGAGAAGCATAAATTGTACAGGTTTGGCAGATAGCTTGGGAAGCCTAAGGAAAATAATGTACTTGACTGTCCTTTTTCTCTTCTATCTGTTGGTTCTGACACTAGAAGGAAGAAAACCATTTTTGCTTTGAAGAGAAAATGTCATCTAACCATTAGTGTTTGTGGTGTGCTCTGTGGGTAGTGGAGATTATGATTGAGGTTCAATCACCCAAATGTTGGTACCCAGTGCCATTTGAAATGCTCTAGGGTATCCTACCCGCCCCCCATCCGTTGCTCTGAAAAGGCATAGATCTTCTATAGTTCCTTCATTTACCAGATCTATGCATGCAGGCATGCTCAGGGCTTCTCAAATGGCATTGGGCACCTACATTTTGGCAATCAGGATAAGGTCAGTATGACACTGACAGTAACAGGAGTGTGGACACAAAGCCCTCATGCTTTCTCCCTACAGCTTTCTCCCCCTCCTTGTTTTTCTCTCTTGCTTCAGTTTCTGCACTAAAAAGTCCTTCTCTGACACTTGCTCTCATTGGTGTGTTCAAGAAGGATGTTAAAAGAGCCAAAGTCCAGGATCAATTTTCATTATATGCAAATCTCATTCCCATAGCTAAAGGGCTTCAGTTACATTAGAGACAATCAGAATTTATCAGAATATACTTGTGTATTTTCAACAGCTTCAGAACTTCTGACTAAGTCTCCAAGTAGTGAATATCAGAAGGATATTCTGTCCCCCATTTATCTAAGAATAACTGAAATGTTTTAAGAACTCACAAAACAAACCACCACATTCTATGAACAGTTTAATTTACTCCTCTAGCGAACTCATGTACAGCTGGGCTTAGACCACCTGCTGTTCCCTACCTAAGTTGTTTGGCTAAAAGTTATACACCTACATTCTGAACTGACCCACCATTTAACAAGTTTGTATAGGCCAGTTCCTCCTGGAAGCCATTTCCAAAGATATGAAGGAGAAGCAGGCGGTTGAGAGTAGCCAGCATCAATTTGCAGAGGGGAGATCATGTTTAAACAGACTGACAGTCTTCTACAATGAGATGGCGGCTTGGTGGGTGTTCTAGCTGGCACTGCTCCGAGCAGGGGTATTGGACTGGGCGATCTACAGAGGTCCCTTCCAATCTCAGTAATTCTGTGGTTCTGGGTTGAAGACTATCTGATGTTGACAAATCCTCTGCAATCGACATGAGATGGTAAAAAGTGCTTTGTAACCATACATGGCTCAGACTGAGGTTGTCTTCCTGACAGATTTAGCAAACTAAACTTACTGATGATGTTACTGCCCTCACTGCTGAAGCACAGTTTCACTCTTACATTTCATATTGTCTACAGACAGAGTAAGGTAAAAACCAGAAAAATGTACACAAAAAGGGTGATATTTCTCTTTTATGTGAAAGCTGTATCATCCTGCTTGCTAGTATTCAAAGCAACAGTCCAAACATGTAGACTGTGGGGAGTACTAAAGTCAGCTGATTTTTTGAATATATATATGTATATACATTTGTTTCAATACCAGATGGATAGAGACGCAACGGTTCTTGCTGTATTGACTTTCTGAGGTAATGAAAACTGTTGATAAAGGATTTGTGCTGGTTTTGTGACAACTTGTGCAGGAAGATTTAACAGCTTTAATTTGTTTTAGATTAAAGCAACATTCCTTCAGAATAAATATTTTCATTGAAACAATGTAGGAAAGGATATTTTCTTTTATGAGATGTTTATTTACTAATTTTCCTGCTGAGAATTTTCTTCTGAAAAAATGCCAAATAACAGCAATGGAAATTGGTGTTTTCACTTTGCACAGACCAGGAAGGGTGTGAGGGCTTTGCTGCCAGCTTTCACATGGTGTCAACAAGGTCAGCCCCCTGCTATGTAGTCCCACATGCCATTTATAATGCTACATCTCAACAGAAATGAGGCACCTCGTACTAACAAACTCTCCCTAGTTGCTCGTGTTCCCATTCTTTTCTTACCACTTTACTGAGTCAGGATTGAAACTCCCTAGTGAAATATGCTGTGTCACCGCTCTCCCTCCGAATTCACACGCACACCCACATTCATGCATCCCTATTAGCACAGGCGTTATATTTGCCTAATATACCCCCTATCTTTTCCTCCTCACCCCCCTACCCCGTAGTGGCTATATCCATCTGTGGGTGTATGTCTGCTTATGCGTGATTGTCCCCTTCTCACATTTCTTCTCCTTTTTCTTGTGCTTGTTGCTGCCTGGTACACCATGATCCTTCATTTTCCCTTCCTTTGACCATTTTCCTAAACATCCCATAATTTTCACTTAATCCCTCAAGACCTTTTCAAAAGTCCATCAGAAGTTTCACAGAAGTCCCCTGAAATATCCCCCAATGCTCATGATAATCATATTTTCCCTCCTTATTAGTTGCACAGTTCAGGTGACCCTCCTCAAGGCTGTGCCTGAGCACTTCCCTTAATGACCATTAATCAGTGGCCAAAGAGCTCTGGTCTTTGTTGTGGTCACTTTCCTTTTCCTTTCATCACTCGTCATTTTTTATTTGTTTTGTACTGAATAGTCCTTAACTAAATAACTTAATGAAATAGATGCTTGGTTCTACTTACATTTAAAAAATGTATCGCATGTGTATGCCCATATTGGCTACCAACACTCAAATAAGAGTAGGGCACGATATAAAACCTTTCCAAAGCCCCACACTGTGATTAAAGGCACTTGCAGTGGGTGGGTGAGCAGTAGCGGTTCTTCTGAAGGAAGAAATACAACACTGAAGGTTGGATTCATTCATAAGGATATGGATCCTTGCCACTGCCTAAGGAGCTGTGCGACACAAGATCCAAACCACACTAAATATTTAGCATTTTGATTCCAGAAAGCACACTGCTCAACAGCTGGATTCCTGACCTTAAACTTCATCCTTTTAAAGCTGCTTAAGTACAGCACTAGCAACTCTGGTTTTCTTACTAGCTGGTGTGTAAAGATCATCTAAAATTCATTATTAATGTAAGTGCACTTTGTAGATCAGTTCTTTGGATTTGGCCCTCTAAATGTACTGCTAAATATTAGGGCAAAGGTTATAAATTATAATTAAAAGTTGACAGAATCCATTCAGGAATTAACATTTATATAGTCTCCATCTGAGGTTCTGGGATAAAGCAAATTTTGTACCAGAGGGCTAATTGGTACTGAGAAACTGATCACACTTTGTGAATGTGACATAGGTCACAGTGTTAGTCTGCTTCCTGTGGGAGGTTTCTCCCAGACAGGCAAGTCCATACTTTTCATATGTGAATTCATAAAATAGAGGCATTTAATGTATCCTCATGTAAAAGCACATGTTGAGCCACAGTGTTACTATAAAAGCATGCGAAGCATAAAGACCGTAACCATAGAGCTTACAATTGCCCAAATTGTGATAAACTCGGATCTAGCAGCCTCATTGCGACACTCATTCAAAGAGGCTTGCAAGCTCACTCCTGGATTAAGTGACATTTGAGGGGATTTCTTAGTTTGTTCCTTATCATAGAATCATACGATGCCCTAGTTTCAATTTGAATATAATAAACTTTGTAGAATGATAGGTCTTTTATTAAAATGTACCACAAGAATAATTGTGTTTTCTCAAAGAGAAATGATGAATTTTCAGGAAAGCAAGGGACTTTATTTTAAATGAGTACTTAATTTTGCACTTCTCCACTTAAAAGATCCCCATATAATTCCATTCATTTTGCCGGTCATCAAGAGATGACTCGAACTGCATTCTGCATTGCTGTGCTCAGAGCTTCCCATTGGAGCTCTCCTTCTTTTGGTTCATACCTTTCAGTAGAGCTTCAGGCTCAGAGTCCCAGGATTTATCCAGTTTTTTTAGAATCATAGAATCGTTAGGGTTGGAAAGGACCTTAAGATCATCTAGTTCCAACCCCCCTGCCATGGACAGGGTTACCTGCACACAGCACTCCAAGTGCAGTCTCACGAGAGCAGAATAGAGGGGCAGGATCACCTCTTTTGACCTGCTGGTCATGCCTCTTTTGATGCAGCCCAGGATATGGTTGGTTTCTGGGCTGCAAGCACACACTGCTGGCTCATGTTATATTTCTCATCAACCAACACCCTAAGTCCTTCTCCACAGGGCTGCTCTGAATCTCTTCTCTGCCCAACCTGTAGCTGTGCCTTGGTTTGCCCTGACTCAGGTGTAGGAGCTTGCACTTGGCTTGGTTGAACTTCATGAGGCTGGCATTGGCCCACCTCACGAGCGTGTCAAGGTCCCTCTGGATGGCATCCCTTCCTTCCAGTGTATCAACCGAACTGCATAACTTAGTGTTGTCAGCAAACTTGCTGGGGGTGCGCTCAATCCCACTGTCCATGTTGCCGACAAAGATGTTGAACAAGACTGGTCCCAACACTGACCCCTGAGGGACACCACTCACTACCGGTCTCCAATTGGACATTGAGCAGTTGGCCGCAACTCTTTGCATGTGGCCATCCCGTAGGGTCTTCAATTTTATTGGTTTTCTTATGTCCCAAATTTATCCTGTTTTTCTAATTCCTGATCTAAGTTTTTGTTTGACCACCACAGAAATAATTCTAGTTGCAAGTAATAAACATGTTGGGTTCTATCAACATTATTTCATATTCACTTGACAGCTTTTCAATATCCCTGGAGTCATGAGGGAATTGCTCTTCATGGTCTCCCACTTTTTTGCAGTAAGCCATCCCTTAAGGATATCTTGTACCTGATGTATGTTCAGTCCTCGAACAGACATCCTATCTCCTGAAGTAGCCATAAATTTCATATTTCCAAGATTAAGTTTAACCTTTAAATCTAACTTAAATGCACCCAAAGTAGAAATACTTTGCCTATTGTATGACATGAGGTTGGCCTGTTTGAATTCATTCTAAGTTTCCTCAGGCTGGTGACCACAACTGACACACACGAACTGGTGTCCCAGTGTCCAGTTTCCAAAGGAAAATATTCTACTCAGGTTTCAGGTGATAAAACCTTCAAAAGTTATAGCTGTTCTGGTCAGTTACCATATTTGATGATTGGTTTTTTGTGAAGGATGTATATACTTTGTTCCTTCAGAACTGCGTACAATTCTGCTCTGCAGGCTCCCGCAAAATATTTTCATGAAATTGTGACACTTCCGTCCAAAGATGGAGCTTCTCAACAGTGAAATACTCCACAATGCCTCTGGTGATCTCCTGCTCCTTGCTCATTTTTCTGTTGAGGTCTTTTTTTTACACTCAACTTTTCAAGTGGGTCCGAGGTAACTCAAAAGCACTATTGCTTTCTTGATTTCAGGACCTGCTTCCTGGCCTGATTCTGCCCCACACTCTTTCTTATTGTAAATCTAGCTCAGGACTCTGGCCTATTTCTCATTGTCATTATTCTTCTAAATGGGCTTCACATGGGATACTTTATGCAGGATTAATTTATATAGAGGACTTAACTCCTCTATAAAATAATCTCATTCCTCCTATAGGAACCTCCACATTTTGTTAACTCAGCTAGCAAGGAGGTTTCCTCTTTCCCTCCCTTTGTAAAAGTGGCCAATCATCTTTCTTTCCTTCTCTCTTTTACTTTTGGGATGTCTAGGACAAGTCCAGCTCTGTTACCACTATTCTGAAGACTTTCAGAGTCTTCTAATTTTTTTGAGAGTCATGTCCTCACCAGCTCTTTTTCGTTTTCTCATCCACCCTGTGCACAGAAGATGTTTCACATTCTTTCACAAAGGGCTATGGCAAGATGGCTGTTATGGTGCTTACTCATCTCTGTTAATCTTTAGATCTTCCAAGATCAGACTCAAAGTTTCTTGGGCTCCTTAATGTGTCATCTTAGCTTTTTTTGTATAAACTTTATGGCTGGCAAAGGAGTTTGTGGGATGACATGGGTTAAGTTGCAGCTTTCCTACTAGCACTGTGATTCTGTTATAAAATGATACTTTCTAGTGAAGTCAACACAAAAAGTATATTCTATTTTTTTAGTTGTTTTTGTTTGTTTGTTTGTTTTTTAAACAGAGAAGGCAGTGATGGTATAAGATGGCTAAAAGAATTAGATAGTATTATTTAAAATAATGTATATGTATGTGTGTATGTTTGTTCTGCCATTTGTGTTGAACAGCTGCCAAGTAAAACCATGCAACCAGTGTAAGGCACTCGATATCCTCCTCGAAGTCAAAAGGAAAAATACACAGTTCTCTCACAAGGAAAAATATACACTCCTCTCAGAAGAAAGCAGATAAGCAGGATGCTCATGAAATTACTGAGCAATATATCTTATTCTGAGTGAAAATGAAGTATATTGAAAATACTGCAAATATGACCCCTGATAGAGAAGCTGAATGAGGTATTATTACCACAGTTTGTGTGAGGGTGGAAAGGATGCATATATTGACCAGAAATGGAAGGACAAAAAATGGCAGGATATATTTTAAAAAATATTTTTGGATACGAGATCCTATAAGTCACAACTTTCAAAGAAAATTTAAGAGAGAAATCTTAAAAATCTTGAAGCAATTGTTGTTTTTATAAAAAACAATTTTATAACTGCAATGTGGGATGATAAAATGACCGTCCATGGACCGTGGTAGCTGGGATCAGAAGAAGTAAACACAACTTTAATTAAAAATTATTCTCTTGCATCTATGTGTGACCATTAAAACTGCAGAGAATGAGCAAAATTTTCCCAAGAAACTTCCTACGGGGTTTACTGAATTGCCAAGTTCACATTTAAAAGGACTTTTATTGATGTGGAAGTGCTCTGAAATAATGGATTTTACAATGTCTGATGCCCACAGACAGGTGTTTTTCAGACTATTTTCAGGATCCAAACAGGTGTTTTCACGCTATTTGGAACTCCCACAGCATTTTCAGATCTGACTCAAATGTGTGTCTGAGATATACTTCCTACTCAAGAAAAGACAAATCCAAGAGCTTGTGAAAAACTGCTGCAGAAGAAATGGCATCAAGACAGCTCAAAGATAAATATTAGGCATGTTTTCAGGCCCCTGTGTCTTTGTAATTATTTTTTTTTTTTAAACAAAAAAAAGCTTCTATGAACAATCTTAGCATATCACTAAATGCATTAATTTTAAATAAAAGACAAAACCAGACTTGTGTTCAAACTGACTGCCTCATTTGCCTATTAAAGCTGTCCTTTAGGAGTGGCTGGAGGGGAAGTAAACTGTTCTGGCATCTTTTCATCCAGTTTCTGCTGCTTTATCCACCAGACAGCTGCCTCACATTATGATCTGAGGAAAAAAAAGCAGCATTTAGCCACACACTGTTTAATGAAGGTCTGATGCTCATTGTTTTCTGTGTTGGAGGCTGTTTTATAGAGGGTCATGGTATTTAATTTGGAAAATACACCTACAGGGTGTAGGTAACTGGTAACTAGGTCTGAATTGGGCCCCTGCAGAGAACCCAGTGAGCCACATTACAAAATAAAGCATGGGATTTTTCCTTGATTTCCAGGCAAGAAAAATTTGCCAGTGCTGTGGCTTAGAACTACTTCAGTCGTGTCCAGATGAACATATTGGAAAGGCTGCATCATGGATAAAGTTGAAGAGTTTGCAGCCTTTTTTGGCAAAAGGATGGCTTGGGAGACACTTGCTTTTCTAGGAAAGAAATATAATATATGCCAGTTCTCTATAATCCCAGGCACCAGCCAATTAGCAGTCCCATAAGGCAAGTTGCCACGGAGATCAGGTGATTTAGTCATTCTTAGAGAAAGGCTTTGTCACATCTAAGTGTGAAATTCTGAGTGCCAAGGTGGAAATGCAAACATAGAGTGACAGTCTAGAGGGAAAAAGAGAAAAAAAAAATTCCTGGAGCACAAGCTACTTGCCTGGTATTCAGAGGGAAAATAAATGCTGATGGACTCTTTTAACATCTGGAGAAATGCTGATAAAGCATACATATGTCTGTTTGATTTCTTCTGTGATGGGAAAATATAGTTTAAGAAGCAGAAAGACCTGCCTCTCCCCTGGCCCAGGAGCAGTGAAGTCTCATGGCTGCTGCTTCCTGCCACCCCACTGGTGTGCACCAGCCTGCTGCCCCAAACAGGGAGGGAAAGCCTGGCTTCTTTAACCAGGAGTGGCCACTCCATGTCTGAGGCTGGCTTATTTTTCTTTCTTTGTGGTAAGTGGGAAACTGCAAAGAAGGGTCACACTACTAACATACCATAAAAGAAGGGGGAAAAAGGTCTGAAAAAAATGAGAATATGGAAGATAAGGCAAATGCCTCAGCATTAAAAGCTAAAAAGGGGAAACAAAATATTCTGAATGTCATCATAAACTGAAAACAACAACAACAACAACAAAAGGCAGTCATTAGGAAATAGAGTTTTTTCAGGGACAAATCTGTAAAGGATTACATTACTACCCTGAATCTTTCACAAGTCACTCAGCACAATTGTTCAATTTTTTGTTTGGAATCTGAGAAATCTTTCCTTCATGGTATCACCAGACCTTTTCAGAAGCAGCTGTCCCTGAATTTCTTGTGCTCTTTGTAACAGAAGTTTGTATTCCACTCACCTCTTTGAGTACTGAATTTATCATCGTTTCCCTTGGACTCAAAATGAACTACACGATATATGTGCCCCCACATCCCTTCACAAGAGCGTTTGCAGTTGAATCTCATAGGTAAGAGAAAAGAGTGAACAAGAAAAAGAAAGGAAGCAAAAGAGAATTTAAATCAGCTCCTTGCCTGGCAGGACTATTATTTTGAGTTATAGATGGAAACAAACCCAAAATGTAATTTCTCTGTCTCCTTATGAAGGGAAATAATTTTTTGAATTTTGACATTCTGACAGCAGGCAACAGTGAAGGTGGCATGTCAGAGCAATGATTACCTTAACTTAAACTTCCTTATCAAAGCCAAGATTTTGTTTTTACTTATTTTAAATTTGTATTCTCTTGCAGCCCAATTTATCTTCCTTTATTTTTTTTCTCTTCTGACTCTGTTTCTTCTCCATTTCCCCTGAGGTTCTTACTTTTTTCCCTAGCACCAAGCTGAAGTTCTTCAGCTATGGTAGAATGGTACAGTTCTCAATTCTGGCAGTATAATCTGCCTTGCTGTTTGTTTGCAGTAGTATCTGAGTAGGTGATGGAGTTTCTGAGACCGCAGCTTCCTCACTTTGTTCTTTTGAGACTGTTGGAGGCAGTTTTTGGGTAGAATTCAAATGAATCTTACGAGCACTGTTGCCCTCCTAACAGGAGGACTGCAATTAATTCCTGTTGTAAGCCTGAAAGTGAATTTGGGAGATAGGAAATGGCAGAAACCGGGAAATGTGGGACCACTAAAATGCACAGCACTATAGGAAACCATAACTTTATAAAACTATTACTCACCAGAGCCCTGGGGAGCAGTGGCCAGGATTTCCATGTCAGGGCAAGAACTGTGCCCAGCTCTTTGCTGGAAGTGAAAGGCTGAACACGCTCACCCAAGCCACCCAGCAGATAGGAGAGATGAGTGGGAACACTTGCTGCATGCAAATATGTGCATATCCTGACGTGTAAAGACAGAGAAGAGACTGGAGTGCAAGAAGCCTTTCGTATTTCCCTTCCCAAACCATTCGCACCTTATATTCTCATACTGGAGCTGGCAGCAAAGTGGTCTAATCCTGTCATGCAGCTGGACACAGCTGTCCCCAATGCTTAAAGAAGTGCCAAGGAAGTGTAAACCTTAAATGAGCCAAAAGGCTCTTTAACCTCCAGACCTTTCCAGCAGGCTCCATACCAAAGTACAGCTTTCCATATCAGCTTTTGTATCTTCCTTACATAAACCTGAGCATTTCTCTCCACGTTTAGTTGACCAGTGCAGATTTTGTAAAAACTATCTTGGGGATAGCTCTGACTGGACCACCATAGCACTGGAGAGCAGCTCAGAAGTTTAACTGGTTCTAGCTGTCTTGTTACAACTTTATTAGCACTACTTGCACCGTTCCCACAGGTAAAAAATTATGACCATGGAGAAGAGGAACTATTACATAAAGGGGTGGAAAGGCAGATTTAAAAAATTTCTTACAGTAATAGTTACATTTAAACTAACTTGGGCACTCAAACCAAATTCAACCCACTGAGGCTGAAATCCTCTTCTCGGGAGGCAATGGGAAAGCTTCAACTGCATCAGGCATTTGTAGCTTTATAGCCTTATAAAAATAAACTGAAATATATATTTAAATAGTAGGGGCTGTGACAGAAACCCGCTTTAATGGCTCAAAAAATCAGAAAGGGCTTGCTTTTCACATACCTAGCACTGCATTTGTGTTTGCAAGATTAGATTTGCCTGGCTAGTTCAGCTATGCCAGATAAAAATTCCTCACTCTTCATGCAGTAAACCACAATGGATCCATGTGGTATTGTGGAATGACTGCAAGAAATCCAACACACAGATTTCTATTAATGTAACAAAAATACCAATATTCAAAGTTTAACCTAATTTGTATCATTAATGGATATCAACCAGAGGCACTGCTAAAACTTTCTGATTTTTTTTTCCAAAGGTGTGATGGTTTTTGAATAAAAATGCTATAAAACATTGCTTAGAATACAGTTTGCACTGCACATAAAGGATATAAACATTCAATGCTCAGACTGAGAAACTGGAATACTGTAATTCTGAAGCTCAATCTTAAATAATGAACAGTTGCAGTAAAAACAAAGTTAAAAAATCCAACCTGCTGGAAACCTCATAGCAGAAGAAAGACTTCTGCTGTGTGTAACCCCCACAACTGAGACTGGGCATAGCTAGATAAAAAGCTGGCTGATTTCATTAATCTGCAATTGCAAAAGGGTGTGTTTTAATTGTTTCTTTAAAAGGCTACAAGCATCCTTTAATGAAAGTAACTGCAGCAAGGATTAGTGGAATTCAATTAACCACAACAGGTGTGTGTTAGAGATCTTTAAGCCACAGAACACAACATGAACTTTTAGAGCAACCAGCAAATTACCTGCTAATGAATACTGTCAGGAAAAGCCTAGAAGTGCCAGCATTGCCAAGGCTCTATCAGCAGGAAAATAAGGGCAGTTGTAAGCATTAAGATTGATGGCTATTAATGAAGGAGCCAGCAGCAATGGACCAGATTGCATTTTTTCGCAGGTAACCCCAAGGAATTCAATGTAGTTCCTGAACAATACTTACTGGCAGCCATACAGGAGAACCTGAGCTGGAACTGAATGCTGTTGCTCCCTGGAAAAAGCCTTGGAAATGGCAGTAATGAAGTCTCATTGCATCTCTCCCTAGGAGAGCATCACAACTACGATATTTATGGCTGTGAATGAAGAGCTGGGTTCTGCATTTAGAAACAGTTTCTTCTCTTGGGTGGGGGGCTGGGTGAAGAATTGAACTATGAAAACTCACAGGCTGCAACTTCTAATATTTTCTAACTTAGAGGAAAGAAGAATGATGGAAAGACAATGACGTAGCAAATAAAAGAGGTTCTGGAAGTTGTGTGATACCATATTTCAACTTACTCTTTCCATACAATTTTTATATTCTAAAATTTCAGATGCTGGCGTTTTGCACCAAGATAAAGATCTCATATTTGTTTTAAAACTACCAATTTTTCAGTTTGTGAGACAAAATCTTTGATATGTCCATGCAAATGGCTCTCACACCAAAAGACAGGTACAAAGAGAACCATGTCTTAGTCTTTAACCTACTCTCAGGACTTCTTAATAGTCCTAACTTATTTCAGTTTCTGGGGGTTGGCCAGTGCAAGTATGCCTACCTAGAGGTAAAAGGAAGGACATGATTTTAAGAGAAAAGAATAAATCTGTGAAATGTTCTAAGTATGTCAAATGTTCCTGTTTCCCATATCTTCTGATTCTCACATAATATTAATCTTAAAGACAATGCTAAGGCAGATTGGAAGTTTTAAGCCATATCTGATGACAAGAATTATCAAAATGCTTTGACTTCTTTTCTACAGAGATTTTGCTTTTTGTGGTAGCGAGCACTAAAACAACAATTGTTGAGGTATCAAAACTGCAGACTGCTCAAAATATTGATTAAATGGATAGCAGGAGTGTTCGTACTCTCATATTTCACTGGATTCTGCAGTTTATGGAGAAATTTGGGAAATAATCTGAAAGCCTTTTTAAGAAGATATCAACACTCCTTCTGTATGGAAAGGAAATGACTATAAGCTTCAGAGTTCCGGATATTGGAGTCACCCAGGTCATTGTATGAAGATGCTCTTTAACCATTAGCCTGGACGGTAAAGCATAGAGACTGGGATTTCTATAACGACTTTTTCAGCTCATTGAAATCATCAGCAGAAGCCAATAGATTTCAATGAGGACAAGGAGCGGACTGCTGCTGGGTGGTTTTAAAAATCCAGCCTTCACTCTTGTTTGAAGTAAATATGTGTTGATTAATCTTAAACTTAACAGGTTGATGAGCTGCAGGCAGTTTTATTAAAGACCAGGTGACCCATTTAACTTCTGAGTAGAAAAGCCAATGTGAAGTGAAAATTTTTCAAGTGAAACTGATGCTGGGTATTTCATACTTGTTTGCTGCTTAAGAGTACACAAAGCAATGGTTTTAACTCAAAAGAAAAGAAAGAACAAAAGGGTGACAAATGAGTTGTAATACAGAGATTAAAGATTCATGCAGCTTTTTCATCCTGCTGGTGTTGAACCATGCTTAGAGTGTTTGAGAAAGCTGACTGAAGCAACGTTATGTTCTGGATAATGGACTGATTAAATAACATTATAAAGACCATTGAAGAATGCAAAGAGATTTTACTGCATAATGGACAGAAAAGGGCATTTCCTTCTGAAATAACAATGAGCCTGGTCTTTGAATATCTTTACAAACTCCACTAAGCTGTGGGGAAAACTTTACAAGGAAGGCATGAAGCTGTAAGGCTGAAACTAGAAAGGCAATATGAACAAGATGAAAAAGGTGCTTGGAGCATGCTTGGGAGTGAAGACAGCTAATACCTCTCTATCTGCAAAAGCACCAAATGAGTTTGGTTTTGTGGTTTTTCGCTTGTCTCCTTGACATTAATTTCACATTCCCAAAGTCCTTTGCCCCTTCAAGTTAGGGATGTCATCAATGTTAAGACTTTTGTACTGCAAACAAAATCTTCTTTGCAAACTTAGTGATGACTACTGCAGAATGAAAACTAGATTTTGCTCTCTGATAGAAAATGTTAGTATTTTAACAAGGAAGAAGATTAGGAAATAGTGAAACTTTCTGTTTGATATTTTCTATTAAAATAGTGCACTTAAGACATTCATGAAACAGAACAGTTCACACTATTGTTTTGTGCTTAATACCGTTCCTGCCATCTTCCTAAGGTTTCTTTGAAAATGCTTCTTTTCTGTTAATTTCATCATTAATTTGTATCTTTGTTGCTACCTCGTCTCCAAAAGGGTGTAATCCAGGTGGACATTGGAGAGTGTATCTCTGCTGGCACATCTGCAGCTGCATGACTCACAGGATGCATGCTACTGCTAGATCAGAGGTAAGACTGTGCTGTGTTTTCTAAGCCAGGGGCTAAAGGGAATGTCAGTGCCTTGAGGAAATGCAGCATCTGCCAGTGCAGATTCACAGTCAAGTAGTTGAAAATTTATTTCATCTTATTTATTCTAGTGAAAATATGAGAAAGTTTGAGAAGCACCATAGGTAAAAACATGTCTGACAGGAAATCCCTGACCAACAATGCTCTCAAGACACTGTATGACTGACACATTTGAGGGTACCAGATTGTATTCCACTAGTTGTGATTAAAATTTTTGTTACAGGGTCATAACAGCTAAATCAGCTTAATTTTTCAGATCCTAAATGGTGTACTGTGCTGCTTTCCAATTGCAGCACGCAAGGTTTCGTTGGTTCAAGTGATGTTTAGATCTGCTGCATTGAAGCTTTTTGGTGAAACTGTAGAGGTATTCGAGTGGGTCTTATTTCCATTAAAATTTCTGGATTTCTTCCAAAGTACAAATTTTCCCAATTTAAGCTAGTGGTGCCCCAGTAGATGTGTCATAAAAGCTCAGCTGTGTTACTCTGCTGTAGCTAGGTTTATTCTAGCAATTACATTGGCCCAGTACCTTTTTTATTAAACTCCAATAGAAAGCAAATATTTAGATATGATAGCTATCATATAAGAGAGTATGCTGACGGTGAACTAATTAAGCTGTAAATGTGTTAAAATATGTTTTTCATTAAAATTGTAAGAAATCTGTTCAATGATTAACTAAAATTTTTAGGGTCTTTGAAGTCCATTCAGCTTTTTGATTCTGCAGACAGATCAGAGGGGTTTACAATCTGTGAATGTATGTTTGGGTAATGCACTAACTCATACTATCAATACCAAAGGGTTTCCCAGGTTGTTTGATTTTACCAAGTATTGTTTGTTATTGACAGTGTTACAAAATGTGTGAGATACTTTTCCAAAGGTGAAATGGAGCTTCTGTGAGGCACTCTGAAGTCTAAAAACTATCTGTATGTTTACAAACAATCTGAGTACCTCATTTATTGAGGGAGCTTTTAAGTTTTTATTTATTTTTTCTTTAATAAAGTTAACCCTTTTATTTTATCTGTCCTACTTTTAGAACTATCTCCTTCAAAAAGTTGTTTTCTAGGGAAATATGCTTGTCTGCTTTGAGTGAGGATGAAGCTACACCTTCAGTGGCTCCTCAAATGAGCTGTGGCAATGCCCCAGCTATACCTGTCACTGTAGAAGATGCCTGGACACCCTGATTTGTTTTGGTCTGCTTTGATTCCCAAAACCACTGGATTCAAACAATGTTCAGCTAACAGCCAAATAACCCAGGTTCTGTGGTTTATAACACATCATGAATCTTCTAAGGCACATTAAAACACAGACTTCCAGATCACTGGAAGTACTTGTCTATACGAAGTGAACATGTAGAAAAAAACCCCCCAACATTCTCCAGGGAATTGCATGAATCAGGTCATTTTTGTGTAAATAATCAAAGTTGTTCCTGATGGTAGCAAGAGTTACAGGGAAAATGTGGAGTACAACAGAGCAAGTTCTTCACAGCTGCAAAATAAGCTAAGGGCAGACTCTTGACCATAAGCCCTACTGGTGCAGCATGCCATGGAGAGCTGCAAAGCCATGGCAGCACACAGATCAAGTGGAAAGAAAGATGGAAATGCTTTAGACAAGCATTAGCCTTGGAAAATAAGTAAAGATTGTCTTTGTCTCAAGGGGGACCTTTCAAACAAATTGAGAACTGACATGTTTTAAGAGTAAGCTGAAAGAAGTAAAAAATTGCTGCAGCATAGACATCCACATAGACATTCACCTTCAGAACATCCTAAGGAGCTACAAAAAGAGTTATTGCACACACAGATGCTGCTTAGAGGGCGCCAAGTCTAATGTACAAGTCTAATAGGTTAGGTGCAGGTTAAAAGAATGAAGAGATTTTTATTATTCAAAGTCTGTGAATGAGTTAAGAGGCTGCATTTCTATCTGAGATCCTGTAGTGTGGACTGATTTACTGGAAACAGGTAGTCACGTGCCTTCTCCAGTTAGCTAGAAAAAAATCAAATAACTAATGGGGCGCTGAAGAGGGGGTACTGTAGTGGCACATCTCTAGAGGTTCCTGACTTAACCTTTGAGCTACAGGCCCTGTACCTTCTTCTATTCTTTCAGCAATAAAGCTGTTTTATGCATCATGAAACAAACCTCCATCTGAGAAATGTTCATTATGTCTTTAGAAACTATGTCTCTCAATATCAACACTGATCTGGCTTTTCTAAGATGGAAAAATGCATGGCATTGCAATCCTGTAAAAGCGCCAAGCTTGAGGTCATAGGGAGCCTAGTGTTTTCTCCTAAGCTTTTCAGAAAGTGAAATTTTTTGTGTGCAACCTCCTAAAAGCTGAATAAAGATGCTTTGCAGAAAGCCAAGCAGCACGGTACCCTGTCAGATTTAGTGGGCTATTGTTCTGGTCAGGGATGGTCGTTCTGGTGGTTTGAGAATCCAAACTGATCTAGGCACAAAGCTGAATTAAACACTGTAAATGACTGAAGAGGTTAGAGACCAGACAGCGCAGCTGGGGAAAACCCAAATTAGGGAATTTAGGTGAAATCTCAGCTTTTTTTGCTTGAAAAAAATACTATGCAAAAAATAATGTGATAATTAATGAGGTCCTGGATATTGGAGGACACAACTGAGTTGGTTAGATATTGGATGTGAAGGCAATAAAGATCACATTTCACATGTATGCAGCATTGTTGACTGAACTCATGAACAAGATCTTAGGAGGAGAAGATGTGTAGCCACGGATGAAAGGGAGGGCAACGGAGGAATTTGGAGATATAACAGAGAAAATGAGCAGAAGAGGGCGACGGCAAAGATGATAATGTGTTCAGCAGGAGGACTGAAAAGACAGATGCCTGACTGGATGAAGAGAAGGACCATGGAGAGGCGTGACTATGAGAACGGGAGAATAAAGATGAAGAGTCAGGCTTACAGGAGGAAAATGGAGTTTAAGAAAAAGTTTTCAGAGGAGAAAGAAAAGGAGAAATAGAAACAAATGAATTAAAAAAAAAAAAAATCACAGAAGTGGTTATCAGATCCGTAAAAAGGTTAACATGATGAAACTGGGTAAGTGACAAGGTCCATGGACATAAAAAGTAATGTGCTGGAGTGTAAAAGATAACAGAGTTAGAATGGCCTGCTGGTAGATGGACAAGTGGAAGAGAGGGACTGAAGAATCATATCATATCATATCATATCAACAGTGGAAACTGTAGCAAAATCTGCATGAGACAAATAATACTGTCATATTGCTGTTGGAATGACGCAGAGATGACATGACCAGCCTGAATGAAGTATTTGAAGAAGAGAAGATCTAAGTCTCCCATTAAATTATCAAAACTGGAGAGCGAAAGGATAAAATCATGACAAGTCCAGGCAGTTCTACTAAATGGTTGTTGTAAGTCCCTTCCAACTGCTCCATTATCTTCCGTTCTATTCTATTCTATATGAAGGACTGGTGCTATGAAGGAGTTGCAGACATTCTGAATAACTTAGGAGATGTTTATAAAATGAAGGAAGCTGATACTGGATTCTGCCTAATTAATGGATTTTTTTAAATTTTTTTTTAACTTTTTTATTAGTGAGTATAAAGTAAAAACTCAGCTGTGACTAAACTATCAGAGAGTGAAGTTAATGAACCAAGTTACTTCTGTGTAGAAATATTTTAACAGAAGATATGTGTATATACATGTATAAATAATAATGACTGCAACAACTGTGAGAAGTGAATTAAAACTAGGGCTAAACCAAAACAGGAAAAGCTGTTGATGAAATATAAGATTCAGCATCATTCAGGAAAAACTGAATGAGAGAAAAAGTCTACCCTGTCAAAACGGTATTTTTCAGGCAAAAATGTCAGTTTACTTCAAGCTTCTAAAAGTTACATTTAATGTATTTGTAAGTATTCATTTATCCTAAAACTGTAGAATGTTATTCTCATTGTTAAACAAAACCAAAAGCATTAGATGATGATATTAACAATTCTCTTGACAGTGTAGAAGTTGAGGGGCAAATGAAAACATTTCCTAGCAGAATTGGGCCCAGTTACAGCAAAGAGAGATGAAAGAGTAGAAGTAGTGCACAGGACGTGTGATATTTACAGTGACAGCATTTGCCCTTTGGGCCTGGCATCATTCTGCAGAAAGTTCAAAGTTCTGTTTCTCCCATTTTTTTTTTAAATTCTATTATGCTGTGATCAAAGTCTTTTAAAACTATTAGCTCTCCTAATTCAAAGCCACCATATATGGGAGAGAGAAAAATGACAGTCTTGCATTCTTACAGCTCCCTCTGTGAATTGCTGACCCTTGGTAAAAACCAAAAATCTTTGATGATAAATATTTTAAGCAGTTGAATTTAAATCGAACTTATTAAATCAGTATCTCATTGTGTGGTAAAAGCAGCACTAAAGCTTTAAAAAAACAGAAAATTTTGAAGCATCAGTAATGGAAAATGGGATCTTTTTAGGTTTTCCTTGTACGGTAACTAGGATTTCAAGCTTGGTCTGATGAATACTTCCATGACTTTTTGAGACATTTTGGGAAGATTTGCCACTCTGGAGAGCCGGATACTGTGGAACAGGGAATCTTGAGTTGAATCTTTCAAAATGGATGTAAGAAAACACTAACACAAAGTTTTCACATTTTTCATATTGATGAAATGTTTAAGAAGCTTTTGTGCTAGTGTGTTTTTCTTCTTAATTTTAAAGTTTCAATTTTTTCTGTTTTTATATGACATTTCGATGTCAAAATAACCTGATCTTACTCATTCAATAATTCTTATAATGTACAAGCAACAGAAAGGATCTTTCTGAATAACAGAGAAAAAGTGCTTGGTTTTATATTACTGTCAAAATTCACACTGATTTAAATAGTGTTAGGATTTTACTGAACGAATCTAACTACTTATTTGTGTAGTTTGGTGTAGTCACTGAAAATTGGCACATTATTTTAATTTTTCCAAAAAGTGCTACTTCATGAAGATAGAATTAATGGATTAATCTGAATGTCTTCCTTTTCTAAATGCAATTTGTGTTTATATTTCTACAGCTGTTAGACAAAAATTTACTGCTGAGAAATATTATGTTAGATGTTCATTAGTTCTAGAGCAATTTTTATTAAATTGTGTTACTAATATTACCATTATATGTTCCTAGTTGTTAGTTCATCTATTTCCATTTCTAACTCCAAAGCATTTTACATAAGAAGATTTTTTTCCGTATTCCAGTTTTCTGAATGGAAAGACTCAGAAATGTGTTATGAATTCAAAATGGTCGTACAAAGTGATGTGTAGCACACAGTACTCTGAGTCCAAAACACTGTGAGTCAAAGGCTACACACAAAGTACATTTTTAATACATTTGAAAGTTCAAGGGATTTCATTTTATAGCATGGGGAAGACAAGATTTTATGTAGTGTTTGTCACCGAATGACACTTTTTATTCTCAGAATCCAATCCTATAGTTTTTAAGTGGTGATGAAAAAGACTTTCTCAAAAAGTAACCATATTAACTTCTCATCTGCACTCTTCAAGTTGAGAAAAGATAACAGATTCAGGTGATTTGGTTTACAAATATCCTGCGCTGGAATCAGGAGTTTGGGAAAACTTGCCAGTAATCCTTACTGGGTGTTTAAGTTAATGATGTTTCTCAAGGATGCCATACTTAAAAATCTGAAAACCTTTGAGTATTTGAAGGCTAAAATTTCAGATTTTATTTTTTTTTTCCTTCTTTAGAATAGAAACAACTAGATTGGAAAAGACCTTTGAGATCATCAAGTCCGACCATTACCCCAGCACTGCTAAGACCACCATACCACTGAAGGCCTCATCTACATGTTATTGAACACTTCCAGGGACGGTGATTCCACTACTTTCGTGGGAAGCCTGTTCCAATACCTGGTTACCAACTCTGGGAAGAAATTTTTCCTAATATCCAATCTAAATGAGGAAAAAGAAACCTAGCAGCACATATGTAGCATGTTTCATATATTCTTTTTTCCTAGAAGAGATGTCCATGTCCTCCTCATGTATTTACTTAAAGATCAACAGGTTTTGTAAGGATGTGGGAAAAGAGTGTCATTGTTCCATTTTTAAACTCTTTTTTGAAACAAATATTTTGAGTACCTTTGAGATACTTCAATTTCTGGAGACCACATGAATTTCCTTCCTATCACACCAGAGTATCCTTTTTGTCTAAAGAATGTTTCTGTCCTCAGTTGCTTTCACACAAGATTTTACTGTCTTTGTGAGTAGCCTGAGTCTGTGAGTAACAATTCCTTTCATTTGGCTTGGGAGTGTCCTTAATTGCCTCAAAACCAGGGCTTCAATTAGCATTTTAGAACTGGAAGCCATCTTCCTGAAAGGCTTAGGGAGGTGAGGTGAAAAGAAATATCAAAGCTTACTATTTTCTCATGAGTGCATTTTGTTTCTCAATACTGCAAAAGTCAGGAGCTCTATGTAAACTGTCATGGATAAACATCTGTCTTTTGCATAAATATTGCCAAGCTGGTATATGTGACAGCACAAATAAAATGTCCCCAAAGCTCTGAAGTTATTATTTACAACACTTATTTGACAATATGCGAATTCTTAAGACAAGAGTGTAGTGAATGTAATGAGCAGCTGATGCTTATGGTATTTACCAAAGAACTTCAGAATATCGTTCTGTCAAGAGCAATCTGATATATATGTATATATATATATACATGCATAGAGAGGAGTTCATTTATGTGTCAGGTTACGAGACAGACAACCACCTGGAGAGTACTGCTCACCTATCAATCGGCTTAAAACTGTCAGTGAGTAAACTCTTTGTGGTGGAAATTTAAAAAGATGTCTGTGTAAAGAGCCCTGGATTATTAAGGACTTGGAACCTAAACAGATCTCATTAAATGTGGAGCTTCAATAAATTGCACTAAAAAAAAAGCATAGGAAACAGTCTGCTCAACTCTCTAAGGTGCTATAAGCAGTGGTTTGATGTGCTTTTCAGACCTAAGTAACACAGCTGACTCCCCTTCCAGACATGTAGGGTGGCCTAACACCTTGCTCTCATCTGCTGGTGGCTGAACCATGTACCTGGCATCCTGGTTAATGCAGGATGTCATGACAGTATCAGCAGGCAAGGCTGAGCCCTCAAATACAGCACCATATTCCCTTGCGCTGGAAGAGTCTTTGTAAAGACATGTTTCTATCCGTGCAGTTATGTCAGCTGCAGAATTATTGCCTGGATTCACCTCCACAAAACTGGCTCACCAAATCACAGTTAATTGACTTCCCAAATTGGCCTTTCACTGCCTAGCAACTCCCCATGCCCAAAGAGTCTTATAGTGCAAATAGCTGATAGGTGGAAGGCTTAGGCTTTTAGGCTGTTAGGCTGTTATCCTTGTTATAGTGTGACCTGGGCAGCTAGGAAATATCTGTTCTATAAGATGCAATCAGACCACAATTGGCACATTTTCATGTCCCCAACAACCTTGATGTTATTTTCCAATGTCTGCACAATACCTAATTCTTTTTTCACAGTGATTGTAACTCCCTCTTGCAAGGAAATAGTGAGTGAACAGTCACTCTCCTTGCTTCTGCCAACCCACACATACCACATGGCCCAAGAAACAAGTGGGTCACTCAGAAGAGACAGAATACAAAAAGCCAAGGTATAGTTTATAACCGTCAAAACTTCTTGAACTGCAGGTCAGCCCCTTTATCTTCAGGTTGTATCTGCAGACCTGGCACTAGAGAGGGCATTTTTTCTCAGTGCTTTCTGTGCTGGCACTGAACAATAGAGCTGTAACACAAATTTGAAGTTAAGTAAGTATCACGTCTTTATGCTACCACAGAGAAATCTGGCTGAAGCAGTGTTCTGTTGAGCAATAGGCTGAGATGAAGAAGGGCTTAAAAGCAGGACCCCTGGATCTCATGACAGCAGAGATGCCTATCTCCAAATATATTACTTTGTTATGTGTAGATCAGAGAATGGGTCTGGGAATCCCACCAAAATCCAGCACCATGAAGTAGCAATGAGTGAATTTCAGTGTTTTTGGAATAGGAGAAGTGGAACTGCTTACTAGGCAAAGCGAGGTTGTCATGGAAGTATTACTGCTGATTACTGGTAAAACTCTTGAGCTAATACTGACACATTTCTATATGGAAATATAATTTTTAGAGGTCAGAAGGGAACATTTCTCAGCTTTTAGGTAAACTCTATACCATCATCTGTCTCCCACACACTGACAAGCTTTGCATGTCTCAACCTGTTCCATCATTTGTGGTCAGCAATGTCCTAATTTGTTTACAAAACATCTTTCTTATTCCAACTGATGCTAGATTTCTAAGGTTAATTCTCTAGGCTGAGGTGGAAAACCAACGGCATATAGAAGAAACCAGTAAATACCTACATGAGGTGTACTGCGATTTAAGGAACCAGCATTCTTCCTGACCACTAAGTGCAGAAGGCCTTGAATGACCTCCCCTGCTGGTCCCACATACTCACAGCCAAGGGAGAATTCATTGGGTAAATCCAGACAAGGCATGTTAGCCACAGCAAGCTGGAGGAAAGCTCTAACAAAGTCAGCTAGTTTAAGAACATAGGTCACAATTCTTGTCCAGGGGGTAGAAACTAAACTGTGCTTTTATATTCTTGATTGTTACTGGATTTATAGGCTCTGTGTTAGACATAACTGCTACCTAAACAGGGGCTGTGTGCTTTTACCTTCCCGCTTGTTTTTAGATGTGTCATGAGGCAGGAGACTTCAAATAAGGTAGGGTATACACTGCCATGTTCTTACACCACTGATTTCTGTATCTTGTACATCGGGCAGAGCAAAACTGGCATTTCACTGGACTGTTTTTTTATGGTGGGACATGCGAACAAGAGACCAGTGCTAACAGAGGGGGTAATACTCTGCTAACCTACCCTCCAGGTATGTTTCCTGCAAAAACGCTACTTAAACCCCCCCACTCTGTACTGAATAGAATGGTTTGGAAACACAGGGTGGTTTAATTTCTGGCTAAATACCGTCTAGACAGTTTCTCAATAGGCACTAATATTCTTGGTTCCTATAAATGAAACTCTGGGGAATGAGAAAGATGTTCTCAGTGAAATAATTTCTCATCTAGAGCCAAGACTGAATGACTGAAAGGCTCATTTTCCAGTTCAAATGTCTTCTATCCCTTGTGAGCAATTCTGGCCTTAAGTAAATCAAAAGGCATATTAGTAGGTTAAGTAAAAGCAGAACTCTCTGTTCTGTCTGTGGTATAATCATAAAATCATAGAATGGTTAGGGTTGGAAAGGATCTTAAAGTTCCAACCCCCCTGCAGGGACATCTCACACTCGACCATGTAACCCAAAGCTCTGTCCAGCCTGGCCTTCAACACTGCTAGAGGTGGAATATTCACAACTTCTCTGGGCAACCTATTCCGGTGCCTCACCACCCTCACAGTAAAGAACTTCTTCCTTATATTTAACCTGAATTTCTCCTGTTTAAGTTTAAGCCCATTAACTCTTGCCCTATCACTATAGTCCCTAATGAAGAGTCCCTCTCCAGCATTCTTGTAGGCCCCCTCCAGATACTGGAAGGCTGATACGAGGTCTCCATGCCACCTTCTCTTCTCCAGGCTGAACAGCACCAACTTCCTCAGCCTGTCTTCATACAGGAGGTGCTCCAGCCCCCTTATAATCCTTGTGGCCCTCCTCTGGACTTGTTCCAACAGCTCCATGTCCTTCTTATGTTGAAGACACCAGAACTGTACACAATACTCCAAGTGAGGTCTCACGAGAGCAGAGTAGAGGTGCAGGATCACCTCCTTCGACCTGCTGGTCATGCTTCTTTTGATGCAGCCCAGGATATGGTTGGCTTTCTGGGCTGCAAGCACACACTACTGGCTCATGTTGTTTCTCATCAACCAACACCCCCAAGTCCTTCTCTGCAGGGCTGCTCTGAATCTCTTCTCTGCCCAACCTGTAGCTGTGCCTTGGATTGCCCCGACCCAGGTGTAGGACCTTCCACTTGGCTTGGTTGAACTTCAGGAGGTTGGCATTGGCCCACCTCTCAAGCATGTCAAGGTCCCTCTGGATTGCATCCCTTCCCTCCAGTGTATCAACCAAACCACATAACTTATTATATCTAGCATGTCAAAGGAGGTAATCCTTCCCCCTCTAGTACAAGTGAGATGCACCTGGAGTGCTAGGTCCAATTCTGGACTCCTCAGTACAAGGGAAATATGGATATACAAAAACCAGTCTAGGGGATGGCCATGAAGATAACTAAGGGCTTGGAGCATCTGACTTATAAGGAGTGACTGAAAGAGTTGGGACTGTTCAGCCTGGAGAAAAGAAGGCTCAGGCAGGTCTTTGATGACTTCAAGTTTGTTTCCCAAATGTGGAGAGCCAGCAAAACAATGATCACCCTCCCTTGCTTCCAAATTTGCAGTAAGGCACACTAGAAAACTAAAGAAAGATCATTATGAAGCTTATGTAGTTGGTGATTTTTGTAAGGATTCCAAAGATCATGTGTTCTTGTCAACATGTTTTCAAAGGTTTTGACCAGGGCACTCAAATTGGCTCCGTAAGGTTATAATCATCTTCAGAAGATGATTAAATAGTTTTCCTTCATTCGAAGGGCAGCACTACAACGGATCCTTCAACACCTGCAGCTTGTTAATGATGTATCCAGGACACCGGGATCCTCAGAGACAGCGTTACTTATCATGGTACATAACTCTGGGGTTTGACCACTCAATCTGCCTTATCTTCTGTCCTTCAGATCAGAAGTTTCATTAGATAAATTTACATGGAAACATGTTAAACAACACCGAGTTTTCTGTGTGTTTTTCATAAAATAAATTGTGATCACCAAGCTCTAATTTCCTGTAACAAAGGCCTCTAGAGAACCATCTGCTGCAAATGTGTCCCTATCATAAGCATAACGCTCAAAAACACAACTCTGAGGAAGCTATTTTGCACATACCATTATTAACTGAAAGTACAATTACATGACTGACTTGTTTTCTCTGGAAATAATAATAAGTATCGAGTCATGCGTGATTCCTGGAAAACTGCTGACTGTGAATTCACCTCATTAAATCTGCCTCTTATTTTACTGTCTGGTAGCTTTGGTATGAACCACACTGGCCATGTTAAAGACATTTTGCTGTAGCTTACTGATATGCTTGGTGCTACAGAAGTGACTTTCGTTAATTTGTCCTTTAAGTGAAGACTGTTATTTGTGAAGAAAAACAGAAGGCCAAAATAAACTCGCTGTTTATATAAATGGGAAAATCCTTATTGCTTTCAAGATGGTCAGTATTTTTCAAATAGAGTGCATGGGATCATTCTGAGCTAAGATTTTCATTTGCTCTCAAACGGTGCTCTTTCCCTCTTCCTTGCACCTTGTATTCTGTGAGTAAATGAGGCATTTCTTTTCTCACAGAGATTACACATATGTTGCTTCCAATGTCATTCCTTGGGGTCTCGTCCAGCCTTTGTGAAGTCAGTGATATTACCTAGGATGTGATCTGGGGAGGGATTTGTCCCAGCATGTGTAAAATATTATGAAGCATTTTACAATGCTTTTGTCCAAGTACTGCTACACTAAAAATCAATGGTGTTGCCTTCTGTAACCATGTGAATTATTGACTGAAAACAAACCATAGCCACTGAAATCTAGGAAAACCTATTAAAATATCATCAGTCACTTTTAACCTTTTTTCACAGTACATGGACTGCAGCAAGACCTTATGCACAAATATAATAGGAATTTTATTCCTTAGCTCTTCCATTTGTTTCCATTGACCTCTAATACGGTCATCATACTTGACTAAAACCAGAAGATGTTCATAGTTCTGTTCTGTTCATAAGCAGAAGAATATAGCTTTTGGGGCATTTGATGCTGGAAGGTTGGATCATCATACAAAATTAGGGCTGTTACAACATCTTCATTGTCTGTATTTAGGAGGCACAGAAGCCCTGTTTTAGTGTCATTATTTAAGGAATGGAAGAGAAATAACATTTCATGTCATACTGGAAGGAAAAAAAAAGCAATACTGATCAGTTTGTACAGAAGGCCTTTCCTGAGATTTCTATCTAGATGCAGATTTTCAGTTTTCAGCTCTGTACAATCTGTATAAGAAATTTCTCAAGACAAAGATGCTGAGAAGAAATTAATATTCAAATTGAAATTTGTTTTATTTCTAGAAGACAAATTTCTCAAGTATGTTTTGTGTCACTTTAGCAATGAGTTGAGCTTTCTTTATCTCCATGAAACACTGAAACTGTGCAAAAGATGAATCCAAGGGAAAAAAAGACAAGCCTAGGATTGTGTTTGAAATGTGATCTTTCATCTGTTTGGTCTACTTCTGCAAGCACAAAATCAGAGAGAGCCTTCCAGCATTTAAATAAGACAGACTCATTTTCCAGACCTGAGTTTAGTATTTCTTCCAACTACTGGGTAGGTAACACTAGTAACTCTGTTTAAATTGTTCTCCATTTGCATAAGGATTTCCTACAAGAGGAAAAGTGAAATTCTCACTGCAGAATGCAATCCAACCTCTAAGGAAGAAATTAGAAAAAGAATCTGGCAATTTAGACAGTAAGGGGAGATTTTTGATTTACTGTGCTGTCAAACTCTTTACAGTGACATGTGAAAACAGTCATGGCAGTCCGCTTCATTGCAGGGGGACTGCGAGGTGGAAAAACTTGTTCCATTTCTTGTGGATCACTGTGTATGGGAGATAACTCAAATTGCTCAAATCCTGCCAAGGAGTCAATCAATATCGACATTTTGTTTCTAATGGCTCTCCTTTGAAGATATTTGTTTCAAGTCATATAGCTGACATGCGAGTTATTCTATACTGTGACGCCAAGCAGATGAGAGTAGTAGAAGACCCTCAAGAAAGATTGGATAGCTCAGGGAGGAGGGAGTAGCAAGCTGGAGGGGTTACAATGACATGAGCAGAGAGGTGGTTGAATTCCTCGGGAAGAACATAGCATAAGGATCTTGAAAGTGAGACTAAAATCTCCATCGTCAATGCCCACATAGCCAATAATATTGCTTTCAGATAATGTAGGCAGATGGTGAACTATACAATAGAAAGCAAAGCAAGAAGCAAGGCAGGATCTGTGAATTTTTAGCATAAACTGAAATTTGAAGGCATGTGAGTGGATATAGTGAGCCACTTATAGGGTATAGGGGACCCAAGCAGGAAGAATACATTTTCAAAATAGTAGACCTGACACAATGTTCAGGATTTTTGGATTTGTGCTTTTTGTCAGACTTTGGTGAATGGAGGCCTCCTCCAAGGGGAAAAAAAAACCAAACCCTTTAGCTAATTGTTGTAGTGGGTTGACTGTGGCTGGACACTGGGTGCCCACTAAAACTGCTCTATTGATCCCTTCCTCAGTTGGACAGGGAAGAGAAAATAAAATGAGAGGCTCATGGGTAAGGACAAGGAGAGATCATTCACTGATTACCATCATGGGTAAAAGCAGGCTCAACTTGGCAAAATTAATTTCATTTATTACCAATCAAATCAGAGCAGAATAATGAGAAATAAACCCAAAACTTCAAAACACCTTCCTCTACCGCTCCCTTCTTCCTGGGCTCAACTTCACTCCCAATTTCTCTACATCCTCCCCTTCAGCAGCATGGAGGGATGGGGAATGGGGGCTATGGTCAATTCATCACACGTTGTCTCTGCTGCTCCTTCCTCCTCAGGGGAGGACTCCTTACACTCTTCCCCTGCTCCAGAATGGGGTCGCTCCCACGGGAGACAGTCCTCCAGAAACTTCTCCCATGTGAGTCCTACCCACAGGCTGCGAATCTTCATGAACTGCTCCAGCTTGGGTTCCTTCCATGGGATGCAGTCGTTCAGGAACAGGCTGCTCCAGGTAACTTGCTCCAGTGTGGTCTTCTCTCTTCACAGGGCCACAGGTCCTGCCAGGAGCCTGATCCAGCGAGGGCTTCCCATGGGCTCACACCCTCCTTTGGGCATCCCCCTGCTCTGGTGTGGAGTCCTCCATGGGCTGCAGGTGAATATCTGCTCCACTATGGGCCTCCATGGGCTTCAGGGAACAGCCTGCCTCACCATGGTCTATACCATAGGCTGCAGGGGAATCTCTGCTCTGGTGCACAGAGCAACTACTTCCCTCCTTCTGCACTGACCTTGGTGTCTGCAGAGTTGTTGTTCTCACATATTATTATTTTTCTCTTCAGCTACAGTTGTATAGTTGCACAGCAATTTTCTCCCCTTCTTAACAACTTGTTGCTAAGTAGTGCTTACTCTAAGTCAAGGACTTTTCAGTTTCCCATGCTGTGCTAGTGAAGGAGTACACAAGAAGCTGGGAGGGATCAGAGACAGGACACCTGACCTGAACTAGCCAAAGAGATATTCCATACCACAGAGCATCATGCCCAGTATGTAAACTGGAGGAAGCTGGCTGAAAGGGACTAACTGTAGCTTGGGGACAAGCTAGGCATTGGTCATGGGTGGTGAGGAGCTGTATTGTGCATCATCTGTCGGATAATTTTTTGTGTGTGTTATTCCTTTCTCTCTCTTTATCTCCTTTTAAAATTATTAATTATTATTAATTACTGTTAATTATTGTTATATTTTACTTTATTCAAATTATTAGACTGTTCTTATCTCAAGAGTTTTTACCTTTTTCCAATTGTCATCCCCATCCTACTAGGAAGGGCAAGGGTGAGCAAGTGTCTGCATGATACTTAGTTGCCAGCTGGGCTAAACCATGACAGGGAAGGTGAAAGTATCACCTAAGTTCTGCTTTGCTTGTAAAGGCAGAATGATTTTTTCTTGAAGAAAAAAAAACAGTGAATTATTCAGGGGTAAAGTAATGCACTACTGAGATTCACAGATGGCACAAAATGACAGCTAACGGTATTAGCACTCTTTTGTAATTTATTTTTGTGTTTGCAACTTTAGCTTTTCCTCTGTGTGTCTGAGAACCCAGAGAACATAAACAATGAATATTAAAAGCTTAAGGTGAGACACTAGGTTATTATTCTCCCCAAGCTTCTGAAATTTAATTTCCAAGCCAATATCCAGGTTATTGTTTTGAAGTGAAGGTGAGATGTTTAAAATTTTCCATGTGAAATCTGCAGGCATTGCTTTCATGTATCCTAAATGGTTCGTAAGAACTTAATCCTCAGAATATTTTTTCCTTCTCTTTCAAATACATCCAGCCTCAATTTACCTAAAAGATGAACAGTTCCTCATGGTTTTGCAGTGTTTTCGTGTTTGCTACTGATGTCTTTGCTTTGGATACTGGGCTGAACAGGATTACAAAACATTCTTCTTTCAGATAATGCCATTACATTTTTCAGTCCTACAAATACCTGTTTTGTTTAGGACTAAGGAAAACCACAAAACAAGAAGTGACAAAAATACATCCCTGAGAGAACAAGATGCAGCTCTCTCCTTTAATATGTGTCATCAGTAGTATTACTGATTACATGATCACTTTCTCTAAACAAGTCCAGTTTTAAAAATTTGAAGATGCGACATGCTTAACATAGATATACATATATCTGACCCTTTATCTTAGAAAAGTTGGATTTTCCGTGTTGTTTCTATATCTATTATAAGTAGCATTCAATTGTCGATAAAAGCTGTGGCAGTGGTAATTACAATTTGATATGTATTTCTATTATGAAACTTGGATCCATATTTGCATATGAAGTGTCTTACGTGGTAGCTGTTAGCAAGTGCTTACCTTCTACTTCGTGGTACATATGCCTAAACTACTCACTTTGGCCTATGAGCAGGATATTTGCAAAGAAATACTTGAAGACTGCATAAAGTAAATAAACAGATGCATGGTCAGCAGGTGATCTTTTGCTAGTATCAACTAAACAAACAGTATGAGAACAGAATGTACATATTTTAGAATTGTAAGGCACTCAAGTTTTAGCATATAACATATCATAGAGCATAACAATTGGGAAAGAATTACTGAGCACTGAAAGCATACTAGCATGTTTTCTGTGTAAAAAATGTTGAAATAGCAGATAGCTGCAGAATTAAATGAAGTCACATTAAATGGGCCACTGTGCTTTTCCTTTTAAAGACAGACTTCCTTTAAAAAGCCCTTTCCCTTTCCAACGAAATGGCTGTGCAATATATCAAGTAATAAGGTGTGTGCACCATAACTCAAGGCTCCAGCAGCCAGCCTGTCCTGCAGTTCACATTGCTCTAGTGTTAGGTGACTGACCTCCAATGAAGTATGTGTGGCTCAGGACTGTGCGCTGGACCCAAGCAGCATAACACTTCACATTTTGTTGCAGGGCTGATAATTGTATTACCTCAATTTTTTTGATAGCTGTAGCCCCAAGTAACTTGTGGAACTGTGAAATGAAACAGATACTGCCCCCATAAATTCACTGTAACTACAAGTTTTAGGTGGCCAGTCAGTTAAAGGTGATTACATAGTTCATCAAGTAGTGCAAGACTGCACTAAATTTCTGTAGCTACTGCTTGACAGCAAAGCTCTGTAAAAGGCAGTTTATCAACCAGCTTTCACCAACTACCTTTTACAATCACCCTTCACTTTCTTTTGAAACAAGTATTCTATTTGTCCTGCAAAATGAAAATCTTTCTCAAACTGAGCAGAAAAAAAAAAAAAAAAAATCAGAGCACAACGGTATTGAACATTTGAAAATAAGTATTCATTTTGAGAGTTAATGAGCAACAGGAGGAAGTCAGGAGAGCAGCATTGCCTATGGTCTTCAGATTACTACATCATGTCAGGATATCCATTTCAATGTCAAAATTGACATGCTTGTTGCAAATGTAACAAGATCTATAGTGGAAAGGTTGTTCTGCTACTGGTTTTTGGTGGTCTGATTTCTGAATACTGTGGTTGTGTGGCTAGAAATCTGCTTGATTTGGTTTTTTCCTTGAGGCCTTGCTTAGCCAGAATTAAGAGGGGAAGGGTTAAAATACAGGTAGCAAAGCAATCTTTTCGTTGTACAAACATTAACAGTTCAATAGAATACTTTGATCTTCTCCTTGCAGCATGCTGCAAAGGCTTGGAAGGTATACAGGTGCATTGCTCTTAAAAACTTGCCTACAGAGAGGGACACTTCTATCCTGTTATTTTTCAATGGATTAGTAGAAGTAGCACGCGCTCAAAACTAATTGCTTGTGAAAGTATCCATTTAATGATTAAAATAAGAAGAGAGTAAAAATTATGTGTTTTCCAACTTGAGGAATCTTTAGGTACTGGTTAAAAAGATTTAAGCTGGAAGTTCCCAGTTTGCAGCTATCATATTAATAACTCAAGCTCAACAATTTATTAAAAAAAAAAAAAGAGTAAGAACAAAATGCAGGCTGTACTCCTGAAGACCTAAGTTACAATGACTCAATGGTTGTAGAAAGGCAGGATTATAATGATTACATACTCATGGCGGGTATGCGCATATGTGCATATGTACATAAAAAGACTCAACATAAGATATTAGCTACTCTAAACCACACAGATTTTCCTCATCTTAATCCTCTCTCACTTCACAGACTTCATTCTGGTAAAAAAAAAAAAAAAAGGAAAAATTGAGCTCTGAGCATCTGAATATTGTGTCTTAAAGGCTCGAGGATGTGCTACTGTTAGCTGTCAGATGTTTCCAGGTCCATTTGTAATTGTTCCATGAGGGTTTCTTATGGTAGTGGAGAGATTGAAGCCAATGATTTAGAAGCCTAATAAAAATGCAGTCTTCAAAACCCCTCTTCTGCCGTTCCTAATAATGGAGTTTCCCCGGCTCTGTAAACTTCTCAATATTGACATCTGAATGCATGAGCACCTTCATTTCACACCTGCACGTGCAATTATTATAAATTTTGAACAACTTGAAATTAGCCTTACGTTTCAGCCAGCTGTGGATCCAAGAGTGGGTGCTCTTTCCCTGAAGGCAATGGACCAGTAAGTTTCCTCATGTCCACCTCTCACAGACAGCCTTACAGTAGTCATTGTGGCAGTCACACTGCCCTGTGAAACAGTGTTCCTGCTGCCTTTATCACTTTTGCATGTGATAGCTCAATGAGAGACCTTACATCTGTACTGCAGGGATTCACAGTTACGCCTCCCATTAAAGGAATGCCCACTCCCAGGTTCTCTGCACCAGGCTCCTCCCTGTCCCTCATCCTTTCTCTCTCCTTTCCATCAGCAAGTTCTGCCTAAAAGAAATCAGATTTCATACTAGAAACATGAAGCAAGAATGGGGACAAAGTTATAGTCAGTGCTTCCAGTAATGCAGGAGGAGAGCAGACCTGTGAAGTCTTAGCAGAAGCAGCTCTCTCCAAGCATCGAACAACACGTTAACGTCCTGAAGTAGAGCAGGATTTAAGACATAATCTGTTCAGCATTTCCCCTTGGTTAATTGGGATTCTGCAGTGCCTTCCAACAAGGCTGTGCTTTCTGTTGTGTGTACCTCACCAGGCGCAGGGAGACTGTAAGCAGCCTGCTTGGATGTTACGATGCCAGCATTTGAACGTGATATTGCAGCCAAATACAGCAACAGCAAAAAGATTGTTGTTTATCTGAGCCTAGCTTTAACCTTGAACAGCACAAGTAATGATAAAAATAAGACCAAGGTAATGTTTGGTTTTTTTGCTTGGTTGATTGATTGTGGGTTTTTGTTTTTTAAAAAACAGTGTTTTTCTCATTATTTACCTATGATCCAGCAATGAGTGACAGAATCATCCTCTAGCAGATGGCAACACATAGCATCAGAGAGAAATGTGTGGAACAGGGATGCTGTCATGAGTGTTTTAGAGAGATGTTAACATTGTGGTGTTCACGTTTCACATTAGGACATTCTCAGAATGATATCGTCTTCTGATACTATAAAGAATAACATAACCTCCATTGCAAAGGGGCATTTTGATGTAATCTAAGATATCAGAGGAGATGAATCACTGGAATTCTTGCCTACTACTTGGATGTCCAAAAATGCAATATAAGGATCATAGAAATTATCTACAAAAGGAGTACTGATCACTACCACCACGCAATTTAAATGCTTGCTTTGTTCTTCCTGTGTTCTTCATAGGTTCCTTATATCAATAACTCCCAGTGCTGTGACACTAGCATGCATCTGTCCTAAAATTAATGAATGTACTAATTCCAGTGTGCCTAAGGTATGGAAACTGTCTTTTGTTTTATGACTGAGCATTTAAACTTTACACCCAGGCTCTGCAGCAAAACAAATTGTTTTTGCATGAGATTCCTCTTCAAAATTGGGTGTCATGCTGAAATATCAGTGGAACAATAAGTATGACCTTTGTAACATATCAACATTTATTTAATGAAAAAAAACACCCATCAGCAGATGGCATTTGGATATAAACAGATTTTGAAGCAAAATGCTTTTGCTTACTCTGGTATGCTTAATATATGTAAAGCAATTTTCTCAAGGCAGCACAGTATGGTTCAGAACAATTTGATATTTCAGAAATTTTCAAGCGATAAGCCTCAAATAGCTCCCTCATGAATAAGAGGCAGGGTTTTGACAGAAACCTTGCAGACATCCTGATTCACATGATGCAATGAAGGAGAAACAGCTGGAGGCTTGCATGAGTGGTGGCTGGACACTCCCAAGTGGGGAAAGCCAGATATATGTGACTTCTGACAGCAGAAGCAATGCTTCTTCTCTGCCCTCAAATTTGAATTTGTAATATTCATGAAGTGCCCTAATAGACAGCAGCGAGGATGAAGCTCCATTATAGAAACTCCAGAAACCTGCTGTGCATGAACTGAAAGCCAGCACCAGGAGGAAGTGGCTGGTGAGGACAGATGCAGGGAGACGCCATTAGCTGAGCAGGCATGTTATCACCGGAAGCTCAATGTTTTCCAGAAGACAGGATCTGCGATGTTGCAGATACCGCCAAGGCTTGTCCAGCCCTTGATCCCATGCTGCTCATCAGTGTGAGCACTGATGACATTATCAAGGAGCTCATGGATCAAATAAAGAGTGCCTACACAGATCTCTGGGGGAAAAAGTGAGAGGCACAGGGACTCAGCTGGTGTCCTCCTTAATCCTTCATGGCAAAGGGAAAGGCTCAAGTGGGAATGGATGTACTCTTCAGGTTAACAGTGACTTAGCTTTAGAAACAGTATTTCTTTTTTTTTATAATTCAGGTAACTGGTAGATAGGATCCCATGGAGTATAGCTCTGAAGCTTGAAAGACCTAAAAAAACCTGACAGTTTCAAATGCATCCTTTGCCAAAGCACAAGAATGGTCCATCCTGATACTCAGGAAACTGAGTGGACATATCAGAAGACCAGCCTGCCTAAAGAAAGAACTTGTGACAGTACTCCAAGGAGAGAAGGGAAAGCAAAAGGGAAAAAGGAAAAAGGAGGTGAAACTGAGGACAGGCTACAAAGGTAGAAGACTGCCCAGGCATGCAGGAAAATTGACAAGGGCAACAGGAGCTTCTACAACTACTTCAGTAGGAAAAGAAGAAACAAACAAACAAAAAGTGAGCATGCTCTTGAATAGGAAAGCTGATTTAGTTACAGCAAATGCAGATAAGGGCCTTGTTATTTTCAAGATCTTTACCTCAGTCTTCAACAACAAGGTCTCCCACACTTTTGTGCTTAAGTACAAGGTTCAAAGAGGAGAAGATTTTGGTTTTACCATGGATAAATCATGCTGACAATGATAAAATGACTGGATCTGTGGATGAGAGAAGGGCAGCAAGTGACATTTACCTCCACTTTAACAAGGCTTTTGACATTGTCTCCCACAATATTCTTGTATCCAAGTTAGGATGTTATGGTCTGGATGGGTGGACCACTAGATGGGTAAAAAAAAATAAAAAAAGATTGGATGGTTGAATTTACAGAATCGTGGTTAATGGATTATACTTTACCTGGATAGCTGTGGCAAGTAGAGCGACACAGGAGGTTATGCTGGGATGTGTCATGTTTAATATCTTTGGATACTTTTCCAAGATTTGATCAGATAAAGCCTTGAGGAAGCTGGTCTGATTCATGGTTGATCCTGGGTTTTGAGCAGGAGATGGGAGTAGAGATTTCGTAAGGTTACTTCCAGCTTGAATGGATCTGTGGTGCTAAGAATATATGAAAATACCCTGTTGCAAAAAAAAAGAGAAATATGTTACACAATCTGTTTTGTCTGAGATTATCGTGTATACCAGCAGACAAACTTTTACAGGGCGGCATGCAGAAACCTGAGGACAAACAGTTCTTTGTGTTGAATCAGGACCTATAAAAAGCAGATTTCTCTATATATGTTTATCAGCCTTGGATCAGACAGAAGATGAAAAATAGCAAAGTAGCTATTAGAGATTAAAGAAAGAAGTGAAAGAGAAGGACAAGGAATTTAACCATGGGTGGTTAGAAAATAACCAGGGAAATACAGTATGATCTATTGGTGGATAGCAGGTTAATAATGCGCATGGTATAAATCACCTTTTGTTGACTGTTGTGTTTGTCTGGACTATCAACATAAATATCAAACAGGCAATGGACATACTCTAAAGTTACTCAGGAGAAAACTGTCTAGATGAAAAACAACATTTACAAACAGCATGCTCAAAGCAGCAAAATCCCTCCCAAATTGTAAAGGAAAGTCCTACACTCCACTTTGGGCGTAAAGACAACATTTTGACACTACCCTCAATGGTCCAAGCCTTCATTGTAGAGAAATATGCCATGGTGTCAGGAAGATGTTTATTTTTTTCTATCTAATTGGCTCCTGAGAGCTGAAACTGAAAGCTGACATCATATACTTTTTGAAGAGGAATTACTTTTATGTACGTTCTTTGTTACACTTCACACATTTTGGAAAATCTTCCCCAGAGCAAAAATGATCTTTCATGAGCACTTCATGGCTTTTGCCTGTTAATCTCTTCTAGGCTGTATGTAGTGAAATAACCGATGCTACTGAAACAAAGAAAAATAAAATTACTGCTTCTGATCCAAGACTGAATATGACATTACTCCCCCCAACAATATCTCCTTTAGAGGATTAGAGAAAGTGTGTGGTGTATTTGAGACTGTTGTCACTCAGGAAAAGAGTAACAAGGCAGAGCTGCTAGTGACATTCTCTGATGAGTGATGTTAGTGTCAGCTTTGTCCTAGGGTAGAAATTACATTGTTTCTTAGAAACAAGTGGGAAAACAATGTCAACATCACACTTAGGTTAATCAATTCTCCTTCACTGATCTCCCAAAGATGGCAGGAAAAGAAAAGACTCTTCCCTAGTGTGATTTCTTGTGCTCTTAAAATTAGTATGCACAGCTCCATCTTTTGGGTCATACATTCAAAGATCATTACATTTATTTCTGCAAGGGAAAAGGAGGAAGGCTGGTAAATCATACATGTTCTCGGTCTCAGGATCTTCCTGTTGTCAGGAATCACAAGTTTTATAAGCTATGCTAAAGGCACGTCAAGTAAATCAAATAACTATCAGTATTAATTAGCACTCCTGCAAGCTGTAATCCTCTCTACCTGAAGCTAAGTGACATCAAAGAGATATGAAAGTCTTTCTTGCCTTTGATGTTTTTTTCTACATAGAACACTTCTCCTCTGTGCAATTTTTATGCCAATTTTATAAAGCAATTGAAAGACACCAATAGGAAATAATCCTTGGCAATGATGTACCTAAATAGTCATGAACTGAATTACTGTTAAGAAAAATATTTGAATATAATAAGTAATAATATTGTTCACAGGACTTTGAGATGGTTAATTATCAGATCATGTGTCATGAGGAGAACACATTTTCACTGTACTTGGATTCGAAATGTTATACAGTAAAATACAACAAGGACACAAATATGCACAATTACTTGCGGTACTTTCTGGTGACACAAAACAAAGATGTGTCTTTCATGTGTATGAAAGGAGAATGAAATGCAGATTCATCCACAAATCAGTGCAAAGCTATCATAAAAATCTCTGTAATAGAATTCTTTTAATACTATGTGCTTTTAAAAGTATTTGATATTTCAATACACATCTATTTGAAAAAACAAGATTTCTAACTATATTTTAGCATCACTGATAGAGTGTATAACTAATAAAGAATGAAATAAAATTACTTTTCACCCGTTTTTTAAAAGAATATGTAACACGACCAGCTCACTGTAGATCAAGTATTGGAAAAAGAAGAAAAAAAAAAAAGAAGAAAAACACGAGAAAAACCAAGGAGCTTGCTTCTAAGTGCCACTTCCATAAAATTTATTGGGATTGTCAAGGAAAATAAATTAAGCATTCAGAATGCAACGTATCAAAGTTCTTCCAGTCCTGTCCAGTGCTGAAGGAGTTAGGTCTGTTTTTGAGAGCAGGATGTTAGAAAACATGTCAATTAAGCTCTTGTTTTGCCATATCTGCCTTGGTTTCTTCTGCTACCACTGTCTCAGTCCAGTCCAGATTAAGTACCAGTGAGTGAATTCTCACCCAAAGACCCATCTCGTTTATATTTTACATCACTGGCCAGATCTAGTCTGAGGGTCATGGCTTTCTTCCTGCTGGGGCTGTAGCCCTCCTGGGGCTATGATGTTCCTTTGTAACATTTCTGTCCCAACTTCCACTTGTGTCTTGCTCATGCTGGTGTTGACCATCCTGTAGAAAGGGTGGTCAACTTCACCTCACAATTCAACAGAACAATTTCAACACCTCAAATTTTATTTACTGGCTGTTGAAGATATTCAGATGTTTAAAAGCTGGGGCAGCTGTAACCAGGCAAGTATCCTGTTTTGTTTTCTCCCTTACAAAGGAGCAACTAGCAGCAATAAGAGTAGCTTTTGTCCACCACATCCTGCAACACTTGACCTAAGGGAGCATTCAAAAGCTCTTGTTTCTCTGGTTTAAAATTAGTTTAGATCAGTCAGAAAAATACAAAGGAAAGAGTGCAGGTGTGTGGAGAGCAGCATGGAAATGTCCCTTTGCTTCCCACCTCCTCCTATTAATCCATTATTATAGTTAGTTACTTTATGGTCTATGAAGTTGAAGTCTTTCCTTATCCATTCAGTACAAAATACTAATTAATTTATGATTCTCTCATATTTTCTCAGAGAAGCCTAAAAAGATGCATGGGGTTATTCTTTATCCAAAATTATTTATTTTTCTCTCTTTGCAAATATGTATTGTATAAATATATAGCATATATTTTACTTATGCAAAATGTCTGACAGTTCTGAAAAACAATTACCTGTTGCTTTTAAGTTGTTCTAGAATTACTGCTATAAACTGTCATTCATTTTGGTTCATCTGAGTTAATTATTTAACAACATGTTTTCTTGCAGACAAGTTACAATGCTCTGTTGCTTGAGTATTGCTTACACTCAGAATAATTTAAAATATTAATCTAATAATAAATGAAAGCATCTTAGTGTCCTGTTATTCATAATCTCCTTTATTATTTAATGGATACTTTAAAGCAATTATCTTAAACTCGGTGGGCTTGACCCTGCTTTCATTGAAATCAATGGCAAATCTCTCACAGAGTTCAATGGATTACAATTAGCCTCACTATGTAATGAGTTATTGTTAATGCCTGGCTTTGTTCCCCAATTATGCCCTGACTATAAGCACATACTTGCTTACTTAAAAAGCAGGGGAAAAACCCCAGCTAAATACTACAGTAAGATATAAAAGCAAAATCAGAAATTTTACCTTTCTCATACGCATTTTTCCTGGACTATTAATATTTATATGGCATCTTTAATCAGAACACACAGGCTGCCAAACACGTAACTGGATTAATTACTTTCCATGGATGATTTATATTTATGTAAACCCTTTAATGAACTTCATGAGTTATGGAAACTACATCACTAGGGACAGGAGGACTTACTTACTTAATAACTTGACACAAATTATTTAGGTATTTTTCCCATTAACAGAATTAATTCACAGTCTCACTGGACCTTACTTATCCTATTGATACTGTTTACATTTGAATGTAATTCATTAATTCTTATTTTTACTGTTATCTGCAGCTGGTTGAGGAGGAGAAAAATAGAGGGTTTAGATGAAACTTCTAATACAATTTAAATGTGGGCCTACTTAGAACTTTGTGTCTTTATATCTATAATATTAAACTGCAGAACAAGATATAACAGTAAAATGTTAGCAGACATATTCACATATAAAAGACTAACTTGGAGCACAGGGGGCTGATACACTCCCTGATACACTCCTGAGCTGATACACGTTGGACACAATCTTTGCATGGGCAGA